>NC_137332.1:2312353-2912353 GCF_965287045.1 Carcharhinus amblyrhynchos | reverse complement strand
CCACATACTTGCTACAGCAAGGTCAGAGAAATTGGCAGTTGGCCAAATCCCTGTTCACTGAAGCGGGATGAGAAAATGCCGCTTGCGTGAATGGTGATAAGATTTCGGCCTCTGCTTCCACTGCCTTTTGAGGAATAAACCAGTTCACAACATCTCTGTCTTAACTGAGAGGCCCCTTATCATTAAACACTGATCCTTAGTTCCATGCTCTCCCACAAGAAGAAACATCGGGCAGGCTCTCCCCCTCTCCCCCACCCGCCACCCCCCCCGTGGCATGATTTGCGATGGTCTGTTATTGGCTGGTGGTGAGACCTTCCTATTGTTTACATCTGTGCCACTGGGAAAGGCTGGAAAATGCTGCCCATCCTCTCCACATCTATGCTGCCAAAACCCCTCAGCATCTTAAAGGTTTCAATCAAGTCACCCCTTACTCTTCTAGACTCCAGTGAATACAAATCTAACCTCTCCAATCTTTCCAGGTGGGTTTGGCAAACCTTCTCTGAATTGCTTCTAACACATTTACATCCTTCCTTAAAAAAGGTGACCAATACTGTCCACAATATTCCAGATGTGGTCTCACCAGTGTCCTGTACAACTGAAACAAAGCCTCCCTATTTTTATAATCAATTCCCCTCACAATAAATAATAATATTCTTTTGTGATTCACCCAGATCCCTCTAAATCTCAAAGCTCTGCAATCTCTCACCTCAGGGGTGGTAGCCTGTAGCACCCCCGGAGTGGCAATCAGGGGCAGATTGCCATTCTGTAGTGATTTACCTTACAATCCAAAGCTCCTGTTCTGCCTGGCCTTCCTGACTCAGACTGGGACAAGAGAGGAGCAGCAAAGCAGTGCGGAGTTCCAGAAACCAGCGTAAAAGGAGCAGAGTGAAGGACAACATGCCCTCTTTCTAAGGCATCAGGTATTGTGAAGCTGGTGAATATAAAGTGACCATTGAAAGGGAAAAGGTAAGTTTCAAAGGTAAGTGAATGGGATGTAGGGACGGTGGTTCAGACATCAGTGGGAGGGGTGGGGGATATTGGGTCAGGGACTGTGTCTCAGACCAGGTCCAGATATGGGGTGGGGGGTTGCGGTTGGGGGAGAGATTGGATCGGGTCTTCTTGCCAAAGTGGGCCATTTTCCCACATTATACCTGTACTCAGCAGATTTTTTCCCCAAAAGCTCAGGACTCCCCTTCGGTTCCAACATCTGGGTCAGGAAACACGTGAGAAAATCCAGTCTAACCCTTCTCGTGATAAACTCAGAATCTAACGTGCTTTATTAACAGCTTTGTAAACAGACGTCCCCAGGTCTCTCTGTTCCAGCACCCCCCCCACCCCCCCACTTCCCCACCCCTTTTAAAACTGAGTCATTGGTATGGGTGGATGATGTAAGACCACCCACGTTCTTTCAGGGAAAGCCTGTATTTTCTCTCGGGAATGTCCCCTTTAATTCCGAAGTGAAAGTGGGGCAGTAATTGACCAGGTTGATCTATTCCATGATATTTGTTACTCTCAGCCCTCACTGTTTATTATACTTCCAAGCTTCAGGTCAGGCGGGATTTATGGACCAACTCGCCAAGTCTGTTGCAGCAGAGGCGGAGATGTGCCATTGGCTGGTGGCAGGATTCTCAGGCCCCGCTGTTGTCAAGGGGGCTTCCCATTGAACACACTTTCACTGCTGTACAATCCACAGGGCGCTGCACTGTCAGAGAAACCACAAGATCCCACTGACGTGAATGACCAGAAAGTTCCAGCTGCCATCTACAAATATCAAAATTGTGCTCTATCTACAAAGTTCTGTTTCCTGTCCTGTCTGCCACAGGAATCATTGTCCAGTTCTGTCCACCACAGGAATCATTGTCCAGTCCTGTCCACCACAGGAATCATTGTGGGCAAGGTGGATAATCTAACGGACCATTGGAAGCTCAGTTGACCTTGGGTGGGAATTTCTAGTCTCAGGACAGGCGCGCCTGGAAAATTCCACCCCAAATTATTAATATGCATCCAGAAAGAGCAGTGGTCTCAATGCTAAAATTTGGGGAACTCCACTGAAAAATCTTGACCTTGTCCAGCAGCCAATTATTGTTTTCTATCCTTAGCCAATGTTGTATCCCTGCTGCTTTTGCCCCTTTTATCCCGTGGGTTTCAGTTTCATTCACAAGCCTTGAAGATGGGAGGCAGGAGGAAGATATGGTCAGATGGAGAGATCTGTATACAAATTGCAGAGTTTGGAGCCCGGATGATTGTGAAGGATTGGGGGTAGGGGGTTGAATACACTGGACAAATAGGAAGAAAGTTAATAATTGGTCCACATCTGGTCCACATTTCTGTCCCAGCTGCTTTGCATGTATGATATGACCCGCGTAAGTTGCTTATGATGAAGCAGCCAATCTATGACAGCATGTTGTTGGCTTTAGAAGAAGGCCACTTCTTGCACACATGCAACACCCATATCCCCGGACTTTAAATATAAATTGTGCACATCTCCTGTATAAGTAGCACTCCCATATGCTGCCCATCTGTTGCGCCTTCCAGGGTCTGCTTGTGGACAGTGTGTACAGTTTTCTGATCTTGCTAGGAAGCATCTGAAGATATTGTGGTATTGAATGCACAAAGGCAAACATTCCAGCATGCCATATATCAAATTCACCCAAATTTATTCCTGATTACCCGAACCACAAAAATCTCTCAACTCATCATGGAATAATGGATGTACTGTGGGTATTCGCTTAATAAGTGAAATAATGTGCAGGATAATGTCAGGAAAAATAAGCAGCTGAAGTGTTTCCGTGTCACACTGGAATTCATGGGAACTCTCCTCTGAGAATGGGCACTGAGAGCCAAGCCTGCTCCACTTTGAATGAAGCTCCCTCTGTTCAAATACTGGATTTGTATTACATTACACCCTTGGTTAATTTCCTATGGACTGGAATCTGTTCCTCTTGTGTAGTTTTGCATTTAATTAAAAGCCTCAAACTTTAAATGTATCACTTGTGGCACAGACGAGGTGTTGTCTATCCTCTTCCGTGGATGTTGAAGATTTAATGGGATTGAGAGTTATAGATGGGCCTGGTAGGTAGGGATATGATCGGCGCAACTTATGGGCCGAAGGGCCTGTTTGTGCTGTAGTGTCCTATGTTCTATCCCAGAGTTACTAAACAGAAGAACAGGCTTAGTACTTCCTAGTGTCCTGACCAATAATTGTACTTCAAGCAACATTGTTTGCATCTCTGCAGCACCTTTCACAATTTGAGGTATCCTAAAACCCTTTACAACCAATGGAGCACTTCTGTGAAGTTAAGTCATCATTGCCATGTCGGAAACAAGACAGCCAATTTACATACAGCAAGTTTACAAAAAGAGCAATGTAATAGAGATATTGGCTGTGTAATACATGCTGGCCAGGACACTGGAGAGGAGTTCTCCTCACCTGACTCCCCTGGCCAACTGTGCTTTGACTATAGTACCACGGGATCCTTTCTGTCCATTTGAGAGGGCTTACGGGACGAGGGGAACTCAGTTTAATGTCTTGTCTGAGAGACAGCGCTCCTGACTGTGTAACATTCTACCAATACTGCTCCTCTGAAAATGTAACTCAATCTCAGTATTGCCCCTGTGATAGTTTAGTACTCCTTTGCTACAGCATCTCCGAAACATTTAGAAGCTCAGAAAATATAGAATGTAGAAACTCAGCTAATGTTCTGGGGACCCAGGTTTGAATCCCGCCACAGCAGACGGTGGAATTTGAATTTAATAAAAAATATCTGGAATTAAGAATCTACTGATGACCGTGAAACCATTGCCGATTGTCGGAAAAACCCATCTCGTTCACCAATGTCCTTTAGGGAAGGAAATCTGCCCTCCTTACCTGGTCTGGTCCACATGTGACTCCAAAACCACAGCAATGTGTTTGACTCTTAACTGGCCTCCAAGGGCAACTAGGGATGGGCAATAAATGCTGGCCCAGCCAGTGACGCCCCACGAACCGAGTGTAGGGTGTCGAAATTTAGAAGAATGAGGGGAGATCTCATTGAGACGTATAAGATGATGAATGGGATGGATAGGATAGAGGTGGAGAGACTCTTCCCGCTCAAAAAAGACAGTAGGACTAGGGGGCATAGCCTCAAGATAAAGGGGGGGCGGTTTAGAACAGAGTTGAGGAGGAACTTCTTCACTCAAAGGGTGGTGAATCTCTGGAATTCTCTGCCCGTTGAAGTGGTGGAGGCTGCCTCGCTAAATATTTTTAAGACGCGGGTTGACGGGTTTTTGATAAGAGAGGGGATTAAGGGTTATGGGGAGAGGGCGGGAATGTGGAACTGAGCCACGACAGATCAGCCATGATCTTATTGAATGGCGGGGCAGGCTCGAAGGGCTAGTTGGCCTACTCCTGCTCCTATTTCTTATGTTCTTATGAATGAATTAAAAAAGAAATCCCCCTGCAGTAACGCTCCTCAGACAGTCAACACTCCCTCAGTATTGCCCCTGTGACAATGCAGCACTCCTTCACTATTACACCTCCAGTGGTGCAACATTGCTCCCTCTAATACTGCTCCTCAGACAGTGCAGCACTCCCTCAGTATTGCACCAGTATCCTGGTTCGTGAACCCACAGTTTTTTGCTACAGAAGCAAGAATTGCTACCCGAAGCTCCATGCCTCAAACTGTAATGGTAAGGATAAGATCTTTAATGTTTTTACTGTGTTTTGAAAATTGTCTCTTTTGAAGTGGGACTCAATTGCACCCTATATAAAGACTCATCATTAGAAATGTTTCTTTTCTAAAAGTTGCAATGGCGGGAAGTCACGCAGAGTGTTGATGGCAATAACTAGTATTTGGGTAAATAGTACGAGTGAAGGAAACAACCTTTAAGTTGTTTGCTTTCATGTTTCTGTTGGATAATATCGAAGTTCTTCGCCTTTGTTCTCTCCGTCCTCGCAGACTTTCAGACTGATGGGTGTGAAACAGACTCTTTCCAATTTCCCAAAAGAAAATACCTCTTGTGCCAAAACAAAAAAAAAAGGACCAGGAAAAAGAAACACATCTGGTAACCACCAGTAAATGTTAGGTGCAGAGTGAGTACATTTGTTATAGTTTAAAAAAAAAGTTCTAAATATAGATTATTTATCCTCCTGGCAACTAGACACAGATTTCAATACGTATCCCTCTGTTTATTATTTCTGCCATTGCCCAACTCACTTTACCAACATCTGGCACTGATAATTACTCCAAGTGTAATATATACTGTTGTGTTAATAGAGGAAATTCACTCACTTGGGTGAAATAATGCAACCCAAACAGCATCTGACCCCAGCTGCGACCATCCCCAATTGCCTCATTTCTATTCCCAGGAGGGAAAGAAACATTACAGGATTTTCAAATCCCTGTTAAAATCTGGAATACTGACACCAGGAATATTAGAGTTCCATTTGATTGTATACATAAGACCAGCTTGGACAAGTTGGACTGGTTCTTCCTTCAAGGTCAGTTGACCAGACACCACTTCATAGGCAAGCAGCGGTTCAATGTCTCTCCAGTTGGCTGATAAATAAAGTTGTTTTCCTAACAGGAGGTGGATCTGATTCTGATTGTGCCTGTCAGGTCAGTGGGTATTATTCTTGCCTGCAAGTCCAGAAGCTCATGGCTTCAAATGCCACACTGAAGATTTGAGTACATAATCCAAGCTGATGTTTCCATTGTAGTACTGAGGGAGTGCTGCACTGTCACAGGGTCAGTACTGAGGGAGTGCCGCACTGTCAGAGGGTCAGTGCTGAGGGAGTGCTGCACTGTCAGAGGGTCAGTACTGAGGGAGTGCCGCACTGTCAGAGGGTCAGTACTGAGGGAGTGCCGCACTGTCAGAGGGTCAGTACTGAGGGAGTGCCGCACTGTCAGAGGGTCAGTGCTGAGGGAGCGCCGCACAGTCAGAGGGTCAGTGCTGAGGGAGTGCCGCACTGTCAGAGGGTCAGTGCTGAGGGAGTGCCGCACTGTCAGAGGTTCAGTGCTGAGGGAGTGCCGCACTGTCAGAGGGTCAGTGCTGAGGGAGTGCTGCACTGTCAGAGGGTCAGTACTGAGGGAGTGTTGCACTGTCAGAGGGTCAGTACTGAGGGAGTGCTGCACTGTCAGAGGGTCAGTGCTGAGGGAGAGCCACACTGTCAGAGGGTCAGTGCTGAGGGAGTGCTGCAGTGTCAGAGGGTCAGTACTGAGGGAGTGCTGCACTGTCAGTGGGTCAGTACTGAAGGAATCCTGCACTATTAATGTTCAGCACTGTGGGAATGCCGCACTGTCAGAGTGTCCGTTATGAGGGGTTTGTTATTTCAGTTGACTGGATGGTTTGTGTGTGGATCAGAATAACACCAATAGCATGGGTTTGTTTGCCATTATGGTTTGAGATGGGATCCTGCTCCTCCTGCTGCCCTCAGTGGAAAGCTACAACATCAACCAGAGACTAAAACTGCCCAGAAAATCACTCAGGATCAAACATTAGCAGACCATGAAATAAGGACTGGCCATTGGGCAGAACATTCATAAATGAAAGAATGAATGAAGTTCAGATATGCTGAATAAAACCATTTAATTTTCCTTCACTTAATGAGTGCAGTGTCCAACAATCTGAAACTTTTTGGAGAGTCCAACAATTCTTTTCCAGATATATATATGTGTAAGTATATTTAAAGTGATTATTTTTGTGTTGAATTTGAAAAAACAAAATTTCCACAGAAGATTCAGGAGACTACAGAATAATGAATCCATGGGTGGGAACTTATAGCCTCGCTCGTCCCAAAACCATAAAATGCCACCCGAGGTTAATGGACCTTTCCATGGTCCACCCCCTTGCCCACTCTGATTCCTGTGGCAGGCGGGGCGGTAAAATTCCAGCCCATATCTGGAATGAGAAGATAGGGTCATATTTTTGGATAATAAAAGATTATCCCCGTACCTGCTCGGGTTTCCTCTGGGTGCTCTGGTTTCCTTCCGCAGTCCAAAGATGTGCAGGTCAGGTGGATTGGCATGGTAAATTGCCCCTTAGTGTCCCAAGATGTGTAGGTTAAGTGGTGGTAAATACAAATCAGAACTCTAATCCCACCTCCCAGACTAAGTAAGGATGGCAGATTTTTTACCTAAAGGACATTAGTGAACCAGTTGGGTTTTTACGACAGTGATGGTTTCATGGTCATCATTTGAATTGGCTTTTTATTGAATTCAAATTTTAACTTCTGCCCTGATGGGATTTGAACACAGATCCCCAGCGTGTTATTCTGGGTCTATGATTAGTAGCCCAGTGACCATGCCACTACCCTGCCATCTCCCCTTGGGTCTCCCTTTGTGACTCTGCTGTGTGTAAATTGGTTCTCGTTGTTCGTTTAAATAAACTAAGCACTGCATTTCTGAAGTACGTTCATGTCCTGAGGCAGATATAAAGCAAATGCTTTCCGTGCAAGATTCCTTTGTCTGTGGTTTTATTTTAAACATTCACCTGTTCACAGTAGTTTGTTCCCTAATAGAGGTGCAGAGGAATGTTACTTGAAAGCATTAGGATAATTGTACACCCAGGGCTCGGATGTTTACACAGGGATTTAAATTCTACAATATTTGAACCAGCATAATAGAGGTCAAAGAACTCGGTTATAAAGACAGATTGTGTAAATTTTGGCTGATATATCCCTGAGTTTAGAAGGTGGAAGGGTGCTCTAATGGGTTTATTTTAATGTTAAAAGAATAGGCAGATAGAAACTGTTTCCTTTGTTTGTGGATGGGGTTGGGGGAGAGCCCCACAAAACCTAGTGAACCCGACAAGACAGAAAGCACAGTTCCCACTTACAAACTCTCCAAATTATTCCAGATGATGGAGAACCAGTAAACCTGGAATGTGAAAATGCACCAATTGTCCACCTTTACAAAAGAAAGGGACATCATTGAGCTTGTGTCAACCAATGAGGAACCTCCTTCACAAACAAAAACAGGATTGTTTTCACTGGAAAGATGGAGGCAGAGGCGAGACCTGATAGAGGTGTACAAAATTATGAAAGGCATAGACAGGGTAGATAATCAGAGACTTTTTCCCAGGATGGAAGTGTCAACTACAGGTTCAAGGTGAGAGGGGGAAAGTTTAAGGGAGATGTATGGGGGAAGTTTTTCAAACAGAGAGTGGTGGGTGCTTGGAACATGCTGCCAGGGGAGGTGGTGGAAGCGGGCACATTAGCAACATTTAAGGGAGAATGTGCAAACTCCATGCAGACAATGACCAAAGCTGGGAATTGAACCCAGGCTCCTGGCGCTGTGAGGCAGCAGTGCTAACCATTGTGTGACCATGCCACTCACATGGAGATGGAGACGTTTAGAGAGAGAATTCCAGAGCCTCAGGCCCAAGCACATGAAGACACACTGCCAATGGTGGAACGATTAGAATCAGAGATTTACCAGAAACATCATGGAAGGGACACAGTGGGGAGAAGGGATACTGATCTTTACTGGTCACACAAAACAGCCACTCAAATCAGATACTGGTTTCACATTTACAAACTGGCTGATTTTCTTTCCCACTGATGTCGATGTGTAAAATCAGTTCTGATGAGGGTTTATTGAAACATAAACACTGTTTCCCTCTCCTGGGTGTTTCCAGCATTTTCTGGTTTTATTTTGGATTTCCAGCTTCTGCTATATTTTGCTTTTGTTTAACTCCCACTGCTCAACTTAATTTCACCAAAAGGATACAGAGGCACTGGAGAAGATGCAGAGAAGGTTTACAGGGATGACACTGAGAGGTTGCAATTATCAAAGCTTCTCTTCAGAAAAGGCAAGGCTGAGAAAGGGCCTGATAGAGATCTTTAAAATTATAACAGGACTTGATAAGGCAGATATCATAGAATCATGTGCTGGAATTTTATGCCTCGCCCACCCCAAGGCTCGTGAGATCCCACTCGAGGCCAATGGAGAATGCTGTTCTGAGATCCTAACCTGCCCCAATTCTGGGCTGGGCGAGATGGTAAAATTCCAGCCGTAGAACCTGAATGGCCCGAAGGAGGCCATTCAGCCCATCAAGTCTGCACTGACTCTCCAAAAGAGTAAGTGACTCAGGCCCTTCCACGGCCCTATCTCCACAACCCCACATATTTAACATGGCTAATCAATCTATTCCTACATATTTATGGACTTTGTGGTGAAACAGGAGCACCCAGAGGAAACCCATGCAGACACGGGGAGAATATGCAGATTCCGCGCAGTGACTCAAGCCAGGAATCTGACCTGGATCCCTGGCGCTGTGAGGCAGCAGTGCTAACCACTGTGCCACCATGCTGCATAGAGAAGATGTTTTGAGTTGTAGTGTTGACCAGAGCAAGCAAGACATAAATATAAGCCATTTACTATTCAACCCAAGGAGCAGAAACAGCCAGATTGGACCAGCTGAGCTGAAAAGTTTGTTTTGCATTGTAACTTCTAAGTGATTAGTTTACTGTGAAATCACTATTGGAGCGCAGCATCAATTAACTCAGAAGATCAAAAGATTATAAATTTCCAGGAGCAAATAAGAAGAAAAGAGGTTGAGAATAGGACAAAATGCACATTACCATTCAGCCATTGGAGTGATGTCAATGTGAACTGTCAATGTGTCAAAGTAACCTTTGTGTAAAGGAAATGTGGTTAAAAGTGAGAGATTCTCTGTGTGTTTTAAAATTCTGGGTCTCTTCCCAGCACCTTACCTTGTTTCTGTTTTTGCGAGAGACTCCAGCCCTCATTCCTTTCTCAAGTCAAACATCTTTTGATGGTGTAAGTTCCTCCCGATTTTTGGCAAAGATAACATTGCTGGGGGGGCCATAAAGAATTTGTCAGCTCCATTTACTTGTTGCCCGAGCTGCCTCATCCTTTGTTGGTGTGGCTTTGAATGCAGTGTGCAATGTGCTAGTGTCAACACTCGCTGCCAGCTGCTTGTGGAGTCAGATAGTCAGCAACAGCCCATGCTGGAATGCAGTGTCTGCGTGCCACATCCAGTCTATCTTCTCAATCTTAGCTGCCTTGTCTGCAGCCAATGTTTTATCCTTTCATGAGCAGCGGCAAAGACTGTCTGTCACAGCATCTCTTTAAAGTCACCTGCTGAATTCAGTTCCAGTCTGGATCCTTGCTTGTTGCTGGATAATCACAGGGGGACTTTAAGCTGTCAATAGTGACTCTTTTGAGTCAGAAGCATTGGGTTCAAATCCCCCTTCAGAAACCTGTGGCCATAATCCAGGCTGATACACCCAGTGCATTACTGAAGGTGTGTTCCGATAGCACAGCAACTGCAGCGCTGTCCATCTAACAGTGCGGCACTCCCTCAGTACTGATCCTCTGACAGTGCGGCACTCCCTCAGTACTGATCCTCTGACAGTGCGGCACTCTCTCAATACTGCCCCTCTGACAGTGCGGCACTCTCTCAATACTGCCCCTCTGACAGTGCGGCACTCCCTCAGCACTGACCCTCTGACAGTGCGGCACTCCCTCAGTACTGATCCTCTGACAGTGCGGCACTCCCTCAGTACTGATCCTCTGACAGTGCGGCACTCCCTCAGCACTGACCCTCTGACAGTGCGGCACTCCCTCAGTACTGACCCTCTGACAGTGCGGCACTCCCTCAGTACTGATCCTCTGACAGTGCGGCACTCCCTCAGCACTGACCCTCTGACAGTGCAGCACTCCCTCAGTACTGACCCTCTGACAGTGCGGCACTCCCTCAGCACTGACCCTCTGACAGTGCAACACTCCCTCAGCACTGACCCTCTGACAGTGTGGCACTCCCTCAGCACTGACCCTCTGACAGTGCAGCACTCCCTCAGTACTGACCCTCTGACAGTGCGGCACTCCCTTAGCACTGACCCTCTGACAGTGTGGCACTCCCTCAGTACTGACCCTCTGACAGTGCGGCACTCCCTCAGCACTGACCCTCTGACAGTGCGGCACTCCCTCAGTACTGACCCTCTGACGGTGCGGCACTCCCTCAGTACTGACCCTCTGACAGTGCGGCACTCCCTCAGTACTGATCCTCTGACAATGTGGCACTCCCTTAGCACTGACCCTCTGACAGTGCGGCACTCCCTCAGCACTGACCCTCTGACGGTGCGGCACTCCCTCAGTACTGACCCTCTGACAGTGTGGCACTCCCTCAGCACTGACCCTCTGACAGTGCGGCACTCCCTCAGCACTGACCCTCTGACAGTGCGGCACTCCCTCAGTACTGACCCTCTGACAATGTGGCACTCCCTCAGCACTGACCCTCTGACAGTGCGGCACTCCCTCAGTACTGATCCTCTGACAATGTGGCACTCCCTTAGCACTGACCCTCTGACAGTGCGGCACTCCCTCAGCACTGACCCTCTGACGGTGCGGCACTCCCTCAGTACTGACCCTCTGACAGTGTGGCACTCCCTCAGCACTGACCCTCTGACAGTGCGGCACTCCCTCAGCACTGACCCTCTGACAGTGCGGCACCCCCTCAGTACTGACCCTCTGACAGTGTGGCACTCCCTCAGCACTGACCCTCTGACAGTGTGGCACTCCCTCAGCACTGACCCTCTGACAGTGCGGCACTCCCTCAGTACTGACCCTCTAACAGTGCAGCACTCCCTCAGCACTGACCCTCTGACAGTGCGGCACTCCCTCAGCACTGACCCTCTGACAGTGCGGCACTCCCTCAGCACTGACCCTCTGACAGTGTGGCACTCCCTCAGCACTGACACTCTGACAGTGGTCTGTAAGGCTGAAATTTGTAATACCATCGCTGGATTAGAAAGCTATATAATTGACTGAATCAGTTTATTCTGCTTCTATACCTAGTTAATTAGAGGAAGTGACAATCTAAGGTTTAACTAAGAACAAGAGGAAACCATTCAGCCCCTTGATACATTAATTGATTTTCGGTAATACATTGACTGTAAGTAAAGGTGCCTCAATTCACATTTAATTAAAAGATGATAGATTGTCACAATTACAACACTAGATGGCCTGGCTGGTGACACAATTCATTTTAAAATGCTTTTAAAACAGTGACCAAGATGAAATGTTACCACTAAAATGAAAATACAGCTGGAGTAATGGACACAATACTTTCCTCTCAATATGAATTTCCCCAATCTGCCAGGGAAGTAGAAACAAATAAGCTGTTTGCGCATCAGTACAAGTTGAGATGGACTTCAATTCTGTTTTCGTTAAAAGCAGGCAGTATTTTGCTCACCCACCACCCCAAAACGTAGCACCCTCGCGGTGACCGCCTGGTTCATGTACCAACCCTCAGGTTATAGCATGAGGGCACCACTCCATACAAAGCAGAGTTGACCTGGAGACTCTCCCACTCTTATAAAATTCTAACAGGAACAGACAGGGTAGATGCAGGGAGGATGTTCCCGATGGTGGGGGAGTCCAGAATCGGGGTCACAATCTGAGGATTCAGGGTATCATTTAGGACGGAGATGAGGAGACATTTCTTCACCCAAAGAGTGGTGAGCCTGTGGAATTCATTACCACAGGAAGTAGTTGATGCCAAAATATTGAATGTGTTCAAGAGGCGGCTGGATATAGCACTTGGGGCGAATGGGATCAAAGGTATGGGGAGAAAGCAGGATTAGGCTATTGAGTTGAATGATCAGCCATGATCGTGGTGAATGGTGAAGAAGGCTCGAAGGACTGAATGGCCTCCTCCTGCTCCTACCTTCACGTTTCTATGTCACCTCTAAATTGCTTAGCTCTAATTTTAAGTTTACGCCCCTTTGTTGTGAACTCTTTCCATCCCGGGGACACTCAAGAATATTTTTTGGCCAAGCATCCATAGCCCATTCGAGAATTCCAAAAATTCACATCTCTCCAAGTGAAAACATCTTCCCTCATTTATTCCTAATTCATTGATCCCGTATCCTGAGACAATGCTTCCTAGTTTTGGATTCTCCAGACAGGGAGGAAACAGTCTCACGCCATCTACCCTGTTATGTCCTCTTAAGAATTTTATACATTTCAATGAGATCATCTACTATTCTTCTAAACTCCAGAGAATGGGTGACGCATATAAGGGGCATCCTGCCCTTTCCTTCGCAGTCCATTATATTTGCAAAACATACAAGCAAACAAGCCGAGTAAAACAGAGAAATGTATCCTGTGACTGGGAAATCGGAAGAAGGAGCACTGCCTTTGCGTGTCTCCCTCGTTGCTTGCTCAGGTACAACGCATGCGATCGCAAGGAAGCTTCAAGAGGGCTGATGACAGGAGTGGAGCAGATGCAATTACCCAACTTATTGACAGTCAGTATCAAACGGGAAACAGAATTCATAACATCGGGTTTGACAGGGAAATAATGTTCAAAACATATGTTGTGGGGTTTTCATTTCCTAACAGCTAATGGATCCTGTTTTGTTTTTTAACAAAGTGTCGAACCATCCTTTTCTCTTCAACACAAGAACTGAGAGGAGGGCACTGGGTTCACTGAAGACTGAGATACAACAATAACCTCTAGAAAGAAGCAGTTTCTCTGCATTGAATGCACATAATGGTTTTTGAACAAACACATGCTTCTGGTTGGTGAAACAGGCAGCTTAAACCATCATGGATTATCACACAAGGAATACAAAAGAACAAGAACAAAGAACAACCCAGCACGGGAAACAGGCCCTTCGGCCCAACGAGCCCGCGCCGCCATTTCAACAAAGCATTTTCCTACACCTACCCTGCCCCGTGTGGAGGAGGAGGGGGTGTTATTTCCACGTGGAGTTTTATTGTATCATGGAGTACTTCACCCCAACTAGCCACTGAGGTGAACAATAATTACATTTCAAATAGAGGGTGGAATTTTACTGGCACATCTGTCCAAGGTTTGTACGATCCCACTTGAGGCCAACGGAGAATGCCATTTTCCGAGCCTCACCCGCCCCTGGAATCGGGGGGCGGGTTTGTCAGTAAAATTCCGGCAATGTACATGAAATGGAAGAATATGAAAGGTTATGGAGAAAGGGTGGGGAAATGTGGTTCGAGGAGTTAGCTTGGCTCCTATTTCAGTCATGGCTTGATTTTAACATATCCACGCTCATATTCAAATCTCTCCATGGTCACACTCTTCCCTGTTTGTGTAGCCTCCACCAGCCCAACAACCTGCCGAGATCCCTGTACCCCTCCAGCTCTAGCCTTGTGCTGTCCCCCTTTTAAAAATACAAATGGATTTTCTAGGTGCAAATTGCTTGCCCTCCCCAGCTCAGCGAATAACATTTAGCAGATAATGGCTGCTGGACCTTTCAGAACTTTCCATTCACCTGATGAAGGAACAGCATTCTGAAAGCTTGTGATGTTTGCTATCAAATAAACCTGTTGGACTTTAACCTGGTGTTGTGAGACTTCTTATTGTGTTTACCCCAATCCAACGCTGGCATCTCCACATCAAGACCTTTCAGGGCCATGAGGATGGAATACAAAATCTCTGAATGGTCTAAAAGGTATGTTGATAGTGACAGGGGAGAAGGGATGAGAGACAGACTGAACCCCCTGCCCCCACTACAAGTTTTCTAGCCTTCTGTCTACAATGTGATTTAATTTAGGTAAGGCAGAGGTCATGGAAGGTGTGTTGATACCGTAACCAAACAGGCTGACTGTCAGCCTGTAAGTCCTTCCAATACACCTGATGGCCAGTGGAAATAACAGGAGAATTTCCTGGTCAGTCATTCTGCAGAAAACAACAGCAAATGACAGCAGTACTTTGCCAAGCATCATCATGGACCGATCCAATGGAGGTCCATGGTTGCCACTGCCCTCTGAGGACAGGGGAAGAGGAGGAAGGCTGAAACAAAAACAGAAAATGCTGGAAAATTTCAGCAGGTCTGGCAGATCTGTGGGGAGAGAATAGAGCCAACATTTTGAGTCTGGATGACCCTTCAACGAACCGCCCACCAACACCTCAAATTTCTCAGAAGACGAAGGAAATTTGGCATGTCAGCTAGGACTGTCACCAACTCTTACAGATGCACCATAGAAAGTATTCTTTCTGGTTATATCACAGCTTGGAATGGGCTCCTGCTCTGCCCAAGATCGTAAGGAACTACAAAAGGTTGTGAATGTAGCCCAATCCATCACTCAAATCAGCCTCCCATCCATTGAATCTGTCTACACGTCCCTCTGCCTCAGCAAAGCAGCCAGCGTAATTAAGGACCCCACGTACCCCGGATATTCTCTCTTCCACCTTCATCCGTCGGGAAAAAGAAACAAAAGTCTGAGGTCAAGTACCAACCGACTCAAGAACAGCTTCTTCCCTGCTGCTGTCAGACATTTGAATGGACCTACCTCGCATTAAGTTGATCTCTCTTTACATCCTAGCTATGACTGTAACACTACATTCTGCACTCTCTCGAATGGTTTGCTTTGTCTGCATAGCATGCGAGAAACAATACTTTTCACTGTATGCTAATATATGTGACAATAATAAATCAAATCAAATCCTTCGTCAGAGCAGAGGAAGGCTGAGGTGTGTTTCCAGATGACCGTTTTTATGCAGTCAATTATTGCTGTAGGCTTAAAACCAGGAGCAAAATTCACACAAACTTTTCCTGGGAAAGTGTATTGTTACTTTATAGACCACACACACAAGCAAGACATGGTGGCATAGTGATTAGCACTGCTGCTTCACAACTCCAGTGATATGGGTTCGATTTCTGGCTTGTGTGGAGTTTGTACATTCTCCCCATGATTGCGTGGGTTTCCTCCGGGTGCTCTGGTTTCCTCACACAGTCCAAAGGTGTACAGGAAAGGTGGATTGGCTATTCTAAATTGCTCCTTAGTGTCCTGGGATGTGTAGGTTAGCAGGATGAGCAGGTAAATGTATGGCATGAAGGGGGTCTGGCCGGGGTGGGATTGTTGGCGGTGCAGACTCGATGGGCTCAATGGCTCCCTTCTGCACTGTAGGGATTCTATGATTCTAAGAAAGAGACAGTAAAATATAGGAATTTTGTTTTGGCAGATATTGAAACAGAATAGTTAACAATTCATGTGTTTGTTGAAGTTCAATAAACTTTCTCACTCTGGAGTTTAAGTTCAGATGAGCCCGGATAGCTGAAGGCAGGATTTTGTGGAGTTTCTTTGGAAGATAATTAAGAAGGAAAATGGAATTTTGTCCTTCATTGCTAGAGGGATGGAGTTTAAAAACAGCGAGGCTATGTTGCAGCTGTATAAAGTGCTGGTGGCCATCGACATAAAATAGAGACAGATAGGGTGCTTGTGTGTCAGTTTTGTTCGCTCTCATTTGTTACCTTGTAGTTCTGGAGACAGAAAATCTGAGACCTTTTTGTCTTCAGTGTTGCATTGTAATTACTGACAAAGACAGCTGCAAAATTCCAAAAGGATGTGATCCCAGCATGTTAATTGTAATCCATGTTTGAGAAGCTTCCAGAAGCTTGGTCAACTTGACATTCCAAAAGTCAGGTGACCTGTGAAGCCTCCTTAATAATCAGCAATGTTCTTTTTCAAAACAGTCTTGCAAGTTTTGAAAAAATTAGCAATGACCTTCTACCTGATCGGAATGGGTTAGCAAACATTTCCTCATTGTGTTGCAAACATCTCAGCTCCGAACCATTCTGTGGACAATGGAGGCACTAAAACCTGCCTTCACATGATAGAAACTTGCTGGAAGGAGGCTGAGTCCAACACAATGGCACAGTGGTTAGCACTGCTGTCCACAGCACCAGGGATCTGGGTTCGATTCCAGCTTTGGGTCACTGTCTGTGTGGAATCTGCAAGTTCTCCCCGTATCCACATGGATTTCCTCCAGATGCTCTGGTTTCCTCCCACAGTCCAAAGATGTGCAAGTTTGGCGGATTAGCTATACTAAATTACCCCTTATTTTCCTGAGATGTATAGGATCTTGGATGGATCAGCCATAGTAAATGTGCAGATAGGGCAGTGGGGTCTAGTGGTATTATCTCTGGACTATTAACCCAGAAATTCAGCTAATGTTCTGGGGACCCGGGTTCGAATCCCACGATGGCTGGATTGAGACAGTAAGAAGTCTCACAACACCAGCTTAATGTCCAACAGGTTTATTTGGAATCACAATCTTTCAGAGCACTGCCCCTTCAACAGGTGAGTGGTGAGCAGCGCATGATTCCAAGAAACCTGTTGGACTTTAACTTGTTGTTGTGAGACTTCCTACTGTGCTTCCCCATTCCAACACCAGCACCTCCATATCATGGACTGAGATAAGAACTTTGGAATTTTGTGTTTCAGGGGACGATGAGTACTCAGTCATTGATTAAATTCAACAGATAGAATCATAGAATCCCCACAGTGCAGAAGGAGGCCATTCAGCTCATCGCATCTGCACCAGAAGAGCATCTCACACAGTGTCATTCCCCCTCCCACTCTCTCCACTCTATCTCTGTAACCTCGTGCATATACCATAGTTAATCCACCTAACCTGTAGACCATTGGATATTTGAACCTGAGCAAATCAAGAGCTATGGGAATGGGTTGGAAAGTGAAATTGATGCATGGATTGACAATGATCTTAGCGAATGACAGAGGAGATCAAGGATCTACTCCTGCTCCTATTTATTAAGTTCTTGTTAAATAAAGAAAGAAATTGCTTTTGTACAGAGCCTTTTGTGATTTCAAGAAATCCCAAACTGTTTCCACAGCCAATTAAGTACTTTTTTGAAGTGTAGTCACTATGTAGGGAACACAGCACGTCATAATGACCAGAGGATCTATCTTCACCCTGCCTCACGCCTTGTGTCTGTTAGGATAGACTCCAACTCCCCAAGACCCTGAATTGGAGTGAGCAGTTAAGTGAAGATAATCTGACTTTGGTGATGTGGGTTGAGGAATAAATATTGCCCAAGAGAGGGGAGAGCTGATGACCTCTTCTTCATAATGGTCCCATGTGATCTTTTATGTTTTTATTTCTACATAACACTGGATGAGAATAGAGGGAGCATGGTTAGTAAGTTTGCAGATGACACCAGGATTGGTGGCATAGTGGACAGTGAAGAAAGTTATCTCCAATTGCAATGGGATCTTGATCAATTGGGTCAGTAGGCTGATGAATGGCAGATGGAGTTTAATTTAGACAAATGCGAGATGATGCATTTTGGTAGATTGAAACAGGGCAGGATTTACTCAGTTAATGGTAGGGCATTGGGGAGAGTTACAGAACAAAGAGATCTAGGGGTACATATTCATAGCTCCTTGAAAGTGGAGTCACAAGTGGACAGAATGGTGAAAAAGGCATTTGGCAAGCTTGGTATCATTGATCAGAACATAGAATACAGGAGTTGGGACGTCTTGTTGAAGTTGTACAAGACATTGGTAAGGCCACATTTGGAATACTGTATACAATTCTGGTCACTCTATTATAGAAAGGATATTATTAAAGTAGAAAGAGTGCAGAAAAGATTTACAAGGATGCTACTGGGACTTGATGGTTTGAGTTATAAGGAGAGGCTGGATAGACTGGGACTTTTTTCTGTGGAGCATAGGAGGCTGAGGGGTGATCTTATAAAGGTCTATAAAATAATGAGGGGCACAGATCAGCCAGATAGTCAATATCTTTTCCCAAAGGTAGGGGAGTCTAAAACTAGAGGGCATAGGTTTAAGGTGAGAGGGGAGAGATACAAAAGTGTCCAGAGTGGCAATTTTTTCACACAGAGGGTGGTGTTTGTTTGGAACAATCTGCCAGAGGTAGTAGTAGAGGCGGGTACCATTTTATCTTTTAAAAAGCATTTAGAAAGTTACATGGGTACGATGGGTATAGAGGGATATGGGCCGAAGTGCCTGTTTCCATGTTGTAAACCTCTATCACTCTATGACTTCATAGGAAGCCACTAACAACAAAGCACTGGGAGCATGAGGAGCTGATATGTTATTAGGAAAATCTGGGTAGACTGTGATTCACCACATGCTCTAGAAAAGAGAGAGCTGAGGAGGTGAACTGATAAAGATCTTGGAGTTTATGAAGAGGTTTAATAGGGTGGATCTGGAAAAGAATTTCCGCTTGTGGGAGAGACCAAAATTTGGGGCTATCAATATAAGATCATCACCAATAAATCTAATAGGGAATTCAGGAGAAATTTCTTCACCCAGAGAGTGGGGAGAATGTGGGACTCGCTCCCACAGGGAGTGGTTGAGGTGAATAGTATCGATACGTTTAAGAGGAAGCTGGATAAACATACAAGAGAGAAAGAAACAGGAGGAAATGCTGATTGGGTAAGATGAAGTAGGTTGGAGGAGACACGTGTGGACCAGAAACACCAGCATGGAGCAGATGGGCTGAACGGCCTGTGCTGTAGGTAACATGATTATAAACCCAAATTTCTTTTATGACCCAAAAATGACCTGCCTTCCTGTTTCAGTTAAATGACTGTTTTCCATTCCAGAACCTTCTGTAGATTATTTTCCAATTCAAAACCAAAACTTGGAATTTAAAAATAAATGATTTAATTCATAACAAGATTGTTGGTGAATGATCAAGTTAGCTAACATCAGCAAGGTTCAGATAGCACAACATACAGTCAAAATGGAAAAATTTAATCAATCTTATTCTGCATTACCTAAGATACCTTATATATGAGAACTTATTGAGATATAAACTAATCAATGGAAGTGATTAATGAACTGGATTATATCAGACCCAAAGATTAAAGTTTATAAACTTTCTTTATTAGTATCACAAGTAAGGTGACCTTAAAGAGGTCTATAAAATAATGGGGGGCACAGGTCAGCTGGGTAGTCAATATCTTTTCCCAAACGTAAGGTAATTTAAAACTACAGTGCATAAATTTAAGGTGCGAGGGGAGAGATATAAAAGGATCCAGAGGGGCATTTTTTTCACACAGAGGATGGTGAGTGTCTGGAACAAACTGGCAGAGGTAGTAGTAGAGGCGGGTACAATTTTGTCTTTTAAAAAACATTTAGACACTTGCTTGAGTAAGATGGATCTCGAGGGATGTGGGCCGAGTGCAGTCAATTGGAACTAGCTTAGTCATTGAAAGAAAAGGGCGGCATCAACAAGTTGGGCCAAAGGGCCTGTTTCCATGCTGTAAATCTCGATGGCTCTAAGTAGGCTTACATTAACACTACAGTAAAGTTACTATGAAAATCCCCTAGTCGCCAAACTCCAGCGCCTGTTCAGATACACTGAGGGAGAATTTAGCTTGGCCAATGCACCTAACCAGCACATCTTTCAGGCTGTGGGAGGAAACTGCAGCAATTGAAGGAAATCCACTCAGACACAGGGAGAACATGCAAACTCCACACAGACAGTAACCCCAAGCCAGGGATCGAACCTGGGTCCCTGGCGCTGTGAGGCAGCTGTGCTAACCACTGTGCCACCGTCCCGCCAAGGGTGGGCTGAGGATGATGGGGGTTGACCTGTGAAATGATGAAGGATGGTGGGTTGGTGTGGGGTGCCCTTTGTCTTCCAGCGACTGTGGCATTTTACCAGCGGTGGCAAGATGGAGGGCAGCCCACCCACTGAGAGGCTAATGAAGCTCAATGAAGGACTACTTCGCTTCACCGCTGACTGTCAATTGTGGCTGGGGCTCGTGTGTGTGACTGGGGCCAGGACAGTCACAGTGTTTCGACATTGATTTGAGCTTGATCTGCACCGACACAGTCTGGCTGAATATGCTAGACGTAGCTCAGTGGATAGAGCACTCACCTCGAACTTAGAACATTGTGTGTCAAAGCAAACTGCAGCATTTGAGCACAAACATCAAGGCTGACTCTCCAGTGCTGTGCTGAGGGAGTGCTGCACTGTCAGAGGGTCAGTGCTGAGGGAGTGCCGCACTGTCAGAGGGTCAGTGCTGAGGGAGTGCTGCACTGTCAGAGGGTCAGTGCTGAGGGAGTGCCGCACTGTCAGAGGGTCAGTGCTGAGGGAGTGCTGCACTGTCAGAGGGTCAGTACTGAGAGAGTGCCGCACTGTCAGAGGGTCAGTACTGAGGGAGGGCTGCACTGTCAGAGGGTCAGTACTGAGAGAGTGCCGCACTGTCAGAGGGTCAGTACTGAGAGAGTGCTGCACTGTCAGAGGGTCAGTACTGAGGGAGTGCCGCACTGTCAGAGGATCAGTACTGAGGGAGTGCCGCACTGTCAGAGGGTCAGTGCTGAGGGAGTGCCGCACTGTCAGAGGGTCAGTACTGAGGGAGTGCCGCACTGTCAGAGGGTCAGTACTGAGGGAGTGCCGCACTGTCAGAGGGTCAGTACTGAGGGAGTGCCGCACTGTCAGAGGGTCAGTACTGAGGGAGTGCCGCACTGTCAGAGGGTCAGTACTGAGGGAGTGCCGCACTGTCAGAGGGTCAGTACTGAGGGAGTGCCGCACTGTCAGAGGGTCAGTACTGAGGGAGTGCCGCACTGTCAGAGGGTCAGTGCTGAGGGAGTGCCGCACTGTCAGAGGGTCAGTGCTGAGGGAGTGCCGCACTGTCAGAGGGTCAGTGCTGAGGGAGTGCCGCACTGTCAGAGGGTCAGTGCTGAGGGAGTGCCGCACTGTCAGAGGGTCAGTGCTGAGGGAGTGCCGCACTGTCAGAGGATCAGTGCTGAGGGAGTGCCGCACTGTCAGAGGGTCAGTACTGAGGGAGTGCCGCACTGTCAGAGGGTCAGTACTGAGGGAGTGCCGCACTGTCAGAGGATCAGTACTGAGGGAGGGCTGCACTGTCAGAGGGTCAGTACTGAGGGAGGGCTGTACAGTCAGAGGGTCAGTACTGAGGGAGTGCTGCACTGTCAGAGGGTCAGTACTGAGGGAGGGCTGTACTGTCAGAGGGTCAGTACTGAGGGAGGGCTGTACTGTCAGAGGTGGTGCCTTTTGAACGAGACATTAAACTGAGGCCGGAGGATGTAAAATATCCCATGGCAGCACTGGAGGGTTGTCCTCCATGTCCTGACCAATATCCCTCAATCAAAAACTGCAGCAGGCGACGGTGCAGAGGGACCTCGGGGTCCTTGTGCATGAGTCGCAAAAACCCAGCCTGCAAGTGCAGCAGGTGGTCAGGAAGGCTAATGGGATGCTGGCCTTCATAGCGAGGGGGATTGAATATAAAAGTAGGGAGGTCTTGCTGCAGCTGTATAGGGCATTGGTGAGGCCGCAGCTGGAGTACTGTGTGCAGTTTTGGGCGCTGCACCTGCGCAAGGATATTTTGGCCCTGGAGGGAGTGCAGAGGAGGTTTACTAGGCTGATACCGGAGTTGAGGGGGTTGAGCTATGAGGAGAGGCTGAATAAACTGGGCTTGTACTCGTTAGAGTTTAGAAGAATGAGGGGAGATCTCATTGAGACGTATAAGATGATGAATGGGATGGATAGGATAGAGGTGGAAAGACTCTTCCCGCTCAAAAAAGACAGTAGGACTAGGGGGCACAGCCTCAAGATAAAGGGGGGGCGGTTCAGAACGGAGTTGAGGAGGAACTTCTTCACTCAAAGAGTGGTGAATCTCTGGAATTCTCTGCCCGTTGAAGTGGTGGAGGCTGCCTCGCTAAATATTTTTAAGAAGCGGGTTGATGGGTTTTTGATAAGAGAGGGGATTAAGGGTTATGGGGAGAGAGCGGGAAAGTGGAACTGAGCCACGACAGATCAGCCATGATCTTATTGAATGGCGGGGCAGGCTCGAAGGGCCAGATGGCCTACTCCTGCTCCTATTTCTTATGTTCTTATGTTCTTAAAATCAGATTACCGAGTCATTATCACCGTGATGGCATTACTGTCAGTGGGAGCTTACTGTGCACAAATTGGCTGCCTATTTGTTTCTGCAGTTCAAAGGACTTCAGTGTTTTCCACAGATCCTGTGTGGCCTGCTGAGGTTTATCCAGCATTTTCTGTTTTGGTGCAAAGCACTCCGTTGGTTTAGAAGGTGCTTTGTGATGTCTGATGGTGGGAAAGGCGCTATATAAATGCATATCTCTTTTTAGGATTTGCAGGACGTCGTTGTTGGACTAAAAACAATTAACATAAATTGTTGGAATTAATCAAGGCAATCATAAAGCATTATGCAATCACCACTCCCCCCCCCTACCTTTTAGTTCAATTAATTCAGTGTTGTTTTAAGGTGAGGATGAGAGGGTGCAGAGAGTGGGGGTGGGGTGGAATTGTTTGAAATTAGCTTACATTGTGTTGTTCCATTATTGCTTTGGAAATCTGCAAACTCACCGAGCTCATTAAAATTACCAAAGGAAATGTGTTCCAGTGTGGAATGTTCTTTTCCTGCCCTTGATGCACAAACACCAATTTGTCCCAGTCAATGCCAAAAACTACATGAACATGTTACAAACCCACAGGTTAAAGAGATTCTCCCGACAGCCCTAATGGGTTCCATCTGTAGGATTTCCTACAGCGTTATCATGTAAAAAAAAGGCCCAAGGTCTGGGTCGGGATTGAATGAGGTTTGACAGCACCCTCTGGGAGTTGGGAACAGAGACGCATATAATGTTCTGGGGACAGGATGGTGTGGTCTAGACATCACTTCTAGCCCGCCATGGCCAATTCTTTTGTGTTGTGGGGAGGGGGACTAAGGGAACTGGGGCAAGATTGATCAGAGGATCCCAGAAACTTACAGTATGGGTAGAGAGGCTCAGTTGGCCAACCATGTCCTGCACTGACTCCCTGGAAAAGTTATCCAATTGCACTCCCATTTTCCCCACTCTATTGTCCAGAGAGCGCTTGCAATTTTTGTTTCTTTTTATTTAAGGGAATATTCTACAGGTTCCTTCATTTCTTTTGAATCCATGTATCAGAAAGGCAGCCCCTGCCTCCCTTGAAACATGAGCAGCAAGTGAGTCGAGAATGCATGGATCTGAGAGAATGGGAAAGACGTTTAAATAAAGCTGCCACACATCAAAGGATTTGGGAAAAAAGAAGAAATCTGACGCAATTATTCCAGAGAAGCTGGGGTAACAGAAGGAACCAGAGATTGTTTAAAACAAATTGTGACTGCAGCGAGGATAGCAGTGTGAGATGTCGGGCTGTGTGATGCTGACAGTCAATATACAGAGCAATCTCAGTATCTGAGCAGGTATTGGCAACTACAGACAATGGCAGAGCCACATTTGTGATCACAGTAAATATTAAAATATCCTGCGGTTAAAAATCCTCCAGTTCCTTGTACAGACTCCGAGCAAAGATTGCCCTGCATCCCAGCTTGTTCCATCGGTAGAGGAAATATCTGGTGTCGAACTCTTGGTGTCATCTGGTAATGATTTGTCATTCAGAGAACTTGTTTGGCATATTTCCAGGCTGATGACTGGGGCCTGGCGGGGGGTTGGGGGGGGAGGGGGAGTTGTTGTGGCTGAGGTTGGAAAATAAAGATTCCAGAGACCTGGCTGCAGTGGGATGGCCAGAGACACATTCAGACCCACAGCAACACCTCCCGCACTCTCCGAAAAACCCAACACCAGACTTGATGGTCAAGGTATCTTCATCAGTCCCTTTCTCCCCCCCCTCCTCCATCTTAACTTTTCCCATTGGAGGTCATTTCATTAAAGCAGCAATGATTATTCATCCTTGCGTGTGCTGTGCCCAAAGGCAGATGCTTCATCCTGTGTGGTTTGTCTCAATGGTGGTTTGTTATTACCTTTCACTCTGAGGGGTAGAGTGGGGAGACAGATCGCCAAGTCTGCCTCAGCCAGAAACGGAATCAATCACTCATTTCTGTGTTATTCTGAACCACATACTCACAATCTAGCTGACTCAGCTAACCAACTCCTCAGAAAGAATTATATATATGAGAAAATATTCTTATCTATCTGACCATAGCCATGACTAATCTTCCTTGTCCTGCCTCGCTATCACTGGTGTCCACATAGATCAGTTCTTGGGTTCCCCCACTCCTATTTTGGATTCTACTAATGGCTATCCTTAGAAACAAGAAGTCTGCAGGATTTCATAATAATGACGAAAGGGTTTGTTCGGGTAGTCGTAGAGAAAATGTTTACATTTGTTAGAAAGACGAAAACTGGAAGGCATAAATTAATATTTAATTATTTAAAATGAGACTCATAAATTCAACAGGGAATTCAGGAACTCTGAGGCCAGATGGCTGGAGGCATGGAAGCCCAGTAGCAGAGTGATTACAGTTGGGCGTTCGAGAGAGGCCAGAGCTGAGAGAGCTCACGTATCTTGGAGGGTTTACAATGTCACAGAGATAGGAAGGGGCAAGCAGTGGAGGAATTTGAAAACATGGGTAAAAATTTTAAAAGGGAGGTGTTACTGGAGGGAGAAGCAGTGAGCACAGGAGTGAATGGAAAATGGTGAGATTTAGGATACCAACGGGAGAATTCTAATTGTGACTATGGTTAGTTGGAGATTCGTTGGAGGACAATTGGCATTTCCGAAGTGAGGAGAGGGGAGCTGTTGGTCACATAATGTTACAGCATTTCCTACTTTATTCATTTGATGACATAACGTTAAAGAAAGAACAACACAACACAGGAACAGGCCCTTTGGCCCTTCAAGTCTGCACTGATCATGTGTTCCTAACTTGACCATCCGTTTGTATCCCTCTATTCCCAGTCTGTTCATGTAGCTATCTAGATAAGTCTTAAATGATCCTAGCGTGTCTGCCTCAACCACCTTGCTTGGTAGTGCATTCCAGGTCCCCACTACCTTCTGTCCCCCCCATATCTGTATTAATAAAGTTTATTTATTCATTACAAGCAAGGCTTGCATTAATGCTGCAATGAAGTTACTGTGAAATTACCCTAGCCGCCACATTCCGGCGCCTGTTCGGGTCAATGCACCTAATCAGCACGTCTTTCAGGCTGTGGGAGGAAACAAGTGCAAACTCCAGACGGACAGTGATCCGAGCCAGGAATCGAACCCAGGTCCCTGGCCCTGTGAAGCAGCAGTGCTAACCACTGGGGCACAATCCAGGACAGTGCAGCCTGCTCATTTAGGACCCAAAGAACAAAGAACAAAAACAGCCCGGGAAACAGGCCCTTCGGCCCAACGAGCCCGTGCCGCCATTTTAACATTACCAGTCCCCCCTCCACCCATGACCCTTATCTATGCTTATGGCATTCCACATTGAGGGAAAACTAATTTAGGAACAATTTATTACCTCCAATCAACCTAATAACACATCTTTGGGGTGTGGGAGGAAACTAGAGCACCCGGAGAAAACCCACGCAAGCACGGGGAGAATGCGCAAACTCCCACAGACACTGGCCCAAGTCCATGTGTCTGCACAGCAAACAGTGAAAGTCACTGAGCTGTCGTATTACCCAGCATCTGGTCCAGTTCAAGCATACACTGACGTACTAGGTACTAAGCTATCACCACTTCAACATTCAACCCCTCCACCACCAAAACACAATGGCAGCAGCGTGTACTATCTACAAGGTGCATTGCAGCAACTCACCAAGTCTCCTTAGATCACACCTTCCAAACCCATGACCTCTGATGAAGGGTCAACCAGACTCGAAACATTGGTTCTATTCTCTCTCCACAGATGCTGTCAGACCTGTTGAGATTTTCCAGCATTTTCTACATTAATTCTGAGTCTGGCAACTCTTCTATTTCAAAGTTCTCACCCCTTGGGGGTGAGGGGGTTGGTTTCTGGCTTCTCTGTGGTGTGTTTCCCATGGTGGGAGTTAGCTTGTTAATAGCCAGCAGTGGGATCTTTGAGTCCCACCTCTGTCAATGGGATTTCCCACTGACTGCACCCCACGCAGCTGGGAAACCTGGGGCACAGACACGCTGCTGGCAGGGCCAGAAGATTCCACTGGTGTGAACAGCCCTTGTGTTCAATACCCTCCCTGACCCTGACCCCTCCCTATCCCCGTAATCTGGTCCAATCCCAACTCTGCACTCCTGGAGTTATGGCCATTGCGCTTCCCCTATTTTGTTCACCCTATGAGCAGCAGTTGTTCCTTTAGGTGCCTGGGCCCCAGGCTCTAGAATTCTCTCCCTCACCCCCTCTCCCTTTAAAATGCTCCTTAAAACCTTCCATTGAATAAATCGTTTATCACCTGTCCTAACTTTGCTTATTGTAGCTGACTGGGAAATTCTGGCTGATTGTTCTGCTGTGAAGCCCTGTGGCACATTTGCTACATTAAAGGTGCTACATAAATTCAAATTGTTGTAGCATGAGCTTTTTGAAGACAAAGTGCATCATCGCTGCCTTCAACCCCTTGTCTACAGAGATTCATTTCCATCAGGTAGGGTAGCCCAGATTAGGAACCTTTGCTGAAAGGTTCTGTCTCCTAGGCATTGTGCAGCTGGTGTAACTAACTCCAATTAGTAACCCTGTGCGAGAACCTCTCCGGCTACATCAAGGGCATCCTGAAACCCAATGTACAAAGGACACCCAGCTTTTGTCATGACACTACGGACTTCCTACAGAAACTCAGCACACATGAACCAGGAGCACTCCTCATCACAATGGATGTCTCAGCACACTACACCAGCAGCCCCCTTGACGATGGCATTGCTGCAACTGCCTCAGTACTCAACACCGATAACTGCCAGTCTCCAGATGCAATTTTACAACTCATCCGCATCATCATGGACCACAATGTCTTCACCTTCAACGACGAGTTCTTCATCCAGACACACGGAACAGCCATGGAGACCAAATTCGCACCTCAATGTGCCAACATCTTCATGCACAGATTTGAACAAGACCTCTTCTCCACACAGAATCTTCAACCGATGCTATTCACTAGATACATCGATGACATTTTCTTTCTTTGGACTCATGGTGAACAATCACTGAAACAGCTGTATGAATAAGCGATATCAATATCATCCCATCATCAGACTCACCATGGATTACTCTTCGGAATCGGTTGCATTCTTGGACACATGCAGCTCCATCAAGGACGGTCATCTCAGCACTTCACTGTACCGCAAGTCCACGGATAACCTCATGAGGCTCCATTTCTCCAGCTTCCATCCTAAACATGTTAAAGAAGCCTCGGCCCTCAATGTTGTGCCGAGCAATGTCCAAACCCAAGATCAAGTTATCCCACTCCCTATCATTCTGGTGTGCTCCATGTGCCTATCCAATAACCGCTTGAAAGTTCCTAAAGTGTCCGACTCCACTATCACAGCAGGCAGTGCATTCCACACCCCAACCACTCTCTGAATGAAGAATCTACCTTGGACACCTCTCCTATATCTCCCACCATGAGCCTTATAGTTATGTCCCCTAGTAACAGCTACATCCACCCGAGGAAATAGTCTCTGCACATCCACTCTATCTATCCCCCTCATCATCTTATAAACCTCTATTAAGTCGCCTCTCATTCTCCTCTGCTATAAAGAGAAAAGCCCCAGATCCCTCATTCTTTCCTCATAAGACCTACCCTCCAAACCAGGCAGCATCCTGGTAAATCTCCCCTGCACTCTCTCCGATGCTTCCACATCCTTCTTATACTGAGGTGACACGGATACCATCATCTCACGTGAGAACACCATCCACCAGGTACACAGTACATACTCTTGCAACTCGGCCAACGTTGTCTACTTGACACGCTGCAGGAAAGGATGTCCCAAGACATGGTACATTGGGGAGATCATGCAGACACTATGACAATGGGTGAATGAACACCGCTCGAAAATTACCAGGCAAGTGTGTTCTCTCTCTGTTGGGGAACACTTCAGCAGTCACGGGCATTTGGCCTTTGATCTTCAGGTAAGCATTCTCCAAGGCGGCCTTCATGACATACGACAGCGCAGAGCTGCTGAACAAAGACTGATAGCCAAGTTCCACACACATGAGGACAGCCTCAACCAGGATCATGGGTTCATGTCACACTATCTGTAACCCCCATGACTTGCCTGGGCTTGCAAAATCTCACTAACTGTCCTGGCTGGAGACAATGCACACCTCTTTAACCTGTGCTTAACCCTCTCTCCATTCACATCGTCTGTACCTTTAAGACTTGAATACCTGTAAAGACTCACATTCCAACCATTGTGTTGTAAGTTGAGTTTGTGTCTTTATATGCCCTGTTTGTGAACAGAACTCCCACTTACTTGACGAAGGAGCAGCGCTTCGAAAGCTAGTGGCGTTTGCTACCAAATAAACTTGTTGGACTTTAACCTGGTGTTGTGAGACTTTTTACTGTGTTTACCCCAGTCCAACGCCGGCATCTCCACATCTTAACTAACTCCAATCAGAGGAGGTGTGTGGAGGTCTCAAACCTTGGCGGGTTCCTGTAAATCAGAATGGATTGGCTGTTCCCCAACCATTACTAACAAACCAGAAGGAGGAGGTGGGGTGGGAATAAGACCCTGTACAATTGTACAATTGCATTCTACTACAAAATTTCAAAAAGCAATTTGACACAGCCAGCCTCCTCCGTAATTTGCTGGGTGACTGTAAATAGCAATGCAGGCTACCCAGAGCGAAACACCAAAAGCACAAAGTAAATATTTATACAAGTTGGATAACAGCTCTGAGAGAGGTAGAGCAAGAGAGAGCACGAAAGTGATGACAGCAAGCTCACACTCTCTGGTTTGGAAGGGACAGCGGAACAATACAGAAAGCACTTGGAACTATGTCACATTCCACTGCCTGCACTAACCAGTAAACATGGAGCTTCCAGCTCTCTGATTCACTCCTGGGTAAACACATCGTGTCTGACCATGATCAAAGAAGAATGTAGCAAAGTTTTAAGCCAAATTCACTTCAATTCCCCTCTCCATCATTCTAAACTCAAATTGCAATGGAAATCAGAACTATGGCTTCTAAATTTAGGATTGCAACTAATACTATGGCTTCTAAATTTAGGATTGCAACTAATAACTCCAATCAGGAATTCAGGAGAAACTTCTTTACCCAGAGAGTGGGGAGAATGTGGGACTCACTCCCACGGGGGGAGCGGGGAGAATGTGGGACTCACTCCCACAGGGAGTGGGGAGAATGTGGGACTCGCTCCCACGGGGAGTGGGGAGAATGTGGGACTCGCTCCCACGGGGAGTGGGGAGAATGTGGGACTCGCTCCCACGGGGAGTGGGGAGAATGTGGGACTCGCTCCCACGGGGAGTGGGGAGAATGTGGGACTCGCTCCCACGGGGAGTGGGGAGAATGTGGGACTCGCTCCCACGGGGAGTGGGGAGAATGTGGGACTCGCTCCCACGGGGAGTGGGGAGAATGTGGGACTCGCTCCCACGGGGAGTGGGGAGAATGTGGGACTCGCTCCCACGGGGAGTGGGGAGAATGTGGGACTCGCTCCCACAGGGAGTGGGGAGAATGTGGAGCTCACTTCCACAGGGAATGATTGAGGTGAATAGTATTGGCGCAGTGCAGAGGGAAGCTGGATAAACACATGAGGGGGTAAGGAATAGAAGGAGATGGTGATAGGCTGAGAGTAAGAGGAGGAGGAAAGAGGTTCGTGTGGAGCAGAAACACGGCATGGAGCGTTTGGGCCGAACGATCTGGTAAAAATATTTTGTAAGATGAGTGAGTGAACATCTTCCTGAGGGTCTGTTATATTCTGTGTCCAGTGAAATGTTTGGTGATTATTTTCTAAAATGGCAAAAAGGTGAGAGCTGTCCCGGAGCAGAAAGATTTAGGAATTCAAGTACAGAAGCCACTGTAACCTAGTGCGCAGGGTGAAAAAATAAATGGCTAATGGAATGTTGGCTTTTATCTGTAGGGGATGGAATACAAAGAGGTGGAGAGTTACAGTTATATAAAACTCTGGTCAAATCCCTGTGATAACCTAAAGTAAACCACTGAAGTGTTCGCCAATAGGAAGGGAACAGTCTTGCCTGGTGATTGTCGAGCGATGTTCATTCATCCGTTGTCGTAGCGTCTGCATGGTCTCCCCAATGTACCATGCTTCGGGACATCCTTTCTTGCAACGTATCAGGTAGACAATGTTGGCCGAGTTGCAAGAGTATTTACCGTGTACCTGGTGGATGGTATTCTCATGTGTGATGATGGTATCCATGTCGATGATCCGGCATGTCTTGCAGAGGTTGCTGTGACAGGGTTGTGTGGTGTTGTGGTCACTGTTCTCCTGAAGGCTGGGTAGTTTGCTGCGAACAGTGGTCTGTTTGAGGTTGCGTGGTTGTCTGAAAGCAAGAAGTGGGGGTGTGGGGATGGCCCTGATGAGATGTTCGTCTTCATCAATGATATGTTGAAGACTCCGGAGAAGATGTCGTAGCTTCTCCGCTCCGGGGAAGTACTGGACGACGAAGGGTACTCTGTCCACTGTGTCCCGTGTTTGTCTTCTGAGGAGGTCGGTGCGGTTCTCCAAGGCGGCCTTCTCGACACACGACAGCGCAGAGTCACTGAGCAGAGACTGATAGCCAAGTTCCGCACACATGAGGACGGTCTCAACAAGGATCTTGGGTTCATGTCGCACTATCTGTAACCCCCGTGACTTGCCTGGGTTTGCAAAACCTCACTCTCTATACTGTCTGGAGACAATACACATCTCTTTAACCTGTGATCAGTGCTCCTTCCACTCACATTGTCGGCCACTTTAAGACTTGAACAGCAGGTTAGGTGTAAAGATTCGCATTCTAGTCAGTAATCTGTAAACTGTCTGTGCTTTATATGCTCTGTCTGAGGCCAGAACTCTCCATTCACCTGACGAAGGGACTAACCCGAAAGCTAGTGAGTGTACTATCAAATAAATCGGTTGGACTTAAACCTGGTGTTGTCAGGCTTTTTACTGTGTTTACCCCAGTCCGACGCCGGCATACCCACATCATAACCTAAAGCAGCAGGGGTAGAAAACTTGTACTTTATTTAAGATCTTAGACAAGATTGTGGAATCTGTAATTGTTTTTAAGAATGATTGAAAAGGACTTTTAAGAGTTTGCATGGACTGTGAAGGGATTATGCTAATTTTTTTGAATGATAAATATTGGTCCATGTGACCTGGCAACCTTTGATATGGAAGCAGTACAAACAGGAGGAAAGTTAAATCCAGAGTCTGTAACCAGCCACAAGCAGCAGAGCTAGAGGGTGACAGCATGCAGCACACAGAGGTACAGAGAGAAAGCAGATAAACAGAAAGAGGAACACAGAATTTTTATCAGGAGAAGAAGCAAATCATCCTGAGGAAGAGGTCTATTTTTGTGCTTGGCACAAATAAGACAGAAACTCTGAGATACTGTGTGAGCTGGCTAAAAATATCTAAAACCTGGAAAACTGTGCGACTAGTTCAGAACTTCCCCAGAAGGAGCTATGGTGTTCGTAATTGTTCAGTTGAAGAGGAACTCTGGAAAACAACATTATCAGGACTATCATAGCCCAGTTGAGAAGGTCCATTGAAGTGTAACTTGCTGATGCCCCACGCACCCCGGACATTCTTTCTTCCACCTTCTTCTGTGGGGTAAAAGATACAAAAGTCTTATTCAAGAAAACTTCTTCCCTGCTGCTGTCAGACTTTTGAATGGACTTACCTTGCATTAAGTTGATCTTTCTCTACACCCTAGTTATTACAGTAACACTATATTCTACATTATCTCCTTTCCTTGTCTATGCATCTCAATGTGCCAACATCTTCATGCACAGGTTTGAACAAGATCTCTTCACCATACAGGACCTTCAACAATGCTATACACTAGATACATCGATGACATTTTCTTCCTTTGGACTCATGGTGAACAATCACTGAAACAACTATGTGATGACATCAACAAGTTCCATCCCACCATCAGACTCACCATGGATTACTCTCTGGAATCGGATTCGTGAAAGCGTTCTCCAAGGCAGTCTTCACAACACACAACAACACAGAATCGCCGAGCAAAAATTGTTGCATTCTTGGACACATGCATATCCATTAGGGACGGTCACCTCAGCATTCACTGTACCGGAAGCCCACGGACAACCTCACGATGCTCCACTTCTCCAGCTTCCACCCTAAATGCATTAAAAAAGCCATGCCTTACAGACAAGCCCTCCATATATACAGGATCAGCTCAGATGAGGAGGATCACAACAGACACCTACAGACGCTGAAGGACGTCCTCATAAGAACAGGATATAGTGCTCAACTCATCAATCAACAGTTCTGACACATCACAGTGAGAAACCCCCTCAGTAGACAAACAAAGGATATGGCGGACAGAGTACCCTTCATCGTCCAGTACTTCCCCCAGAGCAGAGAAGCTACAACATCTTCTCCAGAGCCTTCAACATGTCATTGATGAAGACAAACATCTCGCCAGGGCCATCTACACACCCCACTTCTTGCCTTCAAACAACTGCACAACCTCAAACAGACCATTGTCTGCTGCAAACGACCCAGCCTTCAGGAGAACAGTGACCACAACACCACACAACCCTGCCACAGCAACCTCTACAAGATGTGCTGGATCATCGACACAGATGCCAACATCTCACATGAGAACACCATCCACGAGGTACATGGAACATACTCTCGCAACTAAGCTAATGTTGTCTATCTGATACGCTGCAGGAAAGGATGTCCCGAGGCATGGTACGTTAACGAGACCATGCAGACGCTACGACAACAGATGAATGGACACCACTCGCCAATCATCAGGCAGGAGTATTCCCTTCCTGTCGGGGAACACTTCAGCAGTCATGGGCATTCGGCCTCTGATCTTTGGGTAAGCATTCTCCAAGGCGGCCTTCACTACATGCAACAATGCAGAATCACCAAGCAAAAACTGATGGCCAAGTTCTGCACACATGAGGATGGCCTCAACAGGGGTCTTGGACTCATGCCACGCTATCTGTAACCCCCACAGCTTGACCGGGCTTGCAAAATCTCACTAACTGTCCTGGCTGGAGACAACATACATCTCTTTAACCTGTGCTTAACCTTTTCTCTACTCACATTGTCTGTACCTTTAAGACTTGATTACCTGTAAAGACTCGCATTCCAACCATTATTTTGTAAATTGAGTCTGTGTCTTTATATACCTGTTTGTGAACCCAACTTTTCACTCACCTGATGAAGGGCCAGCGCTCTGGAAGCTTCTGCTTCCAAATAAACCTGCTGGACTTTAACCTGGTGTTGTAAGATTTCTTACAGTGCCTATTTCAGTCCAACGCCGGCATCTCCACATCATTCCTTCTTTCTGAACGGTATGCTTTGTCTGTATAGCATGCAAGAAACAATACTTTGCACTGTATACCAATACATCATAAATCAAATCAAAATTCCAGATCCTAACCACACAACGTGGGAATCTGTCTCCACCACACTCTCAGACTGTACATTCTAGATCCTAACCAATCGCTGTGTGAATCTGTCTCCACACACACTCTCAGACTGTACATTCCAGATCTTAACCACTGGCTGTGTATCTGTCTTCACCACACTCTCAGATAGTGCATTCCCGATCCGAACCACTCGCTTGTGAATCTGTCTGTGGAGTTGTGGACAGTGCGGAAGGATGTCGTAGGTTACAGAGGGACATAGATAAGCTGCAGAGCTGGGCCGAGAGGTGGCAAATGGAGTTTAATGCGGAAAAGTGTGTGGTGATTCACTTTGGAAGGAGTGACAGGTATACAGAGTACTGGGCTAATGGTAAGTTACTTGGTAGTGTCGATGATGTGGGCATGCCGGCGTTGGACTGGCGTAAACACAGTAAAAAGTCTGACAACACCAGGTTTTAGTCCAACCTATTTATTTGATAATATTCTCACTAGCTTTCGAGGGGACAGCCTCTTCGTCAGGTGAATGGAGAGTTCTGGCCTCAGACAGAGCATATAAAGCACAGACAGTTTAGAGATTACTGATTAAAATGCGAATCCTTACACCTAACCTGCTGTTCAAGACCTGAAGTGGCTGACAATGTGAGTGGTAGGAGCACTGATCACAGTTTAAAGAGATGTGTATTGTCTCCAGACAGTACAGTAAGTGAGGTTTTGCAAACCCAGGCAAGTCACGGGGGTTACAGATAGTGCGACATGAACCCAAGATCCCTGTTGAGACCGTCCTCATGTGTGCGGAACTTGGCTATCAGTCTCTGCTCAGCGACTCTGCGCTGTCGTGTGTCGTGAAGGCCGCCTTGGAGAATGCTTACCCGAAGGTGTCGATGAGCAGAGAGATCTCGGTGTCCATGTGCATAGATCCCTGAAAGTTGGTACCCAGGTTGATAAGATTGTTAAGAAGGCGTACGGTGTGTTAGCTTTTATTGGTAGAGGGATTGAGTTTTGGAGCCATGAGATCATGTCGCAGGCATTGGAGTATTGCGTACAGGAAGAATGTGGAAGCATTGGAAAGGGTGCAGAGGACATTTACCAGAATGTTGCCTGGTATGGTGGGAAGGTCTTATGAGAAACGGCTGAAGGTCTTGAGGCTGTTTTCATTAGAAAGAAGAAGGTTAAGAAGTGACTTAATTGAGGCATAGAAGATCATCAGAAGCTTCGATAGGGTGGACAGTGAGAGCATTTTTCCTCGGATGATGATGGCTAGCATGAAGGGACATAGCTTTAAATTGAGGGGTGATAATTATAAGACGGATGTCAGAGATAGGTTCTTGGCATCTTGAGGGGAACTGCTTGATAGACCAGACGCAGCACGGTTTCCTTAAAGGGAAGTCGTGTCTGACAAATTTACTGGAGTTCTATGAGGATGTGTCTAGGGCGGTGGATAGAGGAGAGCCGGTGGATGTGGTCTTTCTGGATTTTCAGAAGGCATTTGACAAGGTACCTCACAAGAGGTTATTGCAGAAGGTCAGGGGGCATGGAGTTGGGGGTAGGGTGTTAGCATGGATAGAGGACTGGTTGTCAAATAGGAGGCAGAGAGTGGGGGTCAATGGGTGCTATTCGGATTGGCGGATGGTGACTAGTGGAGTGCCCCAGGGGTCGGTGCTGGGGCCTCAGCTATTTACCATTTATATAGATGATTTGGAGGAGGGAACCGAGTGTAGGGTGTCGAAATTTGCTGATGACACCAAAATTGGTGGAAAGGCAAATTGTGCGGAGGGTGGGGAGAGTCTACAGAAGGATCTAGATAGGCTGGGCAAATGGGCCAGGAAATGGCAAATGGAATTTAATGTTGGCAAGTGCGAGGTGGTCCACTTTGGTAGGAATAATGGTAGGAAGGATTATTACTTACGTGGAGAAAAACTGCAGCAGGCGACGGTGCAGAGGGACCTCGGGGTCCTTGTGCATGAGTCGCAAAAACCCAGCTTGCAGGTGCAGCAGGTGGTCAGGAAGGCGAATGGGATGCTGGCCTTCATCGCGAAGGGGATTGAATATAAAAGTAGGGAGGTCTTGCTGCAGCTGTATAGGGCATTGGTGAGGCCACAGCTGGAGTACTGTGTGCAGTTTTGGGCGCCGTACTTACGCAAGGATATTTTGGCCTTGGAGGGAGTGCAGAGGAGGTTTACTAGGCTGATGCCGGAGTTGAGGGGGTTGAGCTATGAGGAGAGGCTGAATAAATTAGGCTTGTACTCGTTAGAGTTTAGAAGAATGAGGGGAGATCTCATTGAGACGTATAAGATGATGAATGGGATGGATAGGATAGAGGTGGAGAGACTCTTCCCGCTCAGAAAGGATAGTAGGACTAGGGGGCACAGCCTCAAGATAAAGGGGGGGCGGCTTAGAACGGAGTTGAGGAGGAACTTCTTCACTCAAAGGGTGGTGAATCTCTGGAATTCTCTGCCCGTTGAAGTGGTGGAGGCTACCTCACTAAATATTTTTGAGACACGGGTTGATGGGTTTTTGATAAGCGAGGGGATTAAGGGTTATGGGGAGAGGGCGGGAATGTGGAGCTGAGACACGACAGATCAGCCATGATCTTATTGAATGGCGGGGCAGGCTCGAAGGGCTGGATGGCCTACTCCTGCTCCTATTTCTTATGTTCTTATGTTCTTTACTCAGAGGGTGGTAACGGCGTGGAATGCCCTGCCTGCAACAGTTGTGGACTCGCCAACATTAAGGGCATTTAAATGGTCATTGGATAAACATATGGATGATATTGGAATAGTGTAGGTTAGAGGGGCTTTAGATTGGTTTCACAGATCGGCATAGCATTGAGAGCCGAAGGGCCTGTACTGCGCTGTAATGTTCTATGTTCTATATTCTATATCTTTACTGTCTCAAGTAAGTAGGGCCAATACAATGGATTTGTGTTCCTCACTCACTGTATTGGCTGGTTGAACCTGGATAGTATTTAACCAGTTTTACCCCAATCTTCATTTCAGGCCAGGACTTGAGAGATTTCTACTGTTTATTACTTATGGCAGAATTAAAAAACACTTTTATGTTCATAGAACCACAGTGCAGAAAGAGGCCATTTCAGTCCATGGACTTTCAGTCCATCAAGTTTGCACCAACCCTTGAACAGTATATCTTACCCAAGCCCTCTACCCCACCCTATCTATTTACCATGGCTAGTCCACCTAACCTACACATCTTGGGACACTATGGGACAATTTATTGTGCCCAGTCAACTGTGGGAGGAAACTGGAGCACCCGAAGGAAACCATGGCACTGAGAGGCAGCCATGCTGACCAGCTAATGGACAGCGAGGTGGCACTGTGATGTTAGTACTGCTGACTCACAGCGCCATAGACACGGGTTCAATTCCTGGTTTGGTTCGCTGTTTGTGTGGAGTCTACACCTTCACCCCATGTCTGCGTGGGTTTCCTCTGGGTGCTCCAGTTCCCTCCCACAGTTTGAAAAACATGCTGGTCAGATGCACTGGCCATGCTAAATTCTCCCTCAGTGAACCCAAACAGGTGTCAGAGTGTGGCATCTAGGGAATTTTCACAGTAACTTCATTGCAGTGTTAATGTTAGCCTATTTGTGACTAATAAATAAATAAACTTTTAACCGCTGTGCCAGCGTGCCACATTAGTAATTCCACCACCAGTAGTGACTAATAGTGAATTGTCTCCTTAGGACTGAGTAGCATTTCAATCCGTGGCTGAACAGAAACTGCTCGAAGCTTTGAAACGATGTGGCTGTGAATTCCTGCAGCACAGCTGATTTTCTACATCATTGACTTTCCAGCCGAGGTTACTGAGTCATATACCCAGCCTCCCATTTTCATAATAAGTCTTTTAAAAATGCTAATCTGTCTGTTTGATTCCAAACCTCTCAATGTGAGAGAGTTCCATCCCCTGGAGATTGCTGTGGTAATTTAGGGTGGATTCCCACTGTGAATCCAACACCTGGAAGCAAAAATTGAATTTTTAAAATCCTCTTTTAGATTTCCATAACTCGCAAACTCCACAACCTATATCATACAGAGAAGAAAGAATTTTACAGAGAGAGCAGGGGTGGGGGAGGCTTGGAGGGAGTGACAAAAGGGGCATGAGGATGAGGGAGATTGCGAGGTGACACTCTGGACCCTTGAGTTCTCCTATCTCTGTCCCATCTGCCCACCAGTTTTAAAGGCATCCTCTGCCCACGGAGTGCCAGTATTAATCAGCTACTTTCGGTGAGGGTGGAGGGCGGTAAGGGGATAACGTTCCTTTGGCAAGGGAAACATGAGTTAAAAGAAAGAAGCTGCATTTGTACAAAGCCTTTCACAAACTCAGGACATCCCAAAGCATTTAACACCTAATGGAATCATTTTGAAAGTGTTATAATGTAGGAACCATGTTGGTTCCTCAGCATCTTTTCATTGGCAAATAGGAATGGACAATAAATGTTGGCTTTGTCAGTGACAGTCACATCTCAAGGACAAGTTTAGAAAATAGGGCGGATGATTTATGCACAGCAAGCTCCCGCAGACAGCAAAGCAATAATGAACAGATAAGCTGTTTCCATGATGCTGAATGAGGAATTAAGGTTGCTCTTTAAAATGTTTTATTATCTTTCATCTACTTTAATAAATACTTCTTGTTGTTTAATGAAAGAGAAGTCTGTTCCTGCAAATGTTTCTCACTAACAGCCAAAAAACAATACACCACAGGAAACCGGTGATTCAGGTTGGAACACTCTAACACAAAACATCAGCGGGGTTTTGTAACATTGTCAGAATAGGGTTTTTAGCCTTACCCCCCATTAAACCCCAGGCAGTGTGAGTTTCGTCATTTGAAAGAGACCGTTTGCAAGTTATTCGAAGCACTTATCTGCTTGTTTTTCTATTCATTCGTGGGACCTGGACATCATTTTGGAGCGGCACAGTGACATAGTGGTTCACAGCACCAGGGAACCGGGTTCAATGATATAGAACATAGAACATAGAACACTACAGCAAAAACAGGCCCTTCGGCCCACAAGTTGCGCCGATCACATCTATACCTACTAAGCCATAGACCTATCTATAACCCCCAATCCCATTAGATCCCATATACTCATCCAGAAGTCTTTTAAAAGACCCCAGCGAGTTCGCCTCCACCACCACCGACAGCAGCCGATTCCATTCACTCACCACCCTCTGAGTGAAAAACTTACCTCTAACATCTCCTCTGTACCTGTTTCCCTGCACTGGATATGGGTGAGCAGAGGTTTTGGTTAATGACATTTAATGTTAATTGGAGAGTTCTCAAGGTCCTTTGACAAAGGTTGATTGGAGATAAAGAGAATGTGTGGGAGGCCAGAGTTGGAAGAGCGCTGAGGGTCTTTGAGGTGCTTCCTGCCTTACTTTGCTGGTGATATCTCCTGTCCAATATCAATCCCTCGATCTAAATAAGCTGCACTGGGGCTGCTGTTACTTGCCTCCCAGATCGTACTGAGACGAGTGGACCCTCAAAACAAAATAAGGTAGGGGAGTGGGTTATGAGTGAGGGTGGAGGCACCTCTTCTTGCCATGGAATGGAAACCTGCCAGTGTCCTTAGTGACATCAGTCAGTTGTCGAACACAACCCCAGTGAGTGTAAATCAGTTCTCACTGCTTTAGAAACACAGCTACTCCAATCATAAGACCTCTAATTGTTTCCGTGTGTCTCAGGAACTTCTAATCGACCATATATAAACATCACTTACACAGACTGGACAGCTAAACTGACCATCCCATTACAGCAGTGACAACACTAAGAGGAGCATTTCATTGGCTGTAGCAACTGTGGGAGTTTACAGAGATAGGGAGGGGTGTAGGGGCTGGAGGAGGTTACAGAGACAGGGAGAGGTGTAGGGAGCTGTAGGAGGTTACGGAGATAGGGAGGGGTGTAGAGAGCTGTAGGAGGTTACAGAGATAGAAAGGGGTGTAGGGGTTGGAGGAGGTTACAGTGATGGGGAGGGGTGTAAGAACTGGAGGAGGTTACAGAGATAGGTCAGGTGAGGTTACAAAGGGATTTGAAAACCAAGATGAGAATGTTAAGATAGAAGGATTGAGGATCTGGGAATTATTGACATCAGTGGACACAGGGAATAATGAGTGAACAGGGCCCTGGATGAATGGGATACAGACAGCAAAGCGTGGAAGCTGGGTAGCTGTCCAGTTCAATAATGCAATAATTGGGCCTGGTAGCAGCAATGACATGGATAAGTGTTTAATCTACACTTGTCCAAGAAGCTGTTAATTTTGTCCCTGAGGACACCAAGGTTAAACTGACTGCCCTGCAATTGTTGAGTTTATCCTTAACGCCTTTTTTGAACAAGTGTGTAACATTTTCAAATCTCCATTCTTCTTGACCATCCCCATACTGAAGAGCTTGTCATATGAGGAACGGTTGAGGGTTCTGTGTTGTACTCACTGGAGTTTAGAAGGATGAGAGGATATCATATTGAAACTTAGAGGATACTGCGAGGCCTGGATAGAGTGGACGTGGAGAGGATGTTTCCACTAGTAGGAAAAATTAGAATGAGAGGGCACAACCTCAGGCTAAAGGGACGATCCTTTAAAACAGAGATGCGGAGGAATTTCTTCAGCCAGAGAGTGGTGCACCTGTGGAACTCTGCCGCAGAAGGCTGTGGAGGCCTGGTCACTGAGTGTCTTTAAGACAGAGGTAGATATGTTCTTGGGGATCAGGGATTATGGGGAAAAGATAGGAGAATGGGGTTGAGCAAAAATATCAGCCATGATTGCGTCTGCTCCAATATTCAATGGACTGAATGGCCTAATTCTGCTCCTGTGTCTTATGGTATTATGGTCTTACTATGGCCAGTGGCCCTACAATTTCCACCCTTACTTCATTCAGCATCTTGGGATGCATCTCATTTGGCCCTGGTAACTTGTCAAAACAGCCTATCTAAAGCCTCCTCTCTAATACACAGTTAACTCCTATTCCATCACTCATGCTGTGAAAAACCACGTAACCTTGGCACCACCGTCCAAATTCAAGAACAAATTCATATATATTTCTTTCAGCCAGTCTGTACACGCCTCAACAAAATGACTCCTGTTCTATTATTGCCTCCAAAAAAGAATTAAAGTTAATTTATTAGTGTCACAATCGGCTTACATTAACATTGCAGTTAAGTTACTATGAAAGTCCCCTAGTCGTCACACACCAGTATCTGTTTGGGTACATTGAGGGAGAATTTAGCATGGCCAATACACCTAGCCAGCACGTCTTTTGGTCTCAGGGAGGAAACTAGAAACCCACACAGACACGGGGAGAACATGCAGACTCCACACAGACAGTGACCCAAGCCGGGAATCATACCTAGCTCCCTGACACTGCTAACCACTGTGTCACTGTGCTGCCCATGTTCAATTGTATTCTATAACTAGTGTTAATATTGAGATCTATAAATTAGGCTGACATTCGTTTGGTGAAAACATAGTAAGATTGCCTAGAATGGAAGGTACAAGTCTCTCAGAATGAGTAAAAGCAGGGCCCCTGTAATTCAAAACCAGGCTTTTGATCATTTCAGTAACATTTGAGTTTTGCCTGCAATAAGGTAGCATAAACATATGTAGTGGTCCTGCACAGTGTAGTCACTGCTAGGAGGTGGCATGGACTCTTAATCATGGATATAATGCACTGTTGGCCCAATAATCCGCAATGAAACATTCCCGTTCTCTCCAGTGGCGAGGTCAATTCTCACCCATTGGACTCTAATCCCAGCTCTCAGTGATCAATGAAGATTGGGTTTGACTACATAATGTAACATATTGCTGAATTTTAGTTACACTTTAGACCTTAGCCTGAGATCACTATGGAAAACAAACAGTCCCATCTTTTTTCAGATCCTATCATGTTACAAGTTCCAGATACCTCCAAGATGTTTTTCTTTAATTTATTCATTTTACAGGATGTGTGCTTGTACGAGGAACACTGAAAGTTAGGATGCAGGTGCAGCAAGCAATTAGGAAAGCAAATATCATGTTGACCTTTACTGCAACAGGATTGGAGAAGAAAAACAAAGAAATTCTGCTACAATTTTACAGGGTCTTTACCTGGAATACTATGGCTGGAACTTTGCCGTCCCACCTGTCACTGGAATCAGAGCAGGTGAGAGGCAGACCATGGAAAGGTCCATTGACCTTGGGTGGGATTTTCTGGTCTTGGGAAGAGCTATGCCTCCTGCCCCGTGTCTTTGAAAGACAGGGCATTGGTGAGGGAGCTAATATAAGGAACTCCTCCAGACATTCAATTTTCATTTCAGGGCAACATGAAACCTTGGTAAATTGGTTGTGAGGCGATTAGCACGATCTGCACCTGCGTCTGCACAGATTCCCACTTTACCAAGGCCCGAAACGATCATTTTTTTTCAGGCTGAGTGCGTATGGGGGCGCCTTAGAACAGATTTCCAAATCAGGTCTGAATTGCGCCCAGATTCAGCACTTAGAATCAAAATGTTGGTCATTGGGAGAGTGAAATTAAAAAGAGCCATAAACAGATCAATCCATGTACTTATTTAAAATGACTTGTACAGACACAGTTGAATTAATACATGATCATATGTCATGTGATCTGGTGTCTCATGGTACGGAATTCAGAGAGAGAGAGACTATGAAGTTCTTGAGCAAATTTACATAAGGAAGAGAAAGATATTTGCAGTGTTGGCAGCCCCAGAAGTGGATAAATCTCTAGGTCTGGGTGAATTGTGCCCTGGGCTGCTGTGGGAGGCAAGGGAGGAGATTGCAGGGATTCTGACCCAAATTTTCAATTCCCCTCTGGACACGGGGGGGAGGTGCCAGCCGACTGGAGAACAGCTGATGTGATTCCGTTATTTAAGAAGGGTTGTAGAGATAAATCAGGGAACTACAGACCAGTCAGACTCATGTCATTGGTGGAGAAACTATTTGAGAAACTTCTGAAGGAGATCATCTATCTCCACTTAGAGAGGCAAAGCTTGATCAGGGATAATCAGCATGGATTCATCAGAGGGAGGTCACGCCTAACAACATTTGATTGAATTTTTTGAGGAGGTCACCAGGTTGTTGTAGTTTATGTGGATTTCAGCAAGGCCTTTGACCATATCCCACATGGGAGACTTGTAAAGAAGGTAAATATACGTGGGAAACAGGGTAATTTGACAAAGTGGATTCAAAACTGGTCACAAGGGGAAATAGGTTGAAGGTGAGAGGCTGGAGGTTAAGGGGAGATGTGAGGAAAAACTGTTTTTACCCAGAGCAAGTTGGCGATCTGGATGTGCTGCCTGTAAGGGAGGGGGTTGTGGGGGGTGGGTGGTGTGGAGGAGTGGGGGGGTGGTGGTGTGGAGGAGTGGGGGGGGGCGGTGGTGTGGAGGAGTGGGGGGGGGCGGTGGTGTGGAGGAGTGGGGGGGGGCGGTGGTGTGGAGGAGTGGGGGGGGGCGGTGGTGTGGAGGAGTGGGGGGGCGGTGGTGTGGAGGAGTGGGGGGGTGGTGGTACGGAGGAGTGGGGGGGGGTGCGGTGGTGTGGAGGAGTGGGGGTGGTGGTGGTGTGGAGGAGTGGGGGGGGCGGTGGTGTGGAGGAGTGGGGGGAGGGTGGTGGTGTGGAGGAGTGGGGGGTTGGTGGTGTGGAGGAGTGGGGGGGGTGCGGTGGTGTGGAGGAGTGGGGGGGGTGGTGGTGTGGAGGAGTGGGGGGTTGGTGGTGTGGAGGAGTGGGGGGGGTGCGGTGGTGTGGAGGAGTGGGGGGGAGTGCGGTGGTGTGGAGGAGTGGGGGGGGGCAGTGGTGTGGAGGAGTGGGGGGAGGGTGGTGGAGGTGGGTTGCCTCACAGCCTTTAAAAAGTCCCTGGATGAGCATTTGGCACGCCATAACATTCAGGGCTATGGGCCAAGGGCTGGCAGATGGGATTAGGTGGGAGTTCAGGTGTTTCTAATGTTTTGGTGCCAATCCAACAGGCTGAAAGGCCTCTTCTGTGCTGTATGATTTTTATAATTCTATCATGTCTTTTGCAAACAAGGGAAGATTTAACTCTTACAAATGCAGTACAAATTGGGCGGCACGGTAGCACAGTGGTTAGCACTGCTGCTTCACAGCTCCAGGGTCCTGGGTTCGATTCCCAGCTTGGGTCACTGTCTGTGTGGAGTTTGCACATTCTCCTCATGTCTGCATGGGTTTCCTCTAGGTGCTCTGGTTTCCTCCCACAGTCCAAAGATGTGCAGATTAGGTTGATTGGCCATGCTAAGAAATTGCCCCTGAGCGTCCAGGCTAGCTGAGATTAGAGGGATTAATGGGCATAATATAGAACATTACAGCACAGTACTGGCCCTTCAGCCCTCGATGTTGCGCCGACCAGTGGAACCAATCTAATGACCCTCTAACCTAAACTATTCCAATATTATCCATATGCCTATCCACTGACCATTTGAATGCCCTTAAAGTTGGCGAGTCCACAACTGCTGCAGGCAGGGCATTCCACGCCGTTACTACTCTCTCAGTAAAGAACCTACCTCTGATATCTGTCCTATATCTATCACCCCTCAATTTAAAGCTATGTCCCCTCGTGCTAGCCATCACCATCCAAGGAAAAAAAGCTCTCACTATCCACCCTATCTACTCCTCTGCTTATCTTGCATACCTCTATTAAGTCACCTCTTAACCTTCTTCTCGCTAATGAAAACAACCTCAAGTCCCTTATCCTGGTAAACCTCCTCTGCACCCTTTCCAATGCTTCCACATCTTTCTCATAATGTGGTGACCAGAACTGTATGCAATACACCAAGTACGGCCGCACCAGGGTTTTGTACAACTGCAACATGATCTCACGGCTCCAAAACTCAATCCCTCTACCAATAAAAGCTAACACACCGTACGCCTTCTTAGCAACCTTATTAACCTGGGTGCCAACTTTCAGGGATCTATGCACATGTACACTGAGATCTCTCTGCTCATCCACACTACCAAGAGTCCTTCCATTAGCCCTGTACTCTGTGGGGATATGGGGGTAGGGCCTGGGTGGGATTGTGTTTGGTGCAGACTCAATGGGCCAAAGGGCCTCTTTCTGCAGTGTAGGGTTCTATGACTCTATGAAATAGTGTGACTGACTGAGAATGTAAAACATAACGGTTGTTCATGGGGAAAGTAATGTCCTTTGGGGAAAATGATTGAATGCTGGATAAAAAGAGAAAGCACAGTTAAGCAAAGCCCCGTTGCTGATCTACAGAAAAATAAGGCTATTGCAGAGTTTCTATAGCACACAAAATCACAGAATTACAAAGATTTCTTGGGATCAATCTAGCAGGCAAGTTCTTACCAAATTTGATGGAAATAAATGAGTTATTCAGACAGCTGTTGAGGTAAATCAACAGTGGTGCTGGAACATGGAGCAACAAAGTACTTTCGACCCAGGTCAAAAATCTCCAAATTTCCCCCAAAATTCTAGAACGTTATGATCCAGAGATACCTACAATAGCAGCAGTAAATGCATCATCGACACATTTGGACATGGTCCGGTTTTAAATTCAAACAGATGGACAAAGAAAATTGGTTTATTACACTAAAAATCTCTCACAGACACAGAGATGAGGTACGTAACCATAGAGCAAGATGCATTTGTAGTTGCATGGGACTACAAGAAGTTCTCTAATTATTATATAATAGATTAAGTCTTAAAATTGAAACTGATCACAAACCTATGTTTACTCTTAAGGAAATTGCAGAAATGCTGCCTTAAATTCCACATTTTATACAGAAACTCATGAGATATGATTCAGTTATTGAGTATATTTGAGGGATGTGCCAGACAGTAGCGGATGCATTGTCAAGAATACCAATGGAAGGGGTCAAACTGAATGTTATAAATTTTATTGAGGAATTGGAGGCATTTATTTCACTCATTATCAATTTAGTCGCCACTGAGAAGAGATTGCAAGAAATTAAGCAAGCACAAAAGCAGGATCATAAGTGCATCAAAACAAAAAAACATTGCCAGAATCTAATCCTAACTATCCAGTACTTTATCAATACTTTGAACAGAGAAAGTATTTCACAATCATTGATGATTTCTTAGTTTTTAATGACAAACTAGTCATCCCAAAACACTTTGACTTGATATTGTCCAGAAAACCCACTTGGGAATAGTGAAATGCAAAATAAGAGCCTGGCAGTCACCCCATTGAAGAATTAATCACAAATTACCTTATGTGTGCAGTGAAGGTACTTTTCCTTTGAGGCTTTGGCAGTGTCTGCAAATGGATTTATTTGAGTTTAAAGTCAATGTTTTCATCATTGTCATTGATTACTATTCCAGATAGTTTGAAGTGAGTGGACTGCACAGCACTGCAGTGAAGGCATCACAAAGCAAAATCTTTCAGACACATAGGGCTGAATATTCCCATTCTGCCCATCATGGGAATCATAGGGGGTGGGGCATGGACCATGCAAGAATCCATTGACCTCGGATGGGATTTCCCGGTTTCGATGCAAGCGTGACTGGAAAATCCCGCCCATAGCATCCCAGGCTTTGTGGTGTCAGACAGCTGTCAATTCACTAACAAGTTATTCCAGAACCTTGTGCAGGAATATGGTTTCATGCGTATGACTAACTCACCCAGATATCCTCAGTTGAACAAAGGAGCAGAAAGAAGAGTTTGAGCTATGAAGAAATTGATGAAAAAGAACAAAGATATTAGCTTAGCTCTTCTTAACTACAAAACCTCACTTTAAAAAACAGTTCCCACCATCAGAATCATTGATGTGAAGACAGCTCCAGCTCCATAACAAACGCTACAACCTGATATTGCTTCAGATGATCCTGAGAACATTGGGAAGCATGAGGAGCAAGAAAGACACTGTCAAACTTCTAATTTCAACATCAGGCACAGAGCACAAAATGGAAAATGCTACAGCCCGGGGAAAGAATGTGGATTCAAGATGGACAGAAAGTTTGGATTGTAATAGAAAGCTCCACAACTGTGATTTTACAGAACAGAAACTTCAGCAGGTCTGGCATCATCTGTGAAGAGAGAAACAGAGTTAATGTTTCGAGTCTGTATGACAGTTCTTTGGAGGTCTTATAGATTTGAGACAGCCCATGGAAATATCAGTAGGAAGCAGAGAGCCTTGATATCATTAGGAAAGAAATCCGTGGAACCTGGGACACAATCAGATTTGAATGGAGTCAGGGAGCAAGTAGGAACTCTACAACTACCTGGGGAGTGGAAGACAGCCAAATTGGGCAATGCGTGAGTGCAGTTCATCCTGAATCTTGAAATGTAATCAGACTAAGGAGATTGGCCAAGGCACTACACAGATCGGCAGGAGATAGAGGAGGATGTGTATAGCTGGATTAAAAACTTGGGAGGTGTAGAGTAAAGGGTTAACATCAGGAGCACCTAATACTGATGTATCTAATGAGGTAACTATGATGCGCTATCATATGACTAAGAGACAACAATGTGGTGGGAATCAGGCATACAACCTAGTGCAGAGATACTGAGATTGATACAGACCCGTAAATAAATAAGAATGGTTTTTACGAATCATGGATTATAATATCATTATTGGCGTAACAGGCAAACCCTAAAGAAACCCCATCGAGATCCTGAATCCAAGACAAAACAGACATGGGAAAGAGCATGTGGAGTCCAAGATCAGCCATGATCCTGTTGAATGACAGAGAGGGTTTGACGGCCGTATGGATTACCCCGCTTCTGTTTGTTGTGTAAACATGACAGCCAATTTGTGCACAGCAAGCATCCACTGGCAGCAGTGTGAAAATTACCAGATAATCTGCTTGAAATATGCTGTTTAAAGCACAAATGTTACCCAGGAGACTGGGTCAAACACTCCTGCTCTTCTGTGAATAGTGGCAGCTGTGAGATTCCTTGGATGCAGCTGAGAGATGACCTCATTTTAATGCCTCATTCAGAGAATGGCACCTCCAACATTTCAAAGAGAAACAGATGAGTTCTCCTCAAGGGTGATGTATTTCTTTCAGTCAGCAATGCTGAAAAATATTGATGATTTATTTTATTGCTGTTTGTACCTGGGGAGGCAGCCTTATTCCTGGTGAAGGCTCCAGAACTCACCAACTTTTACAGATGCACAATATAAAGCATTCTTTCTGGTTGTGTCACACCTTGGTATGCCTCTGCTCTAAAATAAACTGCAATAAACTACAAAAGGTTGTGAATGTAGCCCCATTCATCATGCAACCAGCCTCTCATCCATTCACCATGTCCACACTTCCCGCTGCCTCGGCAAAGCAGCCAGCATAATTAAACACACCCATGCACCCTGGATACACTCTCCATTGGGAAAAAGATACAAAAGTCTGAGGTCACGTACCAACTAACTCAAGAACAGCTTCTTTCCTGCTGTCATCAGACTTTTGAATGGGCCTACCATGCATTAAGTTGATCTTTCTCTACACCCCAGCTATGACTGTAACACTACATTCTGCACTCTCTTGTTTCCTTCTGTATGAATGCTTTGCTTTGTCTGTATGTCACGTAAGAAACAATACTTTTCACTGTATGCCAATATATGTGACAATAATAAATCAAATCAAATTCAAATCCTTCAAACACAACCTTCCTCAGGTACACATTCTGAAGATCTTCTTCAGCGCCAGGATTTGGAGAAAATCTTGAATGAAACAATCTCGAGACTTTCTTTGCACATTTTGCAACATTTCCCCCAGCAGGGGATATACTTCAAAAGTTGCACTGTACGCCATTGATCATTCAATCCTTTGGGACATGGTGAAGTGATGCCAAAAATGAGAGAAGTGCAAGATCTCTCTTTTTTTCATGTAGTTCATTTAAATAGAAAGAAAATAGTGCCAAAGTGAAACATCTACAGCCTAGAACCTTCTTGCATTTGCAGCGTTACTCAGCTGGGCAGCAAGAGTAGACAAGTGAAATGGTAAGTGGCCTTTCAGCCTATCCATACTAATAATAATGTGAATTTGGTTCTTAGACCCAATGTAAAGGCTCCAGTGTAAAGAGCCTTGACCACATGGGGAGGTAAATGTATTTCAAGAAGAGAATCCTCTAATGCTGGAATGCATCGTAGGCCATTAGGCCACGGAACTTTGATAGCCACCTTCCCATAATGACCACCAAGAACCGTGAGTACAGCAGGGGCAAAGGCACTTCAGTGATTGTCAAGTGCACATCATTAGTCCTTTTGATGTTACTCTTGGCAGAATGTCAGTGAGTTTGTGGCTGCGGCAAGCAGTCTGTTCAAGATGTGTTCCTGCAATCAAAGCCGCTCTGAGCCGGCAGGAGCTATTCAAGGAAACCAAAGACTAAAAATGGACGATTAGGATGTAACGTTTAAAATCATTTCTTGCTCAGCAAATATGGGTCGGTTTGTGATGTATGTGCCTGTTTTTTGTTGTTTTATGCTTCTATTCAGAAAGAGCAGACTCGATTTCTTAAGTACCTTTTACAACCTCAGAATACACTAAAGCACTTTGCACCAAATGAAGCCATTATTGAAGTGAAGTCACTATTGTAATGCAGAAAATTCAGAAGCTAAATTGGGGACAGCAAGATCCTGCAGACAGCAACGTGATAATAACAGAGATCTGTTTTTAGTGCTCCAGGTTAAAAGATAAATGTCAGCCCCCAGGACTCCAGGGAAAACTTTTCTTTGAAATGGTGCTCCACTGTTGTTTATATACAGCTAAAAGAGTAAACAGGGCCTCAATTTAAACTATCATTTGGAACACTGACCCTCTGACAATGCAGCACTCCCTCAGTACTGACCTTCTGACAATGCGGTACTCCCTCAGCACTGACCCTCTGACAATGCGGCACTCCCTCAGCACTGACCCTCTGACAGTGCGGCACTCCCTCAGAACTGACCCTCTGACAGTGCGGCACTCCCTCAGTACTGACCCTCTGACAGTGCAGCACTCCCTCAGTACTGACCCTCTGACAGTGCGGCACTCCCTCAGTACTGACCTTCTGACAGTGCGGCACTCCCTCAGCACTGACCCTCTGACAGTGCGGCACTCCCTCAGCACTGACCTTCTGACAGTGCGGCAGTCCCTCAGCACTGACTCTTCAACAATGCATTTCTCCCGCTTCTCAATGTTTCAGTAAGAGTCGGGAAGGTGGTAAAAAGGGTGGAGGAGTAACATTGTTAATCAAGGATAGTTTAACAGCTGCTGAAAGGCATTTTGAGGTGGATCTGCCTACATAGTACATGGAACAGTAGAGCACAGGACAGGCCTTTCAGCCCTCAATGTTGTGCCGAGCAATGTCTAAACCCAAGATCAAGCTATTCCATTCCCTATCTTTCTGGTGTGCTCCATGTGCCTATCCAATAACCGCTTGAAAGTTCCTAAAGTGTCCGACTTCCCTATCACAGCAGGCAGTGCATTCCACACCCCAAACACTTTCTGACTGAAGAATCTACCTCGGACATCTCTCCTATATCTCCCACCATGAACCACATAGTTATGTCCCTTGTAACAGCTACATCCACCTGAGGAAATAGTCTCTGCATGTCGACTCTATCTGTCCCCCTCATCATCTTATAAACCTCTATTAAGTCGCCTCTCATCCTCCTCCGCTCTAAAGAGAAAAGCCCCAGCTCCCTCAACCTTTCCTCATAAGACCTACCCTCCAAACCAGGCAGCATCCTCCAATGCTTCCACATCCTTCTTATAGTGAGATGACCAGAACTGAACACAATATTCCAAATGTGGTCTCACCAAGGTCCTGTACAGTTGTAGCATAGCCCCATGGCTCTTCAACTCAAACCCCCTGTTAATAAACACTAATAATAATGCAGCATTCCATCAGTATGATCCCTCCGACAATGCAACATGCCCTTCATACTGTCTCTGACAGTGCAGCACTCCCTCAGTACTCTCTCACCCACTTTGCAGCGGTCTCTGTCAGCAAAAATAAGGGGGTAGATATAGGAGAGATTGATTTGTTGTTCAAAAACATGGGGAACTTTGAGTAAATTTTTTCTTTATTCTTTTATGGGATCTGCGTGTTGCGGGCTAGGCGATTGTTTTTCTGAATGCCAGATACATTGCTGTGAACCAGAGTTGTTTGTAACTTCAAAGTATTGTGTGGGTTTAGTTCAAAGATCAACCCAGCCTCTGCCTTTGCCTGGGATTTATTGCCCATCCCTAATTACCCTCCATCGGTTTGCCCAGTCATTTCAGAGGCACTTATGAGTCAATCGCAATGCTGCAGGTCTCGGGTCACATGTATATCAGAGACCTCACCTCTGCAAGGAAAAGGAATATGTCCAGACAGTGCACTCGTTTCAAATAAACAAAAGGATGGGGAAGGTGGAGGGCGGAGGCGAGTAGTTCCCTGGTACATTTGACACCATGGTGGCAGAATGGTTGGCACTGCTGCCTTGCAGCACCAAGGACCTGGGCTCAATCCCAGCCTCAGGGGACTGACAACGTGGAGTTTGCATGTTCTCCCGTGTCTTTGTGGGTTTTCTCTAGGTGCTCCGATTTCCTCCCACAATTGAAAGATGTGAAGGTTAAGTTGATTGACCATGCTAAATTGCCTCTTAGTTTCAGGGATTAGCAGGATTAATACGTAGGGTGGGATTATTATCAGTGCAGGCTCGATGAACCAAATGGCCCCTTTCTGCACTGTAGAGATTCTATTATTCTATATCTGCCATGGCAACATCTCAACCAATCAGAGTCAACTTGCCAATCAACTTTCTACCCATAATATAAATCGTTGTGAATATATGAAATTTGGTACTCTTGTGTATGTCCTGATGAGTACAAGATGAAAAATGTCAGCAACAATTTTCTCCTGTCAGCGATACCCTCTCAGCGCTAAGCTGGGAGTGTTTGCCTAAAGTCTGTGCTCAAGTTTGCGAGGTGGGTCTTGAACACACAGCCTTTTCACTCAGAGATGAGATCAATCCCACTGAGTAAGGGCTGACAGCAGTGAATGACTCAAATACGGAAAGAGTATTTCCTCTGCTTGGAAAAAGGATCCGGTTGTTTTTCTGAATGCTAGATACATTGCTGTGAACCAGGGTTGTTTGTAACTTCAAAGTATTGTGTGGGTTTAGTTCAAAGATCTAACCCACCCTCTGCCTTTGTCCGGTTACAACCTCCAATCCAAAATATTTTCCCAACCAATTAGGCATGAACCTATTCAACTGTGTATAATTTGTATTGACCATCCGGGCTAACATAGCCTGTCAATCAGCACCTTTTATCCAGCTACTTCCTACAATTTTGAATCTAAGTGCAGGATTTGAAGGGCGTGAACACTCCAAAGAGTCACAGGAACGAGATAAGAAATGCAAAGACTCAAGTCATAGATGAGAGAGGTGGAGAGCTATCTGTAGTCATGTGTTACTGCTCTGGCTGGGCTATGTCTGGTGTAACTGCACTCACCTGTCATCAGTGCAAGAATTGAGGATCACCAGTTAGCTGCCAAAAGGGTGATTGCAAGGTGCAACTAGATACAGGGAGACCTATGATCTCATTCTCAACTTAAGGATTAGTCTGACTGCAAAAGTCCACACTTTGCCCTAAGATTGTCTGTGGGAGTTTGTGCATTCTCCCTGTGGTTGTGTGGGTTTCCTCTGGGCGCTCTGGTTTCCTCCCACACCCCAAAGATGTGCTCTTAGGCGGATTGGTTTTACCAAATTGACACTATTCTCCCCTGAATCTGGCTAAGTTAGGGGTTCCATTCGTAGACGCGCAGGGTAGAATAGGTGTAGGGTGATGCGGCGGCGCGGGCTCGTTGGGCCGAAGGGCCTGTTTCCCGTGCTGGGTTGTTCTTTGTTCTTTGTAAGATTCCCTCAGTTGTTTCCCCATTGGGTGATCTGATCACTCTTTCAATAAACACTACTTAAAGGGGCCAACTATTACATCCGTCCCCTTTAAGTCCCTTATTACACAATACATTGATAATTTATACAATTTTTCAAAACATTAGCAATATGGAACATTCTTAACTGTTTGTCAGAACCTCAGTTTGTCAGGGAACTTTCTCTTTCTCTGGGACCAATTCTGCTCAACTGGTTGAGTTTGAACTGTAGGGCTAGTTTCAGTTGGACCTGCTTCATTCAAACTCTTTCCCAGTACCAGCTATTTCCTCTCCACTATTTCTCTGGTTCCAATGGGAGCAACACTATGGCTTGTCTCTGACTGATCAGCCATTTCACCCTTTGGACAAACAACAACATTACTTGCTGGCACAATTGGATCAGGCAGTAACACTGGTTTCTGAGAACACCTGTATCTGCAGCTGAGCTACCTGTTTCTTTAGAACCTTATCCTACACTTTCAACTTATAGAACAATGGCACCGCCCTGGCCACAATAACTCCTGAGATCCAGTGAGGTCCACTTCCAAAATTCTTCACAAAAGCTGGATTGTCTCTCTCAAAGGCTCTTTCCACTTTTGACGAATCATGGCCCCTTTTCTGCACCATCTCCATCTTCCCCGCCAAATTCAGAACTTCCAGGCTTAACCTGGTTCTCAATCACTGACCATCAGCAATGTAGCTGGATCTATCCCTGTAGTGGGATGTGGGTGGTTCTATAGCCAACAGGAACTGGGCTTTCATAGTTTCTAGTGACACAGGTGGTTGCTTCTTTGTATCAGTTTTGAAAGTCTCAACTGTGCGTTGAGCCAATCCATTTGAAGAGAGGCAACATGGTGCAGTTTGGATATGGTTTACTCCATTAGATGTCAGGAACTTCTGGAATTTGGCACTTATGAACGCCATTCTGGTGTGCCTTCGGAGACGAAGGATTGGCACAGTTTCTCCACTGAGGCATATGAAGATGTGGACCTCATTTCGAACACTTCCATCCAGTTGTAATGGGCATCCACTAATAAAAGGAACATCGCGCCCATAAATGGGCCAATGTAATTCATGTGAACTCTCACCCACGACTGGCCTGACCATTCCTAAGGGTCCAGGGGAGCCTATAGCTGATAGCTTTTTCTGGAACTGACATTAGAACATAGAACACTACAGCACAAACAGGCCCTTTGGCCCTCAAGTTGTGCCGACCATATCCATACTTACCAGGCCATAGAACTATCTATAACTCTCAATCCCATTAAATCCCATATACTGATCCAGAAGTCTTTTAAAAGACCCCAGCGAGTTCACCTCTACCACCACTGATGGCAGCCGATTCCACTCACCCACCACCCTCTGAGTGAAAAACTTACCCCTGACATCTCACATGGCCACATTGTTTGGAGCTCTTTTTATACCAGCACCAATGTGAGGCCACCAAATATAGTTTCTCACTAGCAATTTCATCTTCGACATGCCCTCAAGGGCATGATACAATTCTTGGGTGACACGGTAGCACAGTGGTTAGCACTGCTGCTTCACAGCTCCAGGGACCTGGGTTCGATTCCCGGCTCGAGTCACTGTCTGTGTGGAGTTTGGACATTCTCCTTGAGTCTGCATGGGTTTCCTCCGGGTGCTCTGGTTTCCTCCCACAGTCCAAAGATGTGCGGGTTAGGTTGATTGGCCGTGTTAAAATTGCCCCTTAGTGTACTAGGATGCTTAGGTTAGAGGGATTAGCAGGTAAAATAAGGATATGGGGGTAGGGCTTGGGTGGGATTGCGTTCAGTGCAGACTCGATGGGCCAAAGGGCCTCTTTCTGCACTGTAGTGTTCTCTGATTCTATGATTCTGATTCAAGCGATAACTCTCTTCCTGGCTTGGGGACAACTATGCTTCATCCCTAAAGGATGACACAATCCTCAGAAATTAACTCATGTTTCCTGAGCTGATGTCTTCATTTCCTCTGTGTTCTCTCTTCCACTATCCATGCAATGTCACAAGTTTAATCTTCAGTAACAGTGGCTCTCTATTAGTCCAATATTTAATTTGTTGCACCGTCACAGCTAAAGAATCCAGAAAGTTTGAAGCCATTACAATCTCTTGCAGGATGAGAGGTGTTGGCACACTTCCTGGTAATGGAAGATGACTTTAAGGTGTCCGCATTAGCTATGTGAATCCCTGGCCCATGTTCAAAGGTATAATCGTAGGCCAACACGAACACGAGACTATTGTTGTATTCCAGCTGAAGGAATTGGTGGAACCATTTGCTCTCCTTGAAAATTCTAAGAGTGGCTTGTGGTCTGTGATGATGGTAAAGTGTCTCCTGTAAATATATTAATGGAACTTCTTGATGCTGAAGATAGCAGCAAGGCTATCCATTTCTATCTAGGAGTATTCTTTTTCCATGTACATTGTACGGGATAACACAACTCCAAACCTATATATTGACTGAAGTGCTTAATTTGGTTAAAAGCCTCTTTCTTTGGTGTATTCCAACACTATTTCTGGCGCCTCTTTAACAGTAGATGCAACAGTGCTCACAATGTTAATAGATTTGGAACGAACTGCCCATAACAGTTGAGCATCCAGAGGAAAGATCTGAGTTCTGAAATGTTTCTAAGGGCCATTGCCTCCTTAATCACTCACACTTTAGGTGTAACCCCTGATGATGAGATAAGCCACCTCCTCTGCTTGGAAGGTGCACTTTTTGTAGGTGCAATCCTGCCTTCTGGAAGCTCTTCAAAACTTTTTCACACAGAAGGTGCTGAATGTCAGGAATGAGCTGCTAGAGGCAGTAGTAGAGGCAGGTACAATTTTGTCCTATAAAAAGCATTTAGACAGTTACATGGGTAAGATAGTATAGAGGGATATGGGTCAAACACAGGCAATAGGAACTGGGCGACATGAACAAGTTGGGCTGAAGGGCCTGTTTCCATGCTGTAAACATCTATGACTTTGTAAAATTTGCTCAATGTTCCTCTACAGTGGACCCTGTATTAAAACATCATCCAAACTAACACAGTTGACCATTATGGCACAAATCTTCATGATGGAAGGCTGTCTGAGATTTTTTGCTGTTTCAGCACACCATAACATTTACACGTCTGAAGTATCTCATTGGCTTTGATGTAGTTTGGGCATTTTGAGGTCATAGGCTCCGTGATTCTGTGAAAGGTACTATAGAAATGCAAACCATTGTGCAGGCTCAGTAGTGTGTGTTCACCATTGTGTAGGCTCAGTTGTTTGTCCTTTGAGATAAGCCTCTTTCTTTTGCAATGTTTGTGTTAGTAATGTAACAGGTTCTTTATTTTCTGGGCAGACATTAACCCCAGACTATTTCAGACCTCCTGCCATTGTCGATGTTTGCCTGCGCTCCCCTACTCCCTCCTCCCATACTGAATCCAGCTGTCCCAATCCCGGGTAAAATACCACGGTCACAAATCAAACTAAATTGGAGGAGACTTTTAATCAGCTTAATGCACAACCTCTGACATCCAATAAACTCTAACCTCTCCCACCCAAAGCGTCCAGTGTGGATAGTCGCAGAGAGTATGGAGACATTCTTGAAGGAAGGAGGTTAAGGGCCAAACAAGCCAATTATATGACTTGCCAGTGTAGTATTTCTGGTTGGTATCTTGTTGCTAGCTATTGCCTGGAGGGAAGTGTAAACTGTGGTGAATTTGAGTTGTTTGGTCTGCAGCTGGTTAATATTATTGCATCAACTTCCAGATTAATCACAGTTATTTATTCATCTGGAAGGAGATTGCTGAGGGATCTCATTCAATAAAATTTGTTGCGGGGATTTACACAGGACCTGTATCCCCAGAAACAGGCCATTCAGCCCAATTGATCCAGACTGGTATTTCTGTCCCATGCAACTATCCCCAAACTCCACTCATTCACATCTTCTATTCCTTTCTCCTTCATCTGTTTATCCAACTTCCTTTCCCTTCCCTGTGGGAGCAAGTTTCACATTCTCACCACTCCTGGGGCAGGCATGGTTAGTGGTTAGCACTGCTGCCTCACAGCACCAACGGTTCAATTCCCAGCTTGGGTCACTGTCTGTGTGGAGTCTGCACATTCTCCCCGTGTCTACATGGGTTTACTCTGGGTGCTCTGGTTTGCTCCCACAGTCTGAAAGACATGCTGGTTAGGCGCATTAGCAATGCTAAATTCTCCCTCAGTGTACCCGAACAGACGCAGGACTGCGGCGACGAGGAGATTTTCACAGTAACTTCATTGTGATGTTAATGTAAACCTACCTGTAACACTAATAAATAAACTTTAAACTTTAACTTTACTTCTTGTGGAGCAAGTCCCATATTTTCATCACCCTCTGGGAAAAGAGGTTTCTCCTGAATTCCCGATTGGATTTATCAGTGATTATATTGGAATTACAGTTCCTCGCACTGGTGTTGCTCACAAATGGAAACAATGCTACCCTATCAAAGTGTCTCAAAGTCCCTAATCAGGTCATCTGCCAAGCTTCCCTTTTCGAGATAAAAAAGGCACCAGTCTGTTTAAACATTCCTGATGATTCTGGTTCTGGTTCCACCCTTGCAAATTTATTTTTCACTTTCTCCTCTGCATCAATTTTATAATATGGATATAAGAACAGTGCACAGTGGTCCACAGACTCACTCATTCACTTACACAAGCTCACTCACTCACTCACTCTCTTACTCACTCTCTTACTGGTCTGGCCTACATGTGACTCCAGAGCCACAGCAATGTGGTTGACTCTTAAAATGCGCTCTTGAATGGCCCAGCATTCCACTCAGTTGAAGGGCAATTAGGAATGGACAATAAATGTTCACACAGCCAGCAATGCCCACATCCCATGAGCGATAAAAATAAACTTTGATTCTCCAAATTCTGTCCACCGTCAATAAGGTTCAAGTCAGGAATGTAATGGAAAATCCCACTTGCTTGGATGAGTGCAACTCCAACGCCACTCAAGAGGTTCACCACCATTCAGGATAAAGCTTGATTGGCACCACATCCACAAAACATTCACTCCTTCCACCACCGATGGTCAGTAGCAGCTGAGAGTACTGTGTACAAGATGCACAGCAGGAATTCACCAAGGTTCCTTCGGCAGCACCTTTGAGACCCCACAACCTGACCACCTGGAAGGATAAGTGCAACAGATACCTATGAATGCCATCACCTGGAGGTTCCCTCTAAGTCACTCACCATCCTGACTTGGAGATACACCGCTGTTCCTTCACTATCAATGGGTCAAAAATCGTGGAACTCCCTCCCTAACAGCACTTTGGGTGTACCTACACCATATGGACTGTAGTGGTTCAAGAAGACAGCTCACCACCACTGTCTCAAGGGTAATTAGGGATGGATAACAAACACTGGCCGAGCCAGCAACAATCACATCCCATTCAGTAAGAAATTGATCACTCAAATCTGAAGTGAGGAAGAATATCTTCTACTCATATTGAATCTGTTGTGGATGTTGAGGGGTTAAAAATAAAAGTACACGATCTTTAAGCTAGCAGAAACATTTTGGCTTTGTCCAGGGCTGGTGGGAGGTGATGTTGGTGAACAGTTTCACAGTCCTGGCTTGCACTGACATGACAGACATCTTCCCCTCAAGGCTTTAGTTGCTAACACACAGAAACATCTCAAACATAAAGAGAATGTCGTGCGTATATAACTGTGTGTCTCGTTCCAGCCTTTGGCACTCAATAGGTCTTATCAGATTACTGATCAGAAGGTGTACACAAATGTCTGAAGCAAAAAGCACTGCATATGCTGGAAATCAGAAATTAAATAAAACAGAAAAATGCCAGAAATACCCAGCAGGTTAGGCAGCATGGTGCGGAGAGAGAAACAGAGTTAATGTTTCAGGTCAGTGACCTCTCATCAAAACTGGAAATCTAACAGAGATGTAACAGGCTTTACATACAGAATAGGACAGGAAATGGGAAAGAGGACAACCATTTTGGAGAGGTCTGTAACAGGATGGAAGGCAGGAGCAACTGATCGGCAAAAGGGAGAATGGTGCTGGGACCCAACCGAGAAAAGAAAATGATGGATTGTGAGGAATTGGAGCCAGTATGAGCAGTGAGTACCTGTTGTCCAAAAACTAGGAAAAGTAATTAAGACTTAAAACTATTGAAACCGGTGTTGTCTCTGGAAGGCTGTGAATTGCCGAATTGAAAGGTAAGTTGCTGCTTCTCGAGTTTATATTGACCTTCACAGGAGCAATATAGGAACACGAGAAAGAGGGGGAATCCGCACATTCCCTCAGGCCTGCTACATTGGTCATTTATTAATTTAGTGAATGCAAAGTTCCGAGGCCAAGCTGTTTCTCCCAGGTCCTGCTGTGTTGTGTGTGGATAGGCCTCTGCTGAGTCTCTGGATTGGATACTCTTCTACGATGTGGTGCAGAGTTTGCTCTCTCCCACAGACACATTGGGGGCTGGCACTAGTGTCTCATCTGTGGAGATTGGCCAAGCAGGGGCCATGGCCGTTCCTAAACCTGTTGCGGGTAGACCACAGTTTCCGTTGAATCATTGAAGTACAGAAAAAAGCCATTTGGCCCATTGAGCCTGCACCAGCAGCAATCCCTTTCCCAAACCCTATCCCTGTAACTGCCTCCTAATCCTCCGACATGAAGGGTCAATTTAGCATGGCCAATCCACTGAACCTGCACATCTTTGGACTGTGGGAGGAAACTGGAGTATCTGGAGGAAACCCACATAGACAAGGGGAGAACGCACAAACTCCATACACACAGTGACCCAAAGCGGGGAATAAAACCCAGGTCCGCAGTGCTGTGAATCAGCAGTGCTAACCACGGTGTCACCGTGCTGAAGGTTGTAGCCAGTCAGCTGTTGGGTTGGGTTTGAAACCAGGTACTTGTTTGTCGTGTCAATGATTCCCATGTGTTTGTCCATATGGAATTTGTATGAACTCTTGTGTGGGAGGGTTATTCCACATTGGCCTTCTTGATTAGAATCGTACCTTAGGTACGAATACTGAATAGATCAGCCAGTGGGGGGGGCGGTATTACGAACTTTTCCTATCATTTTATGAGTTGTTATAAGATGGCTGATATGTGGAGGGGAGATGTTTGCCGGGACAGCGAGCCAAGGGAATGGTGTTAAACATAGTGTTCCAGTAATGATATACATGGTAGCATTCAACTGTGTGTGTGTGTGTGTGTGTGTGTGTGTGTGTGTGTGTGTGTGTGTGTGTGTGTGTGTGTGTGTGTGTGTGTGTGTGTAATGGTCTTGACCACACAGGGATGCAGTATTCTGCGACTGAATATGAGAGTGAAGTGCTGAGGGTCAGGGGCTGGTGGGAGCACTGCCCCATATTGATCCAATCGTGATTAATCTTCCATTAATCCACCTTCCCCCCCATTCCCTCCCTAACTCTTAGTTCTCTTGGTACCCAAAAATCTATCGACTTTCGGCTTGGACATGAGTGAGCATCCACAGCTGTCTGGAATTGAGAATTGCAAAGATCCTTTGCGTGAAGAAGTTCCTCCTCATCTCAGTCTGAAATATCTGATTCTTTATTCTGAAACTGCGATCCTGTGTTTTAGATTCCTCAGTCAGGGGGAGTAACATCCTAACATCTCGATCAAGCCCCTTAAGAATTTGATGTCGCAGTGAGATCTCTCATTCTGTGAAACTTGATCAAGGTCTAATTTATTCAATCTCTCCTCATTGGACACTCCAGTCATCCAAGCAATCATTTGTCACACTGTCTCTAGCCTAATTATGTTCTTGGGGAGGTAAAGTGACCCAAACTGTATACACTCCTCTAGGTGTGGCCACAGGCCAGAAGAGGTGGGTACACAAGGTGCAAAACACTGATGCCTGTATCCTCCAGGGGCCAAAGGGTCAACTCACAGTTTTTGCTTCCCTGGCAGCACCACCCACCTGTGTAGACAGCAGACGGTCATATCCACAAACCGTACTGACCGCATGTCCCAATTCTGAAATTCGGCCCCTAATTCACTGGAGTTCCTGGACACAGCATCTTAATCGGCTACCCCCAGGGAGATCTGCCCAAAAGGCACATAAGTACCAGCCCTCCAACCTCTCCTGGACCTTGGGCCAGTCCCCCTTCTGCGTTCAGAGTTCCCAAGCAAATCAGATGAAGAGGATGGAGTGCTGAAACACAAAATGACGCAGGTTCTTGAAAATGGCATGACTTTGTCCACCTCGATCTACATGGGTGCTGGCAAGTTACAAGTAGTGACCTCCTCATCCCACCAACCAAGGAAACAGGAAAATACCTATTTTAATACCTATTTGCTGGAGGGACAACATTGAAAAGAATTTTGAACTGTTTGAATTGCAGAAAGGGAGAAAAATCAGCTTGAATTAAAAAAAAATGTAGATTAATTAAACTCCAATGATGGGAAGATATTGAAAGGAAAGAATTACTTTGTCATTTAGAAGTGATGGCACAGTGGTTAGCACAGCTGCCTCACAGCTCCAGGGATCCAGGTCTGCGTGGGTTTCCTCTGAGTGCTCCAGTTTTATCCCATGATCTAAAGATGGGCAGGTTAGGTGGATTGGCCAGGCTAAATTGCCCCTTAGTGATAGGGGAAAATATATGGAGTGATGGGGATAGGGTCTGGGTGGAATTGTGGTTGATGCAGACTCAATGGGCTGAATGGACTCCTTCTGCATTGTGGGGTTCTAAGATTCTAAGTTATTTAGAAAGATTTAGTTTAGCTTTTAAAGTGGAAGTTTTGTTATTATTTTGCAATATGTAATTTTTTATAAAGATGTAACACGTTGACAGTCGATATGCTTAAGTAGTACTAACAAGATTCTGGATTAATCTGGAACGCAGGTGTTTCGAAAATAGGAAACAGTGAAATATTTAAATATTCTCTGCACAAATCAGAGGAGAGGGTAGAAAGATCAGCCACATTCTCCTCAAAGCTTGTTGTTCAATGTTACAGTTCATGTAGAATAGTTTCCCACTCACCAATGACGTGAGTGGAATCAGGGCCCAGAAATGGTCCAGCTGACAATTATTTCCTTGGCCTGGGAGATGCGAGAACCCAGTCTGAAAGGCAACCTATTTCCCACCCCTTACTTTGGTCTGAATCCCACCGAGACTCACCTTGGACTCTGCACCACCAGAGGCCAATGCACTGTTGGCGTTAGTTAAACCCAACTCCTCCACTCATCCTCCAGTCCCCTCCCCTTTCTCTGGTGACCAGGCTTGGGGCCTAGTCTATTCCTCTCTATCTCTGCTTCCCAAGCGAAAACACAACAAAGGATTTATTTGTTAGCTCTGCTGCTTGGCACTTTTTAATTATCACTTATTAATGATTCATTTCTTAAATGATTGATTTACTGCATTGACATTAATACTTTTCCTTTGCTCAGAAAATTGTTTTTTTTTTCTTCATGCCTTAACTTGCAACGTGGTGACACAGTGGTTTGCACTGCTGTCTCACAGCACCAGGGATCTGGGTTTGATTCCAGTCTTGGGTGACTGTGTGCAGTTTGCATGTTCTCTCTGTGTCTGCGTGGGTTTTTTCTGGGTGCTCCGGTTTCCTCCCACAGTCTGAAAGACGTGTTGGTTAGGTGCATTGGCCGTGCTCAATTCTCCCTCAGTGTACCCGAACAGGCGCTGGAGTGTGACGACTAGCATTTTTCACAGTAACTTCATTGCAGTGTTAATGTTAACCTACTTGTGACTCTAATAAAGAAACTTTAAATAAAAACTTTTTCTTTGTTCATTTGTGTTTAATGTTGTGCTAAAGCAGATCTCGGGCAGTTGCTGCTGGGTTTCTTACTGAAGGGGAATGAGAAGCTCACAAAAGTTTAACTGTTTTTTGGCTGGCTCACAAAAAGTATTATTTTTATTCCAATAGAAGCGGGAAGTGTTGGAAATGCCCAGCATATCTGGCTGCATCTGTGCAGAAAGAAACAGGCATTAGTGATTCGCCATCAGGACTATTGAGATTGGGGAACGGATGCCTTAAATCTGTTTCTCTCTCCACAGATGCTGCCTGGCTTTCTGAGTGAACTTTCTGTTTATATTTCAGACCTCCAGCATCTGCTGTAAATTACTTTGCTGTTATATACTCCATGCTGAGTATTGTAAGTGTAGTTACTAAAATGAGAAAATATTTTTCACTCAAAGCAAAGTTAACTTTTCTGTTAACAAACCTCACTTGTGTAGAGATAGCACATTATTGTATGTGAATTAGTTTGATCTGATTTGATTTATTATTGTCACATGTGTTAGTATACTGTGAAAAATATTGTTTCTTGAATGCTATACAGACAAAGCATACCATTTATACAGAAGGAAAGGAGAGGGTGCAGAATGTAGTGTTACAGTCATAGCTAGGGTGTAGAGAAAGATCAACTTAATGTAAGGTAGGTCCATTCAAAAGTCTGATAGCAGCAGGGAAGAAGCTATTCTTGAGTCAGTCAGTACGTGACCTCAGACTTTTGTATCTTTTCCCCGATGGAAGAAGGTGGAAGAGAAAATGTCCGGGGCGTGTGGGGTCTTTAATTATGCTGGCTGCTTTGCTGAGGTAGTGGGAAGTGTAGACAGAGTCAATGAATGGGAGGCTGGTTTGCGTAATGGATTGGGCTACATTCACGACCTGTTGTAGTTCCTTGTGGTCTTGGGCACAGCAGGAGCCATACCAAGCTGTGTTACAACCAGAAAGAATGCTTTTCTATGGTACATCTGTAAAAGTTGGTGCTAATTTACTGAAAGGTGTTCGCATTTTAAACCTTGGAAATGAAATTAGGAGTCATGCCCCAAAAAAATCTGTCATTGCTAGTTCATGATATTCTCATTTGTACATGGGATTGTTGTTTGTGTGCTTGTGAGGTTCAAGTCTGGCTGCTACTGCGCGGATATTGCACAGAACCAGAAGAACTGGGTTTAAGGATGACTGGTAGCATAATATGAATGGCCAGATTGTGTGTCGCTGTCTGAAAAATCTGTAGTTGTAAAGTGTAAATCTCATTGAAACCTGAGCTTTCATTGGACTTTACATTGAGGTTTTTCTGAAGCTTAATAAAACAGCTCAACCCCACAGTCACTATGGGTTCCCCAATACTGGGCACTAGAAGGAGGTGGAGGCTTTGCATAAGGTTTAGTAGAGATTCACTAGCATGGTTCCAGTGATGAGAGAGTACAGAGAAGCCAGGGTTGTTCTCCTTCGAACCAGAGGGAGTTTGAAGGAGGTGTATAAAATTATGAAGGATCTTATAGGATAAATAGAAATTCTTCCCAATGGCTGAAGAATCGATGATCAGACGACCCAGATTTAACTTCATTTAAATTGATTGGAAAAAGAAATCAGAGGTAACATGGAGAAAACTTTTACATAAAGAGTGGTTAGGATTTGTAATATGCTCATTCCCTGATGTTGTGTAGATACAGATTCAACTTAGTGTTCAAAAGGAAATTAAATAAATACAAGAGAAAAAATGATAAGGAAAGAATGGGTGGAGATGTGGCAGAACTGATTAGATTTCTCTTTGAAAGAATTGGTGCAGACTCAATGGGCTGAATGGCCTCCATCTGTGCTTTTTTAAATTCATGGGACATGGGTGTTGCTGGCTGGCCAGCATTTATTGCCCACCCATAGTTGTCCTTGGAGGGCAGTTGAGAGTCAACCACATTGCTGTGTCTCTGAAGTCACATGCAGGCCAGATCAGGTAAGGATGGCAGATTTCCTTCTCTAAAAAAAATTAGTGAACGAGATGAATTTTTTCAACAATCAACTATGGTTTTATGGTGATTAGTAGATTCTTAATTCCAGATTTTTTAAATTGAATTCAAATTACACCATCTGCTGTGGCCTAGTGCTGCATTGTTTTATTCCATAAGCCCAAAAGGCATTGCAAAGACGCTCGAGGGAAACTGCTGAGGATGGGTGGGGGGTGAGGGGTGGAGCAGGGGGCGGGCATGAAAACAGGGGAAGCACCAGAACCCATGATTTCCCTCCCTGGCCCTGAGTGTAGCCTTAGCAAAGATGCATGTAATGTAATAAGACTTATTTACTCTCACACTCCAAATCTGAGTAATACAAATCCAGCAGGCTGAGGGCAGAGTGGCCCTCCCACTGTGGTGACCATGTGCCTGTGAGTCTGAGTGGTTCATTCAGAGACAGAATGAAAAGCTGAAATGTTAAATATGATCCATGTCTAGTCTGGCTGTAGTGAGAGGAAACAGGGTGAAACTCGACATCCATTGTGTGTTCGGAGTAGTCATTCTGAGGAGCAAATCACCCTAATTCCATTTTTCCGGCATTCACGTTATATTGAGGAAATGAAATTCAATCTGCAATCCCATAATCAGAAACATTGCAGCTGAATGAAATGCAGAGCCTGGCCGGTTGTATCTGGTTCGTCAAGGAGTTTGCCATGGCTGAGGTTAAAGCGATAGAAATCATTCAAAAACCAGTATCTTTTACTTTGTATTTCAGCTTGAATTTGCATCTAAAAAAATAACCAAATTGCCTTTATATAGCACCTCTCCTGACTCCTGCACATTCCAAGGTGTTTTGTCGATCTCTTGATGTATAGTCACTGTTGCGATGTTGGAAAGGCAGTGGCTAATTTGCACATAGCAAGATCCCACTAACAGTAACGTGATAACGACAAAACCATCTGTTCTTTTGGTGGTGTTGGTTGAGGGGTAAGTATTGTCAGGTACCAGGGAGATCTCCCCTGCTCTTTGAAATAGTGCTGGAAGATCATCAGTGTCCAACTGAGAGGGCAGATGGAATATCAGTTTAATCTCTCATCCGACTGCACAGCACTCCCCAACTGCATTGGAAATCTATCTCATTTCTTCTGACTTTCCCCTCAGTTCCTTCATTCCACCATTGGTGGTCGTGCCTTCAGCTTCCTGGACCTTTATCCCAGAAACTTCTTCCTAAATTTTTCCATGTCACTGTCGCCCTTTAAGATGCTTCTTAATACCTAGCTCATTGAGCATGTTTTTGATCACGTGTCCTGATACCACCTGATGTGTCTGGGTGCCAATTCTGTTTGATAGCACTCCTGTAAAATGCTTTACAAAGTTTGAAAGGTGCAATATAAATTGGTCATTTGTTCCATAAGCATCTGTGAATGACCTTATTCCACAATAAAGCTGCTCATTAAATTCAAGCTCAAAAAGTTACAAACTAATATTGGCCTCTAGGGGGGTTATTATGGGAACAGGTTATGTAAACTTGGCTTATTTTCCTCCCTATGATTTGAGGGGTGATCTGATTAAGGTGTTTAAAATGTTAAAAGGATTTGATTGTGTAGAAAAGGAGAGACTATGATAGAATAGAGGTAATGCTGCAACTTCATAAGACCCTTGTCAGACCCCACTTGGAGTACTGTGTGCAGTTCTGGTCACCTCACTACAAGAAGGATGTGGAAGCTATTGAGAGGGTGCAGAGGAGATTTACAAGGATGTTGCCTGGATTGGGAGGCATGCCTTATGAAGATAGGTTGAGGGAGCTAAGTCTCTTCTCCCTGGAGAGACGAAGATTGAGAGGCGACCTGATAGAGGTTTATAAAATGTTGAGAGGTATAGATAGGGAGGATTCTCAGAGGCTATTTCCCAGGGCTGAAATGGTCGCTACGCGAGCACACAGGTTTAAGGTGCTGGGAAGAAGGTAAGGAGGAGATGTCAGGGGTAAGTTTTTCACTCAGAGGGTGGTGAGTGAGTGGAATCTGCTGCTGTTAGTGGTGGTAGAGGTGAACTCGCTGGGGTCTTTTAAGAGACTTCTGGGTGAGTATATGGGATTTAATGGGATTGAGAGTTATAGATAGGTCTGGTAAGATGGATATGATTGGCACAACTTGTGGGCCGTAGGGCCTGTTTGTGCTGTAGCGTCCTATGTTCTATGTTCTATAGAATTTCATGAGGTTTAAAAGGATATGGGGCAAAGGCAGGTAAACAGAGTGGAAGTCAAGTTCAACCAAGATTTGATTGAATGATGGAACAGGCATGAGGGGCTGAATGGCCTCCTCCTGTTCTTGTGCTCCCAAAACAAACTTAAAATACTGGTATTATCAGTTGGTCAGTAAATTGAAATAGAATGGTCATGGAGAGTTCACATTACTTACCGTTGGCCTTCAAATTCAGCTGTTGATATTCATGTCCATCTTCAAGTGAACAAGTGCAAAGATACAAAAACTTGCTCGTATATATACCATCTTCACACAAGTTATTATCAGAAAAGGATTAATAGGCAAGTCAGATAAAAGGTTGTAAAGAGGTGACACAAAGCTGTAACACTTCTGTCAGAACTGAGAATAGGGATAGAAACATTAACTTGTCCTTTCCCCTGATGTTGAGGATTCCTTATTTTAAATTCTGTTTGTATTTCAGACTTGAAGGAGCTGTTTTTTTAGGCTTGCTGATATGGTTTTGAGTGCCACAGCACTAATAGTCATGTAATAGAATCCACAGCTACTTGACTTACGGGCTGGCTGATCACAAGTAATGTTAAATAGTCAATTACCCGTTGACCAAATGAAATAAGGTTCAAACAGTTCAGAATTTTAGGAACAACACCATAAATTACATAAAGAACTCATGTCTGTGTAAAGAGGGAGTGTCTGGCTAATTTTGAGAGAGTCTTCAAAATTAATTCATAGTTAGGGTATGAGATCAGAAACCCCAAGCTATATTGTGAAGCCAGATTCTAACCAACAATTTTCTATTTTGGGATTAGTGTGGGGGAAGGATGTCACACTGAGCAGCTTTTATCAAAACAACTTTAATTAACCACATTGTTTAACTATAACAAATAAATTAGCTTAACTTTTAACAATTGAACAATACCTAATCATGGCAAGCTACAATTCTTAACTGGTAATACAGTCATAAAGGTTTACAGCATGGAAACAGGCCCTTTGGCCGAACTTGTCCATGCAACCTAAGCTAGTCCCAATTAACTGCAATTGGCCCATATCCCTCTATAGCTATCTTTCCAATGTAACTGTCTAAATGCTTTTTAAAAGACAAATTGTACTACCTATGGCAGCTCATTCCAGACACTCACTACCCTCTGTGTGAAAAAAATTGCCCCCTGAACCCTTTTGTATCTTTCCCCTCTCACCTTAAACCTCTGCCCTCTCATTTTAGACTCCTCTACCTTTGGGAAAAGATGTTGACTATCTACCTTAACTATGCCCATCATTATATTACAGACCTCCATAATATCACCCCTAGGCCTCCTATCACTGTTAATTCCAATCAAGCAACATTTATCTTATAGACTTAAACCCCTCTTTAAAATTAGTCAGAAAAACAAAGGCATAGTTGTTTTGAGTTAGGTTGCCAGGCTTGGAGCTTTCAGAAGACTTCAGGAGAGAGACACAGAGACAGAGAAACACTTCATTTTCCTAAGAACTCCAGGCAGCAACTGCTTTTTGTTTTGTAATGAAAACAAAACTGTTTTTTTCTTGCAAGCTTAGCTCCTCCCATTAAACACATGACTGTACATACCTAGTCTAAAATCCCAGGAGAACCAAAATAAACAAAATGTCCATTAACTCTTCCCTTAGCTAAAATCAGTTATTAGTCTGCATTCTCAGCTTTCAAGCTTCATGTTTCCCAGATAAGTCAAGTCCTACACAAAACACTGCCTCTTAAAGCAGCCCCACCTTACACATAAAATATATCAAAATAGCAGAGTATCATCACAGTTGTGGAAGATTTTTCGACAGGCATTGATGTGATTACATGCTCTAAGAAAAGCAGGAGCCATTTTAAATGCTTTACGCAGTTCTCTATTCTGATTACATGACTAACTTAAAGAATCATTTAGCTTTGATTACAATCAGGCTGCTTCCCCTGACAGGAGAGTTTAGAAATTAGAACCAGGGGCACAGTCTCAAGATAAGGGGTCGGCTATTTATGACTCAGATGATGGGATATTGATAGAAGCATAGAATCCTACTGTGCAGAAGGAGACCATTCGGCCCATCTTTGGAGTGTGGGAGGAAACTGGAGCACCCAGAGGAAACCCATGCAGATACGAGGAGAATGTGCAAACTCCACACAGACAGTGAGTGACCTGAGGCTGGAATTGAACCTGGGTCCCTGGGGCTGTGAAGCAGCAGTGCTAATCAGTGTACCACTGTGCCTACCCCACTCCTTCACTCAGGGTGACAGGTGGGGGAGGAGGGGAGGTGAATCTTTGTAACTTTCCATCCCTGAGAGTTGTGGTTCCTCAGTTATTGAGTATGTCCTAGGCTGCAACTGGTAAATTTTGGTAAGGAAGGAAATCAGGGGACTTGGGGATGGAGTGAGAAAGGAGTGTTGAGGCAGAAGATCAGACATGATCTTGCTGAATGGAGGACCAGGCTTAAGAGGCCAAATGGCCATGCTGTTGTGTACCACGCTGGTTTGATATGACAACAAAACATCATGTCTAGAAGTCTAAATATCAAGATGAATGATCTTTCTTGATTAGATAAGCAGTACTTGGAGATGTCTGAAGGTGTCCTGATCTGGTCAGCTCCCAAGTCATGGGTCCAAATCTAATATGCTCAATCGTTAGAAGAACAAATTCTCCGCCCACTTTAAAAGTCTCAATAAGTTTGTTTTGATGTTGATGTGGTTTGACAGTAAAGCTTGAAATCTTTCAGCAACTTCTCTCGCTCTTTCGTGCAAGATTGAAAGGCAGATTCCAACCCACCCCACCCCACCCAACTCTGCATCCGCCCATCACCCCACCTCCCACCCTCATCGCATCTAGTCTGTCGGTGAAACACTACACTGCCTCAGACATGCTGCAACAGACTGTTGATTACATGCAGCGCCATACAGCACAGCAGCTGATAGCTGGGAGAAATCAGAGCGCTCTCCAGAAATTGCTTCATCATTCTGTACAATGTCTGCCACTTCACAATCAGCCAAGTATTCCTGTTCAGGCAATTGGGAGGCATTTAAAACAATCATCAAGGCTTTTCCTACCTACTGCGTTTTGACAAATTATTTTTTTGTGTGTCAATTGCGATGACATTTAGGGAATCGATTTAAAGTAAAGGAAAAACTTGCCTGTGAGCTTTTTTTACAATGTTAACCCCGGGATCTCCCTTAGCAGAGGGGGACTGAGATTTAATTCAATCTGTGGCAATGTCAGCGACTCTCTTCCATTTCTTCAATATATGTCAAGAACTTTGAAAATGACAGCTTGGGAGATGGAAATCTTAGAATCATAAGAATCTCTACAGTGCAGGAGGAAGCCATTTGGCCCATCGAGTCTGTACTGAGAACAATCCCACCCAGGCCTATCCCTGTTAATATATATATACATATACACACATATATATATATATAAGAACATAAGAACATAAGAAATAGGAGCAGGAGTAGGCCATCTACCCCTTCAAGCCAATATAGTACATGTATTATTTATATATATAGGATACCCTGCTAATCCCCCTGACAAGATGGGTCAATTTAGTATGGCCAATGCACCTAAATAGCATGTCTTTCAGATTGTGTGAGGAAACCGGACCATCCGGAGGAAACCCACGCAGACATGGGAAGAACATGCAAACTCCACACGGACCGTGAAACAAGCCGGGAGTCAAACCTTGGTTCCTGGTGCTGTAAAGCAGCAATGCTAAACACTGTGCCACTGTGCTGGGGGTGGGAGCGGGATAGGGGAGGAGTGGGGTGGGACAGGAGTGGGGTGGGAGTTGGGGAGGGATGAGGTGGGGATGGGGTGGCAGTGGGAGAGGTGTGGGGGAAGGTTGGGGTGGGGAGGGGTGGGGTGGGAGGAGTGGAGGGGCGGGGTAGAGGTGGGAGTGGGGAAAGGGTGGGGATGGGGAAGGGGTAGGGGTAGAGGAGGGGTGTGGGTGGAGTGGGGGTGGGGGAGGGGGGAGAGGTAGGATGGGATGGGGAAGGGTACAGGAAGGGTACGGGAAGGGTGGGTGGGGGAGGTGGTGGTGGGGGTGGGGATGGGGATGGGGATGAGGGTGGGGACAGGTGGGGTGGGGAAGGAGTGAGGTGAGGGAATGGTGGGGGAGGGTTTCCTGATGTAATTTCGCTGGTGCTGGGGAAGGTAGCAGATCTCTGCCAGTCCAGAGCTCAAATGAACTCCGTAGATGGTCAGCTGGAGACATCCTCCTGTCTTTTCCAGAACGTTACTTGTATCTGGGAGGCACAGAAACATAGAAACTAGAAGCAGGAGTAGGCCATTCAGCCCTTCGCATCTTCTCCCCATGCAAGGGGGCCACCAGGGATTTCCAGGCAGCCTCCCAGGCTTGCTGTCACTCTTTGGCGGCACTCCCTCAGCACTGACCCTCTGACAGTGCGGCACTCCCTCAGCACTGACCCTCTGACAGTGCGGCACTCCCTCAGCACTGACCCTCTGACAGTGCAGCTGTCTCCTTTCTACTGATTGTATGGAGACATAGAACATAGAACATAGAACACTACAGCACAAACAGGCCCTTCGGCCCACGAGTTGCGCCGATCACATCAACACCTACCAACCTACAGACCTATCTATAACCCTCAATCTCATTAAACCCCATATACTCATCCAGAAGTCTTTTAAAAGACCCCAGCGAGTTCGCCTCCACCACCACTGACGGCAGCCGATTCCATTCACTCACCACTCTCTGAGTGAAAAACTTACCCCTAACATCACTTCTGAACTTCCCTCCTTGCACCTTAAATCTGTGTCCTCTCGTAGCAACCATTTCAACCCGGGGAAATAGCCTCTGAGAGTCCACCCTATCTATTCCTCTCAACATTTTGTAAACCTCTATCAGGTCGCCTCTCAACCTTCGTCTCTCCAGGGAAAAGAGTCCCAGCTCCCTCAACCTAACTTCATAAGGCATGCCTCCCAGTCCAGGCAACATCCTTGTAAATCTCCTCTGTACCCTCTCAATAGCTTCTACACAGACAGTCAGGTCATTCAGTTGATGTTGATTTCTGCCAGGAATTTTTCCAATTGTCTACATAACTCTGGTATAAAATTTCAAAAGACACCATTCTGCTGAGTTTGTGCTGAAGTTAAGCCATTGATCAGAGTTCTGACCCTTGTGGAAACTCAACTGCACGGGTTTTATTTTCTGGGGAAATTGGGTATAAACTGCAATCAACAATCCACGATATTCTGTAGCTTCAGAGGTGCAGAATAACTCTGGATTAAACTGCTGCTGTTTATTAGTGCACTCAAGCGCAGAGCGTGAGTGGTTCAATGCCTAGCAGTGGGTTTTGCTGGGAGACCGGGCAGGAATTATTCCACTGTCCTGATTACTGGAACTGACCACAGTCTCAGCTCTTCTCTCTTTACAACTTGGCAGTGCTTCTCTGGAATAGAAATCTGGCAGGTAGCCCGTGAGCAGGAACCAAAATAAAGCAAATCATTTGCAATGATCAAAAAAATACACACACACACACATACACGCACACACACACACACGCACACACACACACACGCACATATACACACACATGCACACACACACATATACACATGCACATATACACACACATGCACATACATACACATACACATACGTATACACATAAACATATATACACACAAATTGACACACACAAACACATGCACATACACACATACACACACATATATGCACATACATAGACACATACATACACTTGCACACACATACACACACATATACACACACAAATGCATGCACATACACACACATTCACACACACACATACACACACTTAAGTACACATACACACGTATGCACACACGCACATATCACACACACACAATTAATTAAACTACGACTGAATACTGGGATTAGATGACAGAAAGTGTCTGATGCTCAGTTGTTATGCACTAATTACAAATACAACTCACCACATCTGGATTCACAATTAGCCAAACATGATTAAAATTATTGACCAGGTGCGTTATGAAGTATATATTTCACTCAACCTGCAATGTGCATCCAATTGTGTCAAATTCTGCTGGATAACACTCCTGTGAAACACTTTGGAATGTTTTACTCCATTAAAAGTGCTATATAAATGCAGGTTATTGTAGGTGAGCCTAGAACTAGAAGCATAACACATAGGATAGCTACAGTTCAGAAAGAGGCCATTTGGCCCTTCCAAGTCTGTGCTGCCTGTCTATAAGAGAAATTAGCTGACCTCGCTTGCCCACCCTTTCTCTAATGCCTTGCAAATAGTGTTGTTATCCACAGAGTCTTATCTGAATTCAGGGGCACGGTGGGGGAGGGGGTGTGGTGATGAGGAGAAGGGGGAATCACTGGGTAAGGGCCATTTAAGACGGAGAAGCCTCTTTCCTCAGAGGGTTGTGAATCTTTGCAATTCTCCACAGGCCAGTGGATGCTCAGCCAGTGAGGAAATTCAACACACCTTATCTTACATATGCAAAGTCTGTTCATTGGCACTGCTGTGATGGAAGGATGCCAGGTGATGGTGGTGATAATATCTGACAGTGTTTCAGAGGAACTGATTCATAAAAACAACCTTGCCAGTATCAAGTTGCAGCAAGAAAATATTTGAGTGGTAGCGTGGCATAAATAAGCAGAACTATGCCAGAACATCACAACAGATAATAGAACAGGTGTCAAAGTACGATCCCAGAGCAACTAAATGGAGCAAAGTAAATTCTCGCTAACATTGTGGGGAGACAGGCAGCAAGCTCCTTCAGCCAATATACTCAGTGATAGCCACACCCACACTGATACAACATGAAACACTTGAGTTGCCAGATTGTTTTCATGTTATACCAAGAAACTGAGAACCCAGATTTTTCCTCCAGCAAGCCTCTCCTTTCTCCCCCTTTCCAATGCTATCTTTGCCCCCCACCAACCAACAATCACCCACCCCCACCTCCCCCACTGCCCTCACTCGCTCTTTCACAACCTGGCCTACCTTATCGTCCATTTTCTGGAATGATACAACAAAGAATGTGGCCATTTGGTTCATCATATCTGTGCCAGCCTTTTGGCACAGCACCACAGTGGTTAGCATTACTGTCTCACAGCACCAGGGATCAGGGTTCGATTCCCGCTTGGGTCACTGTCTGTGAGGAGTTTGCATGTTCTCCCCATGTCTGCGTGGGTTTCCTCTGGATACTCCAGTTTTCTCCCACAGTCTGAAAGACGTGCTGGTTAGATGCACTGGCCATGCTAAACTCTCCCTCAGTGTACCCAAACAGGCGCCGGAGTGTAGCGGCTCAGGGATTTTCACTGTAACTTCATCGCAGTGTTAATGTAAGCCAACTTGTGGTAATAAGTAAACTTTGTACTTTTTGAAAGAACTATCCAATCAATTCTACCCTTTCCTCATAATTCTGTAAATCTTTTCCCTTTGGTATCTCCCCAATTCCCTTTTGAAAGTTATTATTGAATCTGCTTCCACCGCCCTTTCAGGCAGCACATTCCAGATCACAACAACTCACTGTGTCAAATAAATTCCCCTCATCTCCCCTCTGGTTCTTTTCCCGATTCTCGTCAAGACCTTTGGTCTGAGTCCTTTGGTTATTAACTTTCCTGTCAACTTTTCCTTATTCACTGCATCAAAATGGTGATCATGAAACTATCAGATTGTTGTAAAACCCATTTGGTTCACTAATGTTCTTTAGGGAAAGAGATCTGCCATCCTTACCCGGTCTGGCCTACATGTGACTCCAGGCCCACAACAATGTAATTGCCCTCTTAAATGGCTGAGCAAACCATTCAGTTCAAGGGCAGTTAGGGACGAACAACAAATTCTAGCCCCGCCAGCCACACCCACATTCTACATAGAAACCTAGAAACTAGAAGCAGGAGGAGGCCATTTGGCCCTTCGAGCATGCTCCGCCATTCATTTTGATCATGGCTGATCATCAAATTCAATATCCTGATCCCCCCTTCTTCCCCCCATATCCCTCGATCCCTTTAGCCCCAAGAGCTATATCTCATTTCTTCATGAAATCACACAACGTTATGGCCTCAACTACTTTCTGTGGGAGTGAACTCCACACATTCACCACCCTCTGGGTGAAGTAATTTCTCCTCATCTCAACTCTAAAAGGTTGATCTGTTATCCTCAAACTATGACCCCTAGTTCTGGACTCCCCCACCATTGGGAACATTCTTTCTGAATCTACCCTGTGTAATCCTGTTAGAATTGTATAAGTTTCTCTGGGATCCCCGCTCACTCTTCTGAACTCCAGTGAATATAATCCTCACTGACTTAATCTCTCCTCATATGACAGATCTGCCATCTCAGGAATCAGCCTGGTAAACCTTCGCTATTCCCTCTCTTTAGCAAGTACATCCTTCCTCAGATAAGGATACCGAAACACAGGACTTCATCCTGTGAATACAGGCTGTCTATTTCCAGCTCTAACATCTCACAGCTCTATCCTAACTTCACTTCGTCTTCTGTTGTGAGCCTCCCCCTTGCCTTTGTCATCTATAGGTTTGAGCACACTCCTGGCAGCCCTCGCTGGTTGTACCCAGCTCCGCAAATGAGGTCTGCTGCCCACATCCTAACCCTCACCATGTCTATCACCTTTACCTTGAGTCACTTTATTTCATTAAAGGTGTTATATAAATGCAATATTAAAGCCAAATACTGCAGATGCTGTAAATTAAAGCAGAAAGCATTGGGAAAACTTAGCACGTCTAGCAGCATCTTTGGAGAGGGAAGCAGAGTTAACATTTTGAGTCCAGTATGACTCTGTTTCAGACCTGAAAAGTGATGGGATTTAAGCTGTTGAAAGAAGGGAGGGAGAGGATGAACAGGAGGGAAGATCTGGATGGGGAGAGGGTGGAAGGGATTAAATGATCAATATCTCATTGAATTAAAGGCAAAGGAACAGAGGAATTAGGAGTAGAAGTTGGCAAATTCAGCCCTACGAGCCTGCTCCGCCATTCAATTAGATCATGGCTGATCTCTCCCTAGTCTCAATTCCACCTCCACACCTGTTCCCCTTTATCCCTTTTTTTAAAAATTAGAAATATATCTATCTGTGAAGTGATGATTGTTGTGGTAAAGAAACCAGGTTAAAGTTCAGCAGGTTTATTTGGAATCATGAGCTTTTGGAGCCTGAGTCACCTGATGAGGGAGCAGTGCTTCGTAAGGTCATGATTCCAAATAAACCTGTTAGACTTTAACCTGGTGTTGTGAGACTTCTTACTGTGCCCACCCCAGTCCAACGCCGGCATCTCTACATCATGGTAAGGAAACAAAACAATGTTCCAGAGGGAGTGTGAATGGTAAATACTGGCTTGGGGCAATACTTATGCCCCAACTAAACTCACTCATTATCACATTGCTGTTTCTGGGACCTTGCTGTGCGTAGATTGGCCGTTGTCATTCCGACATTGCATACTCCTGCAATGGTGCTTGGAGATGTCCAGAGATCATGAAATGCGCTCTTGAAATGCAACTCTTTCTGTTTGTTGGATCTGTATATATCTGTGAGATTACTCATGCTGTACGACACAGCTTTCAGAACTAATCTCACTGAGCTTTTGTTTCCTGGATTTGTTCAGCAAATACATTAGAGTTCAGACAGTGGGGCAGCACCGTTAGTGAGGGACTGCTGTGTGCAAAATTCTGTACTATGGTTACTATGGGTGGCACGGTAGCACAATGGTTAGCACTGCTGCCCCACAGTGCCAAGGACCCTGGTTCAATTTGTGACTTGGATCACTGTCTGTGTGGAGTTTGCACATTCTCCCCATGTCTGTGTGGGGGGTGCGCCGGTTTCTTCCCACAATCGGAAAAATGTGCTGGTTAGGTGCATTGACCCAAACAGGTGTCAGAGTGTGGCGACCAGTGGAATTTAACAGTAACTTCATTGCAGTGTTAATGTAAGCCTTACTTGTGACTAATAAATAAACAGTACATTGCTTTATTCTACAAGCTTAACAACATTGCAATGAAGTATTTCATTGGCTGTAAGGAAATTTGGGCACACTGAGTATGTGGAAAGGTGCTCTAGAAATGCAAGATCTTTCATTTGGGGTCTTCTAGAACACACCGTTAATTACTCATTCACAGGACGTGAGTGTCGCTGGTCAGGCAAGCCTATTTTGCTCATCACGAATTGTTCTTGAGAAGCTGTTTGCAATGAGCTGCCTTATTGAACCGCTGCAGTCCCTGTGGTGTAGGTACATCCACATTGTTGTTAGGGAGGGAGTACCAGGATTTGAAGGGATGATATATTTCCAAGTCAGGATGATGTGTGGCTTGGAAGGGAGCTTCCAGATGCTGATGTTCACACCCTGTTATCTGACAGTGCAGCGCTCCCTCAGCACTGACCCTCTGACAGTGCGGCACTCCCTCAGCACTGACCCTCTGACAGTGCAGCACACCCTCAGTACTGACCCTCTGACAGTGCAGCATTCCCTCAGTACTGACCCTCTGACAGTGCAGCACACCCTCAGCACTGACCCTCTGACAGTGCAGCATTCCCTCAGTACTGACCCCCTGACAGTGCGGCACTCCCTCAGCACTAACCCTCTGACAGTGCGGCACTCCCTCAGCACTAACCCTCTGACAGTGCGGCACTCCCTCAGTACTGACCCTCTGACAGTGCGGCACTCCTTCAATACTGTACTGGATGTCAGCCTTGATTTTTGTGCTCAGGCCCTGGGAGTGGGACCTGAACCCAGAATGTTATGATGTGAGGGTGAGGGTGAGGGTGCTGGCTGCTCGTCATTGCTGACAAGGGGTAGACAGATGATTGGGTTAATAAAAAATCATCACCGTGACAAGTGCTGAATTGTGATAACAAAACGAATAAAACGAGTATTCATAATTCATGAACATAATTATAGACAATCATGGAAATTAAAATAAAATATAAAATAATGAAAGGAGTGCACAATTAGGAAGATTTTGGCATGCAAGTTATTACAATATGTCACAAAACGCGGGTCTTCTCAATTTACAGAATAGGAATTAAGGTGTACTTGGAGGGTAGCAATGGAAGGGTGTTTTTCTGAATGGAGTCCTGTAACTAGTGGTGTTCCTCAGGGATCAGTGCTGGGGCTTCTGCTGTTTGTAATATATATAATGATTTGGATGAAAACGTAGCTGGTCTGATTAGCAAGTTTACAATAATATTAAAATTGGCGGAGTTGCGGATGGTGATGAAGATTGTCAGAGAATACAGCAGGATATAGATAGGCTGGAAAATTGGGCGGAGAAATGGCAGATGGAATTTAATCCGGACAAATGTGAGGTGATGCATTTTGGTAGATCCAATTCAGGTGGGAGCTACAAAATAAATGGTAGAACCTTCAGGAGCACAGACACACAGAGAGATCTGGGAGTACAGGCCCACAGATCCTTAAAAGTGGCAGCACAGGAGGACAAGGTGGTGAAGAAAGCATGTGGCAGGCTTGTCTTCATCAACTGGGGCATCGAGTATAAAAGTTGGCAAATTATGTTACAGTTATATAAAACGTTGGTTACGCCACATTTGGAATACTGTGTCCAATTCTGGTCACCACACTACCAGAAGGATGTGGAAGCTTTGGAGAGACTACAGAAAAGCTTTACCAGGATGTTGCCTGGTATGGAGAGTATTAGCTATGAAGAGAGATTGAATAAACTGGGATTATTCTCCCTGGAACAACGGAATCTGAGGGGTGACCTGATAGAAGCTTATAAAATTGTGAGAGGCTAGATGGGGTGAGCAGTTGGAAGCTTTCTCCTGGGCAAAAATGACAATTACAAGAGGGCACAAATTCAAGATAAGCGGGGAAATGTTCAGTGGAGATGTGCGGGGGAAGTTTCTTACTCTCAGGGTGTTAGGGGCTTGGAATGCACTGCCAAGTGAGGTGTTGAGGCAGTTATGTTAACCACATTTAAGACTTATCTTGATAAACACATGAACAGGTGGGGAATAGAGGGATATAAGCGGTTGGTCTCGATAGGTAAGGTGATCGGTGCAGGCTTGAAGGACTGAAGGGCCTGTTCCTGTGCTGTACTGTTCTTTGTTCTTTGTCCTCTAGCGCTACTTCCTCACAGTGCCAGGGACCCTGGTTCGATTCCCAGCTTGGGTCGCTATCTGTGTGGAGTCTGCACATTCTCCCCATATCTGCGTGGGTTTCCTGAGGGTGCTCCGGTTGCCTACCACAGTCCAAGATGTGCTGGTTGGGTGCATTACCCATGCTAAATTCTCCCTCAGTGCACCCGATCAGGTGCCGAGTGTGGCAATGAGGGGATTTTCACGGTAACTTCATTGCAGTGTTAATGTAAGCTTGGTTGTGACTAATAAACAAACTTTGTTTTTTTTTATATCAAAGTCCATGTCAGATCATGTCAAGTCGCATTCAATAAATTCTCAGTCATTTCCATATTTCTGATTGGCCTGCTCCATTATCTATCCGTAATCTATCCTACTGGTGAATTGGTGTCTTTTCTCCTTAATTCCATCACACGTTTACTGTTGTGCAGTTTCGGCAATTGAGATCAATGACCAAAGTCTTGGTCAGAGAGGTAGGTTTTAATGACAATGTTAAAGGCCAGAGAGGTTAGGGCTAGACTTCCGAGGGGAAGGCAGCTGAAGGCACGGTGGAACGATTAAAATGCGAAAGAGATGAGGATCAGAAGAACGCAGAGATGTTGGAGGGTTGTTGGGCTGTAGGAGGTTGGAGAAATAGGGAGGAACAATAGAACATAGAACATAGAACATTACAGCGCAGAACAGGCCCTTCGGCCCACGATGTTGCGCCGACCAGTTACAAAAACAATGACCCACTAGCCTATACCAATCCCTTTTCGTCCATAAACCTATCCAGAGATCTCTTAAACGCCCCCAAACTAGACGCATTTACAACTGCAGCAGGCAGGGCATTCCAATCCCTCACCACCCGCTGGGTAAAGAACCTACCCCTGACATCCGTCCTGTAGCTACCCCCCCTTAATTTAAAGCCATGCCCCCTCGTGCTAGCTTTCTCCATCCGAGGAAAAAGGCTATCACTATCCACCCTATCTAAACCTCTAATCATCTTATATGTTTCAATAAGATCCCCTCTTAGCCGCCTTCTTTCCAACGAAAACAACCCTAAATCACTCAGTCTCTCCTCATAGGACCTCCCCACCATACCAGGCAACATCCTAGTAAACCTCCTCTGCACCCTCTCCAACGCCTCCACATCCTTCTTGTAATGTGGGGACCAGAACTGCACACAGTACTCCAAGTGCAGCCGCACCAGAGTTGTGTACAGTTGCAACATGACGCTGCGACTCCTAAATTCAATCCCCCTACCAATAAACGCCAAGACACCGTACGCCTTCTTAACAACCTTATCTACTTGATTCCCAACTTTCAGGGATCTATGTACACATACACCTAGATCCCTCTGTTCATCCACACTATTCAAAGTCCTCCCGTTAGCCCTATACTCGACACATCTGTTGCTCCTACCAAAGTGAATTACCTCACACTTCTCCGCATTAAATTCCATCCGCCACCTCTCGGCCCAGCTCTGCAACCTATCTAAGTCTCCCTGCAGACTATGACACCCTTCCTCACAATCTACCACACCTCCAACTTTGGTGTCATCAGCAAATTTACTAATCCACCCAACTATACCCTCATCCAGATCATTAATAAAAATTACAAACAACAGTGGCCCCAAAACAGATCCCTGTGGCACACCACTCGTAACTGAACTCCATGATGAATATTTACCATCAACCACCACCCTCTGTCTCCTATCTGATAGCCAATTCCTGATCCAACTTCCTAGATTACCCACAATCCCATACATCTGCATTTTCTGCAGAAGCCTACCATGGTGAACCTTATCGAACGCCTTACTAAAATGGCAATGGAATGATTTAAAAAGAAAGCTGAGAATTTTGAAACTGAGGCATTGCTGCTGGACTGGGACCAATGTCGGTCAGAGAGCATAGGGGTGATGGCGAAACAGGGCTTGGACTTTGGGACTATCTCCCATCTCTCCACCCTCTCGCTGAGCATTGTATATCAACATATCAGTGTGCTCTCATGTATATGAGAGTATTGGAATTCACCACTGAGTTTCTATCTCACTGAAACTATGTCGTAATTGCAAACACAACACATCCGTCACCTGAAGTGACTAACAGAGTCCAGATGTTCCAGATGACTCTCGAGTTTCAGAAGCTGCCTGTGGTTAGGATCACGCTGTCATATTCGGGGGGGCGGAATGTTTGTTTTTGTGTCAAAGTTTGTGGAGGGATTCTTTTTCAGTGACTAGGAACAGTGAAAGATCATTGCATTGTGGAGATGAAAGGAATGAAGAATGGTTGTTGATTTGGTTATTAACGAGTATAATTATAAACCGCGGCTGTCATTTCAATGCAATATAAGAATGGGGCTGCCACACACATGCTCTGTGATTTACTGCCTCAACATCAAGCCATTCCACTTTCTAACGCTAAGCACAACGTGTTCACTCGTGTAACACACACGCTTTTGTAACCACCCTGAAGGGATAGATCATTACACCAGGAATGTTTACCTGCCAGCCAGAGTATTTCCAGCCAATTGTTTACATCTGTCAGTTACACATTGAGACATTCAGACGGAAACGGGAAATCTTAATCTTTTGTGAGCCAGAGTGGGAGATCATGCAGGTGGTGTTGTAGTGCATTGTCGCTGGACTCGTAATCCAGAGACCCAGGATAATGCTCTGAGACCTGGGTTCGAATCCCACCATGACAGATGGTGAAATCTGAATTCTGTAAAAATCTGGAATTATAAATCTATCTGTTTCACTAATGTCCTTTAGGGAAGAGGCTTTTTCCCAGGATGGAAGTGTCAATTACAAGAGGGCATAGGTTCAAGGTGGAAAGGGGAAAGTTTAAGGGAGATGTGCGGGGGAGGTTTTTCACACCGAGAGTGGTGGATGCCTGGAACACGCTGCCAGAGGAGGTGATGGACGCAGGCACATTAGCAACAATTAAGAGGTACACAGACAGTACTCAAGGGAGGAATTGAACCCAGGGCCCTGTTGCTGAGGCAGCAGTCCTAACCACTGTGCCACTGTGACATCAAGACAGCATATGACCAAGCATGGCATCTAAAGAATCCTAGCAATATTGAAGTCAATGGGAATCAGGAGGAAAACTTACCTTTGGTTGGAGGAAGATGGTTGTGGTGATTAAAGTCAATCATCTTTGCTCCAGGACATCTCACAACACCAGGTTAAAGTCCAACAGTTTATTTGGTAGCAAAAGCTGAATCATTAAAACACAGTGGCTATCAGAGCAGATAGGAGACTGGGCATTCTGTAGCAAGGACTCACTCCTGATTCTCCAAAGCCTCTCCACCATCTCCAAGGCACTAATCAGGAGTGTGATGGAATACTCCCCACTGACCTGGATGGGTGCAGCTCCAACAACACTCAAGAAGCTCAACACCATCTAGGACAAAGGAACCTGCTTGATTGGTACCCCATCTACCAGCTTTAAATATTCACTTCCCCCATTGACTCCACCAGGACGATGTGCTGATCACTCCAGCAAACACTGAAATGGACAGATGCATCTGTGGAAGGCAGGTTGGTGAGGATGGAGTCAAGTATCTTTTTCTCTCTTGCTGATTCCCTCACCACCTGCCACAGTCTCAATCTAGTAACTATGCCCTTTAGGACCCCATCAACTCGGTCTGTGGTAATACTACTGGGCCACTTATGATGATGAACATTGAAGTCACCCAACCTGAGTACATTCTGTATCCTTTCCACCCTCACTGCTTCCTCCAACTGGTGTTCAACATGGCTCATCAGCTGAGGGGCCAACAGTGCATGGTAATCAGCAGGTTACCTTGTCCATATTTGATTTGATGCCACAAGACTTTATAGGACCTGGAGTTAAGATCATGGACTCCCAAGGTCACTCCATCCTGGCACTTTTACCACTGTGCCACCGCCTCCAATGGGTCTGGCGTGATTGATCTTTAGTCACCATCGTTAAGACTATCTTATAGCTCAGAAGAGCTATCCAAAAGGTCCTTCATGTTTATAAGAGTCTGACATACAGAGTTAATGTGGGACTAGGGATAATAACACCCGATTAGTCAGTACATGAAGTGTATCGAGAGTCAGCCTCATGTTGGACGGAGCTGAGCTTATCAGTCAACATGGAGACAGCGCCTAGCTTATACCCTTTACTGTATGTTGTAAATAGTTCTAAGAATCAATAAAGACTTACAGTTAACCCATGTATGACAATGAAGGATTCTTCAGACCTACCAAACTGTAACCAAACCCTATAACATAAGCTTGTAGATAAACATAAGACTTTGCACAATATGCAGAGAAAAACTAAAATGCCAGAAGACTAGGAAAACATTTAACAAAGCATTTTGATCTGAAAAGAAGCTGCAACAACAGAAGTTCAGAGGAAAAATCACCAGGAGAAAGACTGGATGAAAGGCTTGGAAGCTGAAGGCAGGGATTTAAAATTACTTACTACAGCAGATGACTCCATTTTATTTCCTTTGGAAATTCAACTTCAAATCCCAGAGGATGAATCAGCAGACCTGGCAAGGGTGAAAAAATATCTCACTATTCTAGCAAGTCCAGACAAATTTTCAATAGCTTCATAGTCAGAAGCCTTATAAAATCTGTTGTCACTATATACCTGACCCCTGAGATAGTAATTTATGTTGTGTCATCTAAACCCACCCCCAAGATATATATTTTCAAATTAATTGAATACTTAGGGGAACATAACTTTTTAAACCCAGCTAAAGGCAAGCAATGGTTTGTAAAGTTTATTTTTATGAGTGTCACAAGTAGGCTTACATTAACATTGCAATGAAGTTACTGTGAAAATCCCCTAGTCGCCACACTCCAGCGTCTGCTCAGTGCCAATGCACCTAACCAGCATGTCTTCTGGAGGAAACCCACGCAGACACAGGTGTAATGTGCAGTCACCCGGAATCGAACCCAGGTCCATGACACTGAGAGGCAATAGTATTAAACACTGTGCCGCCTGTAGCCAGGATTCATCAAATTTGCGATTATAAAGGTAAACACTGAGCAAGGTAGTTGCAGGAGGTTGATCCAGGCAGCTATTGTTCAAAATGTTCTTCAAGTTGAGCATGCTCGCCCTTGTAGGGACATCTGCTGAAGCAGCATGCAGAGGAAATCTCTTTCTCTCCAAGTGAATTGCAACACCATCTTGAAAATCCAAAAGAACTTTTAGAAAACATTACCTTTCCAGAGATATGTGTGAGAAGATGAAAATTAATAATCTAGAATTGGCAGAAGTGGAACTTCACACAAAAAATAAAAATGCTATTCCTCAGAAGCAACTGAGGAGATGAGTTTGTAAAGGAATGATGTGGAGTTGCTGGCATTGGACTGGGGTGGGCACAGTAAGTAGTCTCACATGACCAGGTTAAACTCCAATAGGTTTATTTGGTAGCATGAGCTTTCAGAGCATTGTCCCTTTATCCACTCACCTGATGAAGGGACAACACTCCAAAAGCTTGTGCTACCAAATAAACCTGTTGAACTTTAACCTGGTGTTGTGAGACTACTTACTTTGTAAAGGATGGATGAGAACACGGGAATGTCACTCTTGGTAGAGGAGTTGAAATGCTTAAATGATGGACTTGTAGAAGAAACTCAACAAATAGACATCTCCAATTAAAACTTGATGAGATTCAAGCATCTATTAAGTATTGTGCAAAATGCCTGGAAAAGAAGAAGGAATTGCAAATGAATCAAAAATTTGCTTCAAAGCAGTTTTCAAAATTGATGAACTTCTGGAGCTTTGGTCCAATCTGAATGACATAAAGGATAAGATCTACAATATACAAGAACAAGCCCAGAATTTAAAAGTAGAGCAGAGAAGAAACAGATGAAACAGACTGATGATTTAACGTGTGAATTGAGGAGTCCAAGGAACAGTTAGTGACCATGGAGGGGATTCCTGACTAATCTGAATGTCAGGTGAAGTTGTTAAACTTTTATAAGGGTTCTGTAGATAACCTTGAGACAAAGATAATTCAACTTACCAGTTGAATGAAAAGATGAGTCAGCTCAATAAACAATTGAAAATGAAATAATCAAGTGTTTTATTGGAATTGTAATGCAAGTAAGAATGAAGGTTTCATATTTGAAATGTAGATTTCCACATATGTCCCCATGACACATAAAATAACAAAATAAATGAAAGAACCAACAAGGAGATGAAAACAATATTTGTCCATCCCGCAAGGAATGGATGAGGGTTGTTTTGACCACAGCAGATGTTATTCACTGAGCAAGCCAAATTCCAGAGGGAAACTTGAATTACTGAACACAACCTTTCTTTTCTGTTCCAAAACAAGAACCAGGCTGATTTCAGTAGCACAGAATTACAGTAGCACTTTTACAGAAAGTAAAGTTTATTTATTATTCACAAGTAAGCTTACATTAACACTGCAATGAAGTTACTGTGAAATTCCCCTCGTGGCCACAGTCCAACGCCTGTTTGGGTCAATGCATGTTGTCTGACTTCAAGAAAAAATTAAATATAGCTCTTGGGGCTGGAGTGATCAAGGAAGGGGGATATTGAATTCAATGATCAGCCATGATCAAGATGCATGGAGAAGCAGGCTCAAAGGGCCAAATGGCCTTCTCTTGTTTCTAATTTCTATGTAAGTCTATCGATATTTTTGCCCACTCACTCAACTTGTCTAAATCACCTAGAAGCCTCTTTGCATCCTCCTTAATGCTCACGTTCTCACTATGTTATGTGTCATCAGCCATCTTGGGAATATTACTTTTGGTTTCCTCATCCAAATCATTGATGTATATTGTGAATATCAGGGGCCCAAGTATTGATCCCTGTGGGACCCCACAAGTCACCACCTGCCACTCAATTTATTGCTGCTCTGTTTCCTGTCTGCTAACCAATTCTCAATCCATGTCACGACTCCCAATCCCATGTGTTTTAATTTTGCGCACTGACCTCTTATGTGGGACTTTATCAAAAGCTTTCTGAAAATCCAAATACACTACATCCACTGGTTCACCTTTGTTTATTTTACTAGTTACATCCTCAAAAAACTCCAGTAGGTTCGTCAAACATGATTTCCCTGTCATAAATCCATGTTGACTTTGTCTATTCCCATTGATATTTTTTAAGCATCCTGTTATTTTATCCATTATAATTGACTCTAGTATTTATCCCATACTGACATTAGGCTAACCAGTCTGTAATTCCCTATTTTCTCCCTCCCTCTTTTAAATAGCGAGGTTACATTTACCACCTTCCAGACTGCTGGGACTGTTCCAGAACCTACAGAAATTTGGAAGATGACAACCAATGTATCCAATATTTTCATGGCCACCTCCGTTAGTACCCTGGGATGGAGATTATCAGGCCCTGGAGAACTGTCAACTTTCACTTCCATTAATTTCTCCAACTTTATTTTTCTCATAATAATTCCTTAAATTCCTCTTTCTCACCCGACCCTTGATCCCTTAGCATTTCTGGAAGGAATTGTGTCTTCCTCTATCAAAACAGAACAAAAGTAGTTGTTTAATTGCTCTGCCATTTATTTGTTCTCTATTATAAATCCTCCTGTTTTGGACTGTAAGGGATCTACATTTATCTTCACTAATCTTTTTCTTTTTATATACTTATAAAAGCTTTCATTTTTATATTACTTGAGTTTAATCTCGTACTCTGTTATTCCCCTCTTAATAAACGTAATGAAAATGTCAGACATAAGGGAAACTATAATGACTTAAAATACATGGGATAAAGTCTTCGGGGGGTGGGAGGTGTCATATAAGGGTCTGGCATATATAGGGCTAATTTGGGACTGACTATGGTACCGCCCACACAGTGATGTAAGATAGCAAATGACCCACACCCAGACTCGGTTGAGTGTTAGACAGAGCTGTGCATACCAGTAAGTGCAGAAACAGTTGACAACTTGAACCCTTTACTGTATATTTGTAAATAGTTCTAAACGTAATTAAAAGCTTATAGTTAACCTACATATGACCACAGATAGTGTGCTGATTAGGGGATTTTCACAACAAATTCATTGCTGTGTTAATGTAAGCCTACTTGTGACACTAATAAATAAACTTTAAACTTAAAACTTTAACAGACAGTGCAGCACTCCATCAGTGCAGACCCTCTGACAGTGCGGCACTCCCTCAGTACTGACCCTCTGACAGTGCAGCACTCCATCAGTACTGACGTTCTGACAGTGTGGCACTCCCTCAGTATTCACCCTCTAACAGTGCAGCACTCCCTCAGTACTGACCCTCTGACAATGCGGCATCCCTCAGTACTGCCCCTCTGACAGTGTGGCACTCCCTCAGTACTGACCCTCTGACAGTGCAGAACTCCTTCAGTATTGTCCCTCTGACAGTGCAGCACTCCCTCAGTACTGACCCTCTGACAGTGCAGCACTCCTTCAGTACTGACCCTCCAACAGTGCAGCACTCCCTCAGTACTGGCCCTCTGACAGTGCAGCACGCCCTCAGCACTGACCCTCTGAGAGTGCAGCACTCCCTCAGTACTGCCCCTCTGACAGTGCGACACTCCCTCAGTACTGACCCTCTGACAGTGCGGCACTCCCTCAGTACTGACCCTCTGACAGTGCAGCACTCCCTCAGTATTGACCCTCTGACAGTGCGGCACTCTCTCAATACTGCCCCTCTGACAGTGCAGCACTCCTTCAGTACTGACCCTCTGACAGTGCGGCACTCCCTCAGTACTGACCCTCTGACAGTGTGGCACTCCCTCAGTATTTGACAGGAAATGTTGGACTGGATTTTGTTCTCACAATGATAAAATGGACGACCTGTCGGAATGTGATTGATGAAGTAGTGAAGATGGAAATGTTGGTGCTGCATCTCCTTATTCTTCTCTGTGCCAGTCTGAGGTTCTGTAGCAGACTGAACGCCTGCGAGAGCAGGAGACATTAGCGAGGGCTTTCTGTTCTCGGGAGGTTGGAGCTAAAGGCTCCCAGCTGGATTTAACATTCTGAATCAATCGGGAAAGACTGTGATTGCTGAAGAGAGAGCAGTGAATGTGTTCAACATCTCCCCACCCCCTCAACATCAAAATCAGAAGGAGCTGAAAAAGACTCAAATCAACAGAATAATGGGCTGTACTTCACAATCAGGCAAGTGCTCCTTACTTTGTAATTCTAGCATTTATAGCTGATTACAAAAGGATCTGCCTTATTCTGATCTTTTAAACAAGTATTCATTTAAAAAAAATTATAATAATTTCACTAACAATTTTAAGACTAATTATACTTATTTCGGGAGGGATTTAGCCAGATATTTATTTACGGTGCTCCTTGCCTGATTAATCCAGTGTTTTAACTGTCGAAGCGTAATTAGAACTTCTAAAAACAAGGGCAGGGTTAATGCTGGATTTTCAAAGAGCAAGACCTTGAAAGCGAATCTCGAGATTTGAGTAATTTGTTGGAACAGTGAAAGCATCTGCCGTGGACGGAGATTTCAGCCACTTTGAAAAAGACCCATAAAAGCTTGTCCATTATTTAAAATCATTGTTAGTAAACCACAAACAGAATGGCACAGAGAGCGCCACCAGCCAGCTTACTTTCTCTTTTGGGTTTGGTAGGCCTGAGAATGACGGCAATAAGAACGTAAGAACCAGAAGCAGGAGGAGGCCATCTGGCCCCTTGAGCCTGCTCCACTATTCAATAAGATCATGGCTGATCTTTTTGTGGACTCAGTTCCACCTACCCGCCCGCTCACCATAACCCTTAATTCCTTTACTGTTCAAAGTGGGTACATCGGATGAGAAAAATTGCTGGAACACCAAAGAAAGGTCATATCCAACTCAGAACATTTACTCGGTTTCTCACTCTCTGAATATATTACCAGACCTGCTGAATGTGTTTATCTCAGGTTTCCAGCATCCGCAGTATTTTGCTTTTATAGAGTGAGATTCGTCTTTCAGATGACAGATTAGATTGAAGCTCCCTTTGACCCTCACAGTTAAATGTAAAAGGTCCTTCTGTATTATTTCAGGGTGGAGTGGGGGAGAATCCCAGGGCAAATATTTAATCCTCAATCAATATCATTAAAAAAATACATTTTATCATCACGTTCACTTTTGCTGGATCTTGAGCTACGAATTTAAAATCATCATTCATTGGATATGTGTATCTCTGGCTAGACCAGTATTTACTTCCCATCCTTAATTGTTCTTGAGAAGGTGGTGGTGAGCTTCCTTCTTGAATCGTTGCAGTCCATGAATTGTAGCTACTCCCACAGTGCTGTTACGGAGGGGGGTCCAGGATTTTGACCCAGAGACAGTGAAGGAATGGTGATACATGTTTTTTGATTTGATTTATTATTGTTACACGTATTAACATACAGTGAAAAGTATTGTTTCTTGTGCGCTATACAGACAAAGCATACCATTCATACAGAAGAAAACGGGTGAGTGCAGAATGTAGTGTTACAGTCATAGCTCGGGTGTAGAGAAAGGTCAACTTAATGCAAGGTAGGTCCATTCAAAAGTCTGACAGCAGCAGCGAAGAAGCTGTTCTTGAATCGGTTGGTACGTGACCTCAGACTTTTGTACCTTTTTCCCAAAGGATGAAGGTGGAAGAGAGAATGTCCGGAGTGCGCGGGGTCCTTAATTATGCTGGCTGCTTTGCCGAGGGAAGTGTAGAGAGTCAATGGATAGGAGGCTGGTTTGTGTGATGGATTGGGCTACATTCACAACCTTTTGTAGTTCCTTGCAGTCTTGGGCAGAGCAGGAGGCATACCAAGCTATGATACAACCAGAAAGAATGCTTTGTATGGTGCACCTGTAAAAGTTGGTGAGAGTCGTAGCTGACATGCCAAATTTCCTTAGTCTTCTGAGAAAGTAGAGGTGTTGGTAGGCTTTCTTAACTATGCTGTTGGCATGGGGGGACCAGGACAGTTTGTTGGTGATTTGGATACCTAAAATCTTGAAGCTCGCGACCCTTTCTACTACGTCCCCATTGATGTAGACAGAGGCATGTTCTCCTTGGCGCTTTCTAAAGTCCATGAAAATCTCCTTCGTTTTGTGGACACTGAGGGAGAGATTATTATTGCCGCACCAGTACACCACATTCTCTATCTCAGTGGACGTGGTGTACATGGACTTCAGCAAGGCGTTTGATAAGGTCCCCCATGCAAGACTTCTTAAGAAGGTGAGAGGGCATGGGGTCCAAGGGGCTTTGGCCTTGTGGATCGAGAACTGGCTTGCCTGCAGAAGGCAGAGAGTGGTTGTGGATGGGTCTTTTTCTGCATGGAGGTCAGTCACCAGTGGAGTGCCCCAGGGATCTGTTCTAGGACCCTTGCTGTTTGTCATTTTCATAAATGACCTAGATGAGGAAGTGGAGGGATGGGTTAGTAAGTTCGCCGATGACACGAAGGTCGGTGGTGTTGTGGATGGTCTGGAAGGATGTCAGAAGTTGCAGCAGGACATAAATGGGATGCAGGACTGGGCGGAGAAGTGGCAGATGGACTTCAACGCAGATAAATATGTAGTCGTCCATTTTGGCAGGACCAACGGGATGAACGAGTACACTATCAAGGGCAGGAGTCTTAGTAGTGTTGAAGAGCAGAAGGATCTTGGGGTCCGGGTCCACAGGTCTCTTAAATCGGCCTCACAGGTGGAGGATGTGGTCAAGAAGGCGTATGGTGTACTGGCCTTCATTAATCGAGGGATTGAGTTTAGGAGTCGGGAGGTAAAGCTGCAACTTTATAAGACCCTTGTCAGGCCTCACTTGGAGTACTGTGCGTAGTTCTGGTCGCCTCACTATAGGAAGGACGTAGAAGCTATTGAAAAGGTACAGAGGAGATTTACAAGGATGTTGCCTGGATTGGGAGGCATGCCTTATGAAGATAGGTTGAGGGAGCTGGGACTCTTCTCCCTGGAGAGACGAAGGTTGAGAGGTGACCTGATAGAAGTTTATAAAATGTTGAGAGGAATAGATAGGGTGGATTCTCAGAGGCTATTTCCCCGGGTTGAAATGGTCACTACGAGAGGACACAGATTTAAGGTGTGGGGAGGAAAGTACAGAAGTGATGTTAGGGGTAAGTTTTTCACTCAGAGGGTGGTGAGTGAATGGAATCGGCTGCCGTCAATGGTGGTGGAGGCGAATTCGCTGGGGTCTTTTAAAAGACTTCTGGATGAGTATATGGAATTTAGTGGGATTGGGGGTTATAGATAGGTTTATGGATTGGTAGGTGTTGATGTGATCGGCGCAACTCGTGGGCCAAAGGGCCTGTTTGTGCTGTAGTGTTCTACGTTCTATGTTCTTGCACTCTTTCTCGTTACTGTCTGAGATCCGACCCACTACAGTAGTGTCATCAGCAAACTTGAAAATCGAACTGGATGGGAATTTGGTCACACAATCGTAAGTGTACAAGAAGTATAGTAGGGGGCTGAGAAAACAGCTTTGTGGGGCACTGGTGTTGCAGATTATTATAGAGGTAGTGTTGTCACTGTCACAATTCTTACTGATTGTGGTCTGTGAGTTAGGAAGTTCCAGTTGCAGAGGGAGGTGCCGAGGCCCAGACCACAGAGTTTGGAGATGGAATTCATGGGAATAATAGTAATAATATTTCCAAGTCAGGATGGTGCGTGGCTTGGAGGGGGACCTCCAAGTGGTGGTGTTCCCAGGCATCAGCTACTCTTGTCCTTCCAGATGTTGCAGTTGTGGATTTGGAAGATGTTGTCTAAAGAGCTTTTGTGAGCCCCTGCAGGGAATCTTGCAGATGGTACACACAACCACTGTGGTGTTAGAGGGCATGAATGTTTGTGAATAGGATGCCAATCAAATGAGCTGCTTTGCCCTGAATGATGTTGAGCTTCTTGAGTTTTGTTGGAGCTGCACCCATCCTGGCAACTGAATGGCGGAACAGGCTGTAGGGGCCAGATGGCCTACTCCTGCTCCTAGTTCTTATTTCAGAGGGTCTGTACTGAGGGAGTGCAGCACTGTCCAAGGGTCAGTACTGAGGAAGTGCAGCATGTCAGCGGATCAGTACTGAGGAAGTGCCGCACTGTCAGAGGGTCAATACTGAGAGAGTGCCGCACTGTCAGAGGGTCAGTACTGAGGGAGTGCCGCACTGTCAGAGGGTCAGTACTGAGAGAGTGCCGCACTGTCAGAGGGTCAGTACTGAGGAAGTGCTGCACTGTCAGAGGGTCAGTACTGAGAGAGTGCCGCACTGTCAGAGGGTCAGTACTGAGGGAGTGCCGCACTATCAGAGGGTCAGTAGTGAGGGAGTGCCGCACTGTCAGGGGGTCAGTACTGAGGGAGTGCCGCACTATCAGAGGGTCAGTAGTGAGGGAGTGCCGCACTGTCAGGGGGTCAGTACTGAGGGAGTGCCGCACTGTCAGGGGGTCAGTACTGAGGGAGTGCCGCACTGTCAGGGGGTCAGTACTGAGGGAGTGCCGCACTGTCAGAGGGTCAGTACTGAGGGAGTGCCGCACTGTCAGGGGGTCAGTACTGAGGGAGCGCCGCACTGTCAGAGGGTCAGTGCTGAGGGAGTGCCGCACTATCAGAGGGTCAGTACCGAGGGAGTGCCGCACTGTCAGAGGGTCAGTACTGAGGGAGTGCCGCACTATCAGAGGGTCAGTAGTGAGGGAGTGCCGCACTGTCAGGGGGTCAGTACTGAGGGAGTGCCGCACTATCAGAGGGTCAGTAGTGAGGGAGTGCCGCACTGTCAGAGGGTCAGTACTGAGGGAGTGCCGCACTATCAGAGGGTCAGTAGTGAGGGAGTGCCGCACTGTCAGGGGGTCAGTACTGAGGGAGTGCCGCACTATCAGAGGGTCAGTACTGAGGGAGTGCCGCACTGTCAGGGGGTCAGTACTGAGGGAGCGCCGCACTGTCAGAGGGTCAGTGCTGAGGGAGTGCCGCACTGTCAGAGGGTCAGTACTGAGGGAATGCCGCACTATCAGAGGGTCAGTGCTGAGGGAGTGCCGCACTGTCAGAGGGTCAGTGCTGAGGGAGTGCCGCACTGTCAGAGGGTCAGTACTGAGGGAGCGCCGCACTGTCAGAGGGTCAGTACTGAGGGAGTGCTGCACTGTCAGAGGGTCAGTACTGAGGGAGTGCCGCACTGTCAGAGGGTCAGTGCTGAGGGAGTGCCGCACTGTCAGGGGGTCAGTACTGAGGGAGTGCCGCACTGTCAGAGGGTCAGTACTGAGGGAGCGCCGCACTGTCAGAGGGTCAGTACTGAGGGAGCGCCGCACTGTCAGAGGGTCAGTACTGAGGGAGTGCTGCACTGTCAGGGGGTCAGTACTGAGGGAGTGCCGCACTGTCAGAGGGTCAGTGCTGAGGGAGTGCCGCACTGTCAGGGGGTCAGTACTGAGGGAGTGCCGCACTGTCAGAGGGTCAGTACTGAGGGAGCGCCGCACTGTCAGAGGGTCAGTACTGAGGGAGCGCCGCACTGTCAGAGGGTCAGTACTGAGGGAGTGCTGCACTGTCAGAGGGTCAGTACTGAGAGAGTGCCGCACTGTCAGAGGGTCAGTACTGAGGGAGTGCTGCACTGTCAGAGGGTCAGTGCTGAGGGAGTGCCGCACTGTCAGAGGGTCAGTACTGAGGGAGTGCCGCACTGTCAGAGGGTCAGTGCTGAGGGAGTGCCGCACTGTCAGAGGGTCAGTACTGAGGGAGCGCTGCACTGTCAGAGGGTCAGTACTGAGGGAGGGCTGTACTGTCTCATCTAAGAAAGAATTTACTTACATTGGAGGCAGTTCAGTGAAGGTTCACTATAAATTGGCCTCTGGACAGGAATAGTTGTCCTGTGATAAGAGATTAAGTAATTTGGGGTTTATATTCTCTGGAATTTTGAAAATTGATTGGTGATTTCATTGAAACTTTTTAAATTCTGAAGGGGCTGATAGGTTGGACACAGGGAGATTGTTTCTGGTGCTTAAGGAGCCATTAACATGGAGACACAGTCTCAGTATAATGGGACAATCATATAGGACTGAGATGAGGAAAAAATACTTCATTCAAAGGGTTATGAATCATGGAATTCTCTCCCCCAGAGGGTTATGGATGCTCCATCACTGAACAGACTTAAGACCGAAATGAACAGTTTTTTGGTTTCTTGGAGAATTTAGCGATTTGGGGAGTGCGCAGGTAAGTTGAAGCCCAAGATCAGCCACGATCATATTAAATGGTGGAGCAGGCTTGATGGATCGACTGGTCCACTCTTCCTATTTTTTGCGCTCTGTCTGGTGTTCTGGTGAACATTAATCCTCCAACATCACAGCTCGAGATGATATGGTGACTATCCTGCGGCCGTTTGAAGGGATTAGCTGTGAAACAACCTGCTGTGCTTCCTACATTTCCATCAGTGACCAGCACGTCATTGCAAGAGCATCATTGGCTCTAAAATGCTTTGAGCTATCTTGACGCTTTGAAAGGCATTTTCATCACAACGCTATCACACACGATCACCTTATAGAGTGAGTCACTGCAGTGGTGTTGCAGCTGAAGTGCCCTGGCTTAACTGGTTTGGTCCCACGCTGAGTCCGGCTCAAGATAGTAAAACCTCTGCAGCGACGCTGACCTGTCTTCAGAATGCATCACTTTGCAGGAACTTCATGCAAACAAACTGCAAAGAGGAAAACCCTGGCGACTGGGGTGCAACCAATTAAATCATTCCTCTTCCTATTGAGATTGAGTTTGGAACGATCCCATTTCCAGTTCTCTTTATAATGACTTCCAGCTGTGCGTTTAGTAATTAGAATGATTAGTTGGTTGAATCTGAAGCCCTGGTTGGAGCATGACGCACATCTGGACCATAACATGATTCATTTAATTCCAACTAAGCTAAACGAAAGAATAACATAGGCTTCAAAATAACGGGCCATTTCATATTGTTAACTGCTGAAAAATGAGAATGGGTTGAAGAAAATGTTCTTTAAAGATTGAGCACGGCAAAATAAATTCCAAAGTGACATCAGAGGGTGAAGAGGTGCAGCAGGGAAGCAGAAAACCCAGAGTGTGAGGTGATTGGACAATCCAAGCGCAGCACGGTGGCACAGTGGTTAATACTACTGCCTCACAGCACCAGGGACCCTGGTTCAATTCCCGGCTTGGGTCACTTCCGTGTGGAATTTGCATGTTCTCCCTGTGTCTACATGGGTTTCCTCCAGGTGCTCCAGTTTCCTCCCATTGTCCAAAGATGTGCAGGTTAGGTGGAAAGGCCATGAGAAATTGGCCCTTTGTGTCAGGGGGATTAGAAGGAAAAGTACATAGGGTTGTGTGGATAGGACCTGGGTGGGATTGTGGTTGGTGCAGGCTTGATGGGCTGAATGGTCTCCTTCTGCACTAGAGATTCTATGAATGTGAGGCATGTGAGGTGATTGAATACCCAGGATGTAAGGGGTTTGAGGTGATTGGGTAACCCAGGGTGTGAGGGGTATGAGGTGATTGGATAACCCAGGGTGTAAGGGGTGTGAGGTGATTGGATAACCTAGGGTGTAAGGGGTGTGAGGTGATTGGGTAACCCAGGGTGTAAGGGGGTGTGAGGTGATTGGGTAACCCAGGGTGTAAGGGGTGTGAGGTGATTGGGTAACCCAGGGTGTGAGGGGGTGTGAGGTGATTGGGTAACCCAGGGTGTGAAGTGATTGGATAACTCAGGGTCTAAGGAGAACAGGATCTCGCCCCATGATTGAAGAGCTTGTTGTATGAGGAACGGTTGAGGACTCTGTGTTTGTACGCTTTGGAGTTTAGAAAGATGAACGGGGATCTTATTGAAACTTACAGGATACTGTGAGGCCTGGATACAGTGGATGTGGAGAGGATGTCTTCACTAGTAGGAAAAACTAGAACCAGAGGGCACAACCTCAGGCTAAAGGGACAATCCTGTAAAACAGAGATGCGGAGGAATTTCTTCAGCCAGAGAGTGGTGAATCAGTGGAACTCTTTGCCACAGAAGGTTGTGGAGGCCAGATCATTGAGTGTCTTTCAGATAGAGATAGATAGATTCTTGGATCATAAGGGGATCAGGTGTTATGGGGAAAAGGCAGAAGAATGGGGATGAGAAAAGTAATCGGCCATAACTGAATGGCGGAGCGGGCTTGATGAGCCAAGTGGCCTAATTCTGCTCCTATGTCTTATGGTCTTATGGTCCTGGTCAATATCTATCCCTCAACCAACATCACAAAAACAGATTTTTGGATCATTATCACATTGCTGTTTGTTGGATCTTGCCATGTACAATTTGGCTGCTGCATTTTCAACATCATAACATTGAGTACACATCACAACATACTGAATGTCTTTGCAGTTGAAGAGTGCCACAGTTGAAAGAAACAATGGTTTAGTGGGGAAACTGAGCTTGGACATTAGAAAACAGTGAGTTTCAGCGAGTGACCTGGCAAAGCCCAACAACCCCCGGCTTTTCTGTACTTGTTGTCTAACAACTGCAACTTTGCAGAAAGAAATCCTCAAGGTAGTGACTCCCATAGATCGTCAGCAATAAGGCATTGCTTGCAGTTTTGCTCACATTTGGCAATCATTGGCTAGGCCTGGCTGGAGGAGTTACCATGGCAGAGAATGCAGAGGAGTTTTACATTGGAGCAAAGAATCTCAAGCAGCTTTGGTAAACGTGTTCAACATGGTGAGGGGCTGCAGCAGAGTAGAAAGCGCAAAACTATTGCTACCGGCAAGAATGATAACCATGGGAACAGGGATTTAAGATAAATTGCAAAAAGAATGTTAGTTAGTTTATTTATCATAACACTGCAATGAAGTTACTGTGAAAATCCCCTAGTCGCCACACTCTGGCACCCGTTCAGGTTCAATGAGGGAGAATTTAGCACAGCCAATGCACCCTAACCTCGATGTCTTTCAGACTGTGGGAGGAAATCAGAGCAAACCTGCACAGGCATGGGGAAGAACATGTAAATTCAGCACAGTGACCCAAGCTGGGAATTGAACCTAGATCCCTGGCACGTGAGGCAACAGTGCTAACCTGCTGTGCCACTGTGAGTCCACAACAGTGGTGATTTTTTTTTTACATAGTGAGTTGTTGCGATCTGGCATGCACTGCCTGAAAGGGCAGTGGAAGCAGATTCAATAATAACTTTCAAGAGGGGATTGGAGAGATAGTTGATGGGGAAAAATTGCAGGCATATGGGAAAAGATCAGAGGAGTTCCTGATTTCTGTTTAGTTTTCTCAAAGACCCAGTTGAGGTAGGTTGGAACAGATAGTCTCCTCCTTTATCCTAAGATTCAATATTCTTAGAAATTTAAAAAATTTCTGAGAGATATGTGTCAATATTTTAAGGATGAAGTTATTCATAGTCTCTGTAATGCTTTCCACATTTAATTCCATAAATATATTAGATGAACATTTGTCTTTTTAAAATGGTACATTAGTAATATTTTTGATTATTAAGATTGTTAAGTCCTGACTTTGTTCTTTTTTAAAGTGTTCTCTTATACAGTATAAATATTAGCACTGACTGGTTAAGCCTATGGGTTATTTCAGTGCAGCATATTCTCAGGGTCAAAGGATGAGTTTCTCCGGCCTCCCAGCTGTTGTGTCTCGGTGGTGTTCTCTTTGCTGGTGGTGGGATTCTCTGGTCCTGCCTCTGTCAATGGGATTTCCTGTTTAAGGAACCCCAGTCCACTGGGAAACCCACGGGTGAGGGTGCACTGCTGGCAAGACTAGTGAATCCTGCTGGTGTGAACAGTCAGAGAATTCCAGCCGGAGAATTTTAGTCCAAAGTTTGTATGCTGTGGTGTGTCAAGTGCTCAGCTATGAAACTTATTCAGGTGTTGGAATCTGGTTTAATTTTCCTTATCACTTAGGTTTAAATAACAGCATACCAGAACCTTTGTTATTCTAAATTTGTGCCTTACTGCATTTCATAGAATCATAGATTCCTACAGTGCAGAAGGACGCCATTCGGCCAGCATCGACCACAATCTCACCCAGCCCCTAACCCCATAACCCTATTTACCTTAGCTAGTCCCCCTGACACTAATGGTCAATTTAGCATGGCCAATCCACCTAACCCGCACATCTTTGGACTGTGGGAGGAAACCAAAGCACCCAGGAGAAATCCATGCAGACACAGGGAAAATGTGCAAACTCTGCACCTTGAACCCGATTCCCTGGCCCTGTGAGGCAGCAGTGCTAACCACTGTGCCACCCCAACATTCCTTAAAATGTTGGGATGAACTATTAACCCCAAATTGTTAATGGTAAACAAATATGCATAGGTAGGGAGCTGGGCTTTTGAGTGTCTCAAACCCACAACCTCAACCATCCAGAAATGCCAGGGAAGTATATGGAAAAACCGCAACCTTTGAGTTCCTCTCAGAGCACACACCATTCTGATTTGAAACTATATCGCCGTTCCTTCACTGTCACTGGATCAAAATTCTGGAAACACCCCTAACAGCACTATGGGTGTACGTACACTACACGGACTGAATCAATTCAAGAAGGCAGCACACCACCAGCTTCCCAAGGGCAGCTAAGTTTTAAGTTTATTTATTATTGTCACAAGTAGGCTTACATTAACACTGCAATGAAGTTACTCTGAAAATCTCCTAGTCGCCACACTCTGGCGCGTGTTCAGGTACACTGTGGGAAAATGTCACATGGTCAGTGCACCTAACCAGCACATCTTTCAGACTGTGGGAAGAATCTGGCACATTCAGAGGAAACCCATGCAGACACAGGGAGAATATGCAAATTCCACACAGACAGTGACCCAAGCTGGGAATTGAACCTGGGTCCCTGGTGCTCTGAGGCAGCAGTGTTAACCAGAGATGGGCAATAAAATGCCAGCCTAGCTGGTGACATTTATATCCCATGAATGATCTTTAATAAAGTTTGTACGTTTCTACCATGTCCAATGCAGATTGGGCAGTTGCTGTTAACCTCCTGATTTAGAAATAATGGTTAAATGGTTCAAATTTTCATTCCTTGCATTTATCCTCTGGCCATTTAATGTCAGTCTGCATTCAAGGTCAAACAGCGAGCATTTTCACCACCCAGTGAAGATTCTGTTACATGTAAATCCATCAATTTCTCTCCCTCCATCCGCAATATTAATATATATTGTATATTATTTTACATAATTTGCTAGGGGTGACATATTTCACCATATTGCTGGGAGGGATAACTTGACTGACATGTGTTTTTTATGAAGTATCAGACATTGATGTGAAAGAGAATAATTTATTAGCGTTACATTACCTCTCTGGTCTTGTTAGAAGAAATCCACTATATTAACTACACTCCCATGGCTTCAATGTTACAGTTTAACCATGACTGAAAATTGTAATCACAACTGCATCTGAAATGGATTTGGGAAGTCAATTTCCAGCCCTCCTCCACATTGCTATTTGTCTCCTACCGCTTCCTGCACCAAACACCAAATGATGGGTCGTCAATCTATCTCTTTGAGACTTTTCTGGAAATTAACATTGGGATCCCCAGCTTGATTTGGCAATCTAATTTTTCCCTATCAAAAGTTTCTCATTTATATCACACCTTTCACAATTACAGCGCGCCTGAAAGTCCTTTACTGTCAAAATGGCCAATAAAGCAGTCCTCACTGTTGTAATTGAGAAACACAGCAATATCTGTTCTTGAGCTCCCACAAATAGCAGCGATAACAATCTGGTAACTCGTTTGAACAATGTCAGGCAAGAGATAAATATTGGCCAGGACACAAGGGAAAGCTCCCCTGCCCATCTCCAAAATAGTGCCATGGAATCTTCTGCATCCAGCAAATGGGACCTTGGTTTAACATTACATTTAATGCACCATTCTCTCAGTATAGCCATTTTCTTTTCAGTTATCTGACCAACTGACCCAGAAGCAAGAGTGCTCATTACTAAGCCATGGACTTTGGAGGAAATTACACTCAATAGATGCCTTACACAATTTGTATGTAACTTTTTCTGTATTTAGATGAAGTGTCTCCTGAGAACGATTCCATACTCCATAATCAAACAAGTGCCCTTCTCCTTTGTCAGTTCTCTGAATGAAGGAGGTCTGATTCACCCTTTTCTCTTCCTGAGCACTCCCTCAGAGTCAGGGATGACTTAATTCCACACTAAAAATAAGTTCTCAGGTGACAGGGTGCTCAGTGTGGGTAGGGTGCTCAGGGTGGGTGGTGTGCCCAGGGTGGGTGTGTGCTCAGGATGGTTAGAGTGCTCGGAGGGGGTGGAGAGCTGAGAGTGGATGGGTGCTCAAGGTGGGTGGGATGCACGGGGTGGGTGGGATGAGTGGGGCAGATGGGGTGCTCACGGTGGGTGGGGTATCCACGTTGCCAGGCGCTCCTTTCACTGATGACAAGTGGCTCTGTGATGACACTTGAGATGTTCAGCTCCTTCCCAGATACTTTTCCTCCACTTCAAGCAGTCTTTTTGCCAGGTGTCAGTGGAGATGTTTTTCAAGGAGGCTTTTCGGATGTCCTTGAAGTGTTCCCTGTATCTTCCTGGGCTCACTGCGTGAAGCTCCAATTAGATCTTTTGTGTCAGGTATATAGACAATGTAGATGTGTATAACCAGAGAGAGTGGGGGACAGTGCTGTGGTCAGGGGAGGGGGGGGTGTGTGGGAAGGGTGCTATGGTTGGGGGAGGTGGGTGACTGGTTGGCAAAGAACCTTTGCCTTACAGATGTTTTGTGTAAGGCCAATGCTTTTGTTCGCCTAGGTGAAGATATTGATGATGGCTTGGAGCATGGCCTCTGAGTGGACAGAGACACAAGCACTGTCTACAATCTGAAGATGAATGATGGAGGATGGACAACCTTGGATCTGGCTTGCAGGCTGCGGACGTTGAACAGATTCTCTGCACTGAGCTTCATCTTTGTCTGCCCAATTCACCAACATGTCTAAGTCTTTTTAAAGTTCAATACAATCCTCACCACAGCCTGAATGAGTACACCACTACAGTAACTGACTTCATTAGCACGTGTGTAGAAGACTGTGTGCCAAAAAAGCAAATCCATCTGTTCCTCAACTAGAAACCATGGAATGAACGGGATATCCACTGCCCACTGCAGTCCAGGTCTGAGGCTTTCAAGTCAGACGACACCGACCTACACAAGAAAGCGAGATACGATCTAAGGAGATCCATCAAAGATGCCAAAAGACAATACTGGACCAAGCTAGAATCTCAGGCGAGGCGCACTGACATACGCCAACTACAGCAAGGTCTGCAAGACGTAACAGGCTGCAAGATGAAAGCATGTAAAATTGCCAATTCCAACAAATCCCTTCCTGATGAGCTCATTGCTATGCCCATTTTGAGCAAAAGGTCAGCGAGTACACGCCCTCCAGCCTGGAAGTCTCGGGTGAACCTGTACCTGGGGTCACCATTGCAAGTGTTGGAAAGCTTTTTCAAAGGTCAACCCACGGAAAGCGACCGGTCCAGATGGGGTACCCAGACAAGCACCCAGATCTTGCGTGGATCAGTTGGCAGGGGTATTCATAGACATCTTCAACCTCTCTTTACAACAATCTAAGGTCCCTATCTGCTTCAAGAAGACGACCATCATCCCGGTAACAAAAAAAGCCAGGCAAAGTGCCTTATTGACTATCGGCCGGTGGCTCTGACATCCATCATTATGAAGTGCTTTGAAAGGTTAGTTGTGGCACAAATCAATTCCAGCCTACCAGACTATCTGGCTCCACCACAGTTTGCCGACTGCTGCAACAGGTCCATAGCAGATGCCATTTCCTTGGCCCCGCACTCAACCCTGGAACACCCAGATAACACGGACACCTATGTCAGGCTCCTATTATTGACTACAACTCTGCCTTCAACACCATTATTCCCATGAAACTCATCTCCAAACTCCGTGGCCTTGGCCTCAGCTCTTCCCTCTGCGATTGGATCCTGAACTTCCTAACTCACAGACCACAATCAGTAAGGATAGGCAACAACACCTCCTCCACAATCATTCTCAACACTGGTGCCCCAACAGGCTGTGTTCTCAGCCTCCTATTGTACTCCTAATACACCTATATCCGTATGGCCAAATTCCCCTCCAAATCGATTTTCAAGTTTGCTGGCTAGTGGGTCAGAGCTCAAACAATGACAAGACAGAGTACAGAAATGAGAGAGAAAATCTGGTGAACTGGTGCGGCGACAATAATCTCTTTTTCAATGTCAACAAAATGAAGGAGATTGTCATTGACTTCAAGAAAACGTGCCAACATTATAGTTAAGAAAGCCCATCAACCCCTCTACTTTTTCAGAAAACTAAGGAAATTTGGTATGTCAGCTACAACTCTCACCAACTTGTATAGATGCACCATAGAAAGCATTCTGAAACCAAAAGAGAAAATGCTGGATAATCTCAGCAGTCTGGCAGCATTTGTAAGGAGAAAAGAACTGGCATTTTGTGTCCAGATGTCAAAGCTGGGCTTTGACAAAGGATAATCTGGACTTGAAACACCTGCTCTTTTCTCCCCTTACAGATGCTGCCAGACCTGCTGAGATTTTCCAACATTTTCTCTTTTGGTTTCAGATTCCAAGATCCGCAGTAATTTGCTTTTGTATAGAATGCATTCTTTCTGGTTGTATCAGTTTGGTATGGCTCCTGCTCTGCCTAAGACTGCAAGAAACTATCAAAGATCATGAATGTAGTCCAATCCATCACGCAAATCAGCCTCCCATTCAATGACTCTGTCTACACTTTCCGCTGCCAGCAAAATGAAGGACTTCATACACCCCGGGTGTTCTCTCTTCCACCTTCTTCCTTCTGAAAAAAGATGCAAAAGTCTGAGGTCACGTACCAACAGACTCAAGAACAGTTTCTTCCCTGCTGCCATCAGACTTTTGAATGGACCTACCTCACATTAAGTTGATCTTTCTCTACACCCTAGCTATGACCGTAACACTACATTCTGCGCTGTCTCATTTCCTTATCTATGAACAGTATGCTTTGTCTGTATCGTGCGCAAGAAACAATATTTTTCACTGTATACTAATACATGTGACAATAATAAATCAAATAAAAAAATCAAATATTAGTTGACATTCTCAATCTTTGTATAATCTGCAAATTTTGAAATCATATCCTGAAGACCAAAGTATAGGTTATTAATGTACGTCAGGAAGACCAAGGGTACCAACTCTTTCTTTTACTACCCTTTTATTCTTTATATGCTTATATATGACCTTCTATTCCCTTTTCTTTTAGCTGTCAATCTCTTGTCATGTTTTCCTTGTTTTTCTTACCAGCTTTTGTGCTTCCTTTCTCACTTCTACTTCTCTGGTCCTTCTAATAATGAGCCGATTCTTCATTGTATCTTTTGACATCTATCACAGGTGCATTTTCCTTTTTCATCTTTAGTTTGATCTCTGGACATCTGGATTTCTTCGTCCTACCTTTTCTCTTCAAGAGAATATAGCTTGACATTGCCTGCAATACATTTGCTTGGGCTACATCTTTTTTACCAACATTTGATTCCAACTCACTCAGCTCAGATGTATTCTTAGCCCATCAAGGTTGGCTTCCCCCAATCAATTGTTCCTTGTCCTTTACTATGGCCAACCTAAATCTTATAGTGTATGAGAAATGCAAAAAGATGACTGAGCTGTGATCTGGAACACACTCCATGAAAGGATACAGGATTAGATTAAATAATAACTTGCAAAAGGGAATTGGACACATACTTAAACGATAGAATTTACAGGGCAATGGACAAAGAGAAAGGGAACTGAATTGATTGGATAAATCTTTCAAACTACTGGCATAGGCACTTTGCACCAAATAGCAGCTTTTGGCACTGCAAGATTTAATGAAACCAGATGGATTGTAAGCACATCGTACATTAGGCAGCAAGATGATTGCACTGCAGCCTCATAGCGTCAGGGACCTGGCTGGGATCACTGTCTGTGCAGCGCCTGCATGTTCTCCCTGTGTCTGTGTGGGTTTCTTCCAAGTGTTCTGGTTTCCTCTCACAGTCCAAAAGACATGCCGGTTAGGTGCATTGGCCATACTAAATTCTCCCTCAGTGTACCCAAACCGGCATCACAGTGTGGCAACTAGGGCATTTTAACAGTAACTTCATTGCAGTGTGAACGTAAGCCTATTTATGACACTAATGAATAAACCTATAAGCAAAACAGTTTCTTATACACCTTTATCTTTATTATTAATGTCACAGTACAATTTCAACATCAATAATTATTGATTAACGTGGAGGAAGGAGAAGGGAAATGCTGGAGCTTTGAAGGAAAAAGGACAAAGTTCAGGAGGGCATTTATCCTCCGCTACAATGCCAAGGGAGACCTGCACCATCAATCAGTACAGAAGGAGTGCTGCATTGTTAGAGGGTTAGTAATGATTTGATTTATTACTGTCATATGTACTGAGGTATAACGAGGGAGTGGGAATGCTGCACAATCAATGGATCAGTACTGAGGGAGCAATGCACTATCACAGAGTCAGTACTGAGGGAGTGCCGCACTGTCAGAGGGTCAGTACTGGGGGAGTGCCGCACTGTCAGAGGGTTAGTACTGAAGGAATGCTGCACTGTCAGAGGGTCAGTACTAAGGGAGTGCTGCACTGTCAGAGGGTCAGTACTAAGGGAGTGCTGCACTGTCAGAGCATCAATACTGAGGGAGTGCCGCACTGTCAGAGGGTCAGTACTGAGGAAGTGCTGCACTGTCAGAGGGTCAGTACTGAGGGAGTGCTGCACTGTCAGAGGGTCAGTACTGAGGGAGTGCTGCACTGTCAGAGGGTCAGTACTGAGGGAGTGCTGCACTGTCAGAGGGTCAGTAATGAGGGAGTGCCACACTGTCACAGGATCAGTACTAAGGGAGTGCTGCACTGTCAGAGGGTCAGTATTGAGGGAGTGCCGCACTGTCAGATAGCCAGTACTGAGGGAGTGCTGCACTGTCAGAGGGTCAGTACTGAGGGAGTGCTGCACTGTCAGAGGGTCAGTATTGAGGGAGTACCGCACTGTCAGATAGCCAGTACTGAGGGAGTGCTGCACTGTCAGAGGCTCAGTACTGAGGGAGTACCGCACTGTCAGGTAGCCAGTACGGAGGGAGTGCTGCATTGCCAAAGTGGCAACAGAGTTTTAAATGACTTCAGGTTTACAGAGGGTGGAACGTGGGAGATGAGCCAGTAGTGTATTGGACTAATCAAAAAGTAACAAAACCATGACTCAGGGTCTCCACAACGAATGAGCTGAAACAAGGGTCAAGTCATGGAAATAGATGGTCTTAGTGATGGCAACAGTATGAGCTCAGAAGGTTACCTCAAATTTAAAAGTGACTCCAAGATTACAAATTGCCAGGGAGAGGAATGGAATCAGTGGCTGGGAATTATCTTCCTGTGGGAGCTGAAAACAATGGCTTCAGTTTTCCCAATATCTAATTGAAGGGAATTTCTGCTCGTCCAGTACTGAATTGGAATGGAGCGCCAGTGAGCGGTGTGACTGTTACTGAACCACACCATCTGCTGGCTTAATGGGGAAGTTTTCAAATTCCCAACACCCATGGCACACTCAATAAACCTTCCTCAGCTACTGCAGTGATTTTAGCAAGTGTAACAAGTAAATCAGACTGCAAAAATCACACTGGTTTCACAAACAGGATATTGTAAAAATGCTCATTCACCAGTTTAAGGAAAACACAACATTTATTTAAAGGTTAAAATTATACAGAGGCTGAAAGCCTCATGGCTGCAATCAGCTCCTGAGTACTTGAGCCTGAGCTTTCCAGGGTGATCCCCACCCTGCTCCCCAATTGGTTGCCAGATTATGTGACCCTTTCTCCACAGATTGATTCTGCAAGCGGCAACCACCAACACTCCAACACCCTCAACCCCTTTTATACAAATGTCTATATGCAATTTATGCTTCCTTCTACATCCATTTGATAAGACAAGGGTCCAGTTTTAGGGACGGTTCCAGGGACCCAACTTGACCCAAGACCAAAATTCCTCTCTTGCACTGTGTCTTCTACCATAAATGACTATGTTGATTTAGATGAATCATGTCTTGCCTTCTGCCTACTTTGATTGGCTTCTACCCTCTCTGGCCAATTTGGAAATATGAGGTCAGTCTCATTCTGAGATGCTGGTTCTTTGACAACTCTGCTGGCCAGACCCTCATTGTTGCATGTGGGGTGATCTGCTGGCCCAGAAGGAATCGTGAGATTCTGGTCTCCAGCATTTCTCTGTCTGATTTTTTAGGCCAGACTTAAAGGTTTGGACAGTTCGCTCAACTAGTCTGCTGGGTGTTGTGTGGTAAGGCACAGTTCTAATGTGCTTTACATGATTAAGTATGGTGAAGTTTTGAGTATGGTGAAGACCATTCCATTGTCAGACAGTATGACTTCAGATATTCTGTGAGTGGAAAAATAGTGGCAAAATCTTTCAATGGTAGCGTGCAATGGAGGAGACTTCACCTCAAAAAGTCCATCCATTTAAAGTGCACATCAACAAAGAAACATTAAGCCCATGATTGGACTAACATAATCAATATGGACTCCTACCCATGGCCAGCCAGGCCATTCCTTCGGATGAGGTGGGGTTGCAACAGACAACCTTTGTTGTAATTGAACCCGTTTACATTGCTTGACTACGCTCTCGATGTCAATGCTAGGCCACCACACGACTTCTGGCGAGCATTATCATCCTTGAGATGCTAGGATGAGCATTGTGTAATTCCATTAAGTCCTCGCTTGCTTCTCAGAGTCTGATGCCATCCTGGCAATTCAATTCACCCTTGTGAATAACAAATGGTTTTATTTCTTCAGAAACTGGTTCGTTCACATAAAGTATCTAGTGTCTCACTTTGGACAGATGTGAACCCTGACTGTTTCAAAACCTGATCTGCTTTGCCTAGGCTGGCAATGTGTCCAAAAAATTTAATGTCATGGGGATTTCCTGTGGTACTGGAGCAGCTGCAACACAAACTTGTAAAGGTAGGCAGCTAAGTGCAGCCGCATTCGCTGTGTGTTCCAGGTCCGGACTTGAATTATTTTTTGTATGGGCTAAAGAGCTGAATGCCAGATGTGAGGTGAGTGACTGCCCTTGACATCAAGGCAGCATTTGACAGAGAATGGCATCAAGGAACCCTAGCAAAACTGGAGTTAATTTCTACAGGGGATTTTCACAGTAATTTCATTGCAGTGGAATGTAAGGCTACTTATGACTACACCAGTTTGAGCACTTCTCCTTCCTGCACTTGGAAAGTCTTGGTCCAATTTAACTTGATTTCATTAAACCAACGGCAGCCAAAAAGGCTTGTTTCTTCGCCTGTCACTCTGGTCATTGGGAATTGATGTGAAGGTGCCGGCGTTGGACTGGGATAAACACAGTACGAAGTCTGACAATACCAGTTTTAAGTCCAACTGATTTATTTGATAGTAAACTCACAAGCTTTCGAGGTTTGCCCCTTTGTCAGGTGAATGGAGAGTTCTGGCCTCAGACAGAGCATATAACAGCACAGTTTACAGATTACTGATTAGAATGTGAATCTTTACACTTAACCTGCTACTCAAGTCTTAAAGTGGCCAACAATGTGAGTGGAAGGAACACTGAGCACAGGTTAAAGAGATGTGTATTGTCTCCAGACAGTACAGTAAGTGAGGTTTTGCAAACCCAGGCAAGTCATGGGGGTTACAGATAGTGCGTTGTGAACCTAAGGTCCCTGTTGAGGCAGTCCTCATGTGTGCGGAACTTGGGTATCAGTCTCTGCTCAGCGACTCTGTGCTGTCGTGTCGTGAAGGCCGCCTTGGAGAATGCTTTGGGAATTGGGCAGACTGTTGCCTATAGCTTACAGGTACCACTGCAGTGCCCATTGTTTTCATCACTTCTTTAGTATAAGTTGTTAGCCTGGCCACAGAATTCTTCAAAATCAATGGTAAACTGCTTCTCTCAAGTACTGACATGTATGTTCACCTATTACAGGAGCCGATGCCCCTGTATCATAAGAATGTAAGAACATAAGAAATAGGAGCAGGAGTAGGCCATCTAGCCCTTCGAGCCTGCCCCGCCATTCAATAAGATCATGGCTGATCTGTCGTGGCTCAGTTCCACATTCCCGCCCTCTCCCCATAACCCTTAATCCCCTCGCTTATCAAAAACCCATCAACCCGCACCTTAAAAATATTTAGCGAGGCAGCCTCCACCACTTCAACGGGCAGAGAATTCCAGAGATTCATCACCCTTTGAGTGAAGAAGTTCCTCCTCAACTCCGTTCTAAACCGCCTCCCCTTTATCTTGAGGCTGTGCCCCCTAGTCCTACTGTCCTTTCTGAGCGGGAAGAGTCTCTCCACCTCTATCCTATCCATCCCATTCATCATCTTATATGTCTCAATGAGATCTCCCCTCATTCTTCTAAACTCTAACGAGTACAAGCCTAGTTTATTCAGCCTCTCCTCATAGCTCAACCCCCTCAACTCCGGTATCAGCCTGGTAAACCTTCTCTGCACTCCCTCCAAGGCCAAAATATCCTTGCGTAAGTGCGGCGACGAAAACTGCACACAGTACTCCAGCTGTGGCTTCACCAATGCCCTACACAGCTGCAGCAAGACCTCCCTACTTTTATATTCAATCCCCCTCGCTATGAAGGCCAGCATCCTATTAGCCTTCCTGACCACCTGCTGTACCTGCAGGCTGGGTTTTTGCGACTCATGCCAACTTCCATCTTAACAGGCTTTCCACTTTCCCAGAGCATTATAGTAAAGGGGCGATTTTGCCTGCTTTTATATTACATTGAGTGAAATATTTAAACTGTTATTGCTGGACTCTTACACATCGTATACTGGTGGTGTGTTATTTAATAGGTTTCTTGACTTGGCTCTGCAACTATATGTCAAGTGGCCTCTCATGATAAAAATAACATTCAGCTTCATACACCTTCAGGATTCAGGAGAGTGGTTACGCCACATCAGTAACATGTCACTTCAAACTTTGCTGATTGTGTCTTTGAAATGTTGCTTTATTTGTGGCTGAACTTGTTTCCCCGTTTGCGGCTACTTCTTCAGTTTTGGTACCTGTTCTGACTGCAGGTTCCTGCCCTAACTGGTGAACGGCACCACTTGGGAGCTCTGCAACTCTTGTGCACTTTTTTTCAGTGCTTTCCATTGCCTGCGCTATCTGCATTGCTCATTTAAAAATTAGATCAACCTCTGCAAGTAACCTCTGTTTAATTGCTTCATTATTCATTCTGCAGACTAATCTATCCTGCAATGTATCATTAAAGGGGGCTCAAAAATCACAATATTCCAATATGTTTCAATGTAGTGATGTAAGTCACAATTGTTTTGCCTGGGGCTCTCCCTCCTGAATTAAACTTGAATCCCTGCACGGAGCATGGCTGATGGTTTAGGGTGAAATGTGATTTCATCAATTCCACAAGCTCACTGAATAATTTGGAGTTGCGTGCTTGGGGCTGTGAGACTGCAAATCAGATTATAAATTGGGTTCCACATGTACTCTGTTGAATTGCCTTGCATTTTGCTTCCTCCTCTATTTTGTTACTTGGAAGTAATAGCCAAGATGCTCTAAGTATTGTGTCCAGTCCTTTACAGAGGAGTCCAATGAGGGGCATCTTGGTAAGTACTCTTTTCTTTTCTCAACTTCAATGTAAACTGCATATTCACAGTCTGAGGATTTTTTAAAATCTTTGTCACCAAATACTTGGAGCACTTGGAGTATTGCGTACAGTTCTGGTCACCACATTATAAGAAAGATGTGGAGGCATTGGAAAGGGTGCAGAGGAGGTTTACCAGGATGTTGCCTGGTATGGTGGGAAGGTCTTATGAGGAAAGGCTGAGGGACTTAAGGGTATTTTCATTGGAGAGAAGGAGGTTACGAAGTGACCTGATTGAGGCATATAAGATGATCAAAGGATTGGATAGGGTGAACAGTGGGATCCTTTTACCTCGGTTGGTGATGGCTAACACAAGGGCACATAGCTTTAAATTAAGGGGTGGCAATTATAGGACAGATGTCAGAGGTAGGTTCTTTACTCAGAGGGTAGTAAGGTCGTGGAATGCCCTGCCTACAGCAGTTGTGGACTCGCCAACTTTAAGGGCGTTCAAATGGTCAGTGGATAGGCATAAGGATAACATTGGAATAGTTTAGGTTAGAGGGCCATTAGATTGGTTCCACTGGTCGGCGCAACATCGAGGGCCGAAGGGCCTGTACTGCGCTGTAATGTTCTATGTTCTATAAAACTGCTCGTTCACCAATTTAGGGAAACACAACTTGTTTATTTACAGGTTAAAACTATACAGAGGCCTGCAGCCTCGTGACTGCAATCAGCTCCCAAGATGACTCCCCATCCTGCTTCCCGATGGGTTCCCCAGGTCATTGACACTTAAAAGGATAATCACCACAGATATGTTTAAACTTAACAAAAAATTCACACAATGCCACTCACTAAATCTGGTTAGCTGGAGGCCCAAAAAATATAATCCAGAAAACATGTACTGAAACCCCACCAGACATTTGAAAATTAATATTCACTATTAAAAAAAGTGACAAGACTGCTGGATTATCTGAAAAGCCAAGATGGCTCAGTAAGTTTCTTTGGGGAAGGAAACTTGATGTCTTTACTCTCTTGTGCCGTATAAGTGACTCCAGACACACATCAATGTGTTTGACTGTTAACTTCCCTGTGAAAGCCACATGGTTGTATCAAACTTGGTGCCATTCATGGTTAAGGCAGCTTTGCCCCCAGCATCTTGAGGACAACTGGTGATGAACAATAAATTCTGACCTTACCAGGTGACGCTTGCTTGCTGCTGAATCATCGAATCACAAACTACACAGGGAGACCTTTGGCGCATTGTGGCAATTCTTTGAAAGAGCCATCCAATTAGTCCCAACCCCTACCCTTGCCCTGTAAATCTTTTCCCTTCAAGTTTTCATCCAATTTCCTTTTGAAGTTATTATTCAATCTACCTCCTCTACAATTTCAGGAAGCACGCTGCACATCACAACAACTCAGAGTCAAAATTCTCATCTCCCCCTTTGGTTATTTTAACGATTCTCATCAATCCTGGGTTCCTCTGATTAACGACCTTCCTATCATGGCAAACACTTTATTTACTCCTTCAAAACCATTCCTGAACCACTCCAACCAAATCTCCCTTTAATCTTCTCTGCTCCAAGGGCAACAACCCCAACTTCTCCAGTCTCAGGACCACTGAAGTACCTTAGCACAAAAGAATAAAGACTGGGGGAGAGGAAGAAGTTCAGGTGCAGCCCAAGTATGGACAACTATGTAAGCAGCAGTATTAAGATTAAGATAAATGTTTGCAGTAAAAATAATTTTAAGCACGATTGGAGGGTCGGTACTAAGCGAGTAAAAGGTTAAGTCACCATAGTCCCAAATGGCCATAGACTGCTCTCCCTTTTGAGGGGGGAGCTGACTGGTGGTGATTTAACAAGAGGCAAGGGGCCAGATTGAGAAGGTGGGGCCTTCATGAATCATCTCAGTTGGTATGGAAATTGAACCCTCCTACTGGCGTAGCTCTGCATCACAAACCAGCTGTCCAGTCAACTGAGCTAAACTAAGTGAATGATGCACTGCTGGGAGGTCAGTACTAAAGGAATTTCTTTTTATATTCATTTGTATGACATGGGTGTCGCTGGCTAGCTTGCATTTAAAGTTTATTTATTAGTGTCACAAGTAGGCTTGCATTAACACTGCAATGAAGTTACTGTGAAAATCCCCTAGGTGCCAAACTCCAGCGCCAGTTTGGGTACACTGAGGGAGAATTTAGCATGACCTATGCACCTAGCCTAGCCAGCATGTCTTTCGGGATGTGGGAGGAAACCAGATCACCCAGAGGAAACCCACACACACACGTGGAGAACATGCAGACTCCACACAGATAGTGACCTAATCTGGGAATCGAACCTAGGTCCCTGGCACTGTGAGACAGCAGTGCTAACCACTGTGCCACCGTGCCGTCCTGTTCAATATTTATTGCCCATTCCTAATTACCCAAGGGCAGTTGAGAGTCAACTACATTACTGTGGCTCTGGAGTTACAGTAGGCCAGACCAGGTAAGGACAACAGATTTCCTTCCCTAAAGGACATTAGTGAACCAGATGGGTTTTTCCAACAATCGACAATGGTTTCACAGTCATCAGTAGATTCTTAATTCCAGATATTATTTATTGAATTCAAATTCCACCATCTGCTGTGGCAGGATTCGAACCCAGGTCCCCAGAAAATTAGTTGAGTTTCTGAATTAATAGTCCAGCGATAATACCACTAGGCCATCACCTCCCTGCGCTGTACCGTTGGAGGGTCAGTACTGAGTGGGCATAGTGTTGCCAGAGAGACAAGACTAATGGAATGCTGCACTGTGTGAAGGTCAGCACTGAGGGAGCACAGCACTGTCAGAGAGAGGGTCAGTACTGAGGGAGTGTCGCACTGTCAAAGGGTCAGTACTGAGGAAGTCCGGCATCATCAGAGGATCAGTACTGAGGGAGTCCGGCACCGTCAGAGGATCAGTACTGAGGGAGTCCTGCACTATCAGACGGTCAGTACGAAGGGAGTGCTGCACTGTCAGATGATCAGTACTGAGTGCTGCACTGTCAGATGGTCAGTACTGAGCGAATCCTGCGTTGTCAGAGGGTCAGTACTGAGGGAATGTTGCACTAACGGAGTACTGAGGGAATAGAGGGTCAATTCTAAGGGAGTGCTGCATTGACAGAGGGACAGTACGGAGGGAGTGCTGCACTGTCACAGAGTCAGTACTAAGGGAGTGTCACACTGTCAGAGGGACAGTACTGAGGGAGTGCTGCACTATCAGAGCGTCAGTACTGAGCGAGTCCCACACTACGAGAGAGGCAGTAGAGTTTTGAATAAATTCCAGCTTGACAGAGGGTGGAAATGGGAGCCCAGCCAGTATTGTGTTGGATTAATCAAGATGCAACAAAGCCATGACTCAGGGTCTCCACAGTGAATGAGCTGAAACAAGGGCCAAGTCATGGAAATAGATGGTCTTAGTGATGGCGATAGCATGTGCTCAGAAGGTCGCCTCAGGGTTAAAAATGATAACAACTTTATGAACACTGCTGTTAGGGAGAGGAATGGAATCAGCAGGCTAGGAAAATGTCTTGGAATGGGAGCGGAAAACCATGGCTTCAGTTTTCCCAATATTTAACTAAAGGAAATTTCTGCTCATCCAGTACTGAGCAGGAATGGAGCACCAGTGAGCAGAGTGACTGTTACTAACATTGCATTTATACATTATGAATGAACTACGCAACCATCGGCCACGTGCTATATACAAACGGTATCCTCAGCATTTACTTTTGAAATTATGGAAGAGTTGTATCCGTGGATTGCTATTTCCGACACTAAATGCCTAATTACCCCCATAATTGGAATAGGAAGAAGTCATCTGTCTTGTTGGATTTTAGTGAACCATCAAATCTCTGGTATGGTTCACAAAAAAACGAACAAAAACGTCATCAATGTCGTAAACAAATACAAATGTGGTTTCTAATTTAAACCAGAGGCATAGTTTTACAATCCTCTGGGCCTTGGCAAGCCACACCTGCCTGTCCAGCAAAATGAAAATAAATCCCTGACAGAATCTATTTAATTGGCTGTGGAGCATGTTCCATTTACTTTCAAGGAATTTATATCTTGCTTACTGTACGCATTTCGATTGCCTATTGCTGACCATTGGATGTCTTTGATGACTTTTCCATCCAATCTTCTCACATTGAACCAAATTTTCAACCAATATGACCCTAAGTGTCAATATCTCTCCCAGCTCATGTCATTTTAATTGTATCAGGTTTATTAAAAAAATGAGCCAGGATGAAATTTACTTCATAAAAATAGCCCAAACAGGAATAGAATCACAAAACTGAAAGCATCAGAACTCATTAAATCCTCCCAACTGCTTTTAGGATGATTAATTTTGCAGATATCAGTCATGTTCCTACAGGCTCTCCAACTGCGTTCAGGGGCTGCGCTTTCCTTACATTCATTCCGGGGATTAGAAAGTTGTGATCACGTGGTGCCCATCAGAAAGGAGAGGTCACTCTCACAATCGCTGTGGGCTGTCAGCTCGCCATTCCCTCGTTCCTTCTTCGCAGTTCTGTGTCTTCTCCTGCGGGTGTAAACAGAAGCTGCAGTGCTCACATTTCTATCAAGCGGTTCAGGAGAGACGGGGTCACTTAGGGCAGACTGAAGGCCAGAGTAAAACCTAGAATTCAAACAAGAATTTAAATGGTGATGAACAGGTTGATCAGACTAAATGAAAGAGAAACTGTTTTCACTGGCAAGGGGATTGATAACCAGAGGGCACAGATTTAAGATCTTCTGTGAATTGTCAGGAGGGAGATTTTTTTTCAAAGCAGCAAATGTATTGCCTGAAATGGCGATGGAAACAGATTCAGTAACAACTTTCAAAGGGAAGTTGGAGGAGGAAAATTTTACGGGGCTATAGTAGAAGACCAGGGGAATGGAATTACTTGGATAGCTCTTTCAAAGTGCTAGCATTCATAAAAAAGACTGAATAACCTTGTGCTGTAAGATTCTGAGAATCTGAGATGCCGTTAGTGAATCCCTGAGTAACAATTTGAGGCAGTGTGCTTGTCCACCGACATGTCATGAAAAAAATCCTCTCTCAGTTTGACTGAAATGAGTGGCATGGTGGCACAGTGGTTAGTATTGCTGTCTCACAGGGCCAGAGACCCGGGTTCAATTCTGCTGTCTGTGTGGAGTTTGCATATTCTCCCCATGTCTGCATGGGTTTTTTCCAGCTGCTCTGGTTTCCTCCCACTGTCCAAAGGTGTGCAGGTTAGGAAAACTGACCATGTTAAATTGACCCTAGTGTCAGGGGGAATTAGTAGGGTAAATACATGGGGTTACGGGGATAGGGCCCGGGTGGGATTGTGGTCAGTGCAGGTTCGATGGGTTGAATGGCCTCCTTCTGCACTATAGGGATTCTATGGTTTCTATGAAAATCAAAAACCACGATCTATAGTGCTTTTAAAAGTAGATAACAAAAACTCATTTGTCAGCTGTGGCTCAGTGGGTAGCATTCTTGCCAAGTCGGAATGTTATAGATTCAGGTCTCGCTCCAGGGACTTTCAACATTAAATACAGACTGCCACTCAGTCTAGGACTGCCCTTGAGATGGATCATTAAACCAACAATTTATTTTTTCTTCAGGTGCACATAAAAGAACCATGGCACCCCAGTGCCCAAACTGATATCTATCCTTCAAACAAATTCACTGAAGTGGATTACCTGGTCATTACCTTGTTGTTTGTGGGATACATACGATCATATGAGTTAGGAGCAGAGGTCGGCCACTGGGCCCTTCGAATCTGCTCCACCATTCAATACAATCATGGCTGATCTGGTTTTAACCTCGACTCGACATACGCAACCTACTCCCAATAACCTTTCACGTTCTTACTCATCAAGAATCTTTCTCGTTCTGCCTTAAAAACATTCAAAAATTCTGCTTCCACTGCCTTTTCAGGAAGACTCACAACCCTCAGAGTGAAATAGCTTTTCCTCATTCCTGTCTTAAATGTCTAAATCTATCTTAATCTTTTTAAACAATAACCTTCTAACTGTGTATTCTCACATAAGAGGTAACATTCTGTCCACATTCACTCTGTCAAGATCCCTCAGGATCTTGTTTCAACCAAGTTGCCTCTTAGTCCAATAAACACCAGCAGATCCAAGCCCAGCCTGTCCAGCCCATTACAGGTGTTGGTCTAATGAACTGCTTCCAATGTATTTACATGTTTCATTAAAGGAGATGAGTACTGTACACAGTACTCTAGATGTAGTCTCACCAATGCCTTATATAAGCATCTTGGGCTGTATGTAAATTGGCTGCCATGTAATTTTGTGAAGGGGAGGTCGTGTCTCACGAACTTAATCGAGTTTTTCGAGGAAGTGATGAAGATGACTGATGAGGGTAGTTGTCTACTTGGACTTCAGTAAGGCCTTTGACAAGGTCCCTCATGGCAGAGTGGTGCAGAAGGTGAAGTCGCATGGGACCAGAGGTGAGCTGGCAAGGTGGACACAAAACTGGCTCGGTCAAAGAAGACAGAGGGTAGCAGTGGAAGGGTGCGTTTCTGAAGGGAGGGCTGTGACAAGCGGCGTTCCTCAGAGATCAGTGCTGCGATCTTTGCTGTTTGTAATGTATATAAATGATTTGGAAGAAAATCTAAGTAGTTTGATTAGTAACTTGCAGACACAAAAGTTGGTGGATTTGAGAATAGCAATGAGGACCATCAGAAGATACTGCAGGATATAGATCAGTTGGACACTTGGGCAGAGAGATGGCAGATGGAGTTTAATTCGGATAAATGTGAGGTAATGCATTTTGGAAGGTCTAATACAGATAGAAAGTGTATAGTAAATGGCAGAACACTTAGGAGTATTGATAGGCAAAGAGATCTGGGTGTACAGGTACACAGGTCACTGAAAGTGGCAATACAGGTGGAGAACATAGAACATAGAACATTACAGCGCAGAACAGGCCCTTCGGCCCACGATGTTGCGCCGACCAGTTTTTTTTTTAAAAAAAACACTGACCCACTAATCTAAACCAATCCCTTTTCGTCCATAAACCTATCCACAGCTCTCTTAAACGCCCCCAAACTAGGCGCATTTACAACCGCAGCAGGCAGGGCATTCCAATCCCTCACCACCCTCTGGGTAAAGAACCTACCCCTGACATCCGTCCTATAACTACTACCCCTTAATTTAAAGCCATGCCCCCTCGTGCTAGCATTCTCCATCCGAGGAAAAAGGCTATCACTGTCCACCCTATCTAAACCTCTAATCATCTTATATGTTTCAATAAGATCCCCTCTTAGCCTCCTCCTTTCCAGCGAAAACAACCCCAAATCCCTCAGTCTCTCCTCATATGACCTCCCCTCCATACCAGGCAACATCCTGGTAAACCTCCTCTGCACCCTCTCCAAAGCCTCCACGTCCTTCCTGTAATGTGGGGACCAGAACTGCACACAGTACTCCAAGTGCGGCCGCACCAGAGTTGTGTACAGTTGCAACATGACGCTGCGACTCCTAAATTCAATCCCCCTACCAATAAATGCCAAGACACCGTATGCCTTCTTAACTACCTTATCTACTTGATTCCCAACTTTCAGGGATCTATGTACACATACACCTAGATCCCTCTGCTCCTCCACACTATTCAAAGTCCTCCCATTAGCCCTATACTGAACACATCTGTTACTCCTACCAAAATGAATTACCTCACACTTCTCCGCATTAAACTCCATCCGCCACCTCGCGGCCCAGCTCTGCAACCTAAGTCACCCTGCAAACTATGACACCCTTCCTCACAATCTACCACACCACCGACTTTGGTGTCATCAGCAAACTTACTAATCCACCCAACTATACCCACATCCAGATCATTAATAAAAATTACAAACAGCAGTGGCCCCAAAACAGATCCCTGAGGCACACCGCTCGTAACCGAACTCCATGACGAATATTCACCACCAACCACCACCCTCTGTCTCCTATCTGCCAGCCAATTCCTGATCCAAGTACCTAGATTACCCCCAATCCCATACATCTGCATTTTCTGCAGAAGCCCACCATGGTGAACCTTATCAAACGCCTTACTAAAATCCATATATACCACATCAACTGCCTTACCCCTATCCCCCTCTTTGGTCACTTTCTCAAAGAACTCAATAAGGTTAGTAAGGCACGACCTACCTGCTACAAAACCATGCTGACTGTCTCTAATCAATTCATTACTCTCCAAATAACTATAAATCCTATCCCTAATAATTCTTTCTAAAACCTTGCCCACAACAGAAGTAAGACTCACTGGTCTATAATTCCCGGGGAAGTCTCTGTTCCCCTGTCAAGGTAGTCAAGGGGGCATACGGCATGCTTGCCTCCATCGGCCGGGGCACTGAGTTTAAAAATTGGCAAGTCATGTTGCAGTTTTATAGAACCTTAGTTAGGCTGCACCTGAAATATAGTATTCAATTCTGGTCGCCACACTACCAGAAGGATGTGGAGGCTTTGGAGAGGGTACAGAAAAGATTTACCAGGATGTTGCCTGGTATGGACGGCATTAGCTATAAGGAGAGGTTGGAGAAACTTGGTTTGTTCTCACTGAAACGAAGGATGTTGAGGGGCGTCCTGATAGAAGTCTACAGGAGTGGATAGTCAGAAGCTATTTCCCAGGGTGGAAGGATCAATTACGAAAGGGTACAGGTTTAAGGTGTGAAGGTCAAGGTTTAAAGGAGATGTACGAAGCAGGTTTTTTACACAGAGGTGGTGGATGCCTGGAACCTGTTGTCGGGAGAGGTAGTGGAAGTAGATATGATAGTAACTTTTAAGAGGCGTGTTGACAAATACATGAATAGAATGTGAATAGAAGGATATGGTCCCCGTAAGGGTAGGAGGTGTTAGTTCAGTCAGGCAGCATGGTTGGTGCAGGCTTGGAGGGCTGAAGGGCCTATTCCTGTGTTGTAATTTTCTTTGTTCTTTATATCCTGCATTACAACAGTGACCATATTTTGGAAGTACTTCAAAAGACCTATACAAATGCAACCAAAAGAGAAAATGCTGGAAAATCTCAGCAAGTCTGACAGCATTTGTAAGGAGAGAAAACAGCTAATATTTCAAGTCCAGATGACCCTTTGTCAAAGCTATCTCACGGAATCGAGGGTGAGGTATCTAAATGGATACAAAATTGGCTTCTTGACAGAAGCTAGAAGGTGGTTGTAGAGAATTGTTTTTCAAACTGGAGGCCTGTGACCAGCAGTGTGCCTCAGGGATCAGTGCTGGGTCCACTGTTATTTCTCATTTATATTAATGATTTAGATGAGAATATAGGAGGCATGCTTAGTAAGTCTGCAGATGGCACTAATATTGGTGGCATAGTGGACAGTGAAGAAAGTTATCTCCAATTGCAACGGGATCTTCATCAATTGGACTTCTGGGCTGACGAATGGCAGATGGAGTTTAATTTAGACATATGCGAGGTGATGTATTTTGGTAGATTGAATCAGGGCAGGACTTAGTCAGTTAATGGTAGGGCGTTGGGGAGAGTTCATACTCCTTGAAAGTGGAGTCACAAGTAGACAGAGTGATGAAGAAGGCATTCGGCATTCTTGGTTTCATCAGTCAGCACACTGAACACAGGAGTTGGAGTGCCTTGTTGAAGTTGTACAAGACATTGGTAAGGCCTTCCTTGGAATATTGTGTGCAATTTTGGTCACCCTATATATTAATAGGATAGGATAGGTATTAATAGGATATTATTAAGCTAGAAAGAGTGCGGAAAAGATTTACTAGGATGCTACCAGGACTTGATGGATTGAGTTATAAGGAGGGGCTAGATAGACTGGGACTTTTTCCTCTGGAGCACAGGAGGCTGAGGGGTGATCTTACAGGGGTCTATAAAATAATATGGGGCACAGATCAGCTAGATAGTCAATATCTTTTCCCAAAGGTAGTGGAGTGCAAACCTAGAGGGCATAGGTTTCGGGTGAGAGGGGAGAGATACAAAAGTATCTAGAAGGGCAATTTTTTCACACAGGGGTGGTGAGTGTATGGAACAAGCTGCCAGAGGTAGTATTAGAGATGGGTATAATTTTGTCTTTTAAAAAGGATTTAGATAGTTACTTGGGTACGATGCGTATAGAGGAATGTGGGCCAAATGCGGGCAATTGGGATTGGCTTAGGGGTTTTAAAAAAAGTGGGGGGAATGGACAAGTTGGGTCGAAGAGCCTGGTTCCATGCTGTAAACCTCTATGATTCTATGTGGATGAGTGGAGTGTCTGGCAGAAGGACTTAACTAGCCAGCTGCCTCTCAACAAGAAATAGTGATGGAAAAAGCAGGGCACCAGTCACACCTTCCATTTGTCTGTCCTTAAAAGTCCACAAGATGGACAAGCATTAAAAAAGAAATGCAAATAGCAATTACAGCATTTACATTTCATAGCCAATCATCATGGTGAAAGCTGCTTTGAAAACCAATCTGGATGATTCCAGTTAAATCATTTAAATTTTATTCAAATAAATTGAGGAGTGGCAGGGCAGGTTTAAGAAAAGCCTGCAGTGCCACAGATGTTTTCTGTTTAAATGGTGCTACCCTTCATCTCAATCAGAGCCTTGCAATTCTCTCAAGCATTAAGATATGTTATCTGGTTGACTCCAAAGGGATGTTTTGAAATATGGATCCATGGTTAAAAAGAAATGGTGCATCATGGAATGAAAGAGAGACTTGCATTTGTCAATTCTGTTATAGGATGTGAGCTTTGCTGGAAAGACCCTTGAGAAGGTGTTGGTGAGCCTTGTGGTGTAGATACACCCACAGTGCTATTAGGGAGAGAGTTCCAGGATTTTGACCCAATGACAATGAAGGAAGGATGATATAGTTCACAAATGGCTTGGCAAGGAACTTGCAGGTCGTGGTATTCCTATGTGAATTCAGCCTTGTCCTTCTGGGGAGTAGGGTTTGTGAGGTTGTAAGGTGCAGTGTGTCTTGTAGACACATTGCTGCCACTGTGTGGCAGTGTTGGAGGGAGTGAATGTTGAAGTTGACAACTGGGATGCTAATCAAGCGAGCTGCTTTGTCTGGGATGGTGACGAGCTTCTTGAAGGTGGCAGCATTTCCACATATCTTTTCTTTTATTTTGGCCTTGGAGGGAGTGCAGAGGAGGTTTACTAGGCTGATACCGGAGTTGAGGGGGTTGAACTATGAGGAGAGGCTGAATAAACTAGGCTTGTACTCATTAGACTTTAGAAGAATGAGGGGAGATCTCATTGAGACATATAAGATGATGAATGGGATGGATAGGATAGAGGTGGAGAGGTTCTTCCCGCTCAGAAAGGACAGTAGGACCAGAGGGCACAGCCTCAAGATAAAGGGGGGGCGGTTTAGAACGGAGTTGAGGAGGAACTTCTTCACTCAAAGGGTGGTGAATCTCTGGAATTCTCTGCCCGTTGAAGTGATGGAGGCTGCCTCGCTAAATATATTTAAGACGTGGGTTGATAGGTTTTTGATAGGTAAGGGGATTAAGGGTTATGGGGAGAGGGCGGGAATGTGGAACTGAGACATGACAGATCAGCCATGATCTTATTGAATGGCGGGGCAGGCTCGAGGGGCTAGATGGCCTACTCCTGCTCCTATTTCTTATGTTCTTACGTTCCTCTGGGTGGTAGAAATTTCAGCTTTGGATCATGTTTTGCCACCAGTTTATCTGTGACTTTTCCAGTTCTGAGGAAAATCATCCAGCTGGAAGATTAACTCTGTTACTCACTCTATAGACGCTATCAGACCTGGTTTTATTTATTGAGGAATTCCTTTTCATTGTGAAGCTCACACAGCGGTAAGAAACAGTCATTCCCTAGCTGGGAATCAAATCCGGACCATAGTGGTGAAAGCGCTGAATTCTAACCACTCGTCCACCAGGGAAGCTGACAAACTTCAAAATGCTTCACATTCAATGAAGAATGTTTGATTTGTAATCACTATCTAATTTGCAGCCAATGTACACAGCAAGTTCCTACCAACAATGTGATAAGGAACTAATCCAATACTTTTGGTAATTTTGATTGAAGGATTAACTATTATCCACAACGCTGGGAAAAGCTCGTGTGCTCCTCTAAGCGGTACAGTGGTTAGCACTGCTGCCTCACAGCACGCGTCAGCTGGATTCAACTTCCTTGGGTCACTGCCTGTGTGGAGCTTGCACATTCTCCCTGTGTCTGTGTGGGTTTCCTTTGGATGCTTCAGTTTCCTCCACAGTCTAAAGATGTGTAGGTTCAGTGGATTAGTCATGCTAAATTGTCCCTTACCAGGTTGGGTTAGATTAGCCATGATAAATGCGCAGGATTAAGGAGGGGAGGGGTTGGGTGAGATGCGCTTTTGGACAGTTGATGCTTGATGGATCGATTGGCCTCTTTCCGCACGAAAGGGATTCTATGGTTCTTTCTTGCACTAATGTCAGGATATCATTTACAGTCCACCCCATGCGTATCTGAAGATATGAATTAGGGGCAGCAGTAGGTCAATCAACTCCTTGAGCCTTCACCGCATTCAATAAGATCCCAGCTGATCAGAGTATGGTCTCAACTCCACATTCCCTCAATAAACTTGGACACCGTTATTAGTCAAAATCTATCTCAGCCTTAAAATATCCAATGAACCTTTCTCCATTGCCATCTGGGGAAGAGTTCCAAAGACGCATGGCACTCAGAAAATACTTATCTCAGTTTTAAATTGGAGACTACTTATTTTTAAACTGTGTCCCCTAATTCCAGCATCCACCCAGTCATGTTCCCTCAATAAGATCATCTCTCATCCTTCCAAATTCTAATGGTACAGATCCATTGGCCAACCGCTCCTCATGATTACACCCCCATCGCACTTATCAGTTGAGTGGACCTTCTCTAAACTGCTTCTAACAAATTTCTTAAATAAGGCAGCCAAAATTGGTCACAGTATTCCAGATGAGGTCTCACCAATGCCCTATACAATGGTAGCAAAACATCCCTACTTTTAAATTCCAGTCTGGAATGTTTTGCTACCATTGAATTGCTACAAAAGACAGATGGTTGGGGCTGTGATTTGACATTTTATTTGAAAGATAGTGCTCCCTTGGCATCACACCACCAACTGTCCAGTGCCTCCTTGACACTGTACTTACAATAGTGCATTGGCCCTTGGCATTGCTCCACTGACAGTACGTCCGCCCCCACCGACAGTGCAGTGCCCTCTTGATAACACTGCTTCGACAGTGTAATGCCCCTTCAGTGTCACCCCTCCACCAACAGTGTGAATATGACTTCAACCCATGACCTCTGACTCCAAGGCAAGAATGCTGCTTGCAGAGCCACAGCTGGCACAAGTAAAACACATTCTCTCCAAGTCCGATATTGCTCAGAGATTTTACTGCCCTGGAATTATGGTTCTACCTTTCTATCCTCTTTTGATTTTCCTCCATTTTCTGATTTGCCACTTGCACAAGATAATCGATGTACTCTTCATTCACCAACACTGTCCCTTGATGGCATAAAGGAACCTCCAAACAGTGGGTACTGCGAACAGCCTGGTGACCAGAAGAAACAAATCTTAAAGTAGTTTCTGCTTCTCAAAGGAAGGGATGTTAATACAGTTTCTGTTCATGCAGGGTCCTGACGACTGCTGAATCAGGATCCACCTATATTTTCCTGGGATAGAAAATACGCGTCCACAAACTGTTCACATTCTGCCTTCTTCTACAGATCTCTCCTATTCCCAGTCCCTCAGATGTTCACCATATCTCAGCCCCAATTTATTTGTAATTTATTTGTAAATGACAAGATGACTATGGGGAGATAGAATTAGTAAGTTTGTGGATGTTACGAAGATTGGCTGGGTGGTTAACAGTGAGGTTGAATATCTTGGGCTAAATGACTGTGGCCAAATTCCCCTGCAACTCGATTTTCAAGTTTACCGATGACACCACCATAGTGGGTCAGATCTCAAACAATGACGAGACAGAGTACAGGAATGAGATAGAGAATCTGGTGAACTGGTGCAATGACAATAATCTTTCCCTCAATGTCAACAAAATAAGAGAGATAGTCATCGACTTCAGGAAGCATAGTGGTGAACATGCCCCTATCTACATCAACGGGGACGAAGTAGAAAGAGTCAAGAGCTTCCAAGTTTTTAAGTGTTCAGATCACCAACAACCTGTCCATGCCGACATTATTGTTGAGAGAGCCCATCAACACCTCTACTTTCTCAGAAGACTAAGGAAATTTGGCATGTCAGCTACGACTCTCACCAACTTTTACAGATGCACCGCAGAAAGCATTCTTTCTGGTTGTATCACAGCTTGGTATGGCTCCTGCTCTGCCCAAGATCGCAAGAAACTACAAAATGCATAGGTGTAGAAATAGTCCAATCCATCACGCAAACCAGCCTTCCATCCATTGACTCTATCTACACTTTCTGCTGCCTTGGCAAAGCAGCCAGCATAATTAAGGACCCCACGCACCCAAGACATTCTTTCTTCCACCTTCTTCCATTGGGAAAAAGATACAAAAGTCTGAGGTCATGTACCAACTGACACAAGAACAGTTCTTCCCTGCTGCTGTCAGACTTTTGAATGGACCTAACCTTGCATTAAGTTGATCTTTCTCTACACCCTAGCTATGATGTGACACTACATTCTGCACCCTCTTGTTTCCTTCTCTGTGAACGGTGTGCTTTGTCTATACAGCACACAAGAAACAATACTTTTCACTATATGCTAATACATGTGACAATGATAAATCAAATCAAAATCAAATCAAATCAAACAGGAAGATATAGACGGAATGGTCAAATGGGCAGATAAGTGGTAGATAGAGTTTAACCCTGAAAAGTGTGAGGTGACATGATTTGGAAGGAATAATTTGATAAGAAGTATCCAATGAAAGACAAGACACAAAGAAGTTCTGAGCAACACAGGGACCTTGGTGTATTTGTCCATAGATCTTTGAAGGTGCAAAAGCATGTTAGTGAGGTGGTGAAAAAGGCATATGGGATACTTGTCTTTATCAATCAAGGCAGAAATTACAAATGCATGGTAGTCATGTTGGAGTTGTGTGTGAAATTGAAGTACTGTGTGCAGTTCTGGTCACTGCATAACAGAAAGGATATATAAAGAACAAAGAACAATACATCACAGGAACAGGCCTTCGGGCCTCCAAGCCTGCACCGATCATGTGTTTCTAACTAGACCATCCTTTTGTATCCTTCTATTCCCAGTCTGTTCACATGGCCATCTAGATAAGTCTTAAATGACCCTAGTGTGTCTGCCTCAATCACCTTGCTTGGTAGTGCATTCCAAGCCTCCACCACCCTCTGTGTAAAATACGTCCCCTACATATCTGTTTTGAACCTCACCCCCCCCCCCCCCCCCCCCCCCCCCCCCCAGGCTTGTGACCCTTTGTGTTTGTCATTTCCGACCTGGGAAAAAGCTTCCAACTGTTCACTCTATCTATAGAACATAGAACATTACAGCGCAGAACAGGCCCTTCGGCCCACGATGTTGCGCCGACCAGTTAAAAAAAAAACAACAACAATGACCCACTAACCTAAACCAATCCTTTTTCGTCCATAAACCTGTCCACAGACCTCTTAAACGCCCCCAAACTAGGCGCATTTACAACTGCAGCAGGCAGGGCATTCCAATCCCTCACCACCCTCTGGGTAAAGAACCTACCCCTGACATCTGTCCTATAACTACCCCCCCTTAGTTTAAAGCCATGCCCCCTCATGCTAGATTTTTCCATCAGAGGAAAAAGGCTATCACTATCCACCCTATCTAAACCTCTAATCATCTTATATGTTTCAATAAGATCCCCTCTTAGCCGCCTTCTTTCCAGCGAAAACAACCCCAAATCCCTCAGCCTCTCCTCATAGGATCTCCCCTCCATACCAGGCAACATCCTGGTAAACCTCCTCTGCACCCTCTCCAAAGCCTCCACATCCTTCCTGTAATGTGGGGACCAGAACTGCACACAATACTCCAAGTGCGGCCGCACCAGAGTTGTGTACAGTTGCAACATAACGCTACGACTCCTAAATTCAATCCCCCTACCAATAAACGCCAAGACACTGTATGCCTTCTTAACAACCTTATCTACTTGATTCCCAACTTTCAGGGATCTATGTACACATACACCTAGATCCCTCTGCTCCTCCACACTATTCAAAGTCTTCCCGTTAGCCCTATACTCAACACATCTGTTATTCCTACCAAAGTGAATTACCTCACATTTCTCTGCATTAAACTCCAATGCCCTTCTATGCCCAATCTATGCCCTTCATAATTTTATAAACTTCTATTAGGTCACCCCTCAACCTCTGTCTTTCCAGGAAGAACAACCCTAGTTTACTCAATCTCACCACATAGCTAAGATCCTCCAAACCATGCAGGTGGATGTAGCTGTTACTAGGGGGCATAACTATAAGGTTCATGGTGGGAGATAATAGGAGGGATGTCCAAGGTAGATTCTTCACTCAGAGAGTGGTTGGGGTGTGGAATGCACTGCCTGCTGTGATAGTGGAATCGGACACTTTAGGAACTTTCAAGCGGTTATTGGATAGGCACATGGAATGATAGGGAGTGGGATAGCTTGATCGTGGGTTTGGACATAGCTTGGCACAACATCGAGGGCCGAAGGGCCTGTACTGTGCTGTATTGTTCTATGTTCTAGATAATTTGCCTGTGATAGCTTAGCTTCTGAAATTCAGAAACATACAGGAAATGATCCTGTGATTGGGAAGGTGATGGATATAGTACTGAAAGGAACAGCAGCAAAAATGCATTATATACGTACTAATTTGAAACTATTTGTGTCAAGAAATGTGAGTTGATCATCCAACGTAAGTGTCTATTGTGGGGAATCCAATGATCATTCCTCCTAATCAAAATGGAAGAGTTCCTGAATAACTATATGCAGGACATTCTGGTATAGTCTGGATGAAAGAATTGGCATGTAGTTATTCTTGGTTGGGTCTGAATGTTCGGGTTGAAGAAAAAATGTGTGTCACACAAATAAGAAATATGTCACCATTGTCTCCTTTAAACACTCGGGAGTGGTCTAAAATGCTGTTGCAACAATTGCATGTAGATCTTTTTGGTCCTTTTGTGAGTTATATGTTCTTAGTCATAATTGATTTACTCTCGAAATGGCCAAAAGTTATCATGCGACCTACTTCAAATGAGTAAACCATTGGAAAACCTGATTAAATTTTTGTAAGATTTGGTAAACCAGAACAGATTGTCAGCGATAATGGTTCACAGTTTAGTTCAAGAGTTTGAGGATTATCTTAAAGTAATTGATATTCAGCATATAAAATCTGCACCTTACTTTCTGTCATCCAAAGGATGAGTTAAAAGAATCATAGAATGCTTGAAAGATTCTTTAAAAGCTTCAAAACATTAAGGTTCATTCTCACAGTGAATGAATAGCTTTTTGGCATCTTATCACTACTCATGCAACTACACAAAGTTCACCTTGTTACTCTTCAAGAGAAAGTTGAGAACCACATTTGATTTGTTATTAACTCCAGAAACTTCAGAGTTAGTAGAACATCAACAACAACCTCAAGTTGTTGGGTGAGAAATGAGGGCAAAACAACACTCACTTCGACAAGGAGATCGAGTGTTAGTGTATAATTATGTCATTAGTGGTAAACGGGTGCCTCATAGTGGGGCAATTTCTTACATGGTTCAAATTAAAAATGAGCTAGTTTGGCAACGCCATGCTGACCAATGTTTGTCATTTCACAATAATTTCTCAGAATCATCTTCAAAAGTACCAACTTTAATTAGTCTCCAGTTATGAATCTGAGTTGCTTGATGATTGTGTCAATGCTGCTATACTATGTGAGAATAATGCAGAATTAGTTCCAAGTGTCTACAGAAGTTCTAAATCATACTTCTGGGGTCAAAGATAGTGAAATTCCAGAACATCATATCCAACCAAGCAGGAACAGAAGTCTCCCGATCAATTTTCTTATTGACTATGTATAATGATTAATGCTGCATAGTATTGTCTGGAGTATTATTGATCTTATGTGTATGATAGTAATTTGTTATCATAGAGCACAGAAGTAAAGGGGGAGGGAGGGCTGTTCTTTTTTTTAAGTAGTGGTATGATTGTTTTAAGTGCAGGTCACATGATTTGATAGTGACATCACTGGAGCATTTCAGAGGCTCCTACTTTTGATTTCAGTTTGTACTCAGTGCAGTGCAGAGAACATCTCTGTCAATAAAACAATTGTGTGTTACTTTGAATCTACACGTGCAAACCACGTCTTTTTTTTGCTTGAAATCCACAACCCCTAACATGGTTAGGGCACAGTAAGAAGTCAGGGCATTATACCCTCTGTAAGTGGACCCCCTAATGAGTTGGTAAGATTTTTAAACTAGTTGACATTAAGGCACTGACAGAACCAGCAGCATTCAGTTAAATGACCAACAACTTCCCTGGACCCTCCATGCTGACACTATAGTTAAGAAAGCCAACCAATGTCTCTATTTTCTCAGAAGACTAAGGAAATTTGGCATATCCACTATGACTCTCACCAGCTTTTACAGATGCACCATAGAAAGCATTCTTTCTGGTTGTATCACAGCTTGTATGGCTCCTGCTCTGTCCAAGACCACAAGAAACTACAAAGGGTCGTGAACGAAGCCGAATCCATCACACAAACCAGCCTCCCATCCACTGACACTGTCTACACATCCCACTGCCTTGGAAAAGCAGTCATCATAATTAAGGACCCCATGCACACTGAATATTCTCTCTTCCATCTTCTTCTGTTGGGAAAAAGATACAGAAGTCTGACATCACGTATCAACCGACTCGAACAGCTTCTCCTGCTACTGTCAGGCTTTTGAATGGACCCATCTCATATTAAGTTGATCTTTCTCTACACCCTAGCTATGACTGTAACACCACATTCTGCACTCTCTCCTTTCCTTCTCTATGAACGGTATGCTTTGTCTGTATAGCCTGCAAGACACAATAAAACAGAAGCTTCTCAAGGACAATTAGGGATGGCCTCATCAGCTGCACTAAAACCCCAGGAATGAATGTTTAAAATTGTACATTGCTAATATACTGTAACTACTTTTAGCATTACTTCCCTCCCACCCCTGCTAACCCATCCCTCCTATGCATCCCCCTCTCCAAGTGTGAGGTTTTCAGTGTGAAACAAGACAACAGTCCAGGCTACGCACTTTGAAGGCCATCAAAAATTCACAAGTGCGTTGACAGAAGGTGAGCTGACACGATTGGTTGGTCATCCTGCCATCTAGTGGCACAAGCCAGGCAGTGAACACTCACGCTTTGTAGCTAGAATGATGATGATCAGTTTGAAAGCTGATTAGTGACTTGATTCCTGCTAAGTTTTCAGAAGTCAAACCTCAAGTTGGCAAAGATGAGCAATGTCAAGATGGGAGAAATAGGTATTCTAGTGTCAAAACTCATGATGTCATTTACAGGGTACAATTCAATTTTGGGAATTACTATATATACACGTGGTTATTTATACTTTCCTACATTAAAACTAGCTTCACGGTGTACGGAGATCATCAAGCACAATATAGAACATTACAGCGCAGTACAGGCCCTTCGGCCCTCGATGTTGTGCCAACCAGTGGAACTAATCTAATGACCCTCGAACCTAAACTATTCCAATATTATCCATATGCCTATCCAATGACCATTTGAATGCCCTTAAAGTTGGCGAGTCCACTACTGTTGCAGGCAGAGCATTCCACACCCTTACTACCCTCTGAGTTAAGAACCTACCTCTGACATCCGTCCTATATTTATTACCCCTCAATTTAAAGCTATGTCCCCTTGTGTTAGCCATCACCATCCAAGGAAAAAGCCTCTCATTGTCCACCCTTCCTAATCCTCTGATCATCTTATATGCCTCAATGAAGTTATCTCTTAACCTTCTTCGTTCTAACGAAAACAACCTCAAGTCCCTCAGCCTTTCCTCGTAAGACCTTCCCACCATACCAGGCAACATCCTGGTAAATATAAGTAAAATAATATATAAAATGCACCATGCCCAGCACTGTGGAAGCCCAAGAGTTCAACTGCTCAATAATATGTGAGGGAAATTCATTTCCAAAGATCACTTTTAGATTCATTGTTTCTTGCATGCTATACAGACAAAACATACTGTTCATAGGAAAGAAAGGAAAGAGCGCAGAGCATGTTACAGTCATAGCTAGGGTGATGAGGAGATGCCAGTGTTGGATGGGGTAAATACAGTAAATAATCTCACGACACCAAGTTGAAATCCAACAGGTTTATTTGATAGCACAAGCTTTTGGAGCGCTGCTCCTTCATCAGGTGAGTGCAGGATTTTTTCACAAACGGGGCATACGTAGACATAGACTCAATTACAAGATAATGGTTGGAGTGCAAGTCTGAACAGATAATCAAGTCTTTACAGGTACAGACAATGTGAGTGGAGAGAGGGTTAAGCACAGATTAAAAATGTGTGAATTATTTCAAATCAGGATAGTTAGTGAGATTTTGCAAGCCCACACAAGTCACGGGGGTTACAGATAGTGTGATATGAATCCAAGATCCGGTTGAGGCCGTCCTCATGTGTGCGAAACTTGACTATCAGTTTCTGCTCAGCGATTCTATGTTGTTGTGTGTCTTGAAGGCCACCTTGGAGAACATGTACCGGAAGATCAGAGGCCATGAATGCCCGTGACTGCTGAAGTGTTCCCTGACAGGAAGGGAACACTCCTGCCTGATGACTGTTGGGCGGTGTTCATTCATCCGTTGTTGCAGTGTCTGCGTGGTCTCCCCAATGTACCATGCCACGGGACATCCTTTCCTGTAACGTATCAGGTAGACAATGTTGGCTGAATCGCAAGAGGATGTGCCGTGTTCCTGGTGGATGGTGTTCTCATGTGAGATGATGGGATCCATGTCGATGATCCAGCACGTTTTGCAGTGATTGCTGTGGCAGGGTTGTGTAGTGTTATGGTCACTGTTCTCCTGAAAGCTCGAGGTCACCTCCTGGAATCCAAACTCCCTCTTAAGAAACTGGAGTCTGGACGAGATTTTCCTGTGCAGATCCAGAGATCGCCCTGCTCCCGACGGGAAAATGTTATTGAACGTGCGGGTTAATGTATTTTGGAGGAATCCTGTGCAGTCCTGGCTGTGTGTGTTTTTCATTCCGAACCTATTTTTCAGTGTTTGCTGCTTACAATGGTCTGTTTGAGGTTGCGCGGCTGTTTGAAGGCAAGTAGTGGGGGTGTGGGGATGGTCTTGGTGAGATGTTCGTCTTCATCAATGATATATTGAAGGCTCCGGAGAATATGCTGTAGCTTCTCTGCTCTGGAGAAGTACTGGACGATGAAGGATATGCTGTTCGCTGTTTTCCATGTTTGTCTTCTGAGGTGTTTGGTGTGGTTTTTCACTGTGACGCGTCAGAACTGTCGTTTGATGAGTTGAGCGCCATATCCTGTTCTTATGAGATGTCTGTGTCTATTGCAATCCTCCTTATCTGGGCAGATCCTGTTCATAGGGGGAGCTTGTCTTTAGGAGATGGCTTCTTTAACGTGTTTAGGATGGAAACTGGAGAAGCAGAGCATCAAGAGGTTATCCATGGGCTAGCGGTACAGTGACTGAGGTGACTGTCCTTGATGGAGATGCACGCGTCCAAAAATGCAACCGATTCCAAAGAGTAGTCCAGGATGAATCTGATGGTGGGGTGGAACTTGTTGATGTCATCATGTAGTTGCTTCAGTGATTATTTGCCGTGAGTCCAAAGGAAGAAAATGTCATCGATGTATCAAGCGTATGGCGTCAGTTGAAGGTCCTGTGCGATGAAGAGGTCTTGTTCGAACCTGTGCAAGATGTTGGCATATTGTGGAGCAGATTTGGTCTCCATGGCTGTTCCATGTGTCTGGATGAAGAACTGATTGTTGAAGGTGAAGGCATTGTCATCCTGGATGAAGCAAATGAGTTGTAGAATTACATCTGGAAATTTGGCAGTTGTCGGCCTTGACTAAAAAGACAGTTGCAACAATGCCATCGTCGTGGGGGATGCTGGTGTAGAATGCCGAGACAGCCATTGTGACACTCACCTGGTGAAGGAGCAGCACTCCAAAAGCTTGTGCTACCAGATAAACCTGTTGGACTTTAATCTGGTGTCGTGAAACTACCTGCTAATACAAACCTGTTAATCGGAAGTCTGATAGCATATTTGGAAAGTATGAAATTCAGCAATGGCTACAGGTGCTTACAGCATTTTCTGACAGTAAAGCCAGATTCAAATCAACACTGACATTAATAACAAAGAAGACTGGAGAGTAGAAAGTGTTGACATGTTTTCTTCAGAGATGTTTAAAATTAGAAATTAACAGGGAAAAACTGTTTCCAAAGGTAGGAGGATTCACAACCAGACGACACAGGTTTAAGGTGACTTACAAAAGGACCAGTGGTGTCATGCTGCAAGTTGCAATGTGCTGCCTAAAAGGACAATCGAAGCCAATTCAATAACTCTCAAAAGGGAATTAGAAATATACTATGAAAAAATTTATATGGCTATCAGGAAACAGCAGGGGAATGGAACCAAATGGACAGTTCTTGAAGGAAGGCACAAACAAGATGAGCCAAGAAGCCTTCTCTGCTACATCATTCTGTGGAGATAATGACTCAATGCAAGAATTTTTAGGATTTGTTACAATGAGATGGGATAACAACTGGGACACAACCTCCCTAGGCTAAGCATGGCCTAAGGTAGGGACTCAGAATTCAATCGGAAGACAGTGAAAGTTGCACGGAGCATACAGCATGCTGCTGAATACATCATTCAATAACAGGGGCACAGTCTGTGATTACCAACATATGGAAACAATCAAGGGGAGACTAGTTTAGGTCATGCTCAGAATAGAATTCTAATAGCCTTCTCGTGATTAACTTGCAGGCCTTCAACTGGAGGGAATGTGATATAAAATTAAAATGTATAAATAATTTTTAGTGAAGTAATAACAGCAAATCCATTTACCATCATTATTTTGCCTTTCTTGCCAACTGTGATCCCCGAGTTCCTGAAGCCAGAGTTTATAGCGACAGAGTGCTGTAATCCAGAACAACAGCAGATGAGCAAATCAGGATATGTTTTTCTGCATAGATTGGATCTTCAAATTGCATATAGTTTAATTAAGGCAAGTGCCCTCATAACATTTTGATACGCAATGCAGTAGTTTTACAATACAGAAACAAGCCCTTCGGCTCAACTGGTCAGTGTTGGTGTTTATGCCCTCTCAAACCTTCTCCCACAATGTATCCTTTCCCTTTCTCCCTCGCGTATTTCTCTGGTTTCCCCTTGAGCACATTTATACCAGTGTATTTCCCAAATCCTTATAACATTTCCAAATACCTTGATCAGATCACCTCCCCCACCCCCCCAACCTTCGAAACAAGAAAGTATAAATCAAATTTATGTAACACTGCCTCATAATTTCATGTTAAAGCCTCTGTCATCTGGTGAATCTGCTCTGCATTCCTTCAGAAGGCCAATGTATCTTTCTGACATGTCGTACCAAGAATCGAACGCAGTGTTCAGCTAGGATCTGACCAAGGCTTCATAAATTGAAGCTTCACTTCCTTCCCTTTGTGATCCAGAATCCTGCAGATTAAAGGTTAATTTTCCATAAAGTCTTTATGATTACGTTCTATATAAGTTCAGGTCAAGGGGAAAGTGAGTGTTCAACACCAGCTCCAGTTCCTGCTTGTGCTGCTCACCTTGCTGGAGCAACCAAGGCAAACTCTCAACATCTGAAGTGAATGGTTGACTGATTCTTACCAGGAGTTGTGCGTCCTCCATCTTCCTGCACTGGACATGGAGAATAAATGGTTCAAATTTAAACACAGCATTGTCCTGTGCTTTCTGCAGTCCTGCAATCTATAGAGAATAGAGAAAAAGATAAAAAGTGACACACTAGTTCACACCAAGAATTTCCAGCATCTTTGTGCTTTTATTAAAGATTGTTTGGAATTGTGTAAAATTAGTGATACTGGGTATAGCCATTGCTTTAGTTCTGTACTTCTAGTTAACTTTATTGCTGTTTATTTTATAACTAAATAAACAATTATTTTATTTGAAGTTATCACAAAACATCTGGGACATTGTTCTCTGATTTTCAGACCTTTTACCAAATTGCAAAAATACACTTTTGTTTCATGTTTCCCTTCTGGGATTTGGAATAACTTGTCATTTGCTCTTCATTTAAAGGACTTGAGGTGATTGGTAAGGTGGTCTTGCAGAGCTGGCCTGGACATTGTGGGCCAAATGGCCTTTTCTTCCCTGCATGACTCTATGGTATTGGCTGCAATAGTTAAATGATGATTTAATAGACCAATTTTTAGAGAAACAATTTCTTCTGGTGGGAGAAAGGTCAGGATTATGGAGATGCAGTGTTTTCTTCCCGCACTAAGCAATATATAATTTGTTGCGTACATTAAAAACATTTATATATGCACCACTGCAAGGGTTGTAGGACTTAAGGAGATTAGAGATTGGGCAGGGAGGGGGGAATAGCAGGTTTACTATGCCATGCAAGGATAAGGAAAAACTGTCATTTCTAAATTGTGGAATAGATAGGAGAAGTGCAACCCACTGAACCAGGGCAAGACATTTGGTTATATTTTTTACAGACACTGTAACAAGCTATACCGCATTTAGAATGCAGCTATACAAAACTACAAGGATATGATTAATTATATATATGGTGAAATAAGTCGACAAGTGACAGTCTGTTGAAGAAAATCCTCTGACAGAACAAACTAGTGTCAAAGGGTGTCTTACCACATCTTCTTTCCGACATTTCTGATGTGTTACAAATAGCCAGGGGCAGTTTTGCTTCTGTACCTCAACCTGATCAGTGCCCTAAACAAATCAAAGGTATATTACATCAATAATTTACAGTATGGAGTCCATCAGAAAACAAAAGCTACATTAACCTGTCAGCTCACAATCTGTCAAACAGTAATTAACTGAAATGATTTTTACACTCTGTCTAAATACATGTAGCATTCGAAACAAAACAGATAAGCCAACGGCGCAAATGGAAAGGAGTAAGATTTGATAGTCATGACAGAGATATTGCTGCAGGATGACACATTGGGACCTGAATATTGAGGGGTACAGAACATTTAAGAAGAATAGGAAATTACAAAAAAAATGGGAGGAGTGGCTTTATTAATTAACGTAACATTAGCACATTAGAGAGGGATGGCCTGAGTTCAGGAACACAGGATGCAAAATGGATTTGGGTTTACATGAGAAATGGTATAAGCAAGTAGTTTGCAGGACTCAGGTACGGGCCCCCTAACAACGGATGGCACGGTGACTCAGTGGTTAACACTGCTGCCTCACAGTGCCATGGACCTGGATTCAATTCCCACCTCAATTAACTCTCTGTATGGAATTTGCACGTTCTCCCTGTATCTGTCTAGGTTTCCTCTGAGAACTCCAGTTTCCTCCCACCGTACAGAGATGTGTGGGCTAGGTTGATTGGCCGTGTTCAATTGCCCCTTAGTGTCAGGGTTGGCTCTAGAAGGGGCCTAACAGCTCCAAGGACCTGAGTTGTCTGCATAGAGTTTGCACATTCTCCCCGTGTCTGGGTGGGCACCCTCCGGGTGCTCCAGTTTCCTCCAACACTCCAGTGATGTGCAGGTTAGGTTGACTGGCCACGCTAAATTGCCCCTTAGTGTGCCAGGATGTTTAGGTTAGAGGGATTAGCAGGATAAACGTGAGGGGATAAGACCTGTGGTGGGATTGTGGTCGGTGCAGACTTAATGGACTGAATGGGCTCCTTCCGCACTGTCGGGTTTCGATGATTCTGAAACATAGAATCTCTACAGTGCAGAAGGAAGCCATTCAGCTCATCAAGTCGGTACTGACCGCAATCCCACCTAGACCCTATTCCTGTAACTCCACATATTTATCTTGCTAATCCCCTAACACTAGGGTCAATTTAACATGGCCAATCAACCTAACCAGCACATCTGGAAAGAAACAGCAGCACCCGAAAGAAACGCACGCAGACATGGGGAGAACGTGCAAATTCCACACTGACAGTGACCCAAGGCCAGAGTTGAACATGGGTCCCTGGCACTTTGCTAACCACTGTGCCACCCGTCTATGAGATTAGCAGGGTAAATGCTTGGGGTTACAGGGATAGTGCTTGGATGGGACTGTTGTCAGCGCAGGCTCAAGTTGCCAAATGGCTTCTTTCTGCACTGTAGGGATTCCGTGATTCTACAAAAAAAAATGATAGGATGTAATATAAAAGAAATACAGGGAACTTGTTAGAATGGTACAGTGATAATTATGGGCGATCTTAATCCACATGCAGACTAGAAAAATCAGATCAGATTATAGATGAGTAGTTCAAACAATGCTTTTAGTATAGTTGCTGAGAACAGCAAGTTCTGCAGCCAACCAGACAATGGGCCAAAATAGACCTAGAATTGCGTAATGTGATAAAACTAATTGAGAACCTTATAGGAAAGGAACTCCCAGGCAGCAGCGAGAGTGTATGATTGAATTGTACATTAAAATTGAACGGGAGACAGTGGGTTCAAGACTAGTTTTTTTGAACTTAAATAAGTTCAATTGTGAAAGCAGGACAGCAGGGATAGCTAAACGGAACTGGCAAATGATCTTAAGAGATGGATTAATATTAATGCGGTGGCAGAGGTTTAAGTGGATAAGGCCCTTGGTGCCTTTCTCTCAGTGCCCCTGTATCACACTGCCCCTTTCTCTGGGGTGCTGCTGTGTCACAGTGCCCCTGTCTCTTTGTGCCCTGTCTCAGTGCCCCTGTCTCTGTGTCCCCGTCTCTGGGTGCCCCCGTCTCACGCTGGCCCAGTCTCTGGGTGTCTCTGTCTCTCCGTGCCCTCTCTCCCGGTGCCCCGTCTCTGGGACCCGGTCTCTCGGTGCCCCTGTCACCCGGTGTCCTTGTCTCTCGGTGCCCCCTCTTTCGGTGCCCCATCTCTGGGGCTCTGTCTCCCGGTGCCCCCGTCTCCCGGTGTCCCTGTCTCACCCCCAGCAGCATCACTCGGCCTGAGCATGAGCTGGTGCTGCAGTATCTGTCAGACTGGTTCAGCCTGTCCAGCAAGCCGCTGATGGCCGGGTCCACTCCAGCCGCCCGGCTGCGGTCAGTGGCCGCTTGCAGCCGCTGCTCTTTGCGCATGCGGAAGGTGTCCATGCCGGCGGCGCGCGAGCTGGTTGCCGGGGAGACGGGGCTCGCGCCGGCTGGGTGACCGTTAACGGCGGCGGCGCGAGGTCGGGGACGGCGGCCTGCGGGTGACAGGGCGGCCGCTGGGCGGAGCGCGACCGCAATTCCCCAGTTCAAAACCCAGCCGCAGGTTTGCTGCTTTTCCTCTCTTTGACGGCTTGACTTTGAGTTTAATTAATCGCGGTGAGTGTGAATTAACGGCTCCGGTTACCCGGCCAATGTTACCGACGCTGCTTCTTTGTAAAGCTGTGATTTAGCTCCTTAAACCCGGCCAAAGTATTTTGTATATTGTATGTGTTAACTCAGCACCTTGTGCTCAAGCTCGGTGAGTCGCTTTTACAGTTTAAACTAATTGGGTTTTCCAACTTGTTGTGAAAAGTTTTGATGGAGTAAATAAGGCGAAAGTGACAGGAGGGCGGGTAATCAGAGGGACACAGACTGGAGAGAATCAGGAAAAGAACCAGAGGGCGAGATGAGGGGAATTTATTTGACGCAGCGAGTTGTTGTGATCTGGAATGTGCTGCCTGAAAGGGCGGTGGAAGCAGATTCAATAATAACTTTCAAAAGGAAATTGGAGAGAGAGAATCATAGAATCCTACAGTGCAGAAAGAGGCCGTTCAGCCCATCAAGTCTGCACCTATAACAATCCCACCCAGGCTCTATCCCCCATGACCCCACATATTTAGCCTAGCTAGTCTCCCTGACACTAAGGGGCAATTTATCATGGCCAATCAACCTAACCCGCACGTCTTTGGACATTGGGAGGAAACTGGAGCACCCGGAGGAAACCCACGCAGACACCGGGAGAACGTGCAGTCTCCACACAAACAGTGACCCAAGCCAGGAATTGAACCCGGGTCCCTGGCGCTGTAAAGCAGCAGTGCTAACCATTGACAGTTGAAGGGAAAATATTTGCAGAGATACAGGGATAGATAGAGCTGGAAATGTGGGACTAATTGGAGAGCTGGTTCACTGATACAGCACAGGCACGATGGGCTGAATGGCCTCCTGCTGTGGTCAGAACTCTACCACTTCACCCGCCCAGAATTGGAGCAGATGAAGGTCCAAAACAGAAATCTCCATTGACCTTGGGCGGAAATGTCCCGTCACACCTGAACAAGGCTGTAAAATCCTGCCCATTGTTATAAGATTCTCTGATCCTAACACGATCTTAGTCAGGGTGACCAACCGTCCCGCATTTTGAGGATTGTCCCATACTTCTGACTTTTGGAGGAAATCTTCCCTGTGCCACCATTTGCCCCTGTATTTGAGTAAAAGTAAATACAGAGGCATGAAGGAGCAGCTGGCCAGAGTTGATTGGGAGGGGAGCCTTGCAGGAAAGACAGTGGAGCCATTATGGCAGGAGCTTCTGGGAGTATGGGCAGCACAGTGGCAGAGTGGTTAGCACTGCTGCCTCACAGCGCCAGGGACCCAGGTTCAATTCCTGGCTTGGGTCACCATCTGAGTGGAGTTTGCACATTCTCCCTGTATCTGTGTGGGTTTCCTCCGGGAGCTCCAGTTTTCTCACACTATCTGAAAGACGTGCTTGTTAGTGCATTGACTCAAACAGGCGCCGGAGCATGGTGACTAGGGGCATTTCACAGTAACTTCATTGCAGTGTTAGTGTAAGCTTTACTAATAAATAAACTGTTAAATTCGAGAGGCATAGCAGAATTTCATCCCAAGGAAGAAGAAGCATGCTAAGAGGATGACGTGACAACTTTGGCTAACAAGGGAAGTCAGGGACAGCATAAAAACAAAGGAAAAAGCTTAGAATGTGGCGAAGATTAGTGGGAAGTCAGGCGATTGGGAAGCCTTTAAAAACCAACAAAGGACAAGTAAAAAAGAAATAAGGAGGGAGAAGATAAACTATGAGGATAAGCCAGTAATATAAAAGAGGATTGCAAGAGTTTTTTTAGACATATTAAGGGTAATAAAGAGACAAGAGTGGATACTGGACCACTGGAAAATTACACTGGAGAAGTAGTAATGCGGAATAAAGAAATGGTGGAGGAACTGAATAGTACTTTGCGTCAGTCTTCATGGTAGAAGACACCAATAAAATTCCAAAAATTCAACAGAGTCGGGGGCAGTGGTGAGTGTGGTAGTCATTACCAAGGAGAAGGTGCTAAGGAAGCTGAAAGGTCTGAAGATAGATAAATCCCCTGGACTAGATGCAATTTCAGAATTCTGAAAGAGATAGCTGAAGAGATTGCGGAGCATTAGTGGTGATCATTCAGGAGTCATTGGAGTCAGGGAGTGTTTCAAAGGACTGAAAATCGATAATGTATCACCCCGTTTAAGAAGGGAGGGAGGCAAAAGGTGGGCAATTACAGGCCAGTTAGCCTGACCTTAGTCATTGGTAAGATTTTAGAGTCCACAAGGATGAGATTTTGGAATACTTAGAAGTGCACGGCAAATTCGGAGAAAGTCAGCAAGGTTTCGTCAAGGGGAGGTCATACTTGACAAATCTGTTTGAAATCTCTGAGGAGGTAATGGGCAGGTTAAACAAAGGAGTTACCAGTGGCTGTTATCTACTTGGGTTTCCAGATGTCCTTTGACAAGGTGCCGCACAGGAGGCTGCTGAATAAGTTAACAGCCTATGGTGTTAGAGGCAAGGTATTTGCATGGATAGAAGTTTGGCTGACTGGCAGAAGGCAAAGAGTGGAGAAGATGGGGTTCTTTCAGGATGGCAGCTGGTAACTAGTTGAGTTCCACAGGAGTCAGTGTTGGGACCACAAGTTTTCACTTTAGACATCAGTGATTTAGATGGAGGAGCTGAGATCACTGGAAATAAGTTTGCAGATGATACAAAGATAGGTGGAGGGATAGATGGACGTGGAGGCTGCAGAAGGACTTGGACAGGTTAGGAGAGTGGGCAAGAAATGGCAGATGGAATACAATGTGGGAAAGTGTAAGGTTATGCACATCGGTTGAAAGAATGGAGGCATAGACTATTTTTTAAATGGGGAGTGAATTCAGAAATCAGAAGCGCAAAGGGACTTGGGAGTCCTAGTTCAGGATTCTCTTAAGATTATCTTGCAGGTTGAGTTGGTAGTTAGAAACACAAATGCAATATTAGCATTAATTTTGAGAGGAATGGAATACAAAAGCAGGATGTATTGCTGAGGCTTTATAAGTCTCTGGTCAGACCACATTTGGAATATTGTGGGCAATTTTGGGCCCCATATCTAAGGAAGGATGTGCTGGCCTTGGAAAGCCCAGAGGAGGTTCACAAGAATGATCCCGTGAATTAAAGGCTTTACGTATGAGGAGCGTTTGAGGACTCTGGGACTGTACCCGATGCAGTTTAGAAAGATAAGAGATCTCACTGAAACTTACAGAACGTTGAAAGGCCTGAATAGAGTGAAGTGGAGTAGATTTTTCCATTTGTAGGATAGACTCAGAATAAAGAGCACAGACTCAGAGTAAACAGACGTTTCTTTAGAACCAAGATAAGGAGGAATTCCTTCAGCTGGAGCGTGATGAATCTGTGGAATTTGTTGCCACAGAAAGCTGTGGAGGCCCGGTCATTCAGTGTATTTAAGACAAAAATAGATAGGTTCTTGATTGGTAAGGGGATCAAAAGTTACTAGGGAAAGATGAGAAAATGGGGTTCAGAAACATATCAGCCATGATCAAATGGCGAAGTATATCCCCTGGGCCGAATGGCCTAATTCTGGTGCTATATCTTATGGTATACTATGGTCTTATTCTGATGCGCTAACAGTCTGTAAAGTTCTGGATCCCCAAGCAGTGATGGGGGAATCTCCTCTTGTCGTTGGACCATAGGCACTCAGAGCTGGGCATTCCCGCTATGGGGAGAAGGTATGGGGACGACAAGGGGTGATACAGCATGAGGGGGAGCAGTGGACAGGCCCAGCTGTGATAGGAATTGTAGAAATCATACAAAATGATACATCAAATTATAGATTAATGAAAAAGTAACCAAATTTGGTTTTTATTAATTCCAGCTGCTATTCACTGTCTGAGTTCAAACTGCTAGTGAAATTAAGAGTTAAAGTGAGCATATGAATCCAGGTTGCATGAATAAATCAATTTTGGTACACTTCTACCATGTAGGCAGCAATTTGTGTGGGAAGAGAGTATCTCTTACATATTATTAAGTCTGGACTGCATACTTATTTTCAATGAAAAAGGGAATAAGAATGCATCAAATAGCACCACTACAAGCTGAAAAATGCTTTAGTTTTTCACCATGACAGGGAAGACATCCCCCTACACCACTTCCCACACTCCCTACCCAGTCACTTTGTTTCCTGTGGCATGGTTTCTTTCCTCATTCAGTGTCCGTTATGTTTTTCTTAAGAGTTAGACACCCTGACATTATTGCGCCACCAGAAACTAAAAGAAATGTCATTAAAATCTTTTCTCAGTTTTATTAAAATCTGGATTGAACAGGAAATAATTCCTGTTCAATCCAGAATCTATGTCACATTAAAAGTGACTAATGGCCTTTATGGAAGGAAATCTGCCGTCTTTACCCAGTCTGCCCTATATATGACTCCAGAGCTACAGCAATGTGTTTTGACTGTCAATTATCCTCGGGCAACTAGGAATGGGCAATAAATGCTGGGTAACCAGTGTCTCCCATGTCCTACAAATGAATTTTTAAAAAGTCGATAATGAATGGGTTGATTGGCTATGTTAAATTGACCCTAGTGTCAGGGGGATTAGCAGAGTAAATATCTGGGGTTACAGGAATAGGGCCTGGGTGGGATTGTGGTTAGTGCAGGCTCAATGGGCCAAATGGCCTCCTTCTGCACTGTAGGGATTCTATGACTCTATGAAACCGTGTGTGTCAGCTGTAGCTCAGTGGGCAAGTCAGAATGCTGTTTGTGCAGGTCCCAGTCCAAGATGACAAGACTAACAAATTGTATTTATATGATGCCTCAGTACTGACCATCTGACAGTGCAGCGCACCCTTTGTACTGACCCTCTGACAGTGCAGCATTTCCTCAGTACTGATCCTCTGACAGTGCAGCGTTCCCTTTGTACTGACCCTCTGACAGTGCAGCGTGCCTCAGTACTGACCGTCTGACAATGCAGCAACCCCTCAAGAGCTGACCTTCTGATAGTGCAGCACTCTGTGTGCAATTTTGGTCCCCTTACTTGCGAAAGGATAGAACATTACAGCGCAGAACAGGCCGTTCGGCCCACAATGTTGCGCCGATATATTGGCTTTGGAGGGAGTACAGAGAAGGTTCACGGGGTTGATTCTGGAGATGAGGGGGTTAGCTTATGAGGAGAGATTGAGTAGATTGGGCCTGTACTCGGAGTTTAGAAGGCTGAGAGGAGATCTTATAGAGACATATAAGATAATGAAGGAGCTAGATAGGGTGGAGGCAGAGAGATTATTTCCACTTAGAATGGAAACAAGAACTAGAGGGCACAGCCTCAAAATAAGGGGGAGTCAATTTAGAACAAAGTTGAGGAGGAACTTCTTCTCCCAGAGGGTAGTGAATCTTTGGAATTCTCTGTCCGTTGAAGCAGTGGAGGCTACCTCGTTAAATGTGTTTAAGTCACAAGTAGATAGATTTCTGACCAATAAGGGAATTAAGGGTTATGGGGAGCAGGCGGGTAAGTGGAACTGCACCACTATCAGATCAGCCATGATCTTATTGAATGGCGGGGCAGGCTCGAGGGGTTAGATGGCCTACTCCTGCTCCTATTTCTTATGTGCTCCCTCAGTACTAATCCTCCGGCAGTGCAGCACTCCCCCACTTCTGACCCTTTCACGGTGCAGCATTCCCTCAGTGCTGGGCATGCCAATCTGAATTATGTGTCGTGGACTCTGGGAACTTGAACCGAGGACAGTTTTGCTAAAGAGTTCCCAGCTGATACTGCTACCACCCCCACCACTGTGCCCCCGCCCCCCTCAACACACACAAACACACACACACACACACACACAAAGGTAGCTTGTAAATCAGTGATGAGGAACAATTTGCTCTCTTTTGCACGTGGGAAATTTCCAAGAATAAAAGCCCTAGGGAAATAACGCAAAATTCCAGGACATTAATTTAAATGTAAATCCTATTACACGCTTTAACCAGTTGTGTTGGAGAAGTGATCCTTTTATGGCCCAAAGCAGAATGTATAGCAGTAGTTCCCTTTTAACCCTCAAACAAACTGTTAGATATTAATCAGGCTTTGTGTTTCAAACTACATCAACTGTTTCTGCCGGCACTTCAGTCCTTGTATGATTTGCAGATGGAATTCTGATCTTGATTATAATTTTATGTTAACTTGTCTCCTCAGTTATTTACTATCATGGTAAGAGTCAAAAAGTAAGAAGTCTGACAACCCCAGGTTTAAGTCCAACCAATTTATTTGATCGTAAACTCACAAGCTTTTGGGGTTTGCCCCTTCGTCAGGTGAATGAAGAGTTCTGGCCTCAGACAGAGCATATAACAGCACAGGCAGTTTACAGATTACTGATTAGAATGCGAGTCTTTACAACTAAGCTGCTATTCAAGTCTCAAAGATGCCGACAATGTGAGTGGAAAGAGCATTAGGCACAGGTTAAAGAGATGTGTGTTGTTCTCCAGGCAGTACAGTAAGTGAGGTTTTGCAAACCCAGGCAAGTCATGGGGGTTATAGATAGTGTGACATGAACCCAAGATCCCGGTTGAGACCGTCCTCATGCGTGCGGAACTTGGCTATCAGTCTCTGCTCAGTGACTCTGTGCTGTCGTGTGTCGTGAAGGCCGCCTTGGAGAATGCTTACCCGAAGCTCAGAGGCCAAATGCCCGTGACCGCTGAAGTGTTCACCAACAGGAAGGGAACAGTCTTGCCTGGTGATTGTCGAGTGATATTCGTTCATCCATTGTCGTAGTGTCTGCATGGTCTCCCCAATGTACCATGCTTCGGGGCATCCTTTCCTGCAGTGTATTAGGTAGACAACTTTGGCCGAGTTGCAAGAGTAGGTGCCGTGTTCCTGGTACCTGTGCAGGTACACGGCACATACTCTTGCAACTCGGCCAACGTTGTCTACCGAATACGCTGCAGGAAAGGATATCCCGAAGCATGGTACATTGGGGAGACCATGCAGACACTACGACATGGAAGAATGAACATCGCTCGACAATCACCAGGCAAGACTGTTCCCTTCCTGTTGGTGAACACTTCAGCGGTCACGGGCATTCGGCCTCTGACCTTCTGGTCAGCATTCTCCAAGACGGCCTTCATGACACATGACAGCGCAGAGTCGCTGAGCAGAGACTGATAGCCAAGTTTCGCACACATGAGGACGGTCTCAACCGGGATCTTGGGTTCATGTCACACTATCTGTAACCCCCATGACTTGCCTTGGGTTTGCAAAGCCTCACTTACTGTACTATCTGGAGACAATACATATCTCTTTAACCTATGTCTAATGTTCTTTCCACTCACATTGTCGGCATCCTCAAGACTTAAATAGCAGCTTAGTTGTAAAGACTCGCATTCTAATCAATAATTTGTAAACTGTTTGTGCTGTTATATGCTCTGTCTGAAGCCAGAACTCTCCATTCACCTGATGAAGGGGCAAACCCCGAAAGCTTGTGAGTTTACTATGAAATAAATTGGTTGGACTTAAACCTGGTGTTGTCACACTTTTTACTGTGTTTACCCCAGTCCAACGCTGGCACCTCCACATCAAGAGTCAGGAAGCTCATGAAGGAATTGACATTGCGCTTATTGGTGATTGGAAACACTGCATGTTTTTGCTGGGGAACAAATACCTGAATCCCAGGACTAATTGAGTGACTTATGCCTTTGTGAACCTGCATCGAATGAGATTGAGTTTGAGTGATCTCCATCTGTCTCACAAGATACAATCCACTGCTGATCACTTTATGTTTTATGTTCTGCTGCTGCAAAACATTGTATTATTCAATCAATTTTGAATTGGGAAATGTGGAATTGATAGTTGAGGCTTGCACTTCGATAGAATCTTTCATGACCTCAGGATATTCCAAAGCATTTTGTAGTCAATAAAGAGTGTTTAGAAACAAAGCAGTTAATTTGTACTGCTCCCATAAACATCAGTGTAATACAGATCAGATAATCTGTTCTAGTGATGTTCGTTGAAGGGTGAATAGAAAGGACAAAGAACAAAACAGCCCGGGAAACAGGCCCTTCGGCCCAACGAGCCCGCGCCACCATTTTAACACTACCAGTTCCCCCCCTCCATCCATGACCCTTATCTATTGTTTTATGGCCATCCACATTGAGGGAAACTAATTTAGGGACAATTTATTACTGCCAATCAGCCTAATAGCACATCTTTGGGATGTGGGAGGAAACTGGAGCACCCGGAGAAAACCCACGCAAGCACGGGGAGAATGCGCAAACTCCCACAGACACCGGCCCAAATCCATGTGTCTGCACAGCAATCAGTGATAGTCACTGAGCTGTCGTGTTGCCCAGTATCTGGTCCAGTTTAAGCACACATTAACGACATGAAGCACTAGGCCAATTTCGAACAACCAAGAGCAGCCCAAGTACGACCCATCGTGTGTATGCCCCTCGTTGGACACAAGGCGGACCGACTTAAAACCTGTGAATGAAAAGAAAAAAAAAATTATTGTACCATATCCATTTGCCTTTCCAGGGACGCCCCAATGCTAATGACCCTTATTTAAAACAATCTCCTATATCCACCCATCTCCAACCCACTCATGTGCCTGTCTGAGTTACTCTTAAACGACTCTTGCGTGTTTGCCTCCACCACCTTACTTGGCAGAGCATTCCATACCCCCACTACCCTCTGTGTGAAAAACCTCCCTCTATTATCTGTGTTATACCTCTCCCCCCTCACCTTAAGTCCATAGCCCCTTGTCCTATGTGTCTCTATCATAGGAAATAGCTTACCTCTGTTTACTCTACCTATACCCTTCATAATCTTATATACCTCTATTAGATCCCCACTCAGTCGGCGTCTTTCAAGGGAAAAGAGCCCCAATTTCTTCAGTCTTTCCTCATACCCCAGTCCTTCCATACCAGGCAACATCCTGGTAAACCTCCTCTGCACTCCCTCCAGAGTCTCCACGTCTTTCCGGTAGTAAGGCGACCAGAACTGGACATAGTACTCTAAATGCAGCCTAACCAACGTTCTGTACAACTGCAACATTAGTCTCCAGCTCTTACATTCTATACCCCTTCCTGTAAAGGCTAACATACCATAGGCTTTCTTCACCACACTCTCCACTTGCACTGCCACTTCAAAGACTTGTGCACTTGCACCCCCAGGTCTCGCTGTGATTCTATACTCCTTATGGGCTTACCCTTTATCATATAACTCCCCTCTACATTATTCCGGCCAAAATGCATCACCTCATGTTTATCCGGATTAAACTCCATTTTCCATGTATCTGCCCAATTATGATATGGATGTGTATTGCCAGACACTGCTCCTCACTGCCCGCCAATCCAGCCATCTTGGTGTAATCAGCAAATTTGCTGATCACACCACCTACTCCCTCTTCTAAATCATTTATATACACTACAAAGAGAAGAGGTCCCAGTACTGAGCCCTGCGGCACACCACTAGTGACAGACCTCCAGCTAGAAAAGGACCCCTCCACTACTACTCTCTGACTCCTCTTTGCAAGCGAGTTCTCAACCCATCTAGATACCTGGCCACGTATCCCATGAGCTTTAATCTTCTCTACCAACCTACCATGAGGGACTTTGTCAAACGCCTTACTGAAATCTATATAGACGACATCAACAGCTCGTCCTTCGTCGATTGTTTTTGTCACCTCCTCAAAGAATTCTACCAGATTCGTAAGGCAAAACTTCCGCTTTACAAAGCCATGCTGCGTATCCTTAATCAGATCGCAATGCTCTAAGTGCTCATACATCCTATCCTTAAGAATCCTGTCCATCAACTTGCCTACCACTGACGTAAAACTCACCGGCCAACAGTTACCCGGGCTATCCCTTCTACCCTTTTTAAACAACGGTACCACGTTCGCTATCCTCCAGTCCTCTGGGACCTCACCTGTGTCCAAAGAAGAGACAAAGATTTGCGTCAGAGGCCCAGCAATCTCATCTCTCGCCTCCCTAAGCAGCCTAGGATAAATGCCATCGGGCCCCGGAGATTTATCGGTTTTAATGCTACCTAAAAGCCCTAACACTTCTTCCCTCGTAATCGATAGATCTTTCAATTGGTCTACAGCTCCCTCGATGACTGTACCAGACATCAAGCCCCTCTCCTTTGTGAATACCGACGCAAAGTATTCATTCAGGATCTCCCCCATTCTCTCTGCCTCTAAGCACAATTCCCCTCGTCTGTCCCTGAGGAGACCGATTTTACCCCTAGCCACCCTTTTGCTCTTAAGACAGGAGTAAAACGCCTTTGGATTCTCCTTAACCCTACCTGCCAAAGCCATCTCATGCCCCCTCTTTGCTCTCCTAACTCCCCTTTTGAGATCCCTCCTACTCTCTCTATATTCCTCCAACGCTCTCGCTGTTCCCAGCTGCTTAGACCTGACATATGCCTCTCATTTCTTCCTAACCAGGTCTTCTATATCTCTAGTAATCCACGGCTCTCTAATCCTACCTTTCCCATCCTTTTTCCTAACCGGCACATGCCTTTCCTGCACCCATTGCAGTTTTCTCTTGAAAGACTCCCACATACCTAACGTGGTCTTGCCTTCCAACAGCCTATCCCAGTCTGTATCCCTAGGCTCCTGCCTAATCCGGCTGTATCTAGCCTTCCCCCAATTTAGCACCCTCCCCTTAGGACAGCTCTCATCTTTTTCCATTCGTATCCGAAAGTAGATGGAGTTGTGGTCACTATTAGCCATATGTTCGCCTACCGCAACCTCAACCACCTGACCCGGCTCATTGCCCAGAACTAAGTCCAGTATCGCCCCCTCTCTAGTCGGACTATCTACATACTGTTGCAAGGATCCTTCCAATACACATCTTACGAATTCCTCCCCATCCGACCCCCCAGCTCTAGGCACCTTCCAATCCACCCCAGGGAGATTAAAATCTCCCACTACAACAACCCTATTCTTCCTACACTTGTCCAAAATGTCCCTACATATACCCTCTTCCACTGCCCGCGGGCTGTTGGGTGGCCTATAGAACACTCCTAGCGTAGTAATGGCCCCCTTCCTATTCCTCAACTCCACCCATAGAGACTCAATTCCCAACCCCCCCATGTTATCCTCCCTCTGCACTGCTGTGATCTGCTCCCTAACTAAGAGCTCCACTCCCCCTCCTCTTTTCAACCCTCCCCTATCACACCTAAAACACTTATACCCTGGAATATTTAGCTGCCAGTCCTGCCCCTCCTTTAACCATGTCTCTGTCACTGCCACCACATCTAAATTCCTCGCGAACATCAAGGCCCTAAGTTCATCCGTCTTACCCGTCACACTCCTCGCATTAAAACAGATGCACTGAAGACCCTCAGGCCCACTCGGATCCTCCTTCTCCTGGGAGATTTTCCTATCATCTAGACTTACCCTGACCTCCAACTCACTCCCACTCCCAGTGCCTGAGCTGTCTCTCTCCTCCCCACCCCCCCTCCATATTAGTTTAAACCCTGCCGAAACAGTCCAGCCAACCTCCCAGCTAAAATATGTGTACCCTTCCCATTTAAATGTTCCCTATCCCTCTTATACAAGTGCCCTTCCTTTGCAAAGCCTTCCCAATGGTCTACAAAACTAAAACCCTCTGTCCTGCACCAATCCCTCAGCCACGCATTCAGCTGCAGGATCTCATTATTTTTTATCCCTGCTATTACTGGGCACTGGCAGCAACCCAGAGATTGCCACCCTGGAGGCCCTGCACTTCAGCCTGGCTCCCAACTCCCTGAACTGCCTACGTATTTCCCCCCCGCTCTTCCTTCCTACGTCCTTCTCACCTACGTGTATAATTACATCCGCCTGGGTCCCTTGGCCCTTCAAGATTTGGACAGGTGCAGGAAGAATAGAGTGGTTGTAGTGGGTGACTTTAATCTTCCCGGAGTGAATTGGAGGGGGCCTAGAGCTGGGGATACGGAGGGAGAGGAGTTTGTGAAATGTGTTTTGGAAGGGTCTCTAGAGCAGTATGTAACTAGCCCGACTAGGGGAGGGGCTATACTGGATTTAGTGTTGGGTAACGAACCGGGGCAGGTGATTGAGGTAGAGGTAGGCGAACATGTGGCTAACAGTGACCACAAGTCCGTCTACTTTAGGATAAAAATGGAAAGGGACGAGTGCCGGCCGAACGGGAGTGTGCTGAACTGGGGAAGGCAAGCTATAGCAGGATTAGGAGGGAGCTGCAGGACACGGATTGGGAGGGACTGTTAGCTGGCAAGTCCACGGTTGGCAAGTGGGAGGCTTTTAAGGGCAAAATGAAATGGTTGCAGGGGAGGTATGTTCCGGTTAAGCGGAAGGATGTGAAAGGTAGGATTAGAGAGCTGTGGATTACAGGGGGTATTGAAGAGTTGGTCAGGAAGAAGAGGGAGGCGTATGTTAGGTCGAAACGACTGGGTACGGAGAGTGCGCTGGAGGAATATACAGAGAGTAGGAGGGAGCTAAAAAGGGGAATTAGAAAGGCGAAGAGAGGGCATGAAATGGCTTTGGCTGGTAGGATTAAGGAAAGTCCGAAGGCATTTTATTCCTATATTAGGAGCAAGAGAGTAGTTAGAGGGAAAATTGGTCCTCTTAGGGACAAAAGAGGGGAGTTATGTATTGAGTCGGAGGGAATGGGGGAGCTCCTGAATGAATACTTTGCGTCGGTATTCACGAAGGAGAGGGGTTCGGAATCGTGCGGTCTCTTGGAGGGAGCTGAGGATCAGTTGCAGGAAATATCTATTACGAGGGAGGAAGTGCTAGGGCTTTTAGGTAGCGTAAGGACAGATAAAGCTCCGGGGCCTGATGGTATTTATCCCAGGCTGCTTAGGGAGGTGAAAGATGAAATTGCTGGGCCTCTGGCGCAAATCTTTGTCTCTTTTTTGGACACAGGTGAGGTCCCAGAAGACTGGAGGGTAGCAAATGTGGTGCCGCTGTTCAAAAAAGGTAGTAGGGATAACCCTGGAAATTATAGACCAGTGAGTTTGACATCGGTGGTAGGGAAATTAATGGAAAAAATACTTAGGGGTAGGATGTATGAGCATTTGGAGCGTTGCGATCTGATTAGGGATACGCAACATGGCTTTGTTAGAGGGAGGTCTTGCCTTACGAATCATGGGGAATTCTTTGAGGAGGTGACAAAAACGGTTGACGATGGGAGAGCCGTTGATGTCATCTATATGGATTTCAGTAAGGGGTTTGACAAAGTCCCTCATGGTAGGCTGGTAGAAAAGGTTAAGGCGCATGGGATACGAGGTCAGGTAGCTAGGTGGATTGAGAACTGGCTGGGTAATAGGAGACAGAGGGTAGTTGTGGAGGGGACCTTTTCGGGCTGGAGGCCAGTGACCAGTGGTGTGCCGCAGGGCTCAGTACTGGGACCTCTCCTCTTTGTAGTATACATAAATGACTTGGAAGAGAGCGTAGGTGGTGTGATCAGCAAGTTTGCGGATGACACCAAGATGGCAGGGTTGGCGGGTACTGAATTGGAATGTCAGGTGATACAACAGGATATAGATAGGTTGGTGCATTGGGCAGATAGGTGGCAGATGGAATTTAATCCTGACAAATGCGAGGTGATGCATTTTGGAAGGAATAATGCAGAGAGGAGCTATGAGATAAAAGGTAGACAGATTAGGAGTATAGAAATACAGAGGGACCTGGGAGTGCAGGTTCACAAATCCATGAAGGTTGCGACACAAGTGGAGAAGGTTGTTAGGAAGGCTTATGGAATGCTAGCCTTTATAGGAAGGGGTATAGAGTATAAAAGCTGCCGTCTAATGCTTCAGTTGTATAGAACGTTGGTTAGACCGCATTTGGAGTACTGCGTCCAGTTCTGGTCACCTTACTACCGGAAGGACGTGGAGTCTCTGGAAAGGGTTCAGAGGAGGTTTACCAGGATGTTGCCTGGCATGGAGGGGTTGGGTTACGAGGAAAGGTTGGAGAAACTGGGACTTTTCTCCTTGGAAAGACGGAGATTGAGGGGGGACATGATAGAGGTATATAAGATACTGAAGGGAATAGATAGAGTCAATAGTGAGAGACTGCTCCCTAGACTGGGTACAAATACGAGAGGTCATGATTTAAGGGTGAGGGGGGAGAGGTATAATTTGGATGTGAGAGGAAGGTTCTTTACGCAGAGAGTTGTGGGGGTATGGAACGCGCTACCGAGTAGGGTGGTGGAGGCAGGAACGTTGGACTCGTTTAAGGTTCAGTTAGATAGACACATGAGTGAAACGAGGATGGAGGGTTATGGTAGGGGCTATTAGATAAGGTCAGAACCTCGGGAGACACCGGAAATGCAGTTGAGTCTTGTAAGTTAAAGTTTTTGTCTTTTTATTCTGCAGGTGGAAGTCCACGTCGTTGTCAAACGAGGGGCATACACACGGTGGGTCGTGCGTGGGCTGCTCTTGGAGGTTCCGGGAGTGGCCTAGTACTTCGTGTCGGTGTGTGTGCTTGATCCTGGACCGGTAGACGGGCGCTGCAACAGCTCAGTGACTAGCACTGCTAGCTGTGCAGATACATGGATTTGGGCCTGTGTCTGTGGGAGTTTGTGCATTCTCCCTGTGGTTGCGTGGGTTTCCTCCCACACCCCAAAGATGTGCTCTTAGGCTGATTGGTTTTTACCAAATTGACACTATTCTCCCCTGAATCTGGCTAAGTTAGGGGTTCCATTTGTAGACACGCAGGGTAGAATAGGTGTAGGGTGATGCGGCGGCGCGGGCTCGTTGGGCTGAAGGGCCTGTTTTCCGTGCTGGGTTATTCTTTGTTCTTTGTTCTATTCCCTCTACCCTCTCTGACACATCCTGTACCGCTGCTCCAGGGAGGCAGACTACCATCCTGGACTCCCGCTTTTGCCCACAGAACCGCCTATCCTCTAACCCTCCCATCCCCCACCACTATCTCACATCCAGCCCCCATCATTCCCTCTGAGGCATTCCAGTCTTCCCCTCATGCCCTTTCCACCTCAGTTGGCGCCTTACCCCTGATATCTTAAGAGACTACCCCTGGGGTAGCCTTTAGACCATTACTCTTCTTTTTCTCCTTCCTGAGTGTAACCCACCCATCCGCCCTCCTAGGCTCTGGGATCCCCTCTTGAACGTGGTTCCTATTCATTAGCGCCTCATTTTCCCGAACTAAAAATAAATCCTCCAGCCTCAACTCCAGTTGCCTAACCCGGGCCCCCAAACGCTGCAACTCCAGACATTTGGTGCAGATGTGGACTCTCCGGAGATGCTGTGTCTCCAGGAACTCCCACATATTGCACCTTACACAGCTGACATGCCTCCCCATGGACCCTGCCATTTATTTGACCACCCTTAAACTTATGGACACAGTTAGAAAAATTTGACCAGTACCTCACCTTGCCTAAGCCTGCTCTCACCTAAGCCCTGTGAGACAAAGCCCTTGCAGTACTCACTCAGCACCCGCCTCACTCCGCTGCCTGCTGTCTACTGTGGCCTTGTTTTTGTACTCCCGCACTCCCTTCCCAACTGCCCTTGCGCCTAAGACCCCGCTACGGAAAGCGCAAAATGCAAAAAAACCCGTGAACCAGCAATGCAATTGAAAAAAATCAGTACACTCGCAGTTTAGACTCACCAGCCACCAGTACACAGCTCCGGAGAACAATATTGACCAGGATACCAGAAAGATCTCTTCTGCTCTTTGAAATAGTGTTGTGGAAGTTTTCCTGTCCACCTGAGAGGGCGGTCACGGTCACAGGTTAACATTTCATCCAAAAGATGACATTCAAGGCGATGGGCCAAGTGCTGGCAAGTGGGATTAGGTGGTCAGGTCAGGACCTTTTATGCATTGGTACAGTCTCTATGGGCTGTAGGGCCTCTTCTGCATTGTAGTATTCTGTAATCTGTGAAAAGATGGTACTTCTGATAGTTCAGCAAAAATGCTCAGTGCCACATTTAGGGTGTCAGCCTAGATTGTATGTTTTTTATTGAGACCGGAACCTACAATTTTCAAATTCAAAGGCAAGATTTCTCGACATTGAACCATGGTAGGCAAGTTGAATTGTGTGTGACTTATTGCAGGAGTTTATAGGAGTGTGTGCACTTTTAATGCAGTGATTAATGTAATTTTAGTTTGTCATGGCATCTGGAAGATCAGCTGCATCCCTCATGCGGGCTGTGCGAGTATCTGAATTTGGCGAGCCAGGAGTCCTCAAGTTACAATCAGATATTCCTGTACCTAACCCAAGCGAAAATCAGGTAAGATGCATCTTGCTACCATGACATTAGTGTACCTTTAAGAAATGGTTTTTTAAAAATCATGTCCTCTGCAGCTATCACAGCTTCAATTATTTTTATTGTGGCATAGGCTATCTGGAGAAGTCCTTTAATTGCTACTTCAATGGTTTAAATGGGGTTTTGTTTATTTTTACTCTTGGATCTTTTATGACTCTGCATTGTGAGCAGGAAGATTGATTGATGTGTCAAAATCAGGTGGTTCCTCCCCCAGAAGAATTCAAGGATTTATTTTCAGTTTTAGTTTAGAAGGGGGTGGACACCAAGCTGAAAAGAAGTGTTTCTTTCACTCCTGGTATTGGAAATTTGGCTGTCTATCTAGAAGCAACATTCCTGGCTTTCCTAAGGTAGAAAATCTGCTGTTGGAGGTTGATCTGCCAAGAGTCTCTCAGCCTCTGGTGTTTTGGGAAGCTGTTCTGACTTCAAGCTGTTCTTGGGAAGTCAGAGTTTCAATTTTCCACCCAAGGATCTAAGTTCCAGCAGCAAGTGAGCATTCATATTTTATGTATCAAACTTGCAGCAAATGTTTTGTTTGTGAGATTTGTTTCATTGGAACGGTGTTTAGGTGTTAACCTTTATACAATATCATAATTGTTTTTTCTCTTGTTTCCAAATTGGTGAAAGTTGTTTCTAATTTTTTTTCTACTCATGTTAATTGTATTCTTAAATAAACTTTATTTGATAAAAGCTCTCTAGTGGGTCATTGGAATCATACCTGAAGTGAAACATCTCATCCTCACCCGAGCCAAATTCAAGTTGTAAAACTTATGATGCAAGGGGACTTATAGATCATAGAAGCCTACAGTGCAGAAAGAGGCCCTTCGGCCCATTGACTCTGCACCGGCCACAATCCCACCCAGGCCCTACCCTCATAAAACTCTTTGGAGTTTCGGACCTGAATTAAAACACTACTAACTATAATGTTTGTGAGACTCAATAGTCTAGTAGCGCAGGTCTACTTCCAGCTATTTTCAGGGGAATTTCGCAGTAGAATCATAGAATCATAGAAATCCTACAATGCAGAAAGAGGCCATTTGGCCCATCGAGTCTGCACCGACCACAATCCACCCAGGTCATACCCCCACATCCTGACACATTTACCCGCTAATCCCTCTAACCTATGCATTTCAGGACACTAAGGGACAATTTTAACACAGCCAATCAACCTAACCTGCACATCTTTGGACTGTGGGAGGAAATTGCAGCACCTGGATGAAACCCACACAGACACGAGGAGAATGTGCAAACTCCACACAGTCAGTGACCCAAGCCAGGAATCGAATCCAGCTCTCTGGAACTGTGAAGCAACAGTGCTAACCTCTATGCTACTGTGCCGCCCTATTGTGGTGTGAATGTAAGCCTTACTTGTGACTAATAAATAAACTTTAAAGTCCTGGAATTGGGACTTTAATTCAGATCAGATTAGATTTGATTTGTTTGATTTATTATTGTCAGATGGATTGGCATACGGTGAAAACTTTTGTTTCTAGTGCACTATAAACACCAAACATACCATTCATTGGGTACACAAAGGAGAAGGAAAGGATAGGATGCAGAATATAGTATTACAGTCATAGCTAGGGTGTAGAGAAAGATCAACTTAATATCAGCTTGGAGTGCACAGTGACACAGTGGTTAGCACTGCTGTGTCACAGCATCAGGGACCCTGGTTCAATTCCAGTGTCGGGTTACTGTCTGTATGGAGTTTGCATGTTCTCCCTCTGTCTGCGTGGGTTTACTCTGGATGCTCTGGTTTCCTCCCACATCGAAAAATGTGCAGGTTAATTGATTGACAATGCTAAATTGGCCCTAGCGTCAGGGGATTAGCAGAGTAAATGTGTGGGGTTATGGGTATAGGGCTTGGGTGGGATGTGATCGGTGCAGACTCGATGGGCGGAATGGTCTCCTTCTACATTGTAGAGATTCATGAGATTCTACACTGTAGGTCCATTTAAAAGTCTGATGGCAGCAGGGAAGAGACTGCTTTTTTTATTCATTCATGGGATATGGCGTTCCTGGCTGGCTAGCTTTTATTGCCCTTGAAAAGGTGGTGGTGAGCTGCCTCCTTGAACCGATGCAGACACATTGCGATTTGGGAGGGAGTTCCAGGATTTTGATCTAGTGACTGCAAAAGAACGCTGATATATTTCTAAGTCAGGATGGTGAGTGGCTGCAGGATGGTGGTGTTCCAATATGTCTGCTGCCCTTGTCCTTCTAAATGGAAGTGATTGTGAGTTTAGTAGGTGCTGTATAAGGATCTGTGGTGAATTGCTGCAGCGCATCTTGTAGATAGTACACCCTGCTGCTACCGGGCGTCAGTGGTGGAGGGAGTGGATGTTTGTGGATATGATGTTAATCAAGTGGGCTGCATTATCCTGGATGGTGTCGAGCTTTTTGAGTGCTGTTGGAGCTGCACCCATCCAGGCAAGTGGGGAGTAGTCCATCACTCTCCTGACTTGTGCCTTGTAGATGGTGGATAGACTTTGGGGAGTAAGGAGGTGAGTTACTAACTGCAGAATTTCTACCTCTGACCTGCTCTTGTAGCTACTGTGATTATGTGGCGAATCCAGTTGGTCAATGATAACACCAAGGATGTTGACAGTGGGGAATTCAGTGATGGTAACACCATTGAATGTCAAGGGGTGGTGGTTCGAATGTCTCTTATTGATGATGGTCATTGCCTGGCATTTGTGTGGCGCGAATGTTACTTGCCTGGATACTGCCCAGATCTTGTTGCATTTGGACATAAGAACGTAAGGCATGGACTGCTTCAGGTCTGAGGAGTCACTGAATGGTGCTAGACATTGTGAAATCATCGATGAACATTCCCACTTTGGACCTTATGACGGAGGGAAGGTTATTGATGAGCAGTAGAAGAGGATTGGGCCTAGGACACGACCCTGAGGGATGCCTGAAGAAATGTCCTGGAGCTGAGATGACTGACTCTCCACAACCATAACTATCTTCCTAAGCGCCAGGTATGACTCCAAGCAGTGGAGAGTTTACCCCTGATACCCATTGATTCCAGTTTTGCTAGGGCTCCTTGATGCTACACTTGGTCAAATGCAGCCTTGATGTCAAGGGCTGTGAGTCTCGCCTCACCTCTGGAATTCAGCTCGTTTGTCCATGTTTGAACCAAGGCTGTAATAAGGTCACGAGCTAAGTTCTCTGGCAAAACTCATACTGGGCGTCACTGAGCAGGTTATTGCTGAGCAGGTGCTGCTTGGTCCATCCCACAGTCCAAAGATGTGCAGCCTGGCAGAAGTCATCCTTGTTTCGAGAAACTGATAATGATAGTTTTATCCCATCTACCCCCTGTGGTAGTTGGCATAATAAATTAATTTATCTCTTTAAGTATCAGTAATGCTAGGATGTACAAGCAGGTCTTTTGCTTCACAAAGCAATGTTTTCGAGCTGAGATTATAATGTTTGTTGAATTTTGAAGCATTTCATTACTAAATGTCCAGGGTACAGACTCAATTCTTGGTCTGGAGTCCCTGTGCAAGAATATATTGGTCTTAGCATCAATCTTATGGTTTTCATTAATCATGGGAAAATAACTGATTCACATTGCTGTTCAAAACATTTTTTTCTCATTGTGGTGAAAGCCTGATTATCCTTTATAATGGAAGGAGTCCCATACAGGTAATCAAAATTGGTGTAGAACAGAAAATGCTCGCAGGACCGACTCCCAAATCGGGTCATGTTTATCTCAATTAGCAAATCAAAGGTAGGACATGAAAGTGGAACTCAGGTAGATCAGCCATGATCTTGTTAAATCATGGAGCAGGGTTGAGGAATCCTACTCCTAACCTTGTTTCTGTTGTTCTTGGTTTAGCTGATCTAGCAGTCAAATGGCTGCAAAATACCTGACCCAAAGCTTCAGGGCAACAGTTTGAACCAACTTGAAGCTATGAGCCTTAATAATTTGCAAACGATGGTTAACTGACGAAGAAATCTCTTCATTTCCTATTCTCTTTGTGCCGTTCCTGGTTTGCTTCTCATTCTCAAGAATAAATAAACATAAATTATTTGGAAGGAACTTTCAGAAGGGGTCAGATGTAGACTTGGAAATAAAAACATATAGAGTTCCCCTCCATCTAGATCTCCATTTGTTGGTTTACTGAAGGACTAAATGTTTGTTTGGGCTGGTTTAGAATGGTCAGATTGGGACTGTGGTCAGCAGAATTTCTGACTTCCTCTTTTTTTGAAAACTAAGAATGCTCTTTGCCCTGTTAGGTTCTAATCAGAGTCCGTGCTTGTGGTGTAAATCCAGTTGAAACTTACATGCGTTCCGGATCCTATGCAAGGAAGCCATGTTTGCCCTGGACACCTGGAAGTGACGTGGCAGGAATCGTGGAACAAGTAGGACAGTGTGTCAGTAAATTTAAGGTAATTTGTTACATTTTGTGATGATCTTAAAATTGGCTCTCCCATCCCAAGAATTGTCCTGAATTATATTTTAAAATATTTTATGGCTGTTTGTAGAAAATACATTTTTCTTTTAAAATCACTGAACTCGCCATTAACAACAGCTTGTATTTAAATAGTGCATTGAACATAAGGGAGACATATGGTAATATCATTGGGCTAATAATGCAGAGGCCCAGGCTAATACACCATGGTAACTGGTGATCATTAAAGAGAATATAAAGCTAGTCTCTGACTTCACTGCAGCAGGAGCATGCTGTGAACGGTTGGTAAGATCATGCCCTGTGGACTCTGGAAATCTGAAATAAGAATAAAAACAGCAAATGCTGGAAAAACTCAGCAGGTCTAGCAGCATTTGTAGAAAAAGAAACAGTTAATGTTTTGGAGGGGGTGGCAAATAGGATTAACAAAGGGGGTCGAGATGAAGGAGAAGGAGGATGGTCTGAAGTTGTTGAACTCAGTGTTGAGTCCAGAAGGCTGTTTAATGCCGAATCAAAAGATGAGATGTTGTTCTTTCAGTGTGCATTGGGCATCACTAGAACATTGCAGATGGCTAAGGATGAACACATGGGCATGAAGGCAAGGGGGTAAGCTGCCAAGTGATAGGATGGTCCGGGTATTGCTTGCGGATGGAATGAAGGTGTTCCACAAAGCAGTCATCCAGTCTGTGTTTAGTTTTTGCAATGAATGACCAGGTAATTTAGCAGAACTCTTGCAAGGGTTTTTCCTGTGATGGAGAGCAGCAAGATTCCTCGGTGGTTGTCGCATACTTGCCGATTGCCCTTCCTCTTGTAGACGTTACAAGCTTCCAGGCTAAATGGTAGGACTCTGAAGAGTGCAGTTGAACAGAGGGATCTGGGAATACAGGTACAAAATTCACTGAAAGTGACGTCACAGGTGGATAGGGTCGTAAAGAGTGCTTTTGGTACATTATCGTTTATAAATCGGAGTATCGAGTATAAAAGTTGGAGTGTTATGGTAAGGTTATATAAGGCATTGGTGAGGCCGAATTTAGAGTACTGTGTACAGTTTTGGTCACCTAGTTACAGGAAGTATGCAAATAAGGTTGAAAGAGTGCAGAGAAGGTTCACAAGGCTGTTGCCGGGACTTGAGAAGCTGAGTTGCAGAGAGAGATTGAATAGGTTAGGACTTTATTCCCTGGAATGTAGAAGAACGAGGAGCGATTTGATAGAGGTGTGTAAGATTTTGATGGGTATAGATAGAGTGAATGCAAGCAGGCTTTTTCCACTGAGGCAAGGGGAGAAAAAAAACCAGAGGGCATGGGTTAAGGGTGAAAGGAGAAAAGTTTAAAGGGAATATTATGGGGGGGCTTCTTCACACAGAGAGTGGTGGGAGTGTGGAATGAGCTGCCGGATAAAGTGGTAAATGCGGGGTCACTTTTAACATTTGAGAAAAACTTGGACGGGTTCATGGATGAGAGGGGTATGGAGGGATACGGTCCAAGTGCAGGTCAGTGGGACTAGGAAAAAATGGTTCAGCGCAGACAAGGGCCAAAAGGCCTGCTTCTGAGCTGTAATTTTCTATTGTTCTATGGTTTTATAGTAGTTGTAAGATGGGAAGCATCTTTAAGTTCCTGAGGAATGGATCCTTGCTTCCAAAAGGACTGGAACAACTCGGTGAGCTTCTTGATGAGTACAGGACCAGTAGCTTTGTAGATCTCTGCGGGTTGGCATCTGCCCCTGGGGCTTTGCCACGGGATAGCTGGCTGACAGCTTTCGTGACTTCGGCTACTACCGGTGGGTCATCCATGGCGTTGTTGATATCAACCTGGGGAATCCTGTCTATTGCCTCATCGTTAATAGATGACATTGGTTGAGGACGGCTTCAAAGTGTTCAGCCCATCTCTTCAGGATCTGAGCCTTCTCTGTAATGAGAGTTGTACCATCTGTACTCAGGAGGGGAGAACTTCCGAGAGATTGAGGTCCGTAGAGAGAGTTGAGGGCTTCATAGAACCATTTCAAGTCGTTTCTGTCAGTGTATCCCTGTACTTCATCTGCCTTGGCACTCAGCCAGGCATCCTGCATCTTACGCAGTTTATTCTGGACTGCCCTGCGAGCACTGGCAAAAGCATTTTTCTTGACAGTTGATGGGTCCTTCTGACAGGCCTGATGAAGACGGTGCTTTTCAACAAGTAGAGCCTGCGTCTGCTCATCATTCTCATCGAACCAATCATGCTGCTTGCGGGTAGAGGCCCCGACCATCTTCAGTGCAGATGAATGGACAGCATCCCTGAAGCATTCCCAGCCGTCCTGAGCGCTGTCTGTGAGGTACAGGTCAGCAAGCTTAATTTCTAAGTCTTCAGCCAGTGCTGAATCAATGCTGGCATTCTTTAGCTTGGCCGCTTTGATTCTTTTCATAACCTTGCTTCCTTGTGGTCGCCTCTTGTGTCTGATGCAGAACCTCATTTTGGAGACACTGAGCCTGTGGTCTGTCCAGCAGTCAGCACCACACGTGGCCTTGGTCACTCTGACAACCTGCCTGTCTTTTCTCCGGACAATGACATGGTTGATAAGATACCAGTGCTTAGAGCGGGGTGCATCCAGGAGTCCTTGTTACGGGTACGCAGACGGAAGGTTATGTTGGTGATGAGGAGGTCGTGTGCTGCATGGGTCTTCATTAAGAGTAGGCTGTTACTGTTACACTTGCCCACTCCATGCCTCCCAATGACTCCCTGCCAGATTGCAGAGTCACACCCGACTCTTGCACTGAAATCGCTAAGCAAGATCAGCTTGTCGGTACTGCTCACTGCTGATAGTAGAGCACCTGGTTCTTCATAGAACTTGTTTTTCATCTTGTCTGGGTTGTTCATTGTGGGGGCATAGACGCTGATCAGGATGGCTTGACTTCTGTTCTGTAGCGGAAGCTGTAACGTCATAAGCCGATCGTTCACACCCTTGGGTAGACTAGCAAGTTTCTGAACAAGGTGACTCCTGACGGTGAATCCAACTCCAGCATCATGACGCTCATCGCTGCCACGACCACTCCAGGAAAGAGTGTATCCAACTCCAGTTTCAGTCAACTGTCCTACGTTGGCAAGACAAGTTTCACTCAGGGCTGCAATGTCAATGTTGTATCTTGCAAGCTGTCTGACAACTAAGGTTGTTCTTCTCTCTGGTCTGTCTGCTGTAGAGTTGTCCAAAAGCGTGCGCATGTTCCAAGTGCCAATGGTGAGCAGTGTCATCTTGTGATTTATTTTGTTTGTTCAACCACAAGATGGGATCCCCGCTAGCCGCGGTAAACTGGCCAGGGTGTAGTGAAGCAGGCAATATTTAGGGCACCTTTTCTAGCCCCTTCCTCATTCTACAGAGATGAGCAGTGCATTCCTGAAGAGGACTGCTCAGTCGCCCAGGTAGACGCCGAGTTCCACTGCTGCTTCGGTCAGCGGAAAACGACCATTAGACCTGAGCCATCTGTATGCAGGTCCGTGACTACAACTCCCAGTGTATCCACACCTGCTGCTTCGTCGCTCGCCCATCGCCACAGGACTTCAAAGGTTGAACAGGATGATGATGATCATGATGGTGTCGAGACTAGCGCTTAATTTGGATTAAAGTGAGGGAGAGTTGCGCAGCGTCAGTCTCACTCTTCCCAATTCCCATCTGATCCAGTGGCAAGACAAGAGTCAAGATGGCTGGAGATGGGACTAGGCACAGTGGATGACCAGGACGTCTTCTGTATCTTGTCCTGCTCTTCGCGTTCCATGGTGCTTGCAGAGACCGCCTTCTTGACTTTTGGACCTTCCATTGGTCTTGTCCGTTCAATCCACTGGAGTCTGTCTTCACATGCTGGGATAGACATCTCCCTATCTCACTGAGGATTGAGACCTGTCAGCTACCCTCATCTGGTTTAGCTGGCTTGTCGAAGCCATTGCCCGGGGTGTGGCCGCTGTCATATGCAAACAGCTACGGGGAGCCACAGGTGAGAGCTGAGTGCCAGATGGGGACAAAGCTTGGACAAACTGCCCTGAAAAGGATGCGACATGTTCCCCCACCAGAGCTACTACCCCTCCCTGACACCCATACACTCTATTGCGGAAATCTCGCTGCTCTCCATCACAGGAAAAACCCTCGCAAGATTCCTGCTAAATGGTCTGGTCACTCATTTGGAGCTGGGCCTGCTTCCAGAGTCACAGTGTGGCTTCCACAAAGGTTGCGGTACTATTGACATGATTTTTGCTGCGCGCCAACTTCAGGAGAAGTGTCAGGAGCAGAATTGCGAGCTCTATACAACCTTTGTTGACCTTGCAAAAGCCTTTGACACAAAGCCTGTGGAGGAGCACGTCAAAGTTCGGCTGTCCCCCCCAAATACATTCAGATGGTACGCCAGTTCCATGATGGCATGATGGCCAGAGAACTGGATGGCAGAGAATCCTCTGAGGCATTCCCAGTCACCAGTGGCGTCAAACAGGTTTATGTGCTCGCACCCACACTGTTCAGCATGATGTTTACTGCCATGCTGAATTATGCCTTCCAGGACAGTATTGCTGGAATCAGCCTCAAGTACAAAGTGGATGGGAAGCTATTCAACCTGAGGAGACTTCAAGCTATTACCAAAGCGAAGGAGATTGTTCTGGGAGATTTCCTCTTTGCTGATGACTGCGCCGTGTATACAAAGAACAAAGAACAAAGAACAACCCAGCACGGGAAACAGGCCCTTCGGCCCAACAAGCCCGCGCCGCCGTATCACCCTACACCTATTCTACCCTGCGTATCTACAAATAGAACCCCTGACTTAGCCAGATTCAGGGGAGAATAGTGTCAATTTGGTAAAACCAATCAGCCTAAGATACTGTTTCAAAGCCAGAAATGTAAGGCAGTATGGACAAATTTTCCATGGCTTGTGGCAACTTTGGGCTCACCGTCAACATTAAAAAGACTGAAGTCATGCACCAGCCTGCTCCTCATGCACTGTACACAGAACTCATAATCACAATCAAAGGGCAGAAACTACAGGCAGTTCACTTACCTTGGCAGCACCCTCTCCCAAGCAGCGACTATTGACACAGAAATTAACTGCAGAATAGCAAAGGCATGTTCTACTTTCGGTAGACTGCGCTCCACTGTATGGGAACGTCAAGGAATCAGCCCAGCAACAAAACTGAAGGTCTACAGTGCTGTGGTACTCACTACCCTCCTGTATGCCTGTGAAACGTGGACTGTGAATCAAAGGCATGCAAAACAGCTCAATCATTTCCATATGACTTGTCTTCACAGAATATTACACATCAGATGGCAAGACAAAGTACCAGACATGAAGTTCTCTCTAGAGTAAGTCTACCATCAGTCCACACACTGTTGTTGAGAGTACAGACCCGGTGGGCAGGTCATGTCACCTGTATGCCAGATGAGCGCGTACCCAAGCAGCTCCTCTTTGGGAAACTTTCTGCTGGAAGACATTCACATGGAGGGCAGGAGAAAAGTTACAAAGACACACTCAAGACCTCCCTGAAGTCGCTTGACATAGACACCTGGGAAACACTGGCACAAAACCGCCTTACCTGGCGCCTCTTCCACAAGGGCTGTCAAGCTCACTCAGCAAGGTGCATTGCTGAAGCACAACTTAAGCGTGAGCTGCGCAAGTCCACAGCCACCAGCGCAACAATTACAGTGCCTACACAAGTCTGTCCAATAAATGCCAGGAGATTAAGAACATAAGAAATAGGAGCAGGAGTAGGCCATCTAGCCCCTCGAGCCTGCCCCACCATTCAATAAGGTCATGGCTGACTGAAGTGGATCAGATCCACTTACCCGCCTGCTCCCCATAACCCTTAATTCCCTTATCGATCAAAAATTTATCTACCCGTGACTTAAACATATTCAATGAGGTAGCCTCCACCACTTTAGGCTTTTTCAAAACTATCCCTTTACATTTGTAAATTTTCTTGATTGCAACTTTCTATTCCACCTATTTTAGTGTCATCTGAAAATCCAAATACAGTACACTCTTTCCCAGCATACAAGCCATTAATATAGATTGTAAATAGTTGGGGCCCCAAGGACAGAACCCTGTGGCACACGACTGCTTACATCTTGCCAATAAGATGACCTATTTACTCTGACTCTCTGCTTTGTATTAGCTAGCCAGTTCTCTATCCAAAATATATTACCCCTAACCCCATGAGATCTTACCTTGTCTATTAACCTTTTCTGTGACACCTCATAAAATGCCTTTTGAAAGTCCAGATTTTCTACATCTACAGAATCCCCATTATCCACTTTGACTAATTTGCCAGACCTCTTCAAAGATGTAAAAAGCAAATTTACCCTTCATAAAACCATGCTGACCCTGATGGATTGCATTTGGATTTTCCAAATGTCCTGTTATTACTTCCTTCACAATAGATTCCCAACATTTGAAAAAAACTGGTCTGTAATTTCCTATGTTCTGCCTCCCTCCCTTTTTGAATGAGGGTTTCAACAGCCATACATGCAAGGGATTTTGTGCATTCCACTAATAGAATAGCAGTTGGATTTGGCTTAAGATTACCTGCTGAGTCGTGACACCATCTTTGGTAGGGGTGGCAATGTCTCCGGGAGGAGCAGTGCGCCAATAATGCATTGAGAAAGGGAAGCTCAGTCTTGCTGGTGAGATTTCTGATTTCTAAGTTTTGAAGGATCTTGAGGCCCCACTGGCAATCTCATGGACAGAGAGTACCGGCCAACCCAACACAATTTACCCTCGTATAGTGGATTCAAGCCACTAAAATTGCATTGCAACTTGATAGTCTTAATTAATTAAATTTTGGTGAATCATGCAGTTATTTATGATTGCATGCAGACATTGTACAAACTAGAACCAGTTCTGTAGTATAATATTTTGGAACAGCATTTCTAATCAGTTTTAAGAAACAAATATATTTTTCTAATTTTTATGGTATTCACAAGTCTGCTTGAAAATCACAGGTGATATTTTCTTTGATCTAACTTGCAGATTTAATTCTTAAAGCTCTACTAAGTATACATAGGTTAGAGGGATTAATGGGTATAATATGTAAGGATAAGGGGGTAGGGCCTGGGTGGGATTGTGTTCGGTGCAGACTCGATGGGCCGAAGGGCCTCTTTCTGCACTGCAGGGTTCTATGATTCTATTCTATACACTTCAATGGGCAGAGAATTCCAGAGATTCACCACCCTCTGAGAGAAAAAGTTCCTCCTCAACTCTGTTCTAAACTGACCTCCCCTTATTTTGAGGCTGTGCCCTGTAGTTCTGGTTTCCTTTCTAAGTGGAAAGAATCTCTCTACCTCTACCCTATCTAGCCCCTTCATTATCTTATCTGTCTCTATAAGATCACCCCTCAGCCTTCTAAACTCCAACGAGTACAGGCCCAACGACTCCGTGCCTGAATTGGCCTGATCAGTCATCTTCGGACACACCGCATCCAGCCTCAAAATGACTAATGATGTCGAGGTCCTCATCGATGACGATGGATGAGCAAGTTTCTGCAATGTAGAGGAGACTGCATTGGAACACCAAATACAGTAGATCTGATTGAAGGAGGTGCCAGTGAAATACTCCTTCAACTGAAAGGAGTGCTTGGACAATGTTATGTGATGACATAATACTGGAATTCGTGGAAATGGTGGAGGTGATTCTTTGAACATAAGAACATAAGAAATAGGAGCAGGAGTAGGCCATCTAGCCCTTCGAGCCAGCCCCGCCATTCAACAAGATCATGGCTGATCTGACGTGGCTCATTTCCACTTTCCCGCCTTCTCCCCATAACCCTTAATCCCCTTGCCTATCAAAAACCTATCTACCCGCGTCTTAAATATATTTAGCGAGGCAGCCTCCACCACTTCAACGGGCAGAGAACTCCAGAGATTCACCACCCTTTGAGTGAAGAAGTTCCTCCTCAACTCCGTTCTAAACTGCCCCCCCCCTTATCTTGAGGCTGTGCCCTCTAGTCCTACTGTCCTTTCTGAGCAGGAAGAGCCTCTCCACCTCTGTCCTATCCATCCCATTCATCATCTTGTACATCTCAATGAGACCTCCCCTCATTCTTCTAAACTCTAACGAGTACAAGCCTAGTTTATTCAGCCTCTCCTCATAGCTCAACCCCCTCAACTCCGGTATCAGCCTAGTGAACCTCCTCTGCACTCCCTCCAAGGCCAAAATATCCTTGCGTAAGTGCGGCGACCAAAACTGCACACAGTACTCCAGCTGTGGCCTCACCCGTGCCCTGTACAGTGGCAGCAAGACCTGCCTACTTTTATATTCAATCCCCTCGCTATGAAGGCCAGCATCCCATTAGCCTTCCTGACCACCTGCTGCACCTGCAGGCTGGGTTTTGGTGACTCATGCACAAGGACCCCGAGGTCCCTCTGCACAGTAGCATGCTGCAGTTTTTTGCCATGTAAGTAGTAGTCCTTCCTACCATTATTCCTACCAAAGTGGACAACTTCACACTTGCCAACATTAAATTCCATTTGCCAGTTCCTGGCCTATTCGCCCAGCCTATCTAGATCCCTCTGCAGACTTTCCACACCCTCCGCACAATTTGCCGTTCCACCAGTCTTGGTGTCATCAGCAAATGACACAGAAGCTGGTGTGTTGCAAGGTGAGGACAAGTGTGACCCTTTTATGGTCTCCTTTTTTTGGGAGAGAGAGAAGGCTGATGCCAAGAGGTGTGGGAGATGGGTCAGAAATTGTTGAGTGCCCTGTCAACCACAGTGGAGGGATGGGGATCCTCAGTTTAGGGAAAAGACAGACAGGTCAAAAGCGCCATTTTGGAAGCTAGCATCATCAGAACAGATGTGACAGAGGCAGGGAAACTAGGCGAATGGGATGGAGCATTATGGGAAGCAGACTGTGAGGAGCCATAGTTGAGCTAACTGTGGGAGCTTGTGGGCCTGTAATGAATATTTGTAGTCAGTCCATGACTAGAAATGGAGTAAACACAGTAATGGTAAACACATTTCTCTACACCAGAAAGGAAGACAGAGAGCTTAAAAAAGGGAGGGAAGGAGTCAGAGAATGACCATGCAAAAGTGAGAGAGGGGTGGAAATTAGAAGCAAATCTGTTTCAAGGTCCAGACCAGAACATGAAGCTGCACTAATAAAGTCATCAGTATAACAGAAAAGGAGTTGTGGGAGAGGGTCTGAGTAGAACTGGAACAAGGAATATTCCACGTACCCCATGAAAAGACAGGGCGTAACTAGGGCCCATGCAGCTATCCAGAGCCACACTTTTTATTTGCAGAAAGTAGGACAAGTTAAAGGAGAATTTATTTAATGACAGAACAAGTTCAGCCAGGGAGAGGAGAGTAGTGGTGGACACTCATTATCCTCACATCCTTCAAGGAATAAGCAGAGAGCCCTCCAAGCATCCTTGTTGTGGATGGAGGTATAGAGGGATTAGATGTCCAGAAGGAAGAAAAGGCAGTTAGGGCCAGGAAACTTGAAATTGTTGATATGACATGGGGAAATCTATAATCGATTGTTGTAAAAATCTATCTGATTCATTAATGTCATTTAGGGAAGGAAATCTGTCACTTCACCCAGTCTGACCTACATGTGATTCCAGATTATAATATGTGATTGACTCTTAACTGCCCTCTGAAATGGCCCAGTAAACCACTCAGTTCAACGGCTGGAGCGTGTCGACAAGAGGAATTTCACAGTAACTTCATTGTAGTGTTAATGTAAGTTTACTTGTGACACTAATGAATAAATAAACAATTAACGATGGGCAACAAATGCTGGTCTTATCAGTGATATTCCATGAAAGAATTAGAATAAATCCCAAGATGCATTATTGGGAGCAAAATTAGACTAAATAATGACAGCAAACCATGTAGGGAGAAATTGGGGCAGGTAACCTAAAGAATCATTGAATTCCTACAGTGCAGAAAGACCATTGGGCCTATCAAGCCTCACTGACAATAAATAACCCTCACAACCCCACACATTTACTCTGCTAATCCTCCTGACACTAAAAGGCAATTTATCATTGCCAGTCAACCTCACCAGTACGTCTTTCAGACTGGAAGGAAACCCACACAGAGTTTTGTATAGTTGCAACATGACCTCATGGCTCTGAAACTCAATCCCTCTACCAATAAAAGCTAACTCACCATACACCTTCTTAACAACCCTATCAACCTGGGCGCCAACTTTCAGGGATCTATGCACATGGGCACCGAGACCTCTCTGCTCATTCATACTACCAAGTATCTTACCGTTAGCCCAGGACTCTGTATTCCTGTTACTCTTTCCAAAGTGAATCACCTCACACTTTTCCACATTAAACTCCACTTGCCACTTCGCAGCCCAGCTTTGCAGCTTATCTATGTCCCTCTGTAACCTGCAACATCCTTCCACATTCTTCACAACTTCACCGATTTTAATGTCACCCGCAAATTTATTAACCTATTCTTCTACGCCCTCATCCAGGTCATTTATGAAAATGACAAACAGCAGTGGCCCCAAAACAGATCCTTGCGGTACACCACTAGTAACTGAACTCCAGGATGAACATTTCCCACCAACCACCACCCTCTGTCTTCTATCAGCTAGCCAATTTCTGATCCAAACTGCTAAATCACCCCCAATCCCATGCCTCCATATTTTCTGCAATAGCTTACCGTGGGGAAACTTATCAAACACTTTACTGAAATCCATATACACCACATCAACTGCTTTACCCTCATCCACCTTGTTGGTCACCTTCTCAAAGAGCTCAGTAAGATCTGTGAGGCATGACCTACCCTTCACAAAACTGTGTTGACTACCCCTAATCAAATTATTCCTTTCTGGATAATGATAAATCCTACCTCTTATAATCCTTTCCAAAACTTTGCCTACAACAGAATTAAGGCTCACTGGTCTATAATTCCCAGGATGGTCTCTACTCCCCTTCTTGAACAAGGGGACAACACTTGCTATTCTCCAGTCCTCTGGCAGTATTCCTGTCGACAACGATGACATAAAGATCAAAGCCAAAGGTTCTGCAATCTCCTCCCTAGCTTCCCAGAGAATCCTAGGATAAATCCCATCCGGCCCAGGGGACTTACCTATTTTCACACTTTCTAGAATTGCTAACACCTCCTCCTTATGAACCTCAATCCCGTCTAGTCTGATCGCCTGTATCTCAGTATTCTCCTCAACAACATTGTCTTTTCCCTGTGTGAATACTGACGAAAAATATTCATTTAGCGCCTCTCCTATCTCTTTGAATTCCACGCACAACTTCCCACTACTGTCCTTGACTGGCTGTAATCCTACCCTAGTCATTCTTTTAGTCCTGATATACCTATAGAAAGCTTTAGGGTTTTCCTTGATCCTACCTGCCAAAGACTTCTCATATCTCCTCCGGCTCTTCTTAGCTCTCTCTTTAGGTCCTTCCTGGCTAACTTGTAACTCTCAAGAGCCCTAACTGAGCCTTCACGTCTCATCTTTGCATAAGTCTCCTTCTTCCTCTTCACAAGAGATTCAACTTCTTCCGTAAACCACGGTTCCCTTGCTCAACCACTTCCTTCCTACCTGTCAGGTACATACTTATCAAGGACTCGCAGTAACCGTTCCTTGAACAAGCTCCACATTTCAATTGTGCCCATCCCCTGCAATTTCCTCCCACATCCTATGCATTCTAAATCTCGTCTATTCGCCTTATAATTTTCTTTCCCCCAGCTGTAACTCTTGCCCTGCGGTATATACCTATCCCTTCCCATCACTAAAGTAAAGGTAACCGAATTGTGGTCACTATCAGCAAAGTGATAGAGGAGAGCCGGTGGATGTGGTCTTTCTGGATTTTCAGAAGGCGTTTGACAAAGTACCTCACAAGAGGTTATTGCAGAAGGTCGAGGGACATGGAGTTGGGGGTAGGGTGTTAGCGTGGATAGAGGATTGGTTGTCAAATAGGAGGCAGAGAGTGGGGGTCAACGGGTGCTATTCGGATTGGTGGATGGTGACTAGTGGAGTGCCCCAGGGTTCGGTGCTGGGGCCTCAGCTTTTTACCATTTATATAGATGATCTGGAGGAGGGAACCGAGTGTAGGGTGTCGAAATTTGCTGATGACACCAAGATTGGGGGAACGGCAAATTGTGCGGAGGGTGTGGAGAGTCTGCAGAAGGATCTAGATAGGCTGGGCGAATGGGCCAGGAAATGGCAAATGGAATTTAATGTTGGCAAGTGTGAGGTGGTCCACTTTGGTAGGAAGAATGGTAGGAAGGACTATTACTTACGGGGCGAAAAACTGCAGCAGGCGATAGTGCAGAGGGACCTCGAGGTCCTTGTGCATGAGTCGCAAAAACCCAGCTTGCAGGTGCAGCAGGTGGTCAGGAAGGCGAATGGGATGCTGGCCTTCATCGCGAGGGGGATTGAATATAAAAGTAGGGAGGTCTTGCTGCGGCTGTATAGGGCATTGGTGAGGCCGCAGCTGGAGTACTGTGTGCAGTTTTGGGCGCCGCACCTGCGCAAAGATATTTTGGCCTTGGAGGGAGTGCAGAGGAGGTTTACTAGGCTGATACCAGAGTTGAGGGGGTTGAGCTATGAGGAGAGGCTGAATAAACTGGGCTTGTACTCGTTAGAGTTTAGAAGAATGAGGGGAGATCTCATTGAGACGTATAAGATGATGAATGGGATGGATAGGATAGAGGTGGAGAGGCTCTTCCCGCTCAAAAAAGACAGTAGGACTAGGGGGCACAGCCTCAAGATAAAAGGGGGGCAGTTTAGAACGGAGTTGAGGAGGAACTTCTTCACTCAAAGGGTGGTGAATCTCTGGAATTCTCTGCCCGTTGAAGTGGTGGAGGCTGCCTCGCTAAATATTTTTAAGACGCGGGTTGATGGGTTTTTGATAAGAGAGGGGATTAAGGGTTATGGGGAGAGGGCGGGAAAGTGGAACTGAGCAGCGACAGATCAGCCATGATCTTATTGAATGGCGGGGCAGGCTCGAAGGGCTAGATGGCCTACTCCTGCTCCTATTTCTTATGTTCTTATGTACCTCCAAATCTAACACCTGGTCCAGTTCATTACCCAGTACCAAATCCAATGTGGCCTTGCCTCTTGTTGGCCTATCTACATACTGTGTCAGGAAACCCTCCTGTACACATTGGACAAAAACTGACCCATCTAAAGTACTCAAATTATAGTGTTTCCAGTCAATATTTGTAAAGTTAAAGTCCCCCATAACAACTACCCTGTTACTTTCGCTCCTGTTCAGAATCATCTTTGCAATTCTTTCCTCTACATCTCTGGAACTTTTCGGAGGTCGATAGAAAACTCCCAACAGGTGACCTCTCCTTTCCCGTTTCTAACCTCAGCCCATACTACCTCAGTAGACGAGTCCTTATCAAACTTCCTTTCTGCCACTGTAATACTGTCCTTGATTGACAATGCCACATCGCCCCGTCTTTTAACACCTTCCCTGATCTTACTGAAACATCTAAACCCCAGAACCTGCAACAGCATTCCTATCCCTGCTCCATCCGTGTCTCTGAAATGGCCACAACTGCAAAGTCCCAGATACCAATCCATGCTGCAGGTTCACCCACCTTATTCCGGATGCTCCTGGCATTGAAGTAGACACACTTCAAACCACCCTCCTGCCTGCCGGTACACTCCTCCGACATTGAAACCTTATTTAAAACCTCACTACTCTTAACCTCCTGTTCACTGGAGCTACAATACAGGCTCCCATCTCCTTGCTGAATTAGTTTAAACCCTCCCGAAGAGCATTAGCAAATTCCACCCCCCCGCCCCGAATATTGGTACCCCTCTGGTTCAGGTGTGGACTATCCTGCTTGTAGAGGTCCCACCTACCCCAGAATGAGCCCCAGTTCTCCAGCTATCTGAATCCCTCCCTCCTGCACCATTCCTGAAGCCATGTGTTCAAGTGCTCTCTCTCCCTACTCCTTGCCTCGCTACCATGTGGCATGGGTAACTCTGTTTGTTCTAGCTCTAAGCTTTCACCCTAACTCCCTGAATTTCTGCCTTACATCTCCATCTATTTTCCTACCAATGTCTTTGGTGCCTATGTGGACCATGACTTGGGGCTGGTCCCCCTCCCCCTTAAGGATCCCGAAAACATGATTACAGACATTACGGACCCTGGCACCTGGGAGGCAACACACCAATTGCGAGTGTCTCTTGTTCCCACAGAATCTCCTATCTGTCTCCCTAACTATGGAGTCCCCAATGACTAATGCTCTACTCCTCTCCCCCTTCCCTTCTGAGCAAAAGGGACAGACTCTATGCCAGAGACCCGTACCCCATGGCTTACCCCGGTAAGTCATCCCCCGCAACAGTATCCAAAACGGTATACTCCTAAAGGGCATTAGTGAACCAGGTAGATTTTACGACAATCAGGTAGTTTCAAGATCAGTACTGAAATTAGCATTTTATTCAGGATTTATTCATTATCGAAGCCAAATTCCTCCAGCTGCCCTAATGGGGTTTGAACTCATCTCCAGAGTATTAGTCCAGGGCCTCTGGATTACTAATTCAGTAACATAACTGCAATGCTATCTTCATGTTAGTTTCTCAATAAAAACACAATGGATGCAATAAAAAAAGCTACCTAATATCTTCGATACAACTTAAGATGGTTAGATGCTTTTTGTAACATGTTCCTTTACAGTCACATATTTCACATGTTCTGCTATAATGAAATTTATTGCAATGAATGATGTAGTATGAAAAGGCCGGAGCTGTGCGTGGAGAGTCAAGATTAAGCAGAACCTTGGGTTAATCTGGGTAAAAGAACAATGAATAATTGATCCATTTTCTGTCTTTTTGTTTAGATAATATTTCTAAATTCATATTATCCGTAGTTATGTCATAAAACCTGGAATAAATTAGGAAGTAGAGTTGGCTGGAGCCCTGGATTTTCTGGGAAACACAAAACAGGGTTCTTGGACATCAATCAACACTGTAGGATGGTGTGATGACAGAATAACAAGTTTACATGGGCAGTTTCCAATTTAATGAAAGAATTTAGAGTGGAGAAAGGTTGATGGGTAGTATGCACAAGCTTGACATTTTTAAAACTAACCTGGTGAAAGAGCAGCACTCCGAAAGCTCGTGATTTCAAATAAATCTGTTGGACTTCAACCTGGTGTTGTGAGATTTCTTACTGTTTTTAAAATAGTAAAATGTTTTTGGTATATTCTATTGTCAGTAAATTGGAAAGTTTTTAACAGATTTAATATTAAATTCTCAACAAATCTGTCCTTCTTGTTTCGAGAAAGGGGACCGTGTTTTTACTTGTGGAACCATCACTGGTGGATATGCAGAGTATACAATTGCTTCAGGTGACGACGTTTATCCATTGCCAGACAATCTTAGCTGCAAGGAGGGATCAGCTATTGGAATTCCTTACTTCACTGCATATCGAGCACTCGTGCACAAGTAAGACAACTTTGAGTCTGTAACAACATAAGAATAAGAGAAGGAATAGACCGTTTAGCCCTTCATGCCCATTCCTTAATTCAACAAGATTATGGTTGATCTTCTACTTCTCCCTAAATAGAAATATTGAAAATAGGAGCAGGAGTAGTCCATTCGGCTCTTTGAGCCTGCACCATCATTCCATATGATTGTAGTTGATCATGCACTTTCAGTATCCCACTCCTGTTTTCTCTCCATATCCCTTGATTCCTTTAGCCACAAGGGCCATGTCCAGCTCCTTCTTGAACATATCTAGCGAATTGGCCCCAACAGCTTTCTGTGGTAGAGAATTCCACAGGTTTACAACTCTCTGAGTGAAGAAATTCTTCCTCATCTCAATCCTGAATGGTTTACCCCATATTTTTAGACTTTGACCCATAGTTCTGCACTTCCCCAACATTCTTCCCACATCTAGCCCATCCAGTCCCATCAGGATTTTATATGTTTCTATGAGACCCCCTTTCATTTTTCTAAATTCCAGTGAGTAGAAGTCCAGTCAACCTAGTCTCTCTTCATATATCAGTCCTGGCATTCCAGGAATCTGATGAAGGGTCATCCAGACTCGAAACATGGGCTCTGCTGTCGCTCCACAGATGTTGTCAGACCTGCTGAGATTTTCCAACGTTTTTCTCTTTTTATTCCAGAAGTCAATCTGCTGATCCTTTGCTGGGCTTCCTCAATAACAAAAATGTCATTCCTAGGAGACTAAAACTGCACACAATACTCAAGGTGTGGCCTCACTAAGTCCCTGTATAACTGCAGCAAGACATTCTTACTCCTGTACTCAAATCCTTTTGCTATGAAGGCCAGCATGCCATTAGCTTTCCTCACTGCCTGCTGTATCTGCACACCAACCTTCAGCGATTGTTCCACCATGACACCCAGGTCATGTTGCACTTCCCCTTTTCTTAAACTGCCACCATTTCAGATAAGAATCTTCCTTCCTGTTTTTTCCACCAAAGTGGATAACATCACATTTATCCACATTATATTGCATTTACCAAGTATTTGCCTACTTAGCCAGCTTGTCCAAGTCACCCTGCAGCCTCTGAGCATCCTCCTCACAGCACACACTGCTACCCAGGTTAGTGTCGTCTGCAAATTTGGAGATATTGCATTCAATTCCTTCATCTAAATCATTAATTGTGAATAGCTGAGATCCCAGCACTGAATCCTGAGGTACCCCACTAGTCACTGCCTGCCACTCTGAAAAGGACCTGTTTATTCCCACTCGCTGCTTCCTGTCTGTCAACCAGTTTTCTATCCACGTCAAAATATTACCCCCAATACCATGAGTTTTAATTTTGCTCACTAATCTTTTGTGTGGGACCTTGTCAAAAGCTTTTGAAAGTCTAGATACGTAACATCCATTGGTTCACCCTTGTCCACTCTACTGGTCATATCCTCAAAAATTCCAGAAGATTTGTCATGTATGACTTCCCTTTAGTGAATCTGCGCTGACTTGGACTGACCCTGTCACCATCCTTAATAATTGACTCCAGCATGTGATGGATTAAGAACATGGGAACTCAAGGAGGCCATTCAGCCTCTTGAGCCAGTTCTACTATTCAATTAGGTAATGGCTGATCTCCAGTTACCTGCCTTGGTTCCACAATCCCTCACACCAATTATCCCAAAAATCTATCAACTTCAGTTTTGAAATTTTCAATGGATCCCTCAAGCCTGAAAGGTTCTTGGGTCCCAGATTTCCATTACTTTAAGTGAAGAAGTGCTTCCTGACATTACCCCCAGAATGACTGAGCTCTAATTTTAAGATTTGACTCCCTTGTTCTGGATTTCCTCACCAGATGAAAAAAAGAGAAACTATCTAAACTGTCACATCCTTCAATTATCCTAAATAAGAACATAAGAAATAGGAGCAGGAGTGGGCCATCTAGCCCTTCGAGCCTGCCCCGCCATTCAATAAGATCATGGCTGATCTGTCGTGGCTCAGTTCCACATTCCCGCCCTCTCCCCATAACCCTTAATCCCCTCTCTTATCAAAAACCCATCAACCCGCGTCTTAAAAATATTTAGCGAGGTAGCCTCCACCACTTCAACGGGCAGAGAATTCCAGAGATTCACCACCCTTTGAGTGAAGAAGTTCCTCCTCAACTCCGATCTAAACCGCCCCCCCCTTTATCTTGAGGCTGTGCCCCCTAGTCCTATTATCCTTTCTGAGTGGGAAGAGTCTCTCCACCTCTATCCTATCCATCCCATTCATCATCTTATACGTCTCAATGAGATCTCCCCTCATTCTTCTAAACTCTAACGAGTACAAGCCTAGTTTATTCAGCCTCTCCTCATAGCTCAACCCCCTCAACTCCGGCATCAGCCTAGTAAACCTCCACTGCACTCCCTCCAAGGCCAAAATATCCTTGCGTAAGTACGGCGCCCAAAACTGCACACAGTACTCCAGCTGCGGCCTCACCAATGCCCTATACAGCCACAGCAAGACCTCCCTACTTTTATATTCAATCCCCCTCGCTATGAAGGCCAGCATCCCATTCGCCTTCCTGATCACCTGCTGCACCTGCAAGCTGGGTTTTTGCGACTCATGCACAAGGACCCCGAGGTCCCTCTGCACCATCACCTGCTGCAGTTTTTCTCCACGTAAGTGATAATCCTTCCTACCATTATTCCTACCAAAGTGGACCACCTCACACTTGCCAACATTAAATTCCATTTGCCATTTCCTGGCCCATTCGCCCAGCCTATCTAGATCCTTCTGTAGACTCTCCACACCCTCCGCACAATTTGCCTTTCCTCCAATCTTGGTGTCATCAGCAAATTTCGACACCCTACACTCGGTTCCCTCCTCCAGATCATCTATATAAATGGTAAATAGCTGAGGCCCCAGCACCGACCCCTGAGGCACTCCACTAGTCACCATCCGCCAATCCGAATAGCACCCATTGACCCCCACTCTCTGCCTCCTATTTGACAACCAATCCTCTATCCACGCTAACACCCTACCCCCAACTCCCTGTCCCCTGACCTTCTGCAATAACCTCCTGTGAGGTACCTTGTCAAACGCCTTCTGAAAATCCAGAAAGACCACATCCACCGGCTCTCCTCTATCCACTGCCCTAGACACATCCTCATAGAACTCCAGTAAATTTGTCAGACACGACTTCCCTTTAACGAAACCGTGCTGCGTCTGCTCTATCAAGCAATTCCTCTCAAGATGCCTCGCTATTTCCTCCTTGATGACGGATTCTAACATTTTACCTACAACAGACATTAAACTAACAGGCCTATAATTCCCCGCCTTTTGCCTGGCACCCTTCTTAAACAACGACGTAACATTAGCCGCTTTCCAATCTTCCGGCACTTCCTCGGAATCCAGCGACGTCTGGAAAATAACCACCAAGGCATCCACTATCACCTCCGCCATTTCTTTCAGAACCCTCGGATGCATTCCATCCGGTCCTGGCAACTTGTCCACAATCAGTCCCTCCAGTCTGTCGAGCACCGCCTCTCTAGTAACAGTAATGTCATTGAGACCCTCCAGTCCTACCACCTTTCCATCTCTAACACCCGGCAAATTATTCACGTCCTCCTCCGTGAAGACAGAAACAAAAAAGTTATTCAGGACCTCAGCCATATCCCCATCCTCTACCACTAAGTCCCCCTTCTCATCCTCTAAGGGACCAACGTTACCTCAATACCTCAAATACCTCAATTAGATCACTCTTTTAATTTTTCTATACTCATGGGAATACAAACTTCTGTAAATTTCCACACTTGCTCAGTGCAGGTTTGCCACCAAATTGCATTTTGACAGAACTCATCCCAATCATTGTACAATTGCTGGCATCTGAATAGCAACCAATCACCAGTTTCTATTCTAGTGGATGCAGACTAGATGCACACTTTCTCACTGGGACTCCTTTCTCTTTCAGAGCCCATGTGAGAGCTGGAGAAACTGTTCTGGTTCATGGAGCAAGCGGAGGGGTAAGCTACATTGATCAAACGTCTAGGAATTTTGATATGACCTTTTATAACAAACAATGTCAGTGCCAGAAGATGGTCTTTTCTTTACTACATTCCAGCTCTCTGGAATTCTTTCACCAAATCACACATTTATCTGCGTTGAAGTCCATCTGCCACTTCTCTGCCCAGTCTTGCATCCTATCTATGTCCCGCTGCAACTTCTGACATCCCTCCAGACCATCCACAACACCACCAACCTTCGTATCGTCAGCGAACTTACTAACCCATCCCTCCACTTCCTCATCCAGATCATTCATGAAAATGACAAATAGCAAGGGTCCTAGAACAGATCCCTGGGGCACTCTACTGGTGACTGACCTCCATGCAGAAAAAGACCCATCCACAACCACTCTCTGCCATCTGCAGGCAAGCCAATTCTGGATCTACAAGGCAACAGCCCCTTGGATCCCATGCCCTCTCACCTTCTCAAGAAGTCTTGCATGGGGAACCTTATCAAACGCCTTTCTGAAGTCCATGTAAACCACGTCTACTGCTCTTTCTTCGTAATGTGTTGTCACATTCTCAAAGAACTCAACTAGGCTGAAATGGCCGAACTCAGAAAGAAAAGAACTTTACGAAAAGAACTCAACTTCCTCTCCCCCTTGTTCCTCTTTTATCTCATTGGTACTTGGCAGCACGGTGGTACAGTGGTTAGCACTGCTGCCTCAAAGCACCAGGGACCCAAATTTGATCCCAACCTTGGGTGATTGTGTGGAGTTTGCACGTTCTTCCTGTGTCACAGTCCAAAGATGTGCAGATTAGATGGATTAACCATGGTGAACGTGCAGGGTTATGGGTGTGGGTGATGGGCCTGAGTAACTCGCTCTTTCAGAGAGACAGTGCAGACTCGATGGGCTGAATAGCCTCCTTCTGCAGTGTAGAGATTCTATGGTTCTATGGTACTTAGAATCGTAAAGTGATAGAGGTTTACAGCATGGAAACAGGCCCTTTGGCCCAACTTATCCATGCCACCCTTTTTTTTAAATCCCAAAACTAGTCCCAATTGCCCACATTTGGCCCATATCCCTCTATACCCATTTTACCCATGTAACAACCTAAATGTTTTTAAAAGACAAAATTGTATCCGCCTCTACTACTACGTCTGGCAGCTTGTTCCAGACACTCACTACTCTCTGTGTGAAAAAATTCGCCTCAGGGATCTGTTTTGGGGCCACTGCTGTTTGTAATTTTTATAAATGATATGGATGAGGGTATAGTTGGGTGGATCAGTAAATTTGCTGATGACACCAAAGTCGGAGGAGTGGTAGATAGTGAAGAGGGGTGTCATAGTTTACAGAGAGACTTGGACAAGTTGCAAAGCTGGGCCGAGAAGTGGCAGATGGAGTTTAATGCGGAAAAGTGTGAGGTAATTCACTTTGGCAGGAATAACAGATGTGTAGAGTATAGGGCTAACGGTAGGACTCTGAATAGTGTTGATGAGCAGAGGGATCTAGGTATATGTGTACATAGAACATAGAACATTACAGCGCAGAACAGGCCCTTCAGCCCACGATGTTGCGCCGACCAATTAAAAAGCAATGACCTTCTAACCTAAACCAATCCCTTTCCATCCATAAACCTATCCACTGATCTCTTAAACGCCCCCAAACTAGGCGCATTTACAACTGCAGCAGGCAGGGCATTCCAATCCCTCACCACCCTCTGGGTAAAGAACCTACCTCTGACATCCGTCCTATAACTACCACCCCTTAATTTAAAGCTATGCCCCCTCGTGCTAGCTTTCTCCATCCGAGGAAAAAGACTATCACTGTCCACCCTATCTAAACCTCTAATCATCTTGTATGCTTCAATAAGGTCCCCCCTTAGCCGCCTTCTTTCTAATGAAAACAACCTCAAATCCTTCAGTCTCTCCTCATAGGACCTCCCCTCCATACCAGGCAACATCCTGGTAAACCTCCTCTGCACCCTCTCCAAAGCCTCCACATCCTTCCTATAATGTGGGGACCAGAACTGCACACAATACTCCAAGTGCGGCCGCACCAGAGTTTTGTACAGTTGCAACATGATGCTGTGGCTCCTAAATTCAATCCCCCTACCAATAAACGCCAAGACACCGTATGCCTTCCTAGCAACCTTATCTACTTGATTCCCAACTTTCAGGGATCTATGTACACATACACCTAGATCCCTCTGTTCATCCACACTATTCAGAGTCCTACCGTTAGCCCTATACTCTACACATCTGTTATTCCTGCCAAAGTGAATTACTCACACTTTTCCGCATTAAACTCCATCTGCCACCTCTCGACCCAGCTCTGCAACTTGTCCAAGTCTCTCTGTAAACTATGACACCCTTCCTCACTATCAACCACACCCCCGACTTTGGTGTCATCAGCAAATTTACTAATCCACCCAACTATACCCTCATCCAGATCATTTATAAAAATTACAAACAGCAATGGCCCCAAAACAGATCCCTGAGGCACACCGCTAGTAACTGAACTCCATGACAAATACTTACCATCAACCACCACCCTCTGTCTCCTATCCGCTAGCCAATTCCTGATCCAATTACCTAAATCACCCTCAATCCCATACATCTGCATTTTCTGCAGAAGCCTTCCATGGTGAACCTTATCAAACGCCTTACTAAAGTCCATATATACCACGTCAACTGCCTTACCCCCATCCACCTCTTTGGTCACTTTCTCAAAAAACTCAATAAGGTTAGTAAGGCACGACCTACCCTCCACAAAACCATGCTGACTATCTCCAATCAATTCATTACTCTCCAAATAGCTATAAAACCTATCCCTGATAATTTTTTCTAAAACCTTGCCCACAACAGAAGTAAGACTCACCGGTCTATAATTCCCGGGGAAGTCTCTGTTCCCCTTCTTAAACAATGGGACAACATTCGCTATCCTCCAATCTTCTGGCACTATACCTGTGGCCAACGACGACCTGAAGATCAGAGCCAGAGGCTCTGCAATCGCCTCTCTTGCCTCCCAGAGAATCCTAGGGTAAATCCCGTCCGGCCCAGGGGACTTATCTATTTTCAAACCCTCAAGAATATCTAGCACGTCCTCCCTATCAACTGCAATACTGTCCAGTTTACAACCCTGCAACCCAGTGTTCTCCACAGCTACATTTATGTCCCCCTGCGTGAATACCGAAGAGAAATATTGGTTCAATGCCTCTCCAATCTCAATACATAGATCCCTGAAAGTTGGGAATCAAGTAGATAAGGTAGTTAGGAAGGCATACGGTGTCTTGGCGTTTATTGGTAGGGGGATTGAATTTCGGAGCCGCAACGTCATGTTGCAACTGTACAAAACTCTGGTGCGTCCGCACTTGGAGTACTGTGTGCAGTTTTGGTCCCCACATTATAGGAAGGATGTGGAGGCTTTGGAGAGAGTGCAGAGGAGGTTTACCAGGATGTTGCCTGGTATGGAGGGAAGGTCCTATGAGGAGAGACTGAGGGATTTGGGGTTGTTTTCGTTAGAAAGAAGGCGGCTAAGAGGGGACCTTATTGAAACATATAAGATGATTAGAGGTTTAGATAGGGTGGACAGTGATAGCCTTTTTCCTCGGATGGAGAAAGCTAGCACGAGGGGGCATAGCTTTAAATTAAGGGGTGGTAGATATAGGATGGATGTCAGGGGTAGGTTCTTCACCCAGAGGGTGGTGAGGGATTGGAATGTTCTGCCTGCTGCAGTTGTAGATGCGCCTAGTTTGGGGGCGTTTAAGAGATCCATGGATAGGTTTATGGATGGAAAGGGATTGGTTTAGGTTAGAGGGTCATTGCTTTTTTAATTGATCGGCGCAACATCGTGGGCCGAAGGGCCTGTTCTGCGCTGTAATGTTCTATGTTCTATGTTCTCTGGACACTTTTGTATCTCCCCTCTCACCTTAAACATATGCCCTCTAGTTTTAGACTCCCCTTCCTTTGAGAAAAGATATTGACTGTCTAGCTGACTTCTGAGAGAACGTTCCATCCCCTATACTTCAGAGGCTAGATTCAATTCTTCTCTCTGTCTATTTATAAAGTTGGGAGAGGATAACTTAAAGATGCCCCAGTCACTGCACTCTTTTATATTCAAGTAGAAGACAATTTCGAATTGTAGAATGTTACTACACAAAGGAGGCCATTTGACTCATTCAGCAGGATGCTCGTCCCTAGGCTGGAAATTCCCACCCTAGCTCAACGGACCTTTGCATGGAAAAGAACATAAGAAAAATTCTGCCTGTTGTGTCTGTGCTGGCTGTTTACGATTTATCCCTCTCCAGGTCTTTTCCTTATAGCCCTCCACTACTCAAAATCTTTTTCCTTGATGTCTCAGCCACTTACCTTGGTGAAGCAGCGAATGCTGCAACCAAATTCTGTGTTGGAGAAATATTCCCTGATCCTCTGTCCTGAATTTTTAGTTGCAATTTTTTTTAGTTGCAATTTTCAATCATTGACCTTTCATTTCTGACTCCAAAACCGGAAGAATCACTCGTTCTCTCTTCAACCTAATTAAATACCTCCCAATTGTTAAGAACACTCATGGGGTTCAGTATGGATTTATAATCCAGAGGCCAAAGCTCATTGTTCAGAGGGTAAATTCAAATCCCACCACAGCAGCTGAGAAATTTAAATTCTATAATTAAGTAAATCTGGAGTAAAAAGCTCATTTCGGTCATGGTAACCAGAAACTACCTGATTGTCATAAAAATCCATCTGCTTCACGAATGCTCTTCAGGGAAAGAAATCTGTCCTTAGCTGCTCTGGCCTAGATATGACTCCAGACCCGCAGCAGTGTGGTTCCCTCTGAAATGGCCGAGCAAGCCACTCAGCTGTACCAAACAGCTACACTTGCAGTAGTTCAATAACACTACCATCATCTTTTCAAGGGCAATTCAGGATAGCAAGTAAATGATAGCTCTGCCAGTGATACTCACAACAAATGCATTTTTAAAAAGGGGGTCCAGTAGATGTATCCCGCTATCTCCAGCATCTTGTTGTGTTTATATTTCCCCATCCCTAATATTGAAATAAATATTAGAATCATATAGTGCTGGTGAAGGCCATTCAGCCCATCCTGCTTGGCCAGCTTTTTGAATGACCTACCAATCAGCTCTAGTATATTTTATTGCACGTATGTTCATGTTTGTAAATACGCTGTGTCATATTGATGTCACGTTTTTATAAAGTTCTTTTTTATAAAGTTCTTTTCTTTCTGATAAAAGTGATGAGCTACTTTGTTTAAATTGTTACTGCAATCTTGTTGGATTATTAATAGGGCAGAGCATGATCTTGGTGCTGCTATTCCTGTCCCGAATCTCCATGCAAAAAAGATCTTGGTTTGAAATCAGAATTGCAGTCTGGAGGAAAACAGTAATTGCAGTTTGGATTTCTATGCTTGTTTGCTTGCAGCAATTGGAGAGTAGAGGTATTGTGTTTGGCTGGAATGGACTGGTTCTCATGAAATTGAGAAGCTGCCTTCATGAAAAGTAGTGCGTAATTATTTTGCTGACTTTCAGGTTGGGATAGCAACCTGCCAGATTGCCAGAGCCTATGGCCTGAAGGTGCTTGGTACAGCTGGGACTCAGGAAGGACTCAGTCTGGTTCAAAAGAATGGAGCTCACAAGACTTTCAACCACAGGGAGACTGGCTACATTGATAAGATCAAGGTACAGATCCAGCACTTCAGAATTATCATTGGTCATGCACTGACTTATATTTATGTTTCCTAAGGCTTTGTGGTTTCAAACCTAGATGAGTTAGCAGACTGAATAAAGACTGAGTGTTGGTGGCTGTCCTCTCAGTCTTATTTCTGTCTCCTGGAACTCAGGATTAGAAAGATAGGGTTGTTCACATCTCTTATCTTGGCCAATGTGTTGCGAGTAATCAACAACTATGTAAAAATAAAGAGCTTATATACCAACTTTATGATCTTAAGACATCTGAAGTAATTTTTGAAGTGTAGTCGCTGTTGTAATGAAAAGAAATGCTGCAATCAATTTCTGCACAGCTAGCTTCCACAAGCAGGAGGAGGAACTTCTTCACTCAAAGGGTGATGAATCTCTAGAATTCTCTGCCCGATGAAGTGGTGGAGGCTACCTCGCTAAATATATTTAAGTCACGGGTAGATAGGTTTCTGATAGACAAGGGAATTAAGGGTTATGGGGAGAAAACGGGTAAGTGGAACTGATCCATTTCAGATCAGCCATGATCTTATTGAATGGTGGGGCAGGCTCAAGGGCTAGATGGCCTGCTCCTGCTCCTATTTCCTATGTTCTTATGTTCTTAAGCAGTAATGTGATAAATGATTAGGCAATCTGTTTTAATGATGTTGGTTGAGGGATAAATATTGGCTTCAGAGCACAGGGGAGAGCTTCCCTGCTATTCTTGGAAATAATATTGTGGAATCTTATACATCCATCCAAGAGGAAAGATGTGGCTTTTGTTTAATTCACCATCCAAAATACAAAACATCTCTAACAGAGCAGCGCTCCTAACTGTGCAGCACTCCCTCAGGACTGAGCCTGGATTTCCAGCCATGACTTTGCATTCAATTTCCTGAACTGGGGCTTGAATTGACAAGCTCCTGACTTGAGAGTGCTACCCACTGATCCACAGCTGATTCTGGGTCAACATATACCTTAAAGAGTTATTCGGATGGACAGCTGTTAAGGGGCATTGAGGTTTACAGAGGTTTTAATTCTGTTTTTTCAGATAAGTTAAGAGGGAACTCAAATTAAGGATGTCAGTTGGGGGTAAGAAATTGTGCGAGACAATTGGTTCAGTTGGAATGACAATGGGACAACAGAGCTGTCATACGAGTTGTTTTGCCTGGAATGCACTGCCTGGAAGTGTGGTGGAAGCAGCCTAGTTGAATTGAGTCATTCCAGAGAGCGTTAGATGGTTATCTGAAAATAAATAATGTGCAGGGGAATAGGGAAAAGGCATGAGAATGGCAATAAAGATAGAATCTTCTCAAAAATAGAGTACTGCAGCAGCTAGTGAGAAAAACAACAAGGAAGTTACCAGCTCCATAGGTGGCTTTCCCCACCATATTGTTCGGTATTCAGTCTTGGCTCCTTGGCTTGAGGTATGGTTCCTGCTTCGGACTTTCGTCAGAAGAATTTGCGAGATCCTGGGTTCAAATCCCAGACGGGACTTTGTGTGATTTCTTTGGGGCAGCACGGTGGCACAGTAGTTAGCACTGCTGCCTCACAGTGCCAGGGATCCGTGTTCAATTCCTGGCTTGGGTCACTGTGAAGTTTGCACATTCTCCCGTGTCTGTGTGGGTTTCCTCTGGGTGCTCCGGTTGCATCCCGGGGTCCAATAATGTACAGGTTAAGTGGATTGGTCATGCTAAATTCTCCCTCAGTGTACCCAAACAGACGCTGGAATGTGGCAACTAGGGGATTTTCACAATAACTTCATCGCAATGTTAATATAAGCCTACTTGTGACTTATAAATTTTTTCTTTCCTCCAGATGCCTTTGGCATAAAAAGTGAAGGGGCAGTTCCCATGACATCATGCAGGTGGGCTGGACTCAATACGCAAAATTAGAAGTAGAACTTTCCCCATCTGCCACCATCCCCACCCTCAGCTCCACCCCAACTGAACATCCTCCCTAACAATCTCCTTTAACCCCACAGAAACACGGCACTATAGAACCCAACCCACAGAACAAAGCCAACAACCTCCCCCCACCCCCAACATCCCCAATTCCCCCATGGAACAACCACACCCCCGCCCAATGGAACACCCAACACCCACCCACTGAACACCCGTGGCATCCCCCCCACTCCCCAAATGTTCAATTTGGTGTGATGTTGGGAAAGATATGCAAACCCGGGAGCAAAAGGTCAAGTCTTCTTGTATTCTCCGAAATAAGGTAGGTGAACTTGGAGCGTGGATTAGTACTTGGGACTCTGATGTTGTGGCCATTACGGAGACATGGTTAGAACAGGGACAGGAATGGTTGTTGGCAGTTCCAGGGTATAGAGCTTTCAGTAAGAATAGGGAAGGTGGTAAAAGAGGTGGAAGAGTAGCATTGTTAATCAAGGATAGTTTAAAGGCTGCTGAAAGGCATTTCGAGGGCGATCTGCCTACTGAGGCAATATGGGCTGAAGTTAGAAATAGGAAAGGAGCGGTCACATTATTAGGAGTTTTCTATTGGCCCCCAAATAATAATAGAGATGTGGAGGACGAAATGGCAAAGCAGATTATGGATAGGTGGGGAGGTCACAGGGTAGTTATCATGGGTGACTTTAACTTTCCAAATATTGACTGGAACTTTTATAGGTCGAATAATTTGGATAAGGTAGTTTTTGTACAGTGTGTGCAGGAGGGTTTCCTGGCAGAATATGTGGATAGGCCGACAAGAGATGGGGCCACATTGGACTTGGTGCTGGGTAATGAACCAGGCCAAGTGTTAGATTTGTTTGTGGGAGAGCACTGTGGAGATAGTAACCACAATTTGGTGTCTTTCATTATTGCAATGGAGAGGGATAGGGCCATACGGCAGGGCAAGGTTTATAACTGGGGGAGGGGTAATTATAATGCGATTAGGCAAGAATTAGGGAGCATAAGATGGGAACAGAAACTGTCAGGGAAAGGCACAAATGAAAAGTGGAGCTTGTTCAAGGAACAAACACTGTGTGTCCTTGGTAAGTATGCCCCTGTCAGGCTGAGAGGAAATGGCCGAGTGAGGGAACCATGGTTCACAAAAGAGATTGAATGTCTTGAAAAGTGGAAAAAGGAAGTGTATGTAAGGATGAGAAAACAAGGTTCAGTTGGGTCGCTTGAGTGTTACAAGAGAGCAAGGAATGAGCTAAAAAAGGTCATAGGAGAGCTAGGAGGTGGCATGAGAAGTCTTTGGCGGGTCAGATAAAGGAAAACCCCAAGGCTTTTTACTCTTATGCGAGAAATAAAAGAATGACCAGAGTGAGATTAGGGCCAGTTTAGTATAGTCGTGGGAATTTGTGCATGGAGTCAGAAGAGATAGGAGGGACAATGAATGAATACTTTTCTTCAGTGTTCACTAAGGAGAGGGGGCCATGTTTTTGAGGATGAGTGTGTGATACAGGCTGATAGGATGGAGGAGATAGATGTTCTGAGGGAAAATGTATTAGCAATTTTGAAAAACCTGAGTGTCAATAAGTCCCCTGGGCCAGATGGAATATATCCTAGGATTCTTTGGGAGGCAAGGGATGAGAGTGCAGAGCCTTTGGCTTTGACCTTTGGGTCCTCACTGTCCATGGGGTTAGTGCCAGAGGACTGGAGAGTGGCGAATGTTGTTCCTCTGTTCAAGAAAGGAAATGGGAATGATCCTGGTAATTATAGGCTAGATAGTCTTACTTTGATGGTCGGTAAGTTAATTGAAAAGGTCCTGAGGAATAACATTTATGACCATTTGGAAAGATGCAGCTTAATCCGAAATAGTCAGCACGGATTCATGAAGGGTAAGTCTTGTCTCACAAATTTGCTTGAATTCTTTGAGGAGGTAACTAAGTGTGTAGATGAAGGTAGAGCAGTTGATGTCGTATATATGGATTTTAGTAAGACTTTTGATAAGGTTCCCCATGGTAGGCTCATAAAGAAAGTAAGGAGATGTGGGATAGAAGGAAATTTTGGCCAATTGGATAAATAACTGGCTATCTCATAGAAGGCAGAGGGTGGTAGTGGATGGAAAATTTTCAGACTGGAGACCAGTTACCAGTGGTGTACCACAGGGATCAGTGCTGGATCCTCTGCTATTTGTGATTTTTATCAATGACTTGGAGGAGAGGGCTGAAGGATGGGTCAGTAAATTTGTTGATGACACCAAGATTGGTGGTGTAGTGGATGAGGTGGAGGGCTCTTGTGGGCTGCAAAGAGACATTGATAGGATGCAGAGCTAGGCCGAAAAGTGGCAGATGGAGTTTGACACTGATAAGTGTGAGGTGATTCATTTTGGTAGGACAAATTTGAATGTGGATTGCAGGGTCAACGGCAGGGTTCTGAAAAATGTGGAGGAACAGAGAGATCTTGGGGTTCATATCCACAGATCTTGAAGGTTGCCACTCAAGTGGATAGAGCCGTGAAGAAGGCCTGTAGTGTGTTAGTGTTTATTAACAGGGGGTTGGAGTTTAAGAGCTGTGGGGTTATGCTGCAATTGTGCAGGACCTTGGTGAGATCACATTTGGAACATTGTGTGCAGTTCTGGTCACCTCACTATAAGAAGGATGTGGAAGCATTGGAGAGCGTGCAGTGGAGATTTACCAGGATGCTGCCTGGTTTGGAGGGTAGGTCTTATGAGGAAAGGTCGAGGGAGCTAGGGTTTTTCTCTTTAGGGTGGAGGAGGATGAGAGGCGACTTAATAGAGGTTTATAAGATGATGAGGGGGATAGATAGAGTGGACGTTCAGAGACTGTTTCCTCGGGTGGATGTAGCTGTTACTAGGGGGCATAACTATTAAGATTCATGGGGGGAGTTATAGGAGGGATGTCCGAGGTAAGTTCTTTCCTCAGAGTGGTTGGGTGTGGAATGCACTGCCTGCTGTGACAATGGAGTGGAACACTTTAGGAATTTTCAAGCGGTTATTGGATAGACACATGGAGCATACCAGAATGATAGGGAGTGGGTTAGCTTGATCTTGGGTTTGGACATAGCTCAGCACAACATTGAGGGCTGAAGGGCCTGTATGTGCTGTACTGTTCTATTTTCTAACTATTCAACTAAGAGAGTGTTTACTAACATGTAAAGATACGATACTGGGTAAGACCACAATACAAAACAAAGGTACACACTCACATACACACACACACACACTCACACACATAAAGAACAAAGAAAATTACAGCACCTGTATAGGCCCTTCAGTCCTCCAAACCTGCACCAACCATGCCGCCAACTGAACTAAAACCCCCTACCCTTCCAGAGACCCATATCCCTCTATTCCGACCGTATTCATGTATTTGTCCAGGTGCCCCTTAAAACTCACTATTGTATCTGCTCCCACTACCTCCCCTGGCAGCGAGTTCCAGATACCAACCACCCTCTGTGTAAAATAACTTGCCTTGTACATCTCCTTTAAACCTTGCCCCTCGCACCTTAAACCTATGCCTCCTAGTAATTGACTCTTCCACTCTGGGAAAAAGCTTCTGACTATTCTCTCTGTCCATGCCCCTCATAATCTTGTTGACTTCTATCAGGTCGCCCCTCTGTCGTTCCAGTGAGAACAAACTAACCTCTCCTCTAACCTCTCATAGCTAATGCCCTCCATACCAGGCCACATCCTGGTAAATCTTTTCTGTATCCTCTCCAAAGCCTCCACATCCTTCTGGTAGTGTGGAGACCAGAATTAAACACTATATTCCAAGTGTGGCCTAACTAAGCTTCTATAAAGCTGTAACATGACTTTCCAATTTTTAAATTGGAAAAAGACTGATGAAGGCAAGCATGCCGTATGCCTTCTTGACTACCCTCTCCACCTGCATTGCCACTTGCAGTGACCTGTGTACCAGTACACCCAGATCCCTTTGCCTATCAATACTCTTCAGGGTTCTGCCATTTGCTGTATATTTTTTATCTTTATTAGACCTTCCAAAATGCATTACCTCACATTTGTCTGGATTAAAATCCATCTGCCATCTCTGCCCAAGCCTCCAACCAATCTATATCCTGCTGTATCCTCTGATGGCCCTCATTGCTATCCACAAATCTTTGTGTCATCCGCAAACTTACTAATCAAACCAGTTACATTTTCTTCCAAATCATTTATACATATTACGAACAGCAAAGGTCCCAGCACTGATCCCTGAGGAACGCCACTTGTCACGGCCCTCCATTCAGAAACACATCCTTCCATTGCTACCCTCTGTCATCTATGACCAAGCCAGTTCCATATTCACCTTGCCAGCTCACCTCTGATCCCATGCGACTTCACCTTCTACACCAGTCTGCCATGAGGGACCTTGTCACAAGTCTTGCTGAAGTCCACGTAGACAACATCCACTGCCCTACCCTCATCAGTCATCTTCGTCACTTCCTCGAAAAACTCGATTAAGTTAGTGAGACGTGACCTCCCCTTCACAAAGCCATATTGTCTCTTGCTATTCCTCTCCAATAATTCCTCACCACTGACATAAGGCTCACCGGCCTGTAATTAGCTGGATTATTTTTTCTACCCTTCTTAAGCAAAGAAACAACATTGGCTATTCTCCAATCCTTTGGGACCTCCCCTGTAGCCAGTGAGGATACAAAGATTTCTCTCACAGCCCCAGCAATTTCCTCGCTTGCCTCTTTCAGTATTTTGGGGTATATCCCATGAGGACCTGGGGACTTATCTACCTTAATGTTTCTCAAGAACCTCAATATCTCTTTCTTTTTGATCTCAACATGACTCAAACTATCTACACACCCTTTCCCAGATTCATCATCCACCAAGTCCTTCTCTTTGGTGAATACCAACGCAAAGTACTCATTTAATATCCTGCACATTTCCTCAGGCTCCATGCATAGATTTCCTCCCCTGTCCTTAAGTGGACCAATCCTCTCCCTGGCTACCCTCTTGCTCTTTATGGAACATAGAAAACTACAGCACAAACAGGCCCTTCAGCACACAAGTTGCAATGATCATATCCCTACTTACTAGGCCTACTTATAACCCTCAATCCCATGTACTCATCCAGAAGTCTCTTAAAAGTCCCCAACAAGTTCGCCTCCACCCCTACTGACGGCAGCCGATTCCACTCATCCACCACCCTCTGAGTGAAAAACTTACCCCTGACATCTCCTTTGTACCTACTCCCCAGCACCTTAAACCTGTGTCCTCTCGTAGCGACCATTTCAGCCCTGGGAAATAGCCTCTGAGAATCCACCTGATCTATACCTCTCAACATCTTAATAGAACATAGAACATTACAGCGCAGAACAGGCCCTTCGGCCCACGATGTTGCGCCGACCAGTTTTTTTAAAAAAAACACTGACCCACTAATCTAAACCAATCCCTTTTCGTCCATAAACCTATCCATAGATCTCTTAAACGCCCCCAAACTAGGCGCATTTACAACCACAGCAGGCAGGGCATTCCAATCCCTCACCACCCTCAGGGTAAAGAACCTACCCCTGACATCCGTCCTATAACTACCACCCCTTAATTTAAAGCTATGCCCCCTCGTGATAGCATTCTCCATCCGAGGAAAAAGGCTATCACTATCCACCCTATCTAAACCTCTAATCATCTTATATGTTTCAATAAGATCCCCTCTTAGCCTCCTTCTTTCCAGCGAAAACAACCCCAAATCCCTCAGTCTCTCCTCATGACCTCCCCTCCATACCAGGCAACATCCTGGTAAACCTCCTCTGCACCCTCTCCAAAGCCTCCACGTCCTTCCTGTAATGTGGGGACCAGAACTGCACACAGTACTCCAAGTGCGGCCGCACCAGAGTTGTGTACAGTTGCAACATGACGCTGCGACTCCTAAATTCAATCCCCCTACCAATAAACGCCAAGACACCGTATGCCTTCTTAACTACCTTATCTACTTGATTCCCAACCTTCAGGGATCTATGTACACATACACCTAGATCCCTCTGCTCCTCCACACTATTCAAAGTCCTCCCGTTAGCCCTATACTGAACACATCTGTTACTCCTACCGAAATGAATTACCTCACACTTCTCCGCATTAAACTCCATCCGCCACCTCGCGGCCCAGCTCTGCAACCTGTCTAAGTCACCCTGCAAACTATGACACCCTTCCTCACAATCTACCACACCACCGACTTTGGTGTCATCAGCAAACTTACTAATCCACCCAACTATACCCTCATCCAGATCATTAATAAAAATTACAAACAGCAGTGGCCCCAAAACAGATCCCTGAGGCACACCGCTAGTAACTGAACTCCATGACAAATACTTACCATCAACCACCACCTTCTGTCTCCTATCTGCCAGCCAATTCCTGATCCAAGTACCTAGATTACCCCCAATCCCATACATCTGCATTTTCTGCAGAAGCCCACCATGGTGAACCTTATCAAACGCCTTACTAAAATCCATATATACCACGTCAACTGCCTTACCCCTATCCACCTCTTTGGTCACTTTCTCAAAGAACTCAATAAGGTTAGTAAGGCACGACCTACCTGCTACAAAACCATGCTGACTGTCTCTAATCAATTCATTACTCTCCAAATAACTATAAATCCTATCCCTAATAATTCTTTCTAAAACCTTGCCCACAACAGAAGTAAGACTCACCGGTCTATAATTCCCGGGGAAGTCTCTGTTCCCCTTCTTAAACAATGGGACAACATTCGCTGTCCTCCAATCTTCCGGTACTATACCAGAGACCAATGATGACCTGAAGATCAGAGCCAGAGGCTCTGCAATCACCTCTCTAGCCTCCCAGAGAATCCTAGGGTAAATCCCATCCGGACCAGGGGACTTATCTATTTTCAAGCCCTCTAGAATATCCAGCACATCCCCGGTTTCAACTGCAATACTTACTATTTTACAGCCCTGCACCCCAGTGTCCTCCACAGCTACATTCATGTCCCCCTGCGTGAACACCGAAGAGAAATATTGGTTGAATGCCTCTCCAATCTCTTCCGGTTCCACACACAACTTCCCTCTACTGTCTATAACTGGCCCTAATCTTGCCCTAACCAACCTTCTGTTCTTGACATACCTATAGAACGCCTTAGGATTCTCCTTAATCCTATCAGCCAAAGTCATCTCATGTCCTCTTTTAGCCCTTCTTAACTCCCTCTTCAACTCCCTCCTAGCCAATCTAAAGCTTTCTAATGCACTACCTGAGCCCTCAAGCCTCATCCGAACATAAGCCTCCTTTTTCTTCCTAACCAATGAATCAACTTTTTTAGTACACCACGGTTCCCTAGCCCTACCAAATCCTCCTTGCCTGACAGGGACATACCTGTTGCAGACCCGCAGTAGTTGTTCCTTGAAAAAATTCCACATTTCGGACGTTCCCAGTCCCTGTAATCTCCTAGTCCAATCTATGCTTCCTAATTCTTTCCTAATAGCCTCATAATTACCCTTCCCCCAGCTAAAACTACTGACCCGAGGTTCATGCCTATCCCTATCCATCACTAAGGTGAACGTAACCGAATTGTGGTCACTATCACCAAAATGCACACCAACTTCCAAGTCTAGCACCTGGTCTGGCTCATTACCCAGCACCAAATCCAATATAGCCTCACCTCTAGTTGGCCTATCAACATACTGAGTCAAAAAACCTTCCTGCACACTTTGAACAAAAACTGACCCCTCTAACGAGCTACAGCTATAGCAATTCCAATCAGTATTGGTAAAGTTAAAGTCCCCCATAACAATTACCCTATTACTTTCACTCCTAACCAGGATCGTCTCCGCAATCCTTTCCTCAACCTCTCTAGAACTTTTTGGAGGTCTATAAAAGACTCCCAGAAGGGTGACCTCTCCTCTCCTATTTCTAATCTCCACCCATACTACCTCAACAGACAAGTCCTCATCAAACTTCCTCTCTGACACTGTGATACAGTCCTTGACCAATAATGCTACCCCACCCCCCCTTCTACCTCCTTCTCTACTCCGACTAAAGCATTTGTACCCCGGGACCTGCAACATCCATTCCTGACCCTGCTCTATCCATGTCTCTGAAATGGCCACAACATCAAAGTCCCAGGTACTGATCCACACTGCAAGTTCATCCACTTTATTGCGAATACTCCTCGCATTAAAGTATACGCATTTCAAACCCTGCTCCACCCCACCCCCACAATGCCGTGCATTGCAGTCCCCATCTATGCCCCCCTCACTTTCACCCCCTCTACTCAGGATCCCACCCCCCCTCTGAATCAGTTTAAACCACCCCGCATAGCCTTCACAAATTTACCCCCCAGGATATTTGTTCCCCTCTGGTTCAGGTGTAAACCATCACTCTTATAGAGGTCCCACCTTCCCCAGAATGAGCCCCAATTGCTCAAGTACTTGAACCCCTCCCTCCTGCACCATCCCCTCAGCCACAAGTTCAAACTTTCCCTCTCTCTATTCCTCTCTAAACTATCCCTTGGCACAGGCAAGAGTCCAGAGATAACCACTCTGTCTGACTTGGCCTTTAGTTTCCACCCCAACTCCATGAATCTCTGCTTAATATCCCCTTCCCTTAGCTTCCCTATGTCATGTGTCCCCACATGAATTATAACTTGGGGTTGATCTCCCTCTCCCCTAAGAGTCTTGAATATCCTCTCAGATACATCCCGGACCCCAGCCCCTGGTAGGCAACACAGCAGCCCTGAGTCCCTACCATTACTACCGACTCTCCTATCCGTCCCCTTGACTGTGGAGTCCCCAATCACGAGGCCCAATCTTTTGCATCCCCTAACCACCTGAGCTTTTACAATAGGCTCACCCCCAGAGACCTGCTCCCTTTGGCTATCCCCAGTTGATTCCTCCTCAACTGTAGCCTCCAGGACCGAAAACCTATTTTGGAGGGGAACAGCCCCAGGGGATTTTCCCCCGACTTGCTTCTTTCCCCTCCTCTTGGCAGTGACCCAAGACTGATTTCTAGGAGTGACTATCTCCTTATAACTCCTATCAATGTCCACCTCTGCCTCCCGAATTATGCGGAGTTCCTCTAATTCCCCCTCCAGCTCCTTTACACGCTCCTCCAGAAGCTTCAATCTAACACACTTCTTACAAGTAAAATCCCCTGAAACACTACTGGAGTCCCTCACCACATACATCCCACAGGAGATGCAGCACACTGCCTGAACTGCCATCCCTGAAACAATTACCAGCAGAAAAAAAAACAAAAAAAAACTTTCCCACACTTATAATTTAGGTTAGAGGAGGTGGGAGGGTGGGATTCTCTACCAGTGTAGAGGATCGGGTATCCTCTCTGCGCTAATTTATAGGATTAGGGGCTCAAGAAAAAAAAACTACAACTTCCGGTAAGCGTCCTAGTGACGACTTCCGGTTTCTAACTAATTTAAAAAAACCGCCGAAAAACTCGCGACTTAAATTAGAAATAAACAGTTAAACAAAATAAACAGAAAAATTTACCTTTTATGCTGCCTCTTCACACGCCCCAAAAATCGCTGCCTCTGGATACTGCTCCTCAGGAACAATGAGGCCGGTTCACGGAGGTAAGCGCTTATAACCTGAAAAAAAAACTACAACTACATCTTATAAACCTCTATCAGGTCACCTCTCAACATTCGTCTCTCCAGGGAGAAAAGACTTAGCTCCCTCAACCTATCCTCGTAAGGCATGCCACCCAATCCAGGCAACGTCCTTGTAAATCTCCTTTGCACCCTTTCAATAGCTTCCACATCTTTCTTGTAATGAGGCGACCAGAACTGCGCACAGTATTCCAAGTGGGGTCTGACTAGGGTCTTATAAAGCTGCAGCATTATCTCCCGACTCCTAAACTGAATCCCTTGATCAATGAAGGCTAGTACACCATATGCCTTCTTGACCACATCCTCCACCTGCGAGGCCAATTTAAGAGTCCTATGGACCCGGACCCCAAGGTCCTTCTGATCCTGTGCACTGCTAAGAGTCTTACCCTTGATATTATACTGCTTCATCCCATTGGACCTGCCAAAATGGACCACTACACATTTATCCGGGTTGAAGTTCATCTGCCACTTCTCCGCACAGTCTTTCATCCTATCTATGTCTCGCTGCAACTTCTGACATCCCTCTGGACGTGACTATGATAGTAACTGCTTACCAGCTGTTTCTCTCCTCTTCTGTCCTGCTGAAAGAACACAGCTAACCAGATACTTTAGATCTCCTTCTTCCTAAATTACCCATCTTGGAAGCCAGGCTTTTAGGATGTAAATGTGAACTGAATACTTATGTCTCCATTTTGAATTCATCTTTTCTGCAGTTTGAGTGCCTAAAATTTGATACTTTTTGTTCCCCACTTTGCTTAAGTAAATATCTTTCACTCTGGTTCTTAACTAATTAGCATATTAAAGCCCCTTCAAATAGCTGCCATCTTATAACAAAGAATGAAGAGAACAGGAACAAGCTGTTCGGCCCTCCAAGCCTATGCCGTGCCTATGCCATAACTAAACCTAAAGAAAACCTTCTGCCCTTACTCGGTCCATATCCCTCTGTTCCCTCCCTATTCGTGTACCTATCCAGATGACTCGTAAATGTTGCCAGTGTGCCTGCTTCTAACATCTCCTCAGGCCCATTCTTCAAATTTATTTTATCCAAGCTTCTTTAATCTTTATCTTATCCAATTCTTAAATCTTTATTTTCCTCAAGCTTCCTGATAGGAGACTAAGATGTTGCCTAATTGAGGTGTACAAAATTGAGGGGTCTAGATAGAGTAAACAGGAAAGACTTGTTTCCCCTCACTGAGAGGTCAATTACAAAGAGGCCGAGATTTAAGGTGATTGGTAGAAGGATTCGATGAGACATGATCAAAAACTTTTTCACCCAGAGAATGATAGGCGCCTAGAATTCACTACCTAAGTTGATGGTTGAGGTTGAAACATTCAACTAATTTAAAAGCTACTTGAATCTGCATCTAAAGTGTTGTAACCTGCAAACCTACGGACCAGGTACTGGACAATTGAATTAAAACGAGCGGCTAGTTTATTATTCTCTCCTTGAGTGGCACAGACACAATGGGCTAAATGACCACTTTCTGCATCATAATGTTTCTATGGTTCTACAGTTTATTTGGAGGGCCTACTTCTGCACTATAAAAATTCTGTGATTCTTGCTCTTGATTTTCTTATGCTTGCTGACATTGTCACTGTCTTTCCTTCACCATGTTCTGCCTCATGTCCTCTTCAATACTATCATACCTCCCCAAAGAACAAACTCCATCCTCTTTCTAACTAACGCTTGGGCTCAAACTTCCTTTTGCTCTCCTGTCTGTTTTGGATAATTCCTATCCTCCAGAGCAATGAACTCAGGACAGCCAATCAACAAAGTGGGAGGATTATGTTTGTGCAATGCAAACAATCATTAATAACTAAAAAGATGGACTATGACCATAAAAACTTCCACAGTGAAAAATTTTAATGCACAGTTAGTCATTGCTTCACTGCTTTGTTTACCTTTTTTAATAAACATTTGTGCTGCCATAAATCCATTAAGCTGATAATTAACCTGGGTCACAATGTTTCATGAGTTCAAGGCCAACTCCAGAAACTTGAGCACAAAATCTAGGCTGGGATTCTAGTGCAGTATTGAGGGAGTGCTGCACTGACAAATGTGCTGTATTTCAGATTAAATAAGTCTGTCAGCTCCCTGAGCTACATGTAAAGGAGCCCCTGACACCAAGAGAAGCAGGGAAGTTAACCGCAGTTTCCAACTGAATATTTATCCTGCAGCAAACAGTACTAAAACAGTTTTTCTGTTCATTACCTTTTGTGGGATTGTGAGATTTTGTTGTGCAGAAATGTCTCACATTTTCCTTAGTACAACAGGGACTATATTTCAGAAATACTATGTTCCGCTATGATGTGCTTTGGGATTTTCTGAGGTTGTGAAAGATGTTATGGAAATGCAAGATTCTTCTTTCTTGTGACTGTTGGACTTCATCATTTAAATACACCTTTCATTCTACTCTGTCGACCAAGTACTTTATCGAAGCAATTCAGTTGTAAGAGCGGGGAAAAGAGAGTCACACTAAATATAAGCCAACATAATGTTTTAATTTAGTTGGTTAGTTCACTGCATCTTGATTGAAATGATCATTTATGTGTACTTAATTCTTAACCTGCACTTTTTCTGTGAAGGATTATATAGGTGGACAAGGAGTAAATGTGATCATAGAAATGTTGTCCAATGTGAATCTGAGCAATGATCTCCAACTTCTTTCAAATGGTGGACGAGTGATTGTAAGTACAAGGTCATTGATCAATGTAATTGCGCTGTAAGATGATTATATTGGTCCAATAATTGATCTCCATTTTATTGAACAGTGAACAGAAGTAACCCATTCAGCCCCTTATGGCTGCCACATGTACCCTGTTTCTTCACATAATCTACCATTCAATTATGTCACAGCTGATCTTAACTCCATTTACTCGAATTGGTTCCATAATCTTGAATATCATTATTAACAAAAAAAAACACTCATCAGTTTTAAAGCTCCAACTGACACTCAGCCTCTCAGATCTTTGTGAGAGTGAGTTCTAGATTTATATACGTCAGTACTTCCTAACATCACCCTTCAATCACCTAGATTCAATTTTAGCATCGTCCCTTGGCATGGGTTGGCACTGCCTGTTGGCACCTTGCAACATTAGCTGTGCCAAAGGGCAGGCCCTAGTGGGAGCCTTATAGGTGGGGGGAGGGGGGATTAGGATTAATCACTCCAGATTCTCTCGCACTGTCTACTCAGTGAATCTGGGGGCATGGTTTCTGCTGTTGCATGGTTGGCACGTAGCACAGTGGTTAGCACTGCTGCTTCACAATGCCAGGGACCAGGGTTCAATTCCAGCCTTGGTTGATTCCGTGTGTGAAGTTTGCATGTGAGGCAACCTTGTCCTCCCCAGACATAAGAGGAATCCCCCAGTGGAGCTTCAGAGGCCAACCCATCCCTATCAGACCTGAAGCAGTATCCAGGCTTGAGCTGACAACTGGCAAGTAACATTTGCACCACACAAATGCCAGGCAATGAACATCACCAATAAGAGACACTCTAAACACCGCCCTTTGACATTCAGTGGCATTACCATCACTGAATTCCCCACCTTCAGCATCCTTGAGGCTACGATTGACCAGAAACTCAACTGGACTCACCACATAAAACAATGGCTACAAGAGCAAGTCAGAGACTAGAAATACTGTAGCTCGTAACTCATCTCCTTACTCCCCAAAGCCTGTCCATCATCTGCAAGGCAGAGGTCAGGCCTGTAATGGAATAGTCCTCACTTGCCTGGATGGGTGCAGCTCCAACAACACTTGAGAAGTTTGACACCATCCAGGACAAAGCAGCCCGCTCGATTGGCACCACATCTACAAACATTCAATCCCTCCATCGCCAACACTCAGTAGCAGCAGTGTGTGCTATCTACAAGGTGCATAGCAACAATTCACCAAACGTCCTTAGACAGCACCTTCCAAACCCACAACTCCTTCCATCTACAAGGACAAGGGCAGCAGATATATGGCAACATTACCACTTACACGTTCCCCTCCAAAACCACTCATCATCACCCTGACTTGGAAATATATCACCGTTCCTTTTCAATCATTGGATCAAAATCTTGGAATTCCTTCCCAAACAGCATTGTGGGTCAACCCATAGAATGTGGACTGCAATGTTTCAAGAAGGCAGCCCACCACCACCTTCTCAAGGGCATCTAGGGATGGGCAATAAATGCTGGCCAGCCAGCGATGCCCATGTCCCACGAATGAAATAACCCCAACCCACCCCACCCTGCTGCCCTGGCACTGCAAAATTCTCATTTTCCAACTCTTGAAGATTTTGGACACCTGTCATCATTTAAGTTCAGTAAGAAGCCTCACAACACCATATTAAAGTCCAACAGGTTTATTTGGCAGCACAAGCTTTCAGAGCACTGCTCCTTCATCAGGTGAGTGAAGACTTGTGTTCACAAATAGGGTATATACAGACACAAACTCAGTTTACAAGATAATGGCTGGAATGCAAGTCTTTACAGGTAATCAAGTCTTAAAGGTACTGACAATGTGAGTGGAGAGAGGGTCAAGCACAAGTTAGAGAGCTGTGTATTGTCTCCAGCCAGGACAGTTAGTGAGATTTTGCAAGCCCGGTCAACTTGTGAGGGTTACAGATAGTGTGACGTGAACTGAAGAAGCCAGTTGAGGCCATCCTCATGTGTGCGGAACTTGGCTATCAGATTCTGCTCAGTGATTCTATGTTGTTGTGTGTCGTGAAGGCCACCTTGGAGAACGCTTACCCAAAGATCAGAGGCTGAATGCCTGTGACTGCTGAAGTGTTCCCCAACAGGCGGGGCAGGCTTGAAGGGCTAGATGGCCTACTCCTGCTCCTATTTCTTATGTTCTTATGTAGGAAGGGAACACTGCTGCCTACCTAGAAGGCAGGTCGTATTTGATGAGATGGGTGGAGGGGAAGCTAAGATTTGGGTCCGTTCCTTCCTGTTTGCACTTTGCCTCCACCTGGAATAACTCAGACCATGACCAATGTTTTTGTTTTCATCCCATGATATCTTTCATATTTAATCTGCCCCAGCCTCTACCTTTCCTTGATCTTCCCTCCTGACCCTCCACCTCCTTTTTCAACAGCATAAAACCTATCCTATTTCTACCTCTCTTAATTTTGGGATGTAGGAAACAGCAGCAGAAGAACATATTTCCTGTTGACTTACTCACCGTTCAAGCAGATTGTGGCTGAGCATCTATCTCTTATCCAGTTTTTTCTGCTATTCTCACGTCATAAACATGCTCAATGACTGAGCTTCCACAACCCTCGCAGTAGACAACTCCAAAGGCTCACCGCCCATGAATGAAGGAATTCCTCCATATCCCAGTCCCAAATGGCTGTCCCTTATTCTGAAACTATGCCCCTTGGTTCTAGACTCACCATCCATCCAATCTTTCCTGTCACGCCCTTTTTGTAAGTTTCAATGAGATCACCTCTCATTCTTCAAAACCCATGAGAACACAGGCCCAGTTTACTCAATCTCTCGTCATAAGACAATCATGCTATTCCAGGGATATTAATCTGGTGAGCCTCTGTTGCACTCCCTCAGTGGCAAGTACATCCTTCCTTACATAAGGAGAGCAAAACTGTACACAATGTTCCAGTTGAGGTTTAAACAACTGCAGCAAAGTATCTTTACTCCTGTACTCAAATCCCCTTGTGAAGAAGGCTAAAATGCCATTTGCATTCCTAATTGCTTGCTGCACCTGCATACTAGCTTTTAATGAGTCACGAACAAGAACACCCAGGTCCTTTTGGTCTTCAACACTTCCCAACCTCTCACCATTTAAGAAAATCTGTATCTTTCTGCTTTTTTCTACCAAAGAAGGGTCTTGCAAAGAAGAATAATTTTGGACTCAAAACGGTGACTCTTGTTTAGACCTGCTGAATATTTCCAGCACTTTGTATTTTTATTACAGTTACAATGTATGATTGACACTGCTATTGGAACTGCTTTTGTTCTACAGATTGTGGGTTGCAGAGGTTCAATTGAGATAAATCCTAGGGATACCATGGCAAAGGAGTCTAGCATCATTGGTGTTGCATTGAGCACTGCAACTAAGGTAAATGGAGCATGTTTCAAATACTTGCTTTAAGGATCAAAGGTTAGAGTAGCTGCGTAGACTCAGAATGCACTTGTACCTCATTTCTCTCTGCATTGTGTTTGATGCAGTGTTAAATAAACAGTTTGCACCTTCGTTCGAACAGCAGAAAGGATTTGCAACAAGAATGTAGTGAATGCAACAAGATCTGGACAGTATCCAGGCTTGGGCTGACAAGTGGCAAGGAACATTCACGCTACACAAATGCCAGGCAATGACCATCACCAATAAGAGACACTCTAATCACCACTCTTCGACATTCAATGCTGTTACCATCACTGAATCCCCCACCGTCAATGTCCTTGGGGTTACCATTGACCAGAAACTGGACTCGCCACATAACTCCAGTGGCTACCAGAGCAGGTCAGAGGTTAGGAATATTATGGCTAGTAACTCACCTCCTGACTCCTCAAAGCCTGTCCACCATTTACAAGGCACAAGTCAGGAGTGTGATGGAATATTCCCTGCTTGCCTAGATGGGTGCAGCTCCAAAACATGCAAGAAGCTTGACACCATCCAGGACAAAGCAGCCTGCTTGATTGACACTACCTTTTCCCAATCCTCCTGCTCACCCCATCTCTCAATCCTTATGCGCACCCTTCTCCCCATCCTCCAGTTCATCGCCTCCCCCCACCTTCTCCCCACACGAGGTAAGAGGGTGGTGAGAGACAGGATCTGCAGGCATTTAGAGATACAAGGACTGATTAGGGACAGTCAGCATGGCTTTGTGAGTGGAAAATCATTTCTCACAAATTTAATTGAGTTTTTTGAAGGGGTAACCAGGAAGGTAGATGAGGGCAGTGCAGTTGATGTTGTCTACATGGACTTCAGCACGGCCCTTGACAAGGTACCACATGGTAGGTTGTTGCATAAAGTTAAATCTCTTGGAATCCAGGGTGAGGTATCGAAATGGATACAAAATTGGCTTCTTGACAAAAGCAAGAGGGTAGTTGTAGAGAGTTGTTCTTCAAACTGGAGGCCTGTGACCAGCGGTGTGCCTCAGGGATCAGTGCTAGGCCCATTGTTATTTGTCATTTATATTAATGATTTGGATGAGAATGTAGAGGGCATGGTTAGTAAGTTTGGAGATGACACCAAGATTGGTGACATAGTGGACAATGAAGAAAGTTATCTCTGATTGCAACGGGATCTTCATCAATTGGGCCAGTGGGCTGACAAATGGCAGATGGAGTTTAATTTAGACAAATGCAAGGTGATGCACTTTGGTAGATTGAACCAGGGCAGGACTTACTCAGTTAATGGTAGGGCGTTGGGGAGAGTTAGAGAACAAAGAGATTTAGGGGTACATGTTCATAGCTCCTTGAAAGTGGAGTCACAGGTGGACAGAGTGGTGAAGAAGGCATTTGGCATGCTTGGTTTCATCGGTCAGAACATTGGATACAGGAGTGGGGGGGGCCTTGTTGAAGTTGTACAAGACATTGTTGAGGCCATTCTTGGAATACTGTGTACAATTCTGGTCACCCTATTATAGAAAGGATATTAACTAGAAAGAGTGCAGGAAAGATTTACTAGGATGCTACCAGGACGTGATGGATTGAGTTATAAGGTGAGACTGAATAGACTGGGACTTTTTTCTCTGGAGCGTAGGAGGCTGAGGGATGACCTTATAGAGGTCTATAAAACAATGGGGGGCGTGGACAAGGTGATAGTCAATATCTTTTCCCAAAGATAGGAAAGTCTAAAACTAGAGGGCATTAGGTTTAAGGTGAGAGAGGAGAGATACGAAAGTGTCCAGAGAGGCAGTTTTTTCACACAGAGGGTGGTGAGTGTCTGGAACAAGCTGCCAGAGGTAGAAGTAGAGGCGGGTACAACTTTATCTTTTAAAAAGCATTTAGATAGTTACATGGGTAAGATGGATATAGAGGCCAAATGCGGGCAATTGGGATTAGCTTCAGGGTTTTAAAAAAAGGGTGGCTTGGACAAGTTGGGCCGAAGGGCCTGTTTCCATGCTGTAAACCTCTATGGCTTTATGATTCTCCCCACCCTCCTGCTTGACCACTTTCCCAATCCTCCTGCAACTCCTCCTCCTAAACTTTCTGCTTAACACTTCTGCAAACTCATTCCCCAGTTCCTTCCCCGATGATGCATGCAGAAGCAGCAAGGGATAAGGAGAGGGAAGCGGCAATGTGTTTTAATAAAAGATTATGCATGAGTCCTAATCACACCAAAGCAAAGATAGAGACAGTGCAACTCCCTCAGTACAAACTATACTGTTAGAATGCTGTTTAAAAGTTGGATATTGTTATCACAGGTGTGGCTACATCTCAAAAACACTCCATTGACTCTGACATGCTTTGGTTTCCTGCCCCAATGTCTTTTTTGTGATTCAGTCAAATTCCTGTTAAGTAATTGATCTTGTGAAGTGGTTTGGGATGTTTTACTATGTTTTACTTAAAGGCACTGTATAAATATAAGTTTTTGCTGCATTTATATATGGCATTTAACAACCTCAGGATGTCTCAAAATGCTGTCATAGTGCACAAATCATGAACTCCCTAAGTCTTTCTGCTTGCTGTAGGAGGATCGAGTGGAGATAGCAGCTGCACTCCTTGCAGGAATGGAGGTGGGTTGGCTGAAGCCTGTGGTGGGGCCAGAATACCCACTAGAGAAGGTGGCCCAAGCTCACGAAGACATCATTAAGGGGTCTGGGGCACTGGGCAAAATTATACTGATAATATGATCCTTCTGCCTTATAGGAAGACGTCACTGCCCAGTAAACTTCAGGCCACTCCTGTAAAAATCTAAAGTGGCCTTTTAATATTGTAGAGTAGTGCGCTCAGTGTCTTGGGGGGGGTGGGATAGTGACAGGGGTTGGGGAGTGAGATGTATTTGAGTGCTCCCATTCTCCTATCACATGGCCTGATTGTTTGCCAATTTGCACTGAATTCAAGAAAACAAATGACTAATAATGATTAATTTGAGTTTTATTGCGTTGACCATCATGGTGTTGGATGCACCATCAGTTTTGTGTGTTTATAACACTCTGTGACTAAGATTCAGGAAACAACTGCCCAGAGACAAAATGGGAATTGCTGTGGTTTTGATAGTGGGCGAGATACTGCCACAGTCATTCTCTGCTCCTGCTTTTTTAAACTCATTAATTTTCCACCTTTTATCATCTCAGTAAATAGCAGGTGACAATTGCTGATTAGCCTAGCCAGGTCTTGGCACAGTAAGTGCCCCAACTGCAATTTCCACATCAGCACACGATCAGTCAAACACAGAAAGCTAACTGCCAAAATCAGTTCAATAAATATTTGTTTTGATGCCCTGATTACATGACTTGCTGGCTATTACACATCCATGGATGGATGGTCTGATTTACATTATTACAGAGATTTTGCTCAGCTGCTTCACGTTTATATATCTGACGGCTCATCTGTCTTAGGACAGGGGCAGGAACGGAATGACTTGATTTCCTATCCAGAGATTGAAAAGAGGTGTTCAAAATAATGAAGCATTTTGATAACTAAGAGAGAAACTGTTTTCATTGTCAAGAGTTTTGGTAACCAGAGGGAGCTAGAAAATAATTGACAAAGAACCAGAGGGAGAGGCGCAATATTTTTAAAACACAACAAATTGTTAAAATTTGGAATGTGCTTTCTGAAAGGAAAGTGGAAGGAAAGATATTTAATGATAATTTTTAAAATGGAATAGGATGAATACTTAGAAAGTATTTGCAGAGCTATGGGAAAAGAATGGAGGAGTGGTTTTAAAACAGGAAGTGCTGGATAAATTCAGCAGGTCTGGCAGCATCTGTGTATAGAGAAACAGAGTCCATATGACTCTTCTAGATAAGTAGTCCTAGGTGACCATAGGCTGCTCTCTCCTTTGAGAGGGAGAGCTGACTGGTGGTGATTTAACCTGAGGATCACCACACTTGAGGCGAGGGGCAAGATTGAGAACCTTCATGGATAACCTCAGCTAGTACGGGAATTGAACCCACGCTGTTGGCATCATTCTGCATCACACCAGCTGTCCAGTCAACTGACCTAAACAAGCCCCTCCTCCCACCCCCTGACTCTCTCTTCAGTTCTGTAGAAGGTCATATGGACTCAAAATGTAAACTGTTTCTCTATACACAATGCCAGTATGTTAGAGGAGTGGGGCTAATTGAATAGCTCTGTTAAGAATCCAGCACAGACATTATCATCTCTGTTTTTAAAAATAGTAATTCAGATTCCCAGTTCGTGGATTCAAAATCATTTTTTGATATAAAGCATAGTTTTGTGACACCATTTTTAAGTGATTGAGATTTTCCCTTAAGAATTAATATACAGACTGCAGTTTGGTTTTGTGGACATTTCTCAATGGGAAAAGAATGCAGCTTGAAACACTGTACATTATAGTACAATACTAACTTTTAACATGAAATCAATTCCTACATACTAAAGAGATATAAACTTACCAGTGATGGTTGAGAAGTTTGTTTGTAGATGTGGGTGAGGCAATTAGGTGAGACTAATCGATAAAGGGGCTGAATCATTAACAAACTTTAAAAAAATCCAAAAACTATCAGCCAGTTTTGTGTTGATAAAGCTCCCTGTAGCAGTTAATGTCAACATTGATTGCAGTATTTACTTTGGGACTGCTCATTCTCTCAGCTTCATTACCATCATTTATTCCCCATTATTCAGTCGTGTTCTTAACATAAGAACATAAGAACTAGGAACAGGAGTAGGCCATCTGGCCCCTCGAGCCTGCTCCACCATTCGATAAGACCATGGTTGATCTTTTCATGGACTCAGCTCCACTTACCCATCCGCTCACCATAACCCTTCCTTTACTGTTCAAAAATTTATCTATCCTTGCCTTAAAAACATTCAATGAGGTAGCCTCAACTGCTTCACTGGGCAGGGAATTCCACAGATTTACAACTCTTTGTGTGAAGAAGTTCCCCCTCAACTCAATCCTAAATCTGCTACCCCTTGTTTTGAGGCCATGCCCCCTAGCTCTAGTTTCACCTGCCAGCAGAAACAACTTCCCTGCTTCTATCTCATCTATCCCCTTCATAATCTTAGATGTTTCTGTAAGATCTCCCCTCATTCTTCTAAATTCCAATGAGTATAGCCCCAGTTTACTCAGTCTCTTCTCATAAGTCAACGTCTCAACTCTGGGATCAACCTAGTGAATCACCTCTACACCCCTTCCAATGTCAATATATCCTTTCTCAAATAAGGAGACTAAAACTGTACACAGTACTCCAGGTGTGGCCTCACCAGCACCTTATGCAGCTGCAACATAACCTCGCTGTTTTTAAACTCCATCCCTCTACCAATGAAGGACAAAATTCCACATGCCTTCTTAATTACCTGCTGCACCTGCAAACCAACTCCTTGTGATTCTTGCACAAAGACACCCAGGTCCCTCTGCACAACAACTTGTTGCAATTTTTTACCATTTAAATAATAATCCATTTTGCTGTTATTCCTACCAAAATGGATGGTCTCACATTTACCAACATTGTACTCTATCTGCCAGACCCTCGCCCACTCATTATATCCCTTTGCAGACTTTCAGCAACATCTGCACACTTTACTCTGCCACTCATCTTAGTGTTATCTGCGAATTTTGACACACTGCATTTGATCCCCAACTCCAAATCATCTAAATCGTAAACAATTACGGTCCCAACGCTGATGCCTGAGGCACACCACTATTCACTGATTGCCAACCAGAAAAACACCAATTTACTCCCATTCTTTGCTTTCTGTTAGTTAACCAATCCTCTATCCATGCTAATTCCTAAGTATGATCAGAAATAGTCAGCACGGCTTTGTCAAGGGCCTTACGAGCCTAGTTGAGTTCTTTGAAAATGTGACTGAACACATTGACGAAGGAAGAGTGGTGGATGCTGTTTACATGGACTTCAGCAAGGCATTTGATTAAGGTCCCCCATGCAAGACTTTTTGAGAAGGTGAGAGGGCATGGGATCCAAGGGGCTTTGGCCTTGTGGATCCAGAACTGGCTTGCCTGCAGAAGGCAGAGAGTGGTTGTGGATGAGTCTTGTTCTGCATGGAGGTTGGTCACCAGTGGAGTGCCCCAGGGATCTGTTCTAGGACCCTTGCTGTTTGTCATTTTCATAAATGATCTGGATGAGGAAGTGGAGGGATGGATTAGTAAGTTCGCCGACAATACGAAGCTTGGTGGTGTTTTGGATAGTCTGGAGGGATGTCAGAAGTTGCAACACGACATAGATAGGATGCAAGACTGGGTGGAGAAGTGGCAGATGGACTTCAACGCAGATAAATGTGTCGTGGTCCGTTTTGGCAGGACCAATGGGATGAAGGAATACAATATCAAGAGTAGGAGTCTTAGCAGTGTTGAGGAGCAGAAGGATCTTGGGGTCCGGGTCCATAGGACTCTTAAATCGGCCTCGCAGGTGGAGGATGTGCTCAAGAAGGCATATGGTGTACTGGCCTTCATTAATCGAGGGATTGAGTTTAGGAGTCGGGAGGTAACGCTGCAACTTTATAAGACCCTTGTCAGACCCCACTTGGTGTACTGTGTGCAGTTCTGGTCGCCTCACTACAGGAAGGATGTGGAAGCTATTGAGAGGGTGCAGAGGAGATTTACAAGGATGTTGCGTGGATTGGGAGGCATGCCTTATGAAGATAGGTTGAGGGAGCTAGGTCTCTTCTCCCTGGAGAGACGAAGGTTGAGAGGCGACCTGACAGAGGTTTATAAAATGTTGAGAGGAATAGATAGGGTGGATTCTCGGAGGCTATTTCCCAGGGCTGAAATGGTCGCTATGAGAGGACACAGGTTTAAGGTGCTGGGGAGCAGGTACAGAGGAGATGTCAGGGGTAAGTTTTTCACTCAGAGGGTGGTGAGTGAGTGGAATCGGCTGCCATCAGTGGTGGTGGAGGCGAACTCGCTGGGGTCTTTTAAAAGACTTCTAGATGAGTACATGGGATTTAATGGGATTGGGAGTTACAGATAGCTCTATGGCCTGGTAGGTATGGATATGATCGGTGCAACCTGTGGGCCGAAGGGCCTGTTTGTGCTGTAGTGTTCTATGTGCTATGTTCTAATACATTACCCGTAACACCGTGCACCTTTATCTTTTGTACCAGTCTTTGGTGCGGCACCTTGTCAAATGCTTTCTGGAAATCCAGATACATCACATCCACAGGTTCCCCATTATCCTCTGCAAGTGTAATGTTCTCAAAGAATTCCACCAAATTAATCAAACTTGACCTTCCCTTCATGAACCAATGTCTTACCAGTGGGACAATTTATATCCAGATGTCTCGCTATTTCTTCCCTGATGATAGGTTCAAGCATTTTTCCTATTACAGAAGTTAAGCTAACCGGCCTATAGTTACCCACCTTTTGTCCACCTCCTTTTTTAAACAGTGGCATCACATTTGCTGTTTTCCAAACTGCGGGAACCACCCCACAGTCCAGCGAATTTCGTAAATTACCACTAGTGCATTTGCTATTTCTCCCACTATCTCTTTTAGTACCCTGGAGTGCATTCCATCAGGACCAGGAGATTTGTCTACCTTTAGCCCCATTAATTTGCCCAACACTACCTCTTTCATGATCATGATGAGTTTCTAAGTCCTCACTTGCCATAGCCTTCCTGTCATCAATGTTTGGGATGTTACTTGTGTCTTCCACTGTGAAGACTGGCACAAAATACTGTTCAATACCTCAGCCATTTTCTCATTTCCAACTATTACATCCTCCTTTCTTCATGGATTGAAGCACTAAATAAAAACTTATTGATTACACACTTCAAACAATATTGAAATGGTGTAGTGAGACTAATGCTCCTATTTCTTATGTTCTTATGTTCTTTATGTTCTTATGAAATGCTGGGGATACTGTCTTGTGATACAACTATACACAGCGTCCACACACCTCTCCATTGACATGACACAAAGTAGTTTGTTGTGACCCATTGGAAAATGACATTAGAATGAGCGGTAAATCACATCAACAATTTTATAATTAAAATATTTACCAAATCCACATTAAATGAGAATTCTCACAACACCAGGTTAAAGTCCAACAGCTCTATTTGGTAGCAGGAGCTTTTGGAGTGCTGCTCCTTCATCAGGTGAGTGGCCCTGAAGGAGCAATGCTGTGAAAACTCATACTATCAAATAAACCTGTTGGACTTTAACCTGGTGTTGTGAGACTTCTTACTGTGCCCACCCCAGTCCAACGCCAACGTTTCCACATCATCACATTAAGTGAGGAATTAGTGTACTGTGCCAAGATTCACCTTATCAATATCTCTCTGATGAGATCTCTCACTCACTGTACTCACTGCTTTATTTATCCTCCACACTTCTGCTCCTCTTTCTTGGGAATCTAATCATTGCCAGTTCACACTTCTGGTAGCCAAAGCACAGTCAACAGGCATTGATGTAAAATATGCAGTTCACTTTATTTGCAAATATTTGAGATTGAAAGGATCTTTGTGAATGATTCTCAATTTCTTGATTGTTAATAAATAAAGTATAAGTTTTAAAAAATCTGCTGTGTTTACTGTGTGGCAGTTAGTATATAAGGAGCATGGAACAATGAGCCTATCCAATCAATTCAGAAGGGAAATGGCAGAGACGCACTAATAGACCCATTCTCATCAGACCCACCTGTAAGATTAATTACTCCATTTTCACATGGTAACAGTTCACAAAATCACTTTCTCCATTTTAAAAATCCTGTTAAAAAGGTGCCACAAATCAGACAGGAGGCACAAAGGACATGTGTTAACATTTAGTCAATGTGAATGTGGCGCAGTGTTACTAGCCCCATTAAATGTTTGAGCTCCTTATGGCCTCTCTTCCATCTCCCTTTGCCTCAAGCACCCCAGAGTCAGTCGGCACACCCCATCCTGCTCCAAAATTATGTTTAAAAATCTCCCTACTCTTCCACAAAGTCCTTTTCTTCTCCACTCCTCACCTCAATGTCCGCCACCCTCCTGAGCCAAAGACAAAGAACCTGTACCATGGATCAACTCAATGTGAGTAACCCTCAAGGACTTTCCAATCTGTCCGCTCCCCTCATAATTTTGTAGACTTCTATGAGGTCGCCCCTCAACCTCCGTCGTTCCAGTGAGAACAAACCAAGTTTCTCCAACCTCTCCTCATAGTTAATGCCCTCCGTATCAGGCAACATCCTGGTAAATATTTTCTGTACCCTCTCCAAACTCTCCACATTTTTCTGGTAGTGTGGCAACCAGAATTGAACACTATATTCCAAGTGTGGCCAAACAAAGGTTCTATAAAGCTGCAACATGACTTGACAATTTTTGAACTCAAGTGCCCCAGCCAATGAAAGCAAGCATACCATATGCTTTCTTGACTATCTTCTCCACCTGCATTGCCACTTTCAGTGACCTGTGTACCTGTACACCCAGATCCCTCCGCCTATCAATACTCTTAAGTGTTCTGCCATTTGCTGTATATTTCCTATCTTTATTAGATCTTCCAGCATGCATTACCTCACATTTACATAGAAACATAGAACATTACAGCACAGGACAGGCCCTTCAGCCCTCAATGTTGTGCCGAGCTATGTCCAATCCCAAGATCAAGCTATCCCCTCCCTATACTTCTGGAGTGCTCCATGTGCCTATCCAATAACCACTTGAAAGTTCCTAAAGTGTCGGACTCCACTATCACAGCAGGCAGTCTATTCCATACCCCAACCACTTCCTGAGTAATGAATCCACCTCGGACATCCCTCTTATATCTCCCACTATGAACTTCATGCCCCCCAGTGATAGCAACATCCACCAGAGGAAATAGTCTCTGCATGTCCACTCTATCAATCCTTCTCATCATCTTATAAACCTCTATTAAGTCGCCTCTCATCCTCCTCCGCTCCAAAGAGAAAAACCCCAGCTCCCTCAACCTTTCTCATAAGATATACCCTCCAAACCAGGCAACATCCTGATAAATCTTCTCTGCACTCTCCCCAGTGCTTCCACATCCTTCTTATAGTGAGGTGATCAGAACTGCACACAATATTCCAAATGTGGTCTCACCAAGGTCCTGTATAGTTGCAGCCTAACCCCTTGGCTCTTAAACTCAAACCCCCTGTTAATAAATGCTAACACACTATCCACTTGAGTGGCAACCTTCAGAGATCTGTGGATTTGAACCCCAAGATCTCCCTGTTCCTTCACATTCCGTAGAACCCTGCCTTAACTCTGTAATCTGCATTCAAGTTTGTCCTACCAAAATGAATCACCTCAACACTTACCAGGGTTAAACTCCATCTGCCACTTTTCGGCCCAGCTCTGCATCCTATCAATGTCTCTTTGCAGCCTGCAAGAGCCCTCCACCTCATCCACTACTCCACCAATCTTGGTGTCGTCAACAAATTTACTAACCTACCTTTCAGCCCCTTCTTCCAAGTCATTGATAAAAATCACAAAAAGCAGAGGACCCAACACTGATCCCTGTGGTACACTGCTGGTAACTGGCCTCCAGTCTGAAAATTTTCCCTCCACCACCACCCTCTGTCTTCTATTATACAGCCAGTTACTTATCCTTATAATTTGTCCAGATTAAATTCAATCTTCCACCTCTCTGCCCAAGTCTCCAACCAATCTATATCCTGCTTTAACCTCTGACAATCCTCATCACTTTCCGCAAATCCACCAACCTTTGCGTCATTTGCAAACTTACTAATCAAATCAGTTACATTTGCCTCCAAATCTTCTATATATATTACAAACAGCAAAGGTCCCTGAGGTATGCTTGATGTGCAGGGCTAGAACTGTGTCGGTCACAGGAAGGGGGAATGCTGATAACTGGGCATTCCCAGGGTCTCCAAGGTGAAAGGCCTTGGCACCACTTTCTCCTCCCTACAGGAATTCTGCAGCCCTGGATTCCTCCATGGGATGAAGGGACATCTGGAGTGAGATCTAGAAGCATTGCCATCCTCTGGCACTGTCATTCATGGATGCCAATAAGTGCCTTGTGTCATGCTGTTGGTTCCCTGAACTCTGAAATTCACCTCTGAACTGTGGAGTTCATCGTCTGAACCATGGAGTAGACATCACTACCATGGAGTGATTGTCCTGCCCCAAGGTCTCCATTGTGGAAGCCATTCTCACACTGTTGGCCTAATTGCCTCAGAATGCTGGCTCCTTGGACAGAAGGCCATGGGATTCCTCCAATTGCTCTTGCAATGTGAGGAGGGATATTGAAATCTCTTCCTGATATTCCTGACTCTGCATTTGGAATTCCAGCAACTAAGGGGCAACTGAGTCCAGAGGCATGTTGACTGGGGCTCAACAGAGTCCTGTAGTATCGGGGAACTCCAAGTGACGGCTCCAAGTGGGACATAACTGCCTGTGCCTGCTGGGAATCATTAGAAGTGAAGTGCTGACCAGTTGGCAAACCAGAAGCCTGTCTACTACTAATGCTCACCAAGATGCGAGTCTCTGTGCTGGATTGGGTGAAGGGTCCGGGTGATGGCTATGATGCCTCCTCAGTGGGAACGTCTGAGAATTTGTCAGTGTTGCTCTCCTGGCCTGTCTTCAAAACTGCTCCACTGATTTCACTGAATGGAAGGGAGATGGCAACAGTGCATGTCAGGGGCATAAGGAGAAGAGAGAAGAAACTCTCCAGATGGATGATTGTGTTGTGGGTCCTCATCGTTTTCTCTTGTACCAACGTTGCCCACACTGTAGGAGTGGTCCACTTCCTCCCTGGCAAGGGCTCTGTCCTCAAATGGCGAGAGGATTTTCAGTTTGGGCATTTCTCTGCCTGTCTATGTATAGACAGGCAGATTGCCCTTCAAAGCAGATTGCCCTTCAAAGAGACAGATGGGAGAGGCTGCGTGGCAAATCAGTTAGCAAGGATGCCTGGCATGTCTGTTGCTGAATAGGAGGTGAGATGTGATAAGTCTTTTTCTGACGAGCAGGTAATAACTAGTGGGGTACCACAGAGATCTGTATTAGGACCCCAATTATATATTAATGATTTTGAAATAGGAATGAAACATTTTACCTTCAATTTTCAGATGTTATAGAGTTGGGTGAGAGGGTGAGCTGTGAGGAGGATGCAGAGATGCTTCAGCGTGACTTGGACTAGCTGAGTGTGGGCATCTGCATGGCAGATGCTGTTTCATGTAGATAAATCCACTTTGGTAGCAATAATAGGAAGTCAGATCATTACTTGAATAGGTGTAAATTGAGAGAGTTGGATACTCAGCAAGTATGACATTAGTGTACCTTTAAGAAAGTTTTTTTTAAATCCTGATCTCTGGAGACCTCATAGATTCAGTGTTTCTCGTTGCTGCCGAACTGTCTACCAGATTTATTGCTCCTTAAAGTGGCTTAAATAAGGGTTTTTTTATTTACTCTGAGATTAGTTTTTTGGCTGTGCATTGTTAAGAGTAAAATATAGATTTTTTTCCTTCCTAGAGAGTTTAAGGTTTTCTTTCTATTTGGCTGCAGTTTTGAGTTTTAATCTTTAAAAGGGACAGCAAGCTAAAAAGAAGTGTTTCTCCCTATTTTGTTTGGAAATTCTGCTGGTTATCTGAAAACAAACCCCTTTCTGAAGGGGTGACTTGACCCGAGTCTCTCCCTAGGGTTCAGGAAAGTTGTTCTGACTTCAGACTGTTTTGAGTCTATCAAGACAATTTCAGACTTCATCTAAAGGACTCAATTGCAGTATCACATGAGCATTAGCCTTTGCTGCGTCGAACCCGTTTAAAGGGTTTTGTTGATGGAAGGTTTTGGTTTGATTGGAACATCTTTGATATATTTGTTAAGGGTTATACTTTATTGGAGTTGTTTTGTTTTTGTTTGTAATTGATAATTGTTATTGTTAATTTTTTTTCCATTGTTAATTTTCTTTCTGGGGGTCCTTGTGCACGAGTCGCAAAAGACCAGTCTGCAGGTGCAGCAGGTGATCAAGAAGGAGAATGGAATGCTGGCCTTTATAGCGAGGCGGATAGAATATAAAAACAGGGAGGTCTTGCTGCAACTGTACAGGGCATTGGTGAGGCCACAGCTGGAGTACTGTGTGCAGTTTTGGTCGCCACACTTGCGCAAGGATATATTAGCCTTGGAGGGAGTGCAGAGGAGGTTCACTAGGCTGTTACCGGAGATGAGGGGGTTGGCCTATGAAGAGAGACTAAATAGACTGGGTCTGTACTCGTTGGAGTTTAGAAGGATGAGGGGGGATCTTATAGAGACGTATAAGATAATGAAAGGGATGGATAGGGTAGAGGTAGCGAGACTCTTCCCACTTAGAAAGGATAGCAGAACTAGAGGGCACAGCCTCAAGATAAGCGGGGGGAGTGCAGTTTAGATCAGAGTTGAGGAGGAACTTCTTCACTCAAAAGGTGGTGAATCTCTGGAATTCTCTGCCCGTTGAAGTGGTGGAGGCTACCTCACTAAATATATTTAAGTCACAGGTAGATAGATTTTTGATAGACAAGGGAATTAAGGGTTATGGGGAGAAAGTGGAAAAGTGGAACTGATCCACTTCAGTCAGCCATGATCTTATTGAATGGCAGGGCAGGCTCGAAGGGCTAGATGGCCTACTCCTGCTCCTATTTCTTATGTTCTTATATATGTTAACTACATTCTTAATTAAAGGCCAATTAGCCTTATTTCAGTGATCAATAAGTTAGTGGAAAGGGTCCTGAGAGATAGGATTTATGACCATTTGGAAAGATGCAGCTTAATCCGGGATAGCATGGTTTCGTGGGGGGTAAGTCCTGCCTTACAAATTTGATTGAATTTTTTGCGGAGGTAACTAAGTGTGTAGATGAAGGTAGAGCGGTTGATGTCATATACATGGATTTTAGTAAGGTGTTTGATAAGGTTCCCCATGGTAGGCTCATGAAGAAAGTGAGGTGTGGGATAAAAGGAAATTTGGCCAATTGGATAAGTAACTGTCTGTCTCATAGAAGACAGAGGGTGGTGGTGGAGGGAAAATTTTCAGACCGGAGGCCAGTTACCAGCGGTGTACCACAGGGATCAGTGCTGGGTCCTCTGCTATTTGTGATGTTTATCAATGACTTGGAAGAGGGGGCTGAAGGATGGGTTAGTAAATTTGCTGATGACACCAAGATTGGTGGAGTAGTGGATGACGTGGAGGGCTCTTGTAGGCTGCAAGGAGACATCGCTAGGATGCAGAGCTGGGCAGAAAAGTGGCAGATGGAGTTTAACCCTGATAAGTGCGAGGTGATTCATTTTGGTAGGACAAACTTGATTATAAGGTCAACAGCAGGGTTCTGAGGAATGTGGAAGAACAGAGAGATCTTGATGTTCATATCCACAGATCTCTAAAGGTTGCCACTCAAGTGGATAGAGCCGTGAAGAAGGCTTATAGTGTGTTAGCGTTTATTAATGAGGGTTTAAGTTTAAGAGCCATGAGCTGGACCTTGGTGAGACCACATTTGGAATATTGTATGCAGTTCTGGTCACCTCACTATAAGAAGGATGTGGAAGCATTGGAGAGAGTGCAGAGGAGATTTACCAGGATGCTGCCTGGTTTGGAGGGTAGGTCTTATGAGGAAAGGTTGAGGGAGCTGGGGCTTTTCTCTTTAGAGCAGAGGAGGATAAGAGGCGACTTAATAGAGATTTGTAAGATGATGAGGGGGATAGATAGAGGGGTCGTGCAGAGACTATTTCCTCAGGTGGATGTAGCTGTTACTCAGGGGCATAACTATAAGGAATTCACTGCCTGCTGTGATGGTGGAGTCAGACACTTCAGGAACTTTCAAACGGTTATTGGATAGGCACATGGAGCACTCCAGAATGATAGGAAGTGTGATAGCTTGATCTTGAGTTTGGACATAGCTCGTCACAACATCGAGGGCCGAAGAGCCTGTACTGTTCTATGTTCTATAAACTTTGTTTGATAAAGCCTCCCTAATGGATCATTTGAATCGTCCCTGAGGTGAAACGCTTATGCTTATCTTAGCCAAATTCAAGGTGCAAAATTTATCAGATCCAGGCAGACTTCATAAAACACTTTGGGGTTTCTGACAAAAACCATAACGCAAGACCTTGGAGTCCTCGTGCATCAGTCACTGAAAGTAAGCACGCAGGTACAGCAGGCGGTAAAGAAGCAAATGTTGGCAAGTGTGAGGTGGTCCACTTTGGTAGGAAGAATGGTAGGAAGGACTATTACTTACGTGGCGAAAAACTGCAGCAGGCGACGGTGCAGAGGGACCTCGGGGTCCTTGTGCATGAGTCGCAAAAACCCAGCCTGCAGGTGCAGCAGGTGGTCAGGAAGGCGAATGGGATGCTGGCCTTCATAGCGAGGGGGATTGAATATAAAAGTAGGGAGGTCTTGCTGCAGCTGTATAGGGCATTGGTGAGGCCGCAGCTGGAGTACTGTGTGCAGTTTTGGGCGCCGCACCTGCGCAAGGATATTTTGGCCTTGGAGGGAGTGCAGAGGAGGTTTACTAGGCTGATACCGGAGTTGAGGGGGTTGAGCTATGAGGAGAGGCTGAATAAACTAGGCTTGTACTCGTTAGAGTTTAGAAGAATGAGGGGAGATCTCATTGAGACGTATAAGATGATGAATGGGATGGATAGGATAGAGGTGGAAAGACTCTTCCCGCTCAAAAAAGACAGTAGGACTAGGGGGCACAGCCTCAAGATAAAGGGGGGGCGGTTCAGAACGGAGTTGAGGAGGAACTTCTTCACTCAAAGGGTGGTGAATCTCTGGAATTCTCTGCCCGTTGAAGTGGTGGAGGCTGCCTCGCTAAATATTTTTAAGAAGCGGGTTGATGGGTTTTTGATAAGAGAAGGGATTAAGGGTTATGGGGAGAGGGCGGGAAAGTGGAACTGAGCCACGACAGATCAGCCATGATCTTATTGAATGGCGGGGCAGGCTCGAAGGGCCAGATGGCCTACTTCTGCTCCTATTTCTTATGTTCTTATGTTCTTAAATGCTATGTTGGCCTTCATAGCAAGAGGATTTAAGTATAGGAATAAAAATGTTTTACTGCAATTGTACAGAATGTTGTTGAGACCACACCTGGAGTATTGTGTGCAGTTTTGGTATCCTTATCTGAGAAAGGATGTCCTTGCCATAGAGGGAGTACAGCGAAGGTTTACCAGGCTGATTCCTGGGATGGCAGGTCTGTCATATGAGGACAGACTAAATCAATTCAGATTATATTCACTGGAATTTAGAAGAGTGAGAGGGGATCCCATTGAAACTTATAAAATTCTAATAGGGTTAGGCAGAGTAGATTCAGAAAGAATGTTGTTGATGGTGGGGGAGTCCAGATTAGGGGTCATAGTTTGAGGATAAGGGATAAACCTTTCAGAACTGAGGTGAGGAGAAATTTCTTCACCCAGAGGGTGGTGAATGTGTGGAATTCACTCCCACAGATAGTAGTTGTGGCCAAAACATTGTGTGATTTCAAGAAGGAATTAGATATAGTGCTTGGAGCTAAAGGGATCAAAGGATATGGGGGGAAGTGGGGATCAGGATATTGAATTTGATGATAAGCCCTAATCAAGATGAATGGCAGAGCAGGTATGAGGGGTCAAATGGTCTACTCCTGCTTCTGGTTTTTATGTTTCTGCGAGAGGAACTGTAGGGGAGATGAGGAAGTGTGTCAGTGGCGGGGCCCCCTGAGTTCGCAGTGAATAAGCTCCCAGTGGATGTGTCATGGGTGACTGAGTGTGTAAGTTAGAGGTTATTTATTAGTGTCACAGGTAGGTTTACATTAGCACGGCAATGAAGCTATTGTGCAAATCCCCTAGTCACCACACTCCGGCACCAGTTCGGGTACACTGAGGGAGAATTTAGCATGGCCAATACACCTATCCAGCATGTTTTTCAGAATGTGAGAGGAAACTGGAGCATCCAGAGGAAACCCACACATTCAGGAGAGAACACGCAGACTCCACACAGACAGACCCAAGCCAGAGTCAAACCCAGGTCCCTGGAGCCGTGAGGCAGCAGTGTGAATCTGTTGGGAAATGAGGAGAATTATTTATCTTGGCTGTGCTGAGGAAGTCATTCACCTTCTTCCTGTGCTGGATGCCCGTTATCTTGTGCAGGGAGCTGGCACTTACTGGTGCTGCCTCCATGTGGGGTTGGTGATCTTGCTATAGTTGGTCTTCTGCCAACCCGAGGTTACAGGATGTCCCATCTCTCTTTCGCCTCATCCAGCATCCTGGTGAGTACTCACCCTGAAAACCGTAGGACTGTCTTCTCAGCGGCCATCCTCCTGACTGGACTTGGACTGAGAGCTGGGGAGGAGTTTAAACAGAGCTGCCCGCCTATTTGAAGAGACCAAGTGATAGTGGGGCGGGTAAATCAGAGTCTGATTGTTACAGACTCAGTGTGAAACCTGGGGGGAGGGGGGTGGTACCGCGATTCTCCCTGCTGGGCACCACGGCCTCTGTGTGTCTCCGGCAGCCGATTTCCAGCACCGCCAGCTCCACCGCAGAAATCAGCACAGAGCTGAATAAATTATTGAAATCACAATTCAAATACTATTTAAATGTGATTAACGAGCTCGGGACTGAAATCACCGGGCCCGGTAGCGTCTCCCCCCCTCCCTCACCAGGAGTGTTTCACTCCAGCAGGGATTACACCAGCTCCTCATTTGCAGGGAGCTGGCAGCCCAACCCCGCTGGAAGGGGGACAATTGTGCCCAACCGCCCTCCCCCCCCCCCCCCCGCCCCAGAGGGTTGGGCGCCGGGGGGGGTTGCGCAGTGCCCCTTAGCATGAGCATCCTGGCAGTGCCAGCCTGGACATCCTGGCACTGTCCAAGGGGCAAGGTACCAATGTCTGGGGAGCACCACAGCACCGCCCATCAGACATGAGGCAGTGCCAAGGGAATGGGGCCTATTGGGGCAGTACCTCTGGGGGGCAGATTGGTGGGAATGGCAGGGGGGAACCCGCTGCCACTCTGCACTCAGGCTGACTGACAGAGGGAGGGAGGCCAGCAATCAGGGCTGTCCATCAGAGCAGGGTCAAGAGTGTCAGTGTGCTGGGGTGGGGTGTTGGCGGTCAAGGTGGACCAGGGTATGGGGACGTCAAATCTTAGCTGGACATGTTTTGGGGGGGGGGGCCACCAATTGGGCCATGGGGGAGTCGCAGGGGTAGCAGTGTGGGGTCCGTGGGGCTGGCCAGCAGTGTGGGGGGGCCGCTGCGACCTTGGAGCTGACAGATTGATGCATGCACAGTGGCCCACTCAGCCCTCTGCTGCCGGCTTCTCTAGTGAGAATAGGCCCTGTACCCTGATATTCAGCGTGATTCACGCTGAGTCACTCTGCAGTGCACAGAGTGTGGGAGATTCAATCTGGAACTCTGCTAAAAAACAGCAGGATTTATTCGTTTTGATGCAAATTTGACACAGTATATTTTTGGGAGACGTACCCTGTGCTTTTTTTTTCACAAAAGATGCAGCTCAAAAACTCTGCCAGTGGGAAACTTCCTGCTTTTCTCACCTAAAACCACACTTTGCCAAAATAGTTTTGTCCTATGATTCCTGAGCTTGTACAGATCCAAACAAACGAGGAAGAAAGATGAAGTGCGGTCAATATTCTATTTGCTGACAAGGAGTTTGAGAAACAAAAAAACACAAAGTCCAGACATGATTTGTGCAGATTTATTCATTATACTATTTGATTTATTTGTGAATTGTAAAGCAGTAGGGTAAAGTCGTTGAAATATATCTTCACAGCACAGAGAGGCATTATTCTTTCAACTGAAGTCTGGACCTGTTTCTGCCGGGAACCCAGGGTCACTCATAAAAGATGCGGACGGTCTGTAATATAAGTCAGTGTCAGTGTGGACCAACTTTGATCATCAAATGAGCATGTGCCAGTTTACTCATTCTCACATACATCAGCACCGGGTCAGTGGGTGGCACTATCACCTCAGGGTCAGAAGGTTGTGCGTTCCAATCCCAGAAACTTGAACCCACAATCCAGGGTGACGTGCCAGCGCGGTGAGGAAATGTTACATGTTTGGAAGTGCTGTCTTTCAGATGAGGCCCATTGGCCCATTAAGGGGGAGGTAAAAGATCGCACTGTACCATTGTGAAGAACATAAGAAATAGGAGCAGGAGTAGGCCATCTAGCCCCTCGAGCCTGTCCCGCCATTCAATAAGATCATGGCTGATCTGAAGTGGATCAGTTCCACTTTCCGGCTCTCTCCCCATAACCCTTAATTCCCCTGTCTATCAAAAACCTATCTACTCGTGACTTAAATATATTCAGCGAGGTAGCCTCCACCACCTCAATGGGCAGAGAATTCCAGAGATTCACCACCCTTTGAGTGAAGAAGTTCCTCCTCAACTCTGATCTAAACTGCCCCCCCCTTATCTTGAGGCTGTGCCCTCTAGTCCTGTTGTCCTTTCTGAGCGGGAAGAATCTCTCTACCTCGACCCTATCCATCCCTTTCATTATCTTATACGTCTCTATAAGATCCCCCCTCATCCTTCTAAACTCCAACGAGTACAGACCCAGTCTATTCAGTCTCTCTTCATAGTCCAACCCCCTCAACTCCAGTATCAGCCTAGTGAACAAACAGGGGTCCCCGAGGCACAACTCCTTCCTCAAGCAGCTTCACTAAAACAGACTGCTTGGCCATTACTACATTGCTGTTGGTGGGAGTTTGTATGAATTGGTTGCTGCAATTTCTACATTAAACAATGACTATGCTGCAAAAGTGCTCCATTATCTGGAAAGTACTTTGAGACATATTGTAAAAAGCACAATAGAAATCCAAGTCCTTTCTGTGATTGGCCTGGGTTTTACAAGCTGATCTTTACACCTTTTCCCGGGAGATTAAAACCAGCAAAGATCAGGACAATATTCAGGCTTAGGCTGCTAAGTGGTATGTAACATTCACACGACATACGTGCCACGTGACAGCCACCTTCACTTCGAGAGTCCATACACATCCCCTCGACATTCCGTGGCATTACCATAATTGAATTCCTTACTCTGGACATTCTGGGGGTTATCAACCCCCCTCAGCATGATTGGACAAACAGACTCACCTTGTGTGCTGGAATGACTTCATGACATTCACATCATTACTGTGACAACAAAAGCAGACCAGAAGCTGTGAATTCTGCAGAATAAGAAGTCTCACAACACCAGGTTAAAGTCCAACCAATTTATTTGATAGTAAACCCACAAGCTTTCAGGGTTTGCCCCTTCATCAGGTGAATGGAGAGTTCTGGCCTCAGACAGAGCATATAACAGCACAGACAGTTTACAGATTACTGCTTAGAATGTGAGTCTTAACAGCTAACCTGCTATTCAAGTCTTAAAGATGCCGACAATGTGAGTGGAAAGAGCATTGAGCACAGGTTGAAGAGATGTGTATTGTCTCCAGGCAGTACAGTAAGTGAGGTTTTGCAAACCCAGGCAAGTCATGGGGGTTACAGATAGTGCGACATGAACCCAAGATTCTCTTTAACCCATGAGTCTGATTAGAAGACTCGCACTCTAATCAGTAATCTGTAAACTGTCTGTACTGTTACATGCTCTGTCTGAGGCCAGAACTCTCCATTCACCTGACGAATGGGCAAACCCCAAAAGCTTGTGAATTTACTATCAAATAAATCAGCTGGAATTAAACCTGGTGTTGTCAGACTTCTTAATGTGTTTACCCCAGTCCAACGCCAGCATCTCCACTTCCAGCCAATGATGCCCATATTCTGAGAATATTTTTCCTTAAAATTACTGGGACATATTGTGTGCCATCATGCCTGAAGCAGGAAAAGCAGCCAGCATAATTAAGGACCCCACACACCCCAGACATTTTCTCTGGTACCTTCTTCCAATGGGAAAAGGATACAAAAGTCTGAGGTCATGTACCAACCAACTCAAGAACAGCTTCTTCCCTGCTGCTGTCAGACTTTTGAATGGACCTACCTTGCATTAAGTTGACCTTTCTCTACACCCTAGTTATGACTGTAACGCTCCATCCTGCACTCTCTCCTTACCTTCTCTATGAACAGTATTCTTTGTTTGTACAGCATGCAAGAAACAATACTTGCCACTGTATGCTAATACATGTGACAATAACAAATCAAATCAAAATTAAATGGTAATGTGGCTTGATAAACCAGAGGGTTGTGTTTTTCTAATCTGTTACCTGAATTAGGGTCAAATACTGGTTCTCTAAATGTCCGAGGCTGGAAAACATCATTTTTCTTGGGCTGAAAGTTTGGACTGTCCTCTGTTTTCCACTGTGAAATGTGTGGGTAAATGCCAGAGGTTATTTCACTGGCTTCATATCGATCCTAAACAGAGAATGCAATGAGAGTAAGCTGCGATATTACCAAACAACCGAGCAAAGCGAGAAAAAGAAAAATCCAAAAGCTGACAAACTGAAATAGGACAAAAAAATCCACTACAAACATATGAATTAGGAGCAGGAGGAGGCCACTCGGCCCCTCAAGCCTATTCCGTCGTTCAGTAAGATCATGGTTGATCTGATAGTAACCGACTCCCCATTCCTGCCCCTCTCCGCCCCGATAATGTTTCTCCCCCTTGCCAATCAAGAATCTATCTAGCTTTTTCTTAAAAACATACAAAGACTGCTTCCACCGCTTTTGAGGAAGAGAGTTCCTGATAGAATAAGTTTTCCTACGCTCTGTCTTAAATGAACAACCCCTTATTTTTAAGCACTTCTCCCAGTACTGGATTACATAGAACATAGAACACTACAGAACAAACAGGCCCTTCGGCCCACGAGTTGCGCCGATCACATCAACACCTACCAATCTACAGACCTATCTATAACCCCCAATCCCATTAAACCCCATATACTCATCCAGAAGTCTTTTAAAAGACCCCAGCGAGTTCGCCTCCACCACCACTGACGGCAGCCGATTCCATTCACTCACCACCCTCTGAGTGAAAAACTTACCCCTAACATCACTTCTGTACTTTCCTCCCCGCACCTTAAATCTGTGTCCTCTCGTAGCGGCCATTTCAACCCAGGGAAATAGCCTCTGAGAATCCACCCTATCTATTCCTCTCAACATTTTATAAACTTCTATCAGGTCGCCTCTCAACCTTCGTCTCTCCAGGGAAAAGAGTCCCAGCTCCCTCAACCTAACTTCATAAGGCATGCCTCCCAGTCCAGGCAACATCCTTGTAAATCTCCTCTGTACCCTTTCAATAGCTTCTACGTCTTTCCTATAGTGAGGCGACCAGAACTGCGCACAGTACTCCAAATGAGGCCTGACAAGGGTCTTATAAAGTTGCAGCATTACCTCCCGACTCCTAAACTCAATCCCTCGATTAATGAAGGCCAGTACACCATACGCCTTCTTGACCACCTCCTCCACCTGCGAGGCCAATTTAAGAGTCCTGTGGACCCGGACCCCAAGATCCTTCTGCTCTTCAACACTACTAAGACTCTTGTGGATTCTCCCACAAGAGGAAGCATTGTCTCCACATTCACCCCATCAATACCCTTCAAGCTCTTAAAGATTTCAATCAAGTCGCCTTTTACTCTTTTGATACAAGCCTAACTTCTCCAATCTTTCCTCATAAAACAACCCACAATTCCAGATATTAATCAGGTAAACCTTCTCATTTACATCTTTCTTTACATAAAGACGCCATATTGTACACGGTATCTAGATGTGATCTCATCAATGATCTGTATAACTTAAGTATAATTAAGCTTGGAACTGGGTGTCTACAGGGTTGAGGACGTCAAAGGGTCTTGAAAAGGAAGACAGGCATGTGAAGTAAATATGGCCCAGTTGAATTTTGCAACAAATAAACAAGACATTGTAGAAATTTTCATTAGAGATAAAGAAGGTTTGTTGTGTTCAGTCGTTAAATTTCAAAGGGAAGTTAAAAAATCTTTTACAACTGGGAAAAAGTCATAAATAAAGATAAGGTCATTAAATGTTACTTTTTTCTAACAATGTGTGTTTGAGTTTACTTTCTTTTGTTAATAAATGTTTTAATTTAATATGTAAAATCCCCAGTCATCTTTACTGAAATTTGTGGCTCTTGCAAAGAGTTGTGATAGCTTGCTAAGTTCCCTTTGGGATTTGGTTTGCATGGCACTTACCATCTGCTAGATCATAACACACACACACACACACACGCACACACACAAACGCACGCATGCATGCACACGCACAAACGCACACATGTGCACGCACACATATATATGTGCAAATGCACTCATGCATGTGCCTTCTCACACATGCACATACACACAGATACACATCCTTACATACATTCACACACACAGTCATGCATACATACACAGGCATATGCACGTGTCTGCTCACGCAGATATGTGTGAATGATCAGGAATTGGAATTCTGGCCAATTTTGAATTGCACTGAGAAACTGATCTATAAAGTATTCTTACTTCCATTAAATTCACCAAGTACAAGATTGCCAGATCTGAGATCATTTGCTTCCAAGGAGATATTAGCTGGAATTTTACCATCATGCCTATCCCAGAATTGGTGGGATTTGGGCAGTGGGGAGCACATGGCAAAAAATCCTGCCCTCAGATCTACATTGTGCTTTTAATGTTCCAGTCCTTGTACCGACCAATCAACCAGCACAGAGATATAAACAGCTGAGGAATGAGTTGTACCTCAATCGATTCAAAATTCAGTTTGCTTTCATCAATCTTTAATTGGACAGCGTTACAGCGACCATCCTGCTTGCTGGTGCTCCCGGCTACCTAGACAATCAGTGAAACAATGTCATTACCGCATGTACTGAATAAATCTGTAATTAAATATTCATAATACATCATTCCAGGCATTTTGAAAAAAATCTGAAGACTGCAAATAAAGGCAGAGATACACATTTAAATAACACAATTAAAGCCATGGGATTGAAACTGCAAACAAACTTGCCCCAAGCCAGTGTTGATACACAGTCCCACCCAGAACAGAGATATGCTTCCACCCAGTGCCTAGATACATTGTCACACCCAATGCCCTGATACACAGTGCCATCCAGTGCCCTGATACACAGATCTGCCAGGGTTTTGATAAATAGGCCTTCATTTTCATGACATATGTGAAAATGCTGGCACAGGCCTGAATACGGAATCCTCTCCCCCAAACTCGGCCTCTATCATTTTTGTGGGATGATAATGGGGGGAATTGGACTGTGTTCATAACAGTATGTAGACGTAATTGTGTGTAAAATTCACATAAACTCACTGGTACTATTTAGGCTGTCAAAGAGCTGTCAAAATCCCAAAGAAATAAGAACATAAGAAATAGGAGCAGGAGTAGGCCATCTAGCCCTTCGAGCCTGCCCCGCCATTCAATAAGATCATGGCTGATCTGTCGTGGCTCAGTTCCACTTTCCCGCCCTCTCCCCATAACCCTTAATCCCCTTGCCTATCAAAAACCTATCAACCCGCGTCTTAAATATATTTAGCGAGGCAGCCTCCACCACTTCAACGGGCAGAGAATTCCAGAGATTCACCACCCTTTGAGTGAAGAAGTTCTTCCTCAACTCCATTCTAATCTGCCCCCCTTATCTTGAGGCTGTGCCCTCTAGTCCTACTGTCCTTTCTGAGCGAGAAGAGCCTCTCCACCTCTATCCTACCCATCCCATTCATCATCTTATATGTCTCCCCTCATTCTTCTAAACTCTAACGAGTACAAGCCTAGTTTATTCAGCCTCTCCTCATAGTTCAACCCCCTCAACTCTGGTATCAACCTAGTAAACCTCCTCTGCACTCCCTCCAAGGCCAAAATATCGTTGCGTAAGTGCGGCGACCAAAACTGCACACAGTACTCCAGCTGCGGCCTCACCAGTGCCCTATACAGCCGCAGCAAGACCTCCCTACTTTTATATTCAATCCCCCTTGCTATAAAGGCCAGCATCCAATTTGCCTTCCTGACCACCTGCTGCACCTGCAGGCTGGGTTTTTGCGACTCATGCACAAGGACCCCGAGGTCCCTCTGCACCGTCGCATGCTGCAGTTTTTCGCCATGTAAGTAATAGTCCTTCCTACCATTATTCCTACCAAAGTGGACAACTTCACTTTTGCCAACATTAAATTCCATTTGCCAGTTCCTGGCCCATTCGCCCAGCCTATCTAGATCCTTCTGCAGACTTTCTACACCCTCCGCACAATTTGCTGTTCCACCAATCTTGGTGTCATCAGCAAATTTCGACACCATACACTCGGTTCCCTCCTCCAGATCATTTAAATAAATGGTAAATAGCTGAGGCCCCAGCACCGATCCCTGGGGCACTCCACTAGTCACCAACTGCCAATCAAAATAGCACCCATTGACCCCCACTCTCTGCCTCCTATTTGACAGCCAATCCCCTATCCACGCTAACACCCTACCCCCAACTCCATGCCCCCTAACCTTCTGTAATAACCTCTTGTGTGGCACCTTATCAAACGCCTTCTGAAAATCAAGAAACACCACATCTACTGGCTCTCCTCTATCCACCGCCCTAGACACATCCTCATAGAACTCCAATAAATTCATCAGACACGACTTCCCCTTAATGAAACTGTGCTGCGTCTGCTCTATCAAACAATTCTCCTCAAGATGCCTCGCTATTTTCTCCTTGATCACGGATTCTAACATTTTACCTACAACAGATGTTAAACTAACCGGCCTATAATTCCCTGCCTTTTGCCTGCCACCCTTCTTAAACAACGGCGAAACATTAGCCGTTTTCCAATCTTCCGGCACTTCCCCAGAAAGCAGCGAGGTTTGGAAAATAATCATCAAGGCATCCACTATCACCTCCGCCATTTCTTTCAGAACCCTTGGATGCATTCCATCCGGTCCTGGGGACTTGTCCACAATCAGTCCCTCCAGTCTGTCGAGCACTGCCTCTCTAGTAACAATAATGTCATTCAGGCCCTCCACTCCTACCATCTTTACATCGCTAACACCCGGCAAACTATTCACGTCCTCCTCCGTGAAGACCGAAACAAAAAAGTTATTCAAGGCCTCAGCCATTTCCCCATCCCCTACCACTAAGTCCCCCCTCTCATCCTCTAAGGGTCCAACATTCACCCTAGTCAGCCTCTACCTTTTTATATATTTATAAAAACTCTTACTAACCTTTTTCATATTTAGCACTAGCCCAGCTTCATAGTTTATCCTACCCTTCTTTATCAACTTCTTCGTCATTCTTTGTTGATATTTAAACCTCTCCCCATCCTCTTCTCGCCCACTACTCTTAGCTACTCTAAACATATCCGCTTTTAATTTAACACTCTCCTTTACCTCCTTCGTTATCCACGGCTGATTATCTCTCCTCCTACGATCCTTTTTAACCATCGGAATAAATTTCTGCTGAGCACCAAGAAAGATCTCCTTAAAGATCCTCCACTGTTCCTCAGCAGACCTACCATCCAACGCGCTCCCCCAATCAACATTCGCCAATTCCTCTCTCATCCTATCGTACTCCCCTCTGTTCAAACAAAGGACACAGGTCCGGGAACCCACTTTCTCCTCCTCCATCTGCATCAGAAACTCCGCCATACAATGATCACTCTTCCCAAGAGGATCCTTCACCACAAGGTCCCTAATTCTACCTGCCTCATTACATAACACCAGATCCAAGATAGCTCGCTCCCTCGTCGGCTCCAACACACACTGTTCAAGGAAACTATCCCGGCAGCATTCCAAGAACTCTTCCTCAAGCCCACCGCGTCCAGCATGGGTCCATTTTGGAAGGTCAATTATAGACAGGAAATATACAGTAAATGGCAGAACCCTGAAGTGTATTGATAGGCAAAGGGATCTGGGTGTACAGGTACACAGATCACACAGCATGCTTGCCTTCATCAGCCGGGGCATTGAGTTTAAAAATTGGCAAGTCATGTTGCAGTTTTATAGAGCCTTAGTTAGGCTGCACTTGAAATGTAGTGTTCAATTCTGGTCACCACACTACCAGAAGGATGTGGAGGCTTTGGAGAGGGTACAGAAAAGATTTACCAGGATGTTGCCTGGTATGGAGGGCATTAGCTATGAGGAGAGATTGGAGAAACTTGGTTTGCTCTCAGTGGAATGACAGAGGTTGAGGGGTGACCTGATTATGACAAGATTATGAGAGGCACGGACAGAGTGGATAGTCAGAAGCATTTTTCCCGGGGTGGAAGAGTCAATTACTCGGAGGCACAGGTTTAAGGTGTGAGGGGCAAGGTTTAAAGGAGATGTATGAGGCAGATGTTTTACGCAGAGTGGCAGGTGCCTGGAACTTGTTGCTGGGGAGGTAGTGGAAGCGGATACGGTAGTGACTTTTAAGAGGCAACTTGACAAATACATGACTAGAATGGGAATAGAGGGATAATGTCCTTTCAAGGGTCGGGAGTTTTAGTTAAGTCGGGCAGCATGGTTGGTGCAGGCTTGGAGGGCTGAAGCGCCTGTTCCTGTGCTGTAATTTTCTATGTTCTATGTTCTAAATGTCAAAACTGTCAAAAATTACTGGAAACGTTAGCATTGAACAATACAGCTCAGTCCAGGCCCTTCGACCCCCGATGTTGTGCCGTCCTGTGAAACCAATCTAAAGCCCATCTAACCTACACTATTCTAATATCATCCATAAATGTTAAATAACTGTCAAAGAAATGTCAACACCCAAAAGAACTGTCTAAGCCAACTGAACTGTCAAAGCTGTAAAACCTTACTGGAACTGTCAAAGAACTGTCAAAGTGTTCTCAAAACCAAAAAAATGTCAAAACTCAAAATAAATGTCAATACTGTCAAAACCTTCTGAAATTGTCAAAGAACTGTCAAATAAATGTCAAAACACAAATTCACATGAACTCATTGGTATCATCTAGGCTGTCAAAGAGCTGTCAAAATCCAAAAATGTCAAAACTGTCAAAAATTACCAGAAATGTCAAATAACTATAAAAGAAATGTCAAAACCCAACTGAACTGTTAAAGCTGTAAAACCTTATTAGAATTGTCAAAGAACTGTCAAAGTATTATCAAAACCAAAGAAAGGTCAAAATGCAAAATAAATATCAATACTGTCAAAACCTTTTGAAGCTGTCAAAGAACTGTCAAATAAATGTCAAAACCTAAAAGCACTGTCAAAGACATGGCAAAACACAAAATATTTGTCATTTTATAATTATTTATTTATGACTGTGTCACTAACTCAGCCAGCATTTATTGCCAATCCGTAACTGTCATTGAGGAGGTTGTGATGAGCTACCTTCTTAAACCATTGCAGTCCCTTTGGGTCAAAGAACTGTGAAGGAACTGTCAAAACTCAAAAGAACTGCAAAGCTGTCGAAACCTACTGGAACTGTAAAGGCACTGTTAAAACCTATACAAAACAACTGCCAACACCCAAAACAACTACTGAAGATGTCAAACCCTACTGGAACTGTCAAAGAACTTTTGAAGCTGTCAAAACCCAAAAGAACTGTCAAAACTGTCAAAATCTACTGGAATTGTTAAATAGCTGTCAAAGAACTATCAACACATGTAAGAACTATCAAAACCTATCTAAAAAATACTGTCAAAAAGGTTAAAACAACATTTAAGGCTGTTGGGCTTTAAGTTTAAACAAAAGTTTGGAGTTTTGGAGTTTTTAAAAAAACTTTCACTGCTATATCACTTTGTTGACATAAGTTTGAGGGTCCTTATAGGATTTGTGCTGCATGACTGATTTTAAAACCTAACATTATCACAGTGTGGTACATGTTAAGTGAGCAGTTTGACTGACAGCTCCAAATAGCCAGAGAATAGAAAAAATTGTTTCCATAAGAGATTAGTTAAGGAATTTGAATGTGTTGAATGTTTTGCTTTTAATGAATACGAGGTTTTTTTAAAATAGCAACATCATCAGTAATGGTTTACTCAGTGAGTTGGCATGGGGAGCGGGTAAGGGGAAAGGGTTATGGGTAGGTGACATGAGTTGGCATTAAATTGGAATGGGGCTATAAAAGGCCATGGGCTTGAGTGGGGATCATGACATGGTGTAAGGGTTATGAGGCGCCATGATGGATGGGCAGAGGGGTATGGGATGGCATGGATAGGGGAAGGGGTGTATATATTGGGATGAGGGCATTTCAATCATTTATTTAATAATTTTAAAACAGTGCAGGTCCACTGAGGCTGGCCTTCTGGCTGGTCCATCTCCTTTCCTGGCAAACCCTGTGCTCATTCTGAGCTCGCCAGACACAACTTCTAATCCAACCCACATTCCCAGAACAAAAATCCTTTCTTTCTGGGCCTCTTTTTCTCAGGTCAGGTTGATGGATCGGGGAGCAAAGATCTGGGCCACATTGCCAGTGATGATTCAGAGACTTGTGGGGGTAAAAACATAACTTTTATCTTCTAAAGTCCCTGATGTATATTCCCAGCACAGCGCTGACTCACCCACATACTGCCATCCTCCAGTGTGTGGATACCCCGCTTACACAACTCTGCATTCAGCTCCACACTTAAACCTTTTCGCTGATGTGCATTTGAGGCAGCTCTGGATTAGTAAAATACAATATTAAATAACAAAACATTAGTGTTTCAGCGCCAGTCACTCCAAAGTGCAGTTTTTAATAGAACGATGGCAACATTCTTGTTCGAGCAGAGAAGTTGAAGGGATGATGTAATGGAGCTGTTCAGAATTAGTAAGTGCTTTGTTTGAGTAAATGAGGAGGACGTCTTTCCAGCGACATATGAACAAACATATCAACATGTGAAAGAGGAGCAAAAGGAGGCTATTTGGCCCTGCGAGCCTCCTCTGCCATTTCACAAGAACATGGGGGCGATCTTATCGACTTGCAATGTGGGTTGATCATGATGGTGAGTTGGTAAGATCACAACAGAGGCAACAAACCAGGTTCGCACCCAGTTTCTCACTTCTCGCGAGATTGCGATAGAGGCAACAAACTGGCCTTGTTACACTGACACAATCAGTCTTACGCTTGGGAAGAGCATGAGGCTGATTTAAATATTTCTAAGTAAATTGAAATATTATAAGTGACCCCAGAGGCAATCCTCCAGGCTCACTTGCCTTAACTTCTTTACTCAGAGGGTAGTAAGGGTGTGGAACGCCCTGCCTGCAGCAGTTGTGGACTCGCCAAATTTAAGGGCGTTCAAATAGTCAGTGGATAGACATATGGATAACATTGGAATAGTTTAGGTTAGAGGGTCATTAGATTGGTTCCACTGGTTGGCGCAACATCGAGGGCCGAAGGGCCTGTACTGCGCTGTAATGTTCTATGTTCTATTAACGGTCTTGCAGGTGGAGATCCTCACTGGTAAGGATCGCATCTGGTACCCCACCAACAGGGATCAGACGAGATGGACTTGCCAGGAAGCAGAGGCCATTGAGACCCCTGGGGTTGTTTGGCGGGGGTGGGTGCAGTGTCCCTCTTGTACAGAGTGCAGTGGGAGATCACAATGGGTGTACAATCGCACCCTCTCGCAGGCTGCAGCTGGCATCCCTGCATGAATAGACTCTGCCCACTTCCCTTCACATCGCTTTCCCTCATTTCTTTTCCTAAGTGTGCCAAGATTTGATTTTTTTTCTCTGGCTGAAAAAATGGGAGTGATTCTCTCCTGTTCTCACACTTGTTCAGCATTTAGGATTTTTTTTGGTAAGATCGCCCTGGTGACTGTTTGTGTTGTGTTGAATTCCACATCCCCATCGAACCCTGACAACCTCTAATTCACTTGCCTAACAAGAGTCTACCTAATTCAGCCTTAAAAATGTTCACTGCCACTGCCTTCTGAGGCAGAGAAATCCAGTTGCACAACCCTCTAAGAGAAAAGATTTCATTTAATCTCTGTCCTATGAAGGTAACTCCGAATTTTAAAAGAGTGCCCATGACTCCACTTGACAGGAAGATGCCCATAAAATGTCCTTTCAATCAGTCCAGGTGTTTGGGCAGAAGAAAACAGCAACTGCTGTTGCCCACTATGAGGGGAGGCAATGGCCTAGTGGTATTATTGCTGGACAATTAATCCAGAAACTCATCTAATGTTCTGGGGGACCCGGGTTCAAATCCCGCCACAGCAGATGGTGGAATTTGAATTCAATAAAAAATATCTGGAATTAAGAATCTATTGATGTCCATGAAACCATTGTCGATTGTCGGAAAAACCCATCTGGTTCACTGATGTCCTTTGGGGGAGGAAATCTGCTGAGCTTACCTGATCTGGCCTACATGTGACTCCAGAACCACAGCAATGTGGCTAACTCTCAACTAGGGATGGGCAATAAATTGGCAGCACTGTGGGTAGCACTGCGGCCTCACAGCGCCAGGGACCTGGGCTCGACTCCTGGCTTGGGTCACTGTCTGTGAGGAGACTGCACATTCTCCCCGTATCTGTGTGGGTTTCCTCCAGGTGCTTCAGGTTTCCTTCCACAGTCTGAAAGACATGCTGAATAGGTGCATTGACCCGAAAAGGTGCTAGAATGTGGTGACTAGGACAATTGCACAGTAACTTCATTGCAGTGTTAATGTAAGCCTACTTTTGACTAATGAATAAACTTTAAAAAAATTGCTAGCCAGCCAGCGATGCCCATAGAACATAAAACATTACAGTGCAGTACAGGCCCTTCGGCCCTCGATGTTGCGCCGATCTGTGAAACCAATCTAAAGCCCATCTAACCTACACTATTCCAATATCATCCATATGCTTATCCAATGACCATTTAAATGCCCTTAATGTTGGTGAGTCCATGAATGTTGCAGGCAGAGCATTCCATCCCCTTACTGCTCTGTGAGTAAAGAACCTACCTCTGACATCTGTCCTATATTTATCACCCCCCCAGCCCCCCCAATTTAAAGCTATGTTCCCTCATGTTAGCCATCTCCATCCGAGGAAAAAGGCTCTCCCCTATCTAATCCTCTGATCATCTTGTATGCCTCTAATAAGTCACCTCTTAATCTTCTTCTGTCTAATGAAAACAGCCTCAAGTCCCTCAGCCTTTCCTCATAAGACCTTCCCACCATACCAGGCAACATCCTGGTAAATCTCCTCTGCACCCTTTCCAATGTTTCCACATCCTTCTTATAATGTGGCGACCAGAACTGTACGCAATACTCCAAGTGCAGCCACAGCAGAGTTTTGTACAGCTGCAGCATGATCTCATGGCTCCGAAACTCAATCCCTCTACCAATAAAAGCTAACTCACCGTACGCCTTCTTAACAATCCTATCAACCTGGGTGCCAACTTTCAGGGATCTATGCACATGGACACCAAGATCTCTCTGCTCATCCACACTGCCAAGTAACTTACCATTAGCCCAGTACTCTGTATTCCTGTTACTCCTTCCAAAGTGAATCACTTCACACTTTTCCACATTAAACTCCATTTGCCACCTCTCAGCCCAGCTCTGCAGCTTATCTATGTCCCTCTGTAACCTGCAACATCCTTCCTCACTGTCCACAACTCCACCAACTTTAGTGTCATCCGAAAATTTACTAACGCATCCTTCTATACCCTCATCCAGGTCATTTATAAAAATGACAAACAGCAGTGGCCCCAAAACAGATCCTTGCGGTACACCACTAGTAACTGAACTCCAGGATGAACATTTCCCATCAACCACCACCCTCTGTCTCCTATCAGCGAGCCAATTCCTGATCCAAATCTCTAAATCACCCTCAATCTCATGCCACCATATTTTCTGCAATAGCTCACCATGGTGAACCTTATCAAATTGTTTATTGAAATCCATATACACCACATCAACTGCTTTACCCTCATCCACCTCTTTGGTCACCTTCTAAAGAACTCGATAAGGTTTGTGAGGCACGACCTACTCTTCACAAAATTGTATTGACTATCCCTAATCAAATTATTCCTTTCTGGATGATTATAAATCCTATCTCTTATAATCCTTCCCAAAACTTTGCGTACAACAGAAGTAAGGCTCACTGGTCTATAATTACCAGGGTTGTCTCAGCTCCCCTTCTTGAGCAAGGGAACAACATTTGCTATCCTCCAGTCTTCTGGCACTAATTCTGTAAGCAATGACAACATAAAGATCAAAGCCAAAGACTCTGCAATCTCCTCCCTAGCCTCCCAGAGAATCCTAGGATAAATCCCACCTGGCCCAGGGGACTTACCTATTTTCACACTTTCTAGAATTGCTAACACCTCCTCCTTATGAACCTCAATCCCGTCTAGTCTGATCGCCTGTATCTCAGTATTCTCCTCAACAACATTGTCTTTTCCCTGTGTGAATACTGATGAAAAATATTCATTTAGCGCCTCTCCTATCTCTTTGAATTCCACACACAATTTCCCACTACTGTCCTTGACTGGCTGTAATCCTACCCTAGTCATTCTTTTATTCCTGATATACCTATAGAAAGCTTTAGGGTTTTCCTTGATCCTACCTGCCAAAGACTTCTCATATCTCCTCCGGCTCTTCTTAGCTCTCTCTTTAGGTCCTTCCTGGCTAACTTGTAACTCTCAAGTGCCCTAACTGAGCCTTCACATCTCATCTTTGCATAAGTCTCCTTCTTCCTCTTCACAAGAGATTCAACTTCTTTCGTAAACCACGGTTCCCTCGCTCGACCACTTCCTTCCTACCTGACAGGTACATACTTATCAAGGACTCGCAGTAACCGTTCCTTGAACAAGCTCCACATTTCAATTGTGCCCATCCCCTGCAATTTCCTCCCACATCCTATGCATCCTAAATCTCGCCTAACTGCATCATAATTTCCTTTCTCCCAGCTATAACTCTTGCCCTGTGGTATATACCTATCCCTTTCCATCGCTAATGCAAAAGCAACCAAATCGTGGTCACTATCACCAAAGTGCTCACCTACCTCCAAGCCTAACGCCTGGCCTGGTTCATTACCCAGTACCAAATCCAATGTGGCCTTGCCTCTTGTTGGCCTATCTACATACTGTGTCAGGAAACCCTCCTGTACACATTGGACAAAAACTGACCCATCTAAAGTATTCAAATTATAGTGTTTCCAGTCAAAATTTGTAAAGTTAAAGTCCCCCATAACAACTACCCTGTTACTTTCGCTCCAAATGTGGAGATGCTGGCATTGGACTGGGGTAAACACAGTAAGAAGTCTCACAACACCAGGTTACAGTCCAACAGGTTTATTTGTAGCAAACGCCACTAGCTTTGGGAACTGGCTGTTCCTTTGTGAGGTAGGTGGAACTCCTCACCCACCTGATGAAGGAACAGGCAGCTCCAAAAGCAAGTGCCGTTTGCTACAAATAAACCTGTTCAACTTTAGCCTGGTGTTGTGAAACTTCCTACTTTCGCTCCTATTCAGAATCATCTTTGCAATTCTTTCCTCTACATCTCTGGAACTTTTCGGAGGTCGATAGAAAACTCCCAACAGGTGACCTCTCCTTTCCAGTTTCTAACCTCAGCCCATACTACCTCAGTAGACGAGTCCTTATCAAACTTCCTTTCTGCCACTGTAATACTGTCCTTGATTAACAATGCCACATCGCCCCGTCTTTTAACACCTTCCCTGATCTTACTGAAACATCTAAACCCCAGAACCTGCAACAGCATTCCTATCCCTGCTCCATCCGTGTCTCTGAAATGGCCACAACTGCAAAGTCCCAGATACCAATCCATGCTGCAGGTTCACCCACCTTATTCCGGATGCTCCTGGCATTGAAGTAGACACACTTCAAACCACCCTCCTGCCTGCCGGTACACTCCTGCAACTTTGAAACCTTATTCATGACCTCAGTACTCTTAACCTCCTGTTCACTGGAGCTACAATACAGGCTCCCATCTCCTTGCTGAATTAGTTTAAACCCTCCCGTAGAGCATTAGCAAATTTACCCCCCCCTCCCCGAATATTGGCATCCCTCTGGTTCAGGTGTGGACTGTCCCATTTGTAGAGGTCCCACCTACCCCAGAATGAGCCCCAGTTCTCCAGCTATCTGAATCCCTCCCTCCTGCACCATCCCTGTATTTTTCTCTACGCCCTAGCTATGACTGTAACACTACAATCTGCACTCTCTCCTTTCTTCTCTATGAATGGTATGCTTTGTCTGTATAGCACGCAAAAGACAATACTTTTCACCGTATGTTAATACGCGTGACAATAATAAATAAAATAAAATCAAAAGAATCGTGGAATGATACGGTGTTCGGTTCCTAATATTTTTTGCTGGTTTTTTTGAAAGAACCAACAAGAACCAGTTTCATTTTCTTTGCTCTTTTCCTGCAGCCCTCCGTATCTTTACATTTCAAAAATTTATTCAATTAATTTTTAAATAGTTTTCAGATTTTCAATTGACCTCCTGCCTCAACAATGGGAAGAGATTTCCAAACAAGGATTGAATTTTAAATGACTGCTGCATTTGTAACTCTCACAGTCAGTGAAAGCATTGTCAGAGAGGAGCTAACACTTTCCCAAATGGCCTTCAGTGCACTCACTGTTCTGTCCGCCAGTGAATGGAGAAAATATTGTTCACAGGCAAGATATCAGAAAGGCAAAACATTACAAATGAACACATCCATTGGTGCTGTGGATTCAGGCAAGAAAATCAATCTGGAAATCCTGCTGCTTCAAACCTTTGACCGATCCAAGTTGTTGTAACACAATACAAATAGTAAAATGAGAACACCAACCTGCATTTATATAGCACCGTGACTGTAGTTCAAAAATTCCACAGTGCTTTACAGGAACATAAATTGGACGAAATCTTGACACCAAGAAATATTAGGAGATTTTCGGGCAGAAGATCTTAAGCTTTGTCAAAGAGTGGGTTTTAAGGGGCGTCTTAAAGGGAAAGAAATGGGGTTGAGAGACAGAGCATGTGAAGGAATTCCAGAGCTTAGGGCCCAGGCAGCTGAAGGCACAGACTCCAGTGGCAGAGGGATTAAAATCAGGAATGGTTTTCAGATGAGAAATGGAGAGGTGAAGTGATACTTGAAGAATGTAGGGCTGGAGGAGAGGTAGGGATAGACAGACAGGTCGATAGAGAACGGGACGTAGTTGTGAAGAGATTCGAACACAGGGATGAGAATTTTAAGGTGTTGTTGGATCGGGAGTGATCTTGGGTGAACATTAAATGAATCAATACCTCAGCTTTCTTCTGGTTAAGAATCCCCGTGACCATCGCTGAATGATCAGCACTGCAGAGTGATGCGCAAGAATTCTGTTGACGGCGGAAAGAATATTTTGGATATTCTTCAACTCACTCTGCCAGGTTGAAGTCTGTGTGAGAGGTTAAAAACACCATACGTGATTCTGCTTCAGCCAGAGAGCAGTTCATACAGCAGGGGCTTGAGAGGTTATAAAGATAATAGGGAGGGGTGTAGGGCTGGGTAGGGAGAGGTTAGTGGCTGAAGGAGGTTACAGAGATAGGGAGGGGTGTAGGGCTGGAGGAGGTTATAGAGATAGGGAGGGGGTGTAGGGGCTGGAGGAGGTTACAGAGATAGGGAGGGGTGTAGGGGCTGGAGGAGGTTACAGAGATAGGGAGGGGTGTAGGGGCTGGAGGAGGTTACAGAGATAAGGAGGGGTGTAGTGGCTGGAGGAGGTTACAGAGATAGGGAGGGGTGTAGGGGCTGGAGGAGGTTACAGAGATAAGGAGGGGTGTAGTGGCTGGAGGAGGTTATAGAGATAGGGAGGGGTGTAGAGGCTGGAGGAGGTTACAGAGATAGGGAGGGGGTGTAGGGGCTGGAGGAGGTTACAGAGATAGAGAGGGGGTGTAGGGACTGGAGGAGGTTATAGAGATAGGGAGGGGGTATAGGGACTGGAGGAGGTTATAGAGATAGGGAGGGGGTATAGGGACTGGAGGAGGTTATAGAGATAGGGAGGGGGTATAGGGACTGGAGGAGGTTATAGAGATAGGGAGGGGGTGTAGGGGCTGGAGGAGGTTACAGAGATAGGGAGGGGTGTAGGGACTGGAGGAGGTTACGATGATCACTTGAATTTTCACTTATACCTTTCGAACTATTTGCTGTCCGAATGCCGCAATTCTGTAAAATAACTGGAGTGTGAAGTAACAATAGAGGTTTCCTGGCAGATCTGGCTGAGAACAAATTTCATCCCCAGTTTCTAAATCTAGTGTTTTCACTTCCTCAGTTTCTCTCCTGGCTGTCAATGAATTTGTTTATTGCGTAGGTTTTGTTTTCAAGTGAATCTTAATTTCCAAGACTTGTTCTCAGACTAAATCAGGAGAAAGTATCAGTAACTTGAATAAAGATCATTGGCAAAGGAAATAGGGGGTGAGAAGGTGGTGTTTTTTAATTCCAACAAGGAATTCTTATCTGGAATTCCTAAAAGAATGGTGGAAGCAGAATCAATAATACCAAGGAGAGGACGAGGCCATTCAGTCCCTGCTGACCTTATTCATGGGATTGGGGGTAATGTATTGACGAGGATAGAGAACTGGTTGGCAGACGGGAAGCGGAGTTTGGGAATAAACGGAATCTTTACAGAGTGGCAGGCAGTGATTAGTGGGGTACAGCAGAGTTCAGTGCTGAGACCCCAGTTATTCATAATATCCATTAATGATTTGAATGAAGGAATTGAATACAACATCTCCAGCTTTGTAGATGACACTAGGTGGCAGTGTGTGCTGTGAGAACACTCACAGAAAGTTGGCATGCAGGTACAGCAGGTGGTGAGGAAAGCTAATGGCATGGGACGGTGAGAAAGTGGGAGTGGGATACTGAAAGTACGCAATCAGCCATGGTCATATAGAATGGTGGTGCAGGCTCGAAGGGCCGAATGGCCTACTCCTGCTTTTTTTTTGTGTGTTTCAACATTCAGATCACAGTGTAACTCAACCTAATTTTCACACCTTTGATCAATATTCCTCAACTCAATGCCCTGTTAGGGGATGGTAGAATGAGAGTAGTTATTGGAACAGTAATCCAGACGCCTGGATATAAGTTTAAATTACATCAAGGCAGCTGGGGGGAGGTGAGGAGGGACGGGTGGATGGAACTGAAATTGACTGAAATATGGAGTCAGATGCTCGGTTTATTAATAACGATGATGCTACTGAATGTTTGCAATAACTGGTTCACTAATCCAGCAAGATTCACTAATCTGGCGAGATTCACTAATCTGGTGAGATTTACAAATGAAAAGTGGAGCTTGTTCAAGGAACAAATACTGTGTGTCCTTGATAGGTATGTCCCTGGCAGGCAGGGAGGAAATGGCCGAGTGAGGGAACCATGGTTCATAAGAACATAAGAAGTAGGAGCAGGAGTCGGCCATCTAGCCCCTCGAGCCTGCCCCACCATTCAATAAGATCATGGCTGATCTGAAGTGGCTCAGTTCCACTTTCCCGCTTTCTCCCCGTAACCCTTAATTCCCTTGTCTATCAGAAACCTATCTACCCGCATCTTAAATATATTTAGCGAGGTAGCCTCCACCACTTCAACGGGCAGAGAATTCCAGAGATTCACCACCCTTTGAGTGAAGAAGTTCCTCCTCAACTCTGTTCTAAACTAACCCCCCCCTTACCTTGAGGCTGTGCCCTCTAGTCCTACTGTCCTTTCTAAGCGGGAAGAATCTCTCTACCTCTATCCTATCCATCCCCTTCATTATCTTATACATCTCTATAAGATCCCCCTCATCCTTCTAAACTCCAACAAGTACAGACCCAGTCTCTCTTCATAGTCCAACCCCCTCATCTCCGGTATCAGCCTAGTGAACCTCCTCTGCACTCCCTCCAAGGCCAAAATATCTTTGCGCAAGTGCGGCGACCAAAACTGCACACAGTACTCCAGCTGCGGCCTCACCAGTGCCCTGTACAGTTGCAGCAAGACCTCCCTGCTTTTATATTCTAACCCCCTCGCTATAAAGGCCAGCATTCCATTCGCCTTCTTGATCACCTGCTGCACCTGCAGACTGGGTTTTTGCGACTCGTGCACAAGGACCCCCAGGTCCCTCTGCACCGTAGCATGCTGCAGCTTTTCGCCCTTTAAATAATAATCCTTCCTACTATTATTTCACAAAAGAGTTCACAAAAGAGATTGAATGTCTTGAAAAGAGGAAAAAGGAAGCATTTGTAAGGATGAGAAAACAAGTTTCAGTTGGGCCGCTTGAGGGTTACAAGGTAGCTAGGAATGAGCTAAAAAAAGGGTTTAGGGAGAGCAAGGAGGGGACATGAGAAGTCCTTGGCTGGTTGGATCAAAGAAAACTTTTTACTCTTATGTGAGAAATAAAAGAATGACCTGGGTGAGGTTAGGGCCAGTCAAGGATAGTAGTGGGAACTTGTGCATGGAGTCAGAACAGATAGGTGAGGCATTGAATGAATACTTCTCTTCAGTGTTCACTAAGGAGAGGGGCCATGTTTTTGAGGATGAGAGTGTGATACAGGCTGATAGGATGGAGGAGGTAGATGTTCTGAGGGAAGATGTATCAGCAATTTTGAAAAACCTGAGGGTTGATGAGCCCCTGGGCCAGATGGGATACATCCAAGAATACTTTGGGAGGCAAGGGCTAAGATTGCAGAGCCTTTAGCTTTGATCTTTGGGTCCTCACTATCCACAGGGATTGTGCCAGAGGACTGGAGAGTGGCGAATGTTGTTCCTCTGTTCAAGAAAGGAAATAGGAATGACCCTGGTAATTACAGGCCAGTTAGTCTTACTTCGGTGTTCAGTAAGTTAATGGAAAAGGTTCTGAGGGATCGAATTTATGACCATTTGGAAAGATGCAGCTTAATCCAAAATAGTCAGCACGGATTTGTGAGGGGTAAGTCCTGCCTCACAAATTTGATTGAATTCTTTGAGGAGGTAACTAAGTGTGTAGATGGAGGGAGAGCGGTTGATGTCGTATACAGGGATTTTAGTAAGGCGTTTGATAAGATTCCCCATGGTAGGCTCATGAAGAAAGTAAGGAGATGTGAGATAGAAGGAAATTTGGCCAATTGGATAAGTAACTGGCTGTCTCATAGAAGTCATGATGTGGGTATGCCGGCGTTGGACTGGCGTAAACACAGTAAAAAGTCTGACAACACCAGGTTTTAGTCCAACCGATTTATTTGATAATACTCACAAGTAACTGATTAGATCTAATCAGTAATCTCTAAACTGTCTGTGCTTTATATGCTCTGTCTGAGGCCAGAACTCTCCATTCACCTGACGAAGAGGGAAACCTCGAAAGCTTGTGAGTAGTATCAAATAAATCGGTTGGACTAAAACCAGGTGTTGTCAGACTTTTTACTGTCTCATAGAAGACAGAGGGTGGCGGTGGAAGGAAAGTTTTCAGACTGGAGACCAGTTACCAGCGGTGTACCACAGGGATCAGTGCTGGGTCCTCTGCTATTTGTGATTTTTATCAATGACTTGGAAGAGGGGGCTGAAGGGTGGGTTAGTAAATTTGCTGATGTCACCAAGATTGGTGGAGTAGTGGATGAGGTGGAGGGCTCTTGTAGGCTGCAAAGAGACATTGATAGGATGCAGAGCTGGGCCGAAAAGTGGCAGATGGAATTTAACCCTGATAAGTGCAAGGTGATTTATTTTGTAGGACAAATTTGAATGCAGATTACAGGGTCAATGGCAGGGTTCTGAGGAAAGTGGAGAAACAGAGAGATCTTGGGCTTCAAATCCACAGATCTCTGAAGGTTGCCACTCAAGCGGATAGAGCCATGAAGAAGGCTTATAGTGTGTTAGTGTTTATTAACAGGGGGTTTGAGTTTAAGAGCTGAGGGGTTATGCTGCAACTGTACAGGACCTTGGTGAGGCCACATTTGGAATATTGTGTTCAGTTCTGGTCACCTCACTATAAGAAGGATGTGGAAACATTGGAGAGAGTGCAGAGGAGATTTACCAGGATGCTGCCTGGTTTGGAAGGTAAGCCTTATGAGGAAAGGTTGAGGGAGTTGAGCTTTTCTTTTTAGAGTGGAGGAGGATGAGAGGCGACTTAATAGAAATTTATAAGATGATGAGGGGGATAGATAGAGTGGACATTCAGAGACTATTTCCTCAGGTGGATGTTACTAGGGGGCATAATTATAAGGTTGATGGTGGGAGATATAGGAGGGATGTCCGAGGTAGATTCTTTATTCAGAGAGTGGTTGGGGTGTGGAATGCACTGCCTGCTATGATAGTGGAGTCGGACACTTTAGGAACTTTCAAGGGGTTACTGGTTAGGCACATGGAGCACTCCAGAATGATAGGGAGTGGGATAGCTTGATCTCGGGATTGGACATAGCTCAGCACAACATCGAGGGCCGGAGGGCCTGTACTGTGCTGTACTGTTCTGTGTTCTATATGTTCTATGTAATCTGGTGAGATTTACTAACCCGGTGAGATTTACTAATCCGGGTTTCACCGGATCGTGAGCCCCCCGTGGACGGGGAGAATGCGTTCCAAATCCTGCTCCATGACTCTATGGCTTCATAGGTTTTGTCTGAGCTGTTTTTTTCTATTTCAAAACCATCTGCATAGCACTGCTACCTCCTCATAAATACTAATGACAGCTTTCTAAACTGCATCATATTCCCCAGAGACACATATACTCCACTCACCCTCTCTACTCACTTCGTCTTTTACACTCATATCCAGACTGCTTCTGATCAGTTTGTCTGTTTATTTATTTTCTCAGATGCTTTGAAAAATTCTTCCAGATACATTTCTTCAAATTTGGGAAGAGTCTGGTTGAATTTAAAACCATTCCATGGGGATCTGATTGGAAAGATGTTCTTTCTCAACTTCCTCTGGTGTCTTTTTTAACCATGATGTGGGTATGCCGGCGTTGGACTGGTGTAAACACAGTAAAAAGTCTGACAACACCAGGTTTTAGTCCAACCTATTTATTTGATAATATACTCGCAAGCTTTCGAGTTAGCCCCTTCGTCAGGTGAATGGAGAGTTCTGGCCTCAGACAGAGCATATAAAGCACAGACAGTTTAGAGATTACTGATTAGAATGCGAATCCTTACACCTAACCTGCTGTTCAAGACCTGAAGTCTTGATCCACTATCAGCCCCTTCAGGTCTTGAACAGCAGGTTAGGTGTAAGGATTCGCATTCTAATCAGTAATCTCTAAACTGTCTGTGCTTTATATGCTCTGTCTGAGGCCAGAACTCTCCATTCACCTGACGAAGGGGCTAACCCCGAAAGCTTGCGAGTATATTATCAAATAAATAGGTTGGACTAAAACCTGGTGTTGTCAGACTTTTTACTGTCTTTTTTAACTGCAGCATTCCGAGCTGGAATCATCTCTCTCCTTTTCTCTTTCCTCCCATTCCTTCTCTCATCTTCTTTCTCTCTCCTCTCTTTCCCTTTCTTTTGCCTCCAATTCAAGTTTTGATTTTTTTTTATTTCAATATCTAATTGTTTAATTTGTAACTGAAAGCTAGCAAATTCAATTACCTCATTCTTTGGAGAACTTGGTTGCTCTGGTAACCTTTCCAATTTTAAATGCGGCGTTATACCTTCAATTATATCTACTTTTCTTCCCCCTGCAGCTAATCCCAATTACAACTTATCTGCCAATTCCATCAATTTAGCTTCAGTTACCTTTTGCAAATTGTCCAAAGTTAGATTCTCTGCTCCAAGCAGGGCTTGACAATTGCCAAAGCCATTCTGCAGTCATCCACTTTAAAATCTCACAATACCGCTCATGATTTAACAATCTCCCCACTCTCCTCACCATTAAAGTTACTAATTCCAAGCCTATCAAGGAATTATGCTTTTAATATTCAGCCAAGAGCCCCCAGTTTTGTTCAGAGCAGAGCTAATGTTAAACACGAGGGTGTTTCAAATCTCTAAAGGGAAGCTTAAAACACCGGCTCTTAACCGTACTTTACAATTTGGTAAATGTGGGGAAAGATGTAAAACCCAGAAATGGATGCCACAAATGTTCTTGAGATGATTTTTGTTACATTGTGGCTTTCTACGATATTGAGAGATTAGATGCTTTGTTAGGGACAAAAGCTTCTTTTGACTTTGGATAGGCTATGTATGTGGACATATACATAGAACATAGAACATTACAGCGCAGTACAGGCCCTTCGGCCCTCGACGTTGCGCCGACCAGTGGAACCAATCTAATGACCCTCTAACCTAAACTATTCCAATATTATCCATATGCCCATCCACTGACCATTTGAATGCCCCTAAAGTTGGCGAGTCCACAACTGCTGCAGGCAGGGCATTCCACGCCCTTACTACCCTCTGGGTAAAGACAGATACAGTATAATGTGGATAAATGTAAGGTTATCCACTTTGGTAACAATGATAGGAAGACAGATTACTGCTTGAATGGATGTAAATTGAGGGATACTCAGCAAGACCTTGATGTCCTCGTGTATCAGTCACTGAGAGTAAGTGTGCAGGTACAGCAGGCAGTAAAGGAGCAAATGGTATGTTGCTCTTCATAGTGAGAGGATTTCAGTATAGAGATAGAGATGTTTTGCTGCAATTTTACAGGGCATTGGTGAGGCCACACCTGGAGTATTGTGTGCAGTTTTGGTCTCCTTATCTGAGGAAGGATGTCCTTGCTGTAGAGGGAGTCCAGCGAAGGTTTACCAGGCTGATTCCTGGGATGGCAGCTCTGTCACATGAGGAGAGACTAAGTCGGTTAGGATTATATTCACTGGAGTTTAGGAGACTGAGAGGGGATCTCAGAGAAATTTATAAAATTCTAACAGGATTAGGCAAGGTAAATTCAGAAAGAATGTTCCCAATAGTGGGCGAGTCCAGGACTAGGGGTCATAGTTTGAGGTTAACCTTTTAGAACTGAGATGAGGAGGAATTTCTTCACCCAGAGACTGTTTTTGGTTTCTATGTTTCTATATCTAGTTCTCCCTAGCACATCTCCTTCACCTGAATGGCTTTATTTATGGATCTCTTCCTTTTGTCTTCTGTATCAACCAATGTTCTGCTAACCTGAGTTGTTCTTTGTTCTGTGCATCCACTTCCTCCTTCATCACTAAGGCTCCTGTACTCTGTCTTCACAGATTAGCCGCAGATTGGTCTGAGCTCATCCCAGCTCCATCTTCCTCAGTTGGTTTTCAGTAACTTGTTCCAACAGTGTGTTCACTCTTTGGGTCTGTCCATTGTTAAGTCCTCCTCAGCACCCTCAAACACTGGACAGTTTCTGCCTCTTTGCAGAATGCCAATTTCTCAAGCTCATTTGTGTATTTCACACAACTGGTATTTTGACCATTCAGTTGGATTTCTGAAGAATTCCCAAAATGGCTCTGATGAATGATAGATCTGCTCTAATTTCTGCTTCGACAGTACAGTGACTCCTGCAGTAAATACAGGATGTTCCGTGTGAGCACTATGGGTCAAATCTTTAACGCCTTTCATAGAATCACAGAATACCACAGAACAGAAGAGGCCCATCGGCTCATCGAATCTACACTGACGCATGAAATACCCTGACCTGCCCACCTCATCTCACTTGCCAGCACGAGGCCCAAAGCCTTAAATTTTATGGCCAAGTACTCATCCAGGTGCTTTTTAAAGGATGTGAGACATCCTGCCTTCACCATCCTCCCAGGCAACGCATTTCACACCCTCACCACCCTCTGGGTCAAAACGTTTTTCCTCAAATCCCTCCTAAACTCTGAGATGAGCAGGTCTCTCACCCATCATAACACAGAGAGTATTCATTACATGGGAGTTCCTTGGCTCTTCTCGAGTTCTATGCTCTGACCTCGGTTGCTGAGTTCCACTTGTGCTCTTTTTCTCTCAACCCTTTCCACCTTTTATCACAATTTCCTGCTCTACCTCTGGTTTCTTCACCGCTTGCTGGTGAATGTTGTACTGGCCCTTATAGATTTCCTGGCTACTTGCACCTTTTTCATAGTGCTAATTTTTTTTCCCCTTAGCTTTGATATAGCTGGGCCACTTTTCATTCAGATTCAGGTCACAAACTTTTATCTTTTTTTTATTTGTTGTAGTTCTCTGTGGAGTTTATCCAATTTGTTTTTCTCACTCTTACTACATTTCCGTGGCTTGTCTTACTTTCCAGTTGATTACAGTTTTATTGTTTGCTTGTAGTCCATTGATTCAACTGCCTGACAGAGTCTGGCACTAGCTCAACAACTCTTGCTGAGTCTTTTCACTGAATCTATTCACCCAAAAACTGGTAGGTATCTCTCTTTTCCAATATCACTTAAACCAGTAAGGCTGTATCATCCAATTGATCCACCTCATCGCCAATGTGCTATGTTGTATATTTCTCTGTTGTTTTATGTTGCATGGTGTTATATTTTTCTGAGGTTCTGCTGTTTGAAGATTGATCTTTCTCTGAATGGGAGTCAGAAAGCACTTTCTGAATCTGTCCAGAGGGGTTAAAAGACTGAAATGTAGCATCCACATGAGCATATCTGCTTTTGGTGTTAATTAGTTCTGAAGTAGAATTATGTCTATGGGGTTATTGCTTAAATTGTAACTATAGAGATTAATAGTCGTGAATAATTGTACTTTGCCATATTTACATATGTAATTGTTAAAAGTTATGCAAGTTCATTTTGTTAGATTATAACTGTGTTGTTAAATAAAGTTTGTTTTAATAAAAAGTACCTAGTGGGTCAATTAATCACACCTAGAGCGAAACACCTTATGCTCGCACTAATTCCAAAATGAAGTAAAGTCGGGGTCTAGGCTAACTTCACAATATACCTGGGAGTTTCTGATCTGACACCCAACACACGTAACAAACAAAACACATTCCCAATTATTGGATTTCCTTGATTTTCCCATTATCAAGATTTCCAAAGCAAAACTCTATAACTCTCAATCCTGAAAGCTCCTATCAGTCGCAATCACAGACAATTGGGGTTATCCTTATATGTAAAAAGTCCTTTCTAACATCACTCTCAACTGGCCTAGCTCTAATTTCAAGATAACACACCCTTTTTGATTTCAAATTGTTCCCAAGTGGAAACCAAACCATTTCTTTCTCAATACAATAGGCACCAACCTGTGGAGGTACAGGGACATGAAGGCGGAAATATGGACTTAAAGCTTTGAATCTTTTCCTATTCCGAAAATCCTCGATGATTTCTTCATCTGCAATGACTAAGTTATCCAAGGCTTTGAGAGACCAGATACCGTTGACAATGTGATGCCGATACTGTGAGACAAGGCTGACTGGGGTGTCAAACAGGGTCAGGACAAGAAGATTAGGGCAGGAAAATAGGTATCTGGCATTCCGCATCTCTCCAATTATGTTGTCATGGAGATAAAGAATTTGTAGATTCTTCAGCTCATGCCAAAAGTATTCATTTGGCAGATTGGTAATCTGATAACAAAGAAAAACAAACAAAATTAAATTAGTACATTATATCCAGGTACAGGGCAGTGATGAAGGAGTGGGGGTGTGGCACTAACAGCTCTTGCACTGCAGAATCTCACCAGCTGTACAGGGGGATTTGGAGATGGGATCAGGAGGAAATGTGAGACTTGCAAGTTGGATCTCCTGCTTTCAGAGGTGGGGTCAACATGACAGCAGCTAACCAATAAACTGCAGTAGCTGTTCAAAGAGACCCATTAAAGGATCAAATGGGATCTATTGCCAATGCCACCTCGATCTCCTTGGCAACAGACTGCACCCCTCGCACTCCTTTCCCTCCCTGAGTCTTGAGGTCAATGACGGACAGGAAGGTCACTGGAGCCTCCTCTCACTGGCTCACGAATGTGCTGCCAGAGTGCAAATCCTTGGCCAGAATCTATCCCTTCCGGGATTTTGCCACCAGCTACGGGCCACCTGCTCTTTCCAATTATTCTGGTTTGTGAGGACGCCTCCATTTTGAGACACCTTTGTATCTACCTGCCTAAACAGCGCCCATCTCTCCAGGCCGGGCTACAGTCCGGTTGTTGCTGTGGGGGCCTCCTATTGGTCTTCCTGCCTCTGGAGCCCAGCCACCTTCCTTAACTGGTTGTCTCCAACCACCGGGTGAACTTTTGACCTGCGCGAGATCAGGAGCTGGAAATCGTTCCAACAACTGACGTTTTTCAAAGGTCGTAAGATTTCATACATAAAGGGTGTGCATTGGTACAATGGCCTGAATGGCCTTCTTCTTTGCTCCATGATTATATTTTAAATATACAATAACGCTGCAGTAAAAAGGACCACGTCTAAAAGCTTAATCTGAACAATCATCCATCTATAAATCTTTACTTTATCCATTTAATATCATGGTACTTTGGTTGACAGAAGGAGGCCATTTGGCCCATTCTAAATGTGCTTGCCCTCTGAGAGAGCTAACCACTCAGCAATACTTCATTCTCCGTATCAGGTTATTGGTTTGAGGTCCATATCAAGGTCAGAATTTTACAGTCTCCCATCAGTTGCTTTGCAGGCAGGGGGGCCCCATACATTTCCCCAGGCAGCCTTCCCATCACCCTCCTACCCACTACAAACCTGCCCGCAATTTTACATGAACAGCAGTTCCCTGAAATATAGAACAAAGAAAATTACAGCACAGAAACAGGCCCTTCAGCCCTCCAAGCCTGCACCAACCATCCTGCTCAACAGAACTAAAACCCCCTACCCTTCTGGGACCATATCCCTCTATTCCCATCCTATTCATGTATTAGTCTAAAAGCCTCTTAGATGTCATCAATCTATCTGCTTCCACTACCTCCCCCAGCAATGAGTTCCAGGCACCCACCACCCTCTGTGTAAAAAACTTGCCTCGTACATCTCCTTTAAACCCTGCCCCTCGCACCTTAAACCTGTGCCCCCTAGTAATTGACTCTTCCACTTTGGGAAAAGCTTCTGACTATCCACTCTGTCCATGCCCCTCATAATCTTGTAGACTTCTATCAGGTCTCCCCTCAACCGCCATTGCTCCAGTGAGAACAAACCAAGTTTTTCCAATCTCCCCTCATAGCTAATGCCCTCCATACCAGGCAACATCCTGGTAAATCTTTTCTGTACCCTCTCTAAAGCCTCCACATCCTTATGGTAGTGTGGTGACCAGAATTGAACACTAAATTCCAAGTGCAGCTTAACTAAGGTTCTATAAAGCTGCAACATGACTTGCCAATGTTTGAACTCAATGCCCCGGCCGATGAAGGCAAGCATGCCGTATGCCTTCTTGACTACCTTCTCCACCTGCATTGCCAATTTCAGTGACCTGTGTACCTGTACACCCAGATCCCTCTGCCTATCAAATGGATGTCCTGATGTTAAATGCGTCTAGTTCGGGGGCGTTTAAGAGATCTCTGGATAGGTTTATGGACGAAAAGGGATTGGTATAGGCTAGTGGGTCATTGTTTTTGTAACTGGTCGGCACAACATCGTGGGCCGAAGGGCCTGTTCTGCGCTGTAATGTTCTATGTTCTATGTTCTATTCAAGAGAGGAGGGGGAAGGCCTGACTCCTGCCAATTAATGCTTTTCAGAGTTTAAACTGGCTGTGGGGCTGTTGTGATGGGCGGGGTTTCCTTCTTGCTGACTCCAGTGTTGGGCCAGAAACCCCCACTAAAATCCTGCCTCAGGATTTGGGGTGGAATCCAGGCTGACTCTCCAATGTGGCATTGAGAGACCCGGGATGAGATGTTAACCTGAGGCCCCAGCTGCTCAGCTGGATGTGAAATAGTTCTCCTCAATCTTATATTCTTATGGAATGCCCTGGGACACTGCTCGGAATGAGTATATCCAGGATGAGCCTCCTGCACACTGAGGGAGACTTGCTTCTGAAGTGCCATTTTTCAGATGAAACATTAAACTATGGCTTGTCTGCTTTCTCACATGGATAGAAAAACTCCTCTGAATCTATTTTACAGAAGGCCAGGGAATTCTCCCCGGTGTCCTGGCTATGATGACCAACATCACAAAAGTGCATATTGATGTGTGAGGGAGCTTGCTGTGTACTAATTGGCTGTTGTTTTTCCATCATTAGAACAATGATAACAGTCCAAATTTACTTCATTGGCTGTAATGTATGTTGAGACATTCAGTAATTGTGAAAGGCGCTATATGAACGCAAGTCTTTCTTTTTTTTCTTTTTCACCATCAGATGAAGTGGTTGTTTATTTGTGTGACCCTGTTGTGTACAAACTGGCTGTCCTATTTAATTATGCACGCAGGGTTACATTTGAGAAGCAGTTCATTGGCTGTGAAGGACTCTGAACCACGACGGAGGGAATATGAAGGAAGCTGTTTGAACCCAAATTCATTCTTTTGTTGCAGTCCTATTCCCCTGGCTTTCCTCATTCCCTTTAAAATACACCAGGAGTGAAATGGGCCTTCACCGGGTCTCGTGAAACAGGATCAGTGCCAATCGGTGAGCCACTCAGTCACTGCCTCTCAGCCAAGACCTGGCGAAGCCCATTCACAAATCCAAATGTTCCTCCACTAGAAATAAAAGCATAAATATCGATGATGTCACTAAACAAGCATGATCCCAATTCTCATCGAGTCAAAGGGTGAGTTTCCCTGTCTCCCAGCCGTGTTTTTCTCGGTGGTGGAAGGTGGTATCCTGTTTGCTGGCAGTGGGATTCTCTGGTCCCGCCGCGGTCAATGGGATTTTCCATTGAAGCCATCCCCAGGCAGTTGGGAAACCCACAGGTGGAGATGTGCTGCCAGCGGAACCAGTGAATCACGCTGAGGTGAACAGCCAGAGAATTCTAGTTATAAAGTCATTACACAACAGAAAGAGGCCATTTATAACACTCCATCACTCCAGAAAGCAATCCAATGGCCCAGAAATTAAATCTGTTTCCAGGATCCTTCTACCATTGGTGAGTGGGATCAGCTTTTCCTCATCTCCCTTATCTAAACCTGCCAGAATCTTGTATACCTCTATCAAATCTCTCCTCAATCTCCCATGCTCGAAGGAGAGCAACCCCAGCTTCTCCAGCTTAACCTGTCACTAAAATCTCCTCATCCCTAGAATCATTCTGCTGAATCTCCTTCGCACCTTCTCAGGGACCCTCGCGTCCTTCCCAAAATGTGATGACCAGAACTGGATGCAACACTCGGGTTAGAGTCTGACCAAAATTGCATAAAAGCTCACCCAAATGTCCCTGCTTCTGAATGCAATACATCTATTTGTAAAACCTGAGATCCAATATTCTTTGCAGGAGTTTGGGAGTCCCTCAGCGTAATATCCTAGGCCCAACCATCTTTAGCTGCTTCCTCAATGACGTTACTTCCATCATAAGGTCAGAAATGGGGATGTTTACTGATGACAACAAAATCTTCAACACATTCGTGATCCCTCAGATACAGAAGCAGTCCATGTCTAAACACAGCAGGACCTGGACAATATCCTAGCTTGGGCTGACAAGTGGCAGGTAACATGCCACACAATTGCCGAGCACTGACCATCTCCCCTTCACCTCCCCTGATTCCTTGCATAGGTTTCCTTAGAAACATAGAAACTTGAGGCAGGAATAGGCCATTCGATCCTTCAAGCCTGTTCTACCGTTCATTATGATCATGGCTGATCATCAAATTCATATCCTGATCCTCCCCTCCTCCCCTCCTCCCTTCCTCCCCTCCTCCCCTCCTCCCTTCCTCCTCATATCCTTTGATCCTTTAGCCCCAAAAGCTACATTTAATTTCTTCTTGAAATCAACGATGTTTTGACCTCAACTACTTTCCGTGGGAGTGAATTCCACAGATTCACCACTCTCTGGATGAAGAAATTTCTCACCAAAGTCTTAAAAGGTTTACCCTTTATCCTCAAACTATGACCCCTTGACTCCCACACCATCAGGAACATTCATTCTAAATCTACTCTGTCTAACCCAGTTAGAATTTTGTATGGTCCTGTAACCCTCTCACTCTTCTAAACTGCAATGAATACAATCCTGACTGACTTAGTCTCTCACCATATGACAGATCTGCCATCCCAGGAATCAGCCTGGTAAACCTTCGCTGTACTCCTTCTATAGCAAGGACATCCTCCCTCAGATAAGGACACCAAAACTGTACACAATACTCCAGGGGTGGCTTCACCCATACCCTGTACAATTTCAGTAAAACACACATCCTCCTGCCATGTTAGTTTAAATCCTACTCTAGCAACATCAGTCCTGGTTCTGTCCAGATGTAACCCATTTAGTTTGTACTGGTTCCACCTCCCCTAGAACTGGACCTTCTTGGGCACTTTCTCTCTTCAATTAACCCTTCCTAGAGACAGTGTTAAATGTACTACATTTCCAGTGAAGTACTTTGGAATGTACGGAGGCTCTTGATGAGGTGTGAGCCCTTTCAACAGCTCATGTTCATACTGAGTCTCACTCGATAGCTCTGAACTTCTTAATAGCTGCATCATTTCTGGACTGGTCTGTCAGAATCTGAGATTTACAGTTTGTGTGATATTTGTTTCATTGAACACAGATTCCATCACTTACGTGGTTTCCATGGAGATCCAGCTTGATTAAATTGTGACAGTCTATGAGAGCATCAAACTTTGTGATGTAGTTCTCGGACAGGATGCAAACCTTCAGCGCAGAACAATTAGGCAAACAGCCCGGGTTTTTCAGAAAACGTCCTGATAGGTTTACCACCACAATTTCCTCCAGTTTCTTATCTTTGGATGTATCATCCATTTCGCCACATGATAGGATTAATGATTTTGAAGGAGACACAAGGTGACTTCTGTCGATCCTCAAATCTGCGTAGATCTACGGAATATACAAAACCATCAGTCAGAAACGTTCACTTTCAATTTTAAAAAGAACATCATCCAGGCTAACACTTCAATACAGCACTGAAGGAGCACTGCATTGTCAGCAATAATTTAACCTGAGACCCTGTCTGACCTCTCAGGTAACGCAAAACGTCCCATGGGACCATTCAAAGTACAGCAGGAGAGTTATCGCCAGTGTCTGACCAGTATTTGGGTGGCACGGTAGCATGGTGGTTAGCACTGCTGCTTCACAGCTCCAGGGACCTGGGCTTGATTCCTGGCTCGGGTCACTGTCTGTGTGGAGTTTGTACATTCTCCTCGTGTCTGTGTGGGTTTTCTCCAGGTGCTCCGGTTTCTTCCCACAGTCCAAAGATGCACAGGTTAGGTTGATTGGCCATGCTAAAATTACCCCTTAGTGTCCTGGGATTAGTGGGTAAATGTGTGGGGATAGGGCCTGGGTGGTCGGTGCAGACTCGATGGGCCGAAGAGCCTGTTTTGCACTGTAGGGTTCTGGGGTTCTATGTTCTAATATTTATTCCTCTACCGACATCACTAAAATTGGCTGATTATTATTTCATTGCTGTTTGTGGAAGCTTGCTGTGCACAAATTGGCTGCCCATAACCCACATCACATCAGCTTTAATACTACAAGCAGTATTTCATCAGCTGTGAGATGCTTTTGGGAAACCTGGGGGTATGAAAAGTATTACTTAAATGTCCGTTCTTTCTGAAGCTTGTTAATAGGTTGAGAAGGTTATGGAGGCATTGTAAGTTGTGTAGATCAGAGGAACAAGGTACAAAGTTGAGCTATGAGGAGAGGCTGAATAAACTAGGCTTGTACTCGTTAGAGTTTAGAAGAATGAGGGGAGATCTCATTGAGACGTATAAGATGATGAATGGGATGGATAGGATAGAGGTGGAAAGACTCTTCCCGCTCAAAAAAGACAGTAGGACTAGGGGGCACAGCCTCAAGATAAAGGGGGGGCGGTTCAGAACGGAGTTGAGGAGGAACTTCTTCACTCAAAGGGTGGTGAATCTCTGGAATTCTCTGCCCGTTGAAGTGGTGGAGGCTGCCTCGCTAAATATTTTTAAGAAGCGGGTTGATGGGTTTTTGATAAGAGAGGGGATTGAGGGTTATGGGGAGAGGGCGGGAAAGTGGAACTGAGCCACGACAGATCAGCCATGATCTTATTGAATGGCGGGGCAGGCTCGAAGGGCCAGATGGCCTACTCCTGCTCCTATTTCTTATGTTCTTATGTTCTTATGTTCAAAGTGACATGGGCAAAAACTGTAGCAAATGAAGCACATTTGAGGAGAAGCAGTGGCCTAGTGGTATTATTGCTAGACTATTAATCCAGAAAGTCAGCTAATGTTCTGGGGACCTGGGTTCGAATCCCGCCACGGCAGATGGTGGAATTTGAGTTCAATAAAAAAAATTTGGAATTGAGAATCTCCTGATGACTGTGAAACCATTGTCAATTGTCAGAAAAGCCCATCTGGTTCACTAATGTCCTTTAGGGAAGGAAATCTACTGTCCTTATCTGATCTGGCCTACATGTGACTTCAGAGCCACAGCAATATTGTTGATTGCCCTCAGGGATGGGCAACAAGGGATGGGCAATAAATACTGGACATCCAGCGATGCCCATGACACACAAATGAATATAAAAAAAATGAGGAGGTGTGATCTCATCTATGAAAGAGAACTCGTTTAATCTTCTTAATGTGGGAAGATTAGGGACCACAAAGGAGAAAAGGGATTGGTGCACAAATCACAAAAAGTTACTGGGTCAGTACAAAAAGAAGAAAGAAATGTTGTCCTTTATCTCAAGGATCTGAAATACAAAGGAGGGAGTGATGCTTCAGTTATATCGTTTTAATCGATCACCATCTCAGTACCGCATTCTGGGCTGGGCATCACTTCGCAAGAAAAATATCTATGCTGCGAATGCTGGAATCTGAAATTAAAAGAGAAAGTGCTGGAAAATCCCAGCAGGTCTGGTAGCATCTGTAAGGAGAGCTGATGTTTCGAGTCAGATGGTTCTTTGTCAAAGCTCTATCTAGGTACCTTGGACTGCAGGGATTCAAGAAGGTGATTCATACCACCTTCTCAAGGGCAGTTAGAAAAGGGCAAAATGCTGGACTAGCCAGCTACACTCACATCCCATCAATTAGTAAATAAACATTTTGGCTTTGGAGGTAGTGCCATCTGCAGATTCAACAGAATGATACCAGAGATGAAAGGATTGAATTCTGGGGACTGGCTGCATAAAGCTGGTTTGTATTTCCTGGAGTTTAAATGATTGAGGGTTGATCTAATAAAGGAATTCAATAGATAGGAAGAAACCAGTTTCTTGTGTGGGTGAATTATGAGCAAGGGGGCACAGCGTTGAAATTAGAACCAGGGCTGATATCAGGAAACACCTTCTCACACAAACCAAAGTGAAAGCCCAGAACTCTCTCCCCATTTCAAGATTGAAACTGACAGGTTCTGATAAGGATATTGAGAGAAATGGAGCAGAGGTGTGCAAATGGAAATGAGGTGCAAATCAACCATGACCCAGCTGAATGGCAGGACAGGTTCAAGGGGCGGGATAAAAACTCTAGGAAATACAAACCAACTTTATGCAACCGGTCCCCAGGATTTAACCCTTTCATCTCTGGTATTATTCTGTTAAATCGACATGCTACAGTCCCTCCAAAGCCCATTTTTTTTCATTCACTCATGGGATGTGGGTGTCACTGTCAGGGCCAGCAGATACTGTCCATCCCTGATTGCCTTTGAGAAGGTCATGTCAGTCACCTTGAATCACTGAGATCCGAGTGATGTGGGTGCATAGATATCGTTCCCAAGGTTCAAGCTGAATGCGCTCCTCCTGCCCCAGTGTTACTGTCCCTGTGGCCCAACTCCCAGAATTCAGAGGAAAAAAATGCCATGGCATTTTGAGGCAGAATAAGGTGCTGAAATTAACTCTTTTCCTTAAACGCACAACACCAATGTACAGTGCTCCTTAGTCATATTGACAGTTTCTGGGACCTTGCCTGTGTACAATGTGTGGCTCCATTCAGTTACAGACTGACTGCACTTTGGGTGATGTTGGATATGAGCTGCTTTAAGAATCCAGGGAATGTTAGAAGGAATGCCTTCCCTGACTCTGGAAATGCAAATCTTTACCCTTGCTGTTAGCATTACAAATGCTACAAATAAAATCAAGTCAGCAGTGCCTTCTCCACACAGAGAACCAAAATGACTTGTGTGGAGTTCTGTTCAGTTGTTCATCCTGAGCTTCCTGACATTGGCTCCCAGTCCGGCATTGCCTAAAATTTACATTTCCCATCTCTGACTTCAAATTCCCCCACGACCTCATTCTCCCGATCTCTGAAACCTCCTCCAGTCGTAGAAACCTCCAAGATCTGATCTACCTTCTAATTCCAGCTGAATGTGCATCCCCAAAGTGTGTTGTTCCACCATTAGTGGAAGTGTATTCTTCCATCATTTTGGAGATGTCAGGGGTAAGTTTTTCACTCAGAGGGTGGTGAGTGAGTGGAATCGGCTGCCATCGGCAGTGGTGGAGGCGAAATCGCTGAGGTCTTTTAAAAGACTTCTGGATGAGTATATGGGATTTAATGGGATTGAGAGTTATAGATAGGCCTGGTAGGTATGGATATGATCGGCGTAACTTGTGGGCCGAAGGGCCTGTTTGTGCTGTAGTGTTCTATGTTCTATGACAGTGTGCTGACACCTAGGCTCCTTTACATTAGTGGTTCAGCTGCCCAGCTCCTAATCTCTGGAATTATCTCCCTATACCTTTTACTCCTGAAGACACCTTTTAAAACTAGTCATGATACAGTTGATGTTAAACGCCAGGATATTCCAAATCCCAAAAAAGAGAAACTCAAAGCACTGGCTCTCAGTGGTATTTTTTCAATTTGGTGAGGGAAGATACGAAAACCAGAGGAGGATGTCCCTTTATTTTATTTAAAATCATCTTTGTGATAATTTCAAATAAAATAAAGGCTTATTAAATGATGAAATACACAAGAAAGTCGGCTGGAAGTACACTTAACTAAACTCAATGGCTATACACAGTTTCCCTCAATTTACCCAGTTCTAAACTCCTTCATTTTTCTAATTTCAGATCTAATCCTCCCCAGGACGTGAATAATTTGCCGGGTGTTAGAGATGGAAAGGTGGTAGGAATGGAGGGTCTTAATGACATTACTGTTACTAGAGAGGTGGTGCTTGACAGACTGGAGGGGCTGATTGTGGACAAGTCCCCAGGACCGGATGGAATGCATCCGAGGGTTCTGAAAGAAATGGCGGAGGTTATAGTGGATGCCTTGGTGGTTATTTTCCAGACGTCGCTGGATTCCGGGGAAGTGCCGGAAGATTGGAAAACGGCTAATGTTACGCCGTTGTTTAAGAAGGGTGCCAGGCAAAAGGCGGGGAATTATAGGCCGGTTAGTTTAACGTCTGTGGTAGGTAAAATGTTAGAATCCGTCATTAAGGAGGAAATTGCGAGGCATCTTGAAGGGAATTGCTTGATAGGGCGGACGCAACACGGTTTCATTAAAGGGAAGTCGTGTCTGACAAATTTACTGGAGTTCTATGAGGATGTGTCTAGGGCAGTGGATAGAGGAGAGCCGGTGGATGTGGTCTTTCTGGATTTTCAGAAGGCGTTTGACAAGGTACCTCACAAGAGGTTATTGCAGAAGGTCAGGGGACATGGAGTTGGGGGTAGGGTGTTAGCGTGGATAGAGGATTGGTTGTCAAATAGGAGGCAGAGAGTGGGGGTCAATGGGTGCTATTCGGATTGGCGGTTGGTGACTAGTGGGGTGCCCCAGGGGTCGGTGCTGGGGCCTCAGCTATTTACCATTTATATAGATGATCTGGAGGAGGGAACCGAGTGCAGGGTGTCGAAATTTGCTGATGACACCAAGATTGGGGGAAAGGCAAATTGTGCGGAGGGTGTGGAGAGTCTGCAGAAGGATCTAGATAGGCTGGGCGAATGGGCCAGGAAATGGCAAATGGAATTTAATGTTGGCAAGTGTGAGGTGGTCCACTTTGGTAGGAAGAATGGTAGGAAGGACTATTACTTACGTGGCGAAAAACTGCAGCAGGCGACGGTGCAGAGGGACCTCGGGGTCCTTGTGCATGAGTCGCAAAAACCCAGCTTGCAGGTGCAGCAGGTGGTCAGGAAGGCGAATGGGATGCTGGCCTTCATAGCGAGGGGGATTGAATATAAAAGTAGGGAGGTCTTGCTGCAGCTGTATAGGGCATTGGTGAGGCCGCAGCTGGAGTACTGTGTGCAGTTTTGGGCGCCGCACCTGCGCAAGGATATTTTGGCCCTGGAGGGAGTGCAGAGGAGGTTTACTAGGCTGATACCGGAGTTGAGGGGATTGAGCTATGAGGAGAGGCTGAATAAACTAGGCTTGTACTCGTTAGAGTTTAGAAGAATGAGGGGAGATCTCATTGAGACGTATAAGATGATGAATGGGATGGATAGGATAGAGGTGGAGAGACTCTTCCCGCTCAAAAAAGACAGTAGGACTAGGGGGCACAGCCTCAAGATAAAGGGGAGGCGGTTTAGAACGGAGTTGAGGAGGAACTTCTTCACTCAAAGGGTGGTGAATCTCTGGAATTCTCTGCCCGTTGAAGTGGTGGAGGCTGCCTCGCTAAATATTTTTAAGAAGCGGGTTGATGGGTTCTTGATAAGAGAGGGGATTAAGGGTTATGGGGAGAGGGCGGGAAAGTGGAACTGAGCCACAACAGATCAGCCATGATCTTATTGAATGGCGGGGCAGGCTCGAAGGGCTAGATGGCCTACTCCTGCTCCTATTTCTTATGTTCTTATGTTCAAATAACAACGTACAGGATTTGAAAAACTACAGGCAGAATCTAGTAATAGTTACCACACCAGGCACTTATATGTTTCATGTTTCTGATGTAGGGCAGAATAACTGGTTGTTCAAATAGGTTTTTCTACAGACAGCTTGCTGGGAGTTCACACAGCTTTTGCTGCTCCACGTTTAGGTCTCAAAACAGCTAACTTGCGTAGGTTCAAATTGCTCCCGATAATCTGCTACCCTTTTTCATCTTCCCTTATCTGAAGTAACTTCCTCAGAAGTCGCTCATAATTACCTTCATTTTGTCAGTCCAACTTTTAGAATTGGGAAGTGCACACCTTGTCTCCTCCTTTGAACCTCTAACATCTTAAACCCTTGATGTTCTAATTTTCATTGTTACCAACTCACCTTCTGTTTACAGAGTTGCTAGGCTCATTAACATATAAAAAGCACTAATTCCATTAACCTAGTTAATTTGTTTCTGCCACTATGTAGCTTCCGTTTTTAAATATATATATATATCTAAAAACATATACCCAGCAGAACACATTCCCAATTACTGGATTTCCACGATTTTTCAGGTTACCATGATCTGCTGGCAAAATCTCCCCGATCAAGCTTTTGTTTTTTTATCCTTGTACCTCTGTGGCCTGTGCCAAGTTTTTAAATCTGAAGGTACACTGCTAGGCAGTAATGGGAAGGTCCCCTTAGGGACCTGGTGGGAGGGGTTGACCTTGGGACTCTCCCATGGGATTGGGGTAGCTTGCCCATTCTAGCCCTAGGAAAGGTGAATATCACTCTTTCTGTTCAAAATCTTCATTTGATTTGATTTTTGATTTGATCTGATTTATTACTGTCACACGTGTTAACATACAGTGAAAAGTATTGTTTCTTGTGTTAAAGGGCCTGTACTGCGCTGTAATGTTCTATGTTCTATACAGACAAAGCATACTATTCTTAGAGAAGGAAAAGAGAGAATGCAGAATGTAGTGTTACAATCATAGCTAGGGTGCAGAGAAAGATCACCTTTAATGCAAGGTAAGTCCATTCAAAAGTCTGACAACAGCAGGGAAGAAGCTGTTTTTGAGTCGGTTGGTACGTGACCTCAGACTTTTTCCCGAAGGAAGAAGGTGGAAGAGAGAATGTCCGGGGTGCGTGGGATCCTTAATTATGCTGGCTGCTTTGCCAAGGCAGCAGGAAGTGTAGACAGAGTCAATGGATGGGAGGCTGGTTTGCATGATGGATTGGGCTACATTCACAACCTTTTGTAGTTCCTTGCAGTCTTGGGCAGAGCAGGAGCCCATACCAAGCTTGATACAACCAGAAAGAATGCTTTCTATGGTGCATCTGTAAAAATTGGTGAGTGTCGTAGCTGACATGCCAAATTTCCTTAGTCTTCTGAGAAAGTAGAGGCGTTGATGGGCTTTCTTAACTACAGTGTCGGCATTGAGGGATTAGCTCAGGTTGTTGGTGATTCGGACACCTAAAACTTGAAACTCTTGACTCTATCTATTTCATTCCCATTGATGTAGACAGGGGCATGTTCTCCTTTACGCTTCCTGAAGTCGATGACAATCTCCTTCATTTTGTTGACATTGAAGGAGAGATTACTGTTGCCGCACCAGTTCACCAGATTCTCTATGTCATTCCTGTACTCTGTCTCATCATTGTTTGAGATCCGACCCAGTACGGTGGTGTTGTCAGCAAACTTGAAAATCGAATTGGAGGGGAATTTGGCTGCATAGTAATAGGTGTATAAGTATAGTAGGGGGTTGAGAACACAGCCTTGTGGGGCACCGGTGTTGAGGATGATCGTGGAGGAGGTGTTGTTGCCTATCCTTACTGATTGTGGTGTGTGAGTTCAGAAGTTCAGCATCCAATCGCAGAGGGAGGAGCTGAGGCCCAGGCCACAGAGTTTGGAGATGAGTTTCGTGGGAATAATGGTGTTGAAGGCTGAGCTGTAGTCAATAAATAGGAGTCTGACATAGGTGTCCTTGTTATCTAGGTGTTCTAGGGTTGAGTGCAGGGCCAAGGAAATGGTGTCTGCTGTGGGCCTGTTGCGGCAGTAGGCAAATTGTAGTGAATCCAGGTAGTCCAGGAGACTGGAATTGATTCATGATCCAGGTAGTCCGGGAGGCTGGAATTGATTCCTGTCTGTGTATTGTGAAACCCTTGAAGTGTCCTGGTCACTTTAATATCCATGTCTTATGGACACCTGGAAGTCTTCAAAATCACAGCAGCAATCCATTCTGCAGAAGGGATTGTCCTTTCTCTCTCTCAGAAGCCCCAGGTTTGAGAAGATCCCTTTTAAGTTCTCGGATTGACAGGATATGTCAGTTTCACTGGGGGGTTTCCTTTTGTGGTTTGAATGAGCAGTGGGTGCAGCCTGACAACTTTGATTGGCTCTGATTGACAACTGCACAGCAGATCAAACAGTTCATAGCAGACACAATCCACTAAGCCTCGTGGATCTCCCCATTCCACCAATTGGCTCATTCAGCCCCATTTTAACACTGGTTTCTTTCCAGTCTCTGAGCTTTCCTGGAAAGTTGAAAAGCCTTGAAAAGCTTTGTGTTCATTAAATGTCACATTCCATTACCTTTAAATAGTCTTTGATTCACAGATTGGACCAATTGTCTACTAGCCAGGAGCTTTGTTTCTTTTTCTTTCCCTTCACAGTTGAATACATCTCAAGTGCTTTCTAAATATTGTGAAACTTTGTAGCTGGTGGGAATTGATCCAATCTATCAATCAAAAGCAATATGTTTATAAACATTGCAGTTAGGAACAAAGGAAAGCACTTGGCAGCAGCAGAGAATACATGGGCACAGCACTTATCTCCCTGCTCTTCCTCAGAGTCCAAGGCATAAGTGCAGGGTGTCAGTAGCAAGGTGCCAATGCAAGGTTGGCACTGCCACAAGGTGGTGCCTGAAGGAGTGGGGTCCAAAGGGGACAGGCCTGAAGCAGGGCCTCTGGAGGGGAAGTGGGGGGCGAGTGGGGCCTGGGGACCCCATTTCAAAACACCTCTCTTGTGATGGGGTTTGAGGTGCTGGCTAATGGGGGAGGGAGTCAGCTCACCCTCATGCCTGCATGGTTTGGGTAACCCATCCTTTCAGTGGTTGGGGGGACAGGACGTCACAGGAGAGGTTGGGGGTGCATTCTTGTCAGTTGGAGTTGCCGTATCTGTTGTTGGGTCGGGGAGGAGGCTATCTCTCAAAGCAGAGACTGGGGCACCCTTTAAAATTGGCACCCATCCACGGGAGAGCTTAGCATGCAGACAGGAGACTCGTACCCATAGAATCATACAAGACCATTGGCACACCATCGCCATGATAGCCCTCTCAAGGAATAAGTTACTTAGTGAACCTCCTCTGATTTTTCCATGTCGCCTTTTTCAAGAAATTACCCAATTCCCTTTCAATTCTCAATTGAACCTGCCTCCATTTAACCCATTTGGGAATCTTGTCAAATTGCTATCCTATGTATTTTTTTAATTGCTGCAAACTTCCCCATCTCGAGCCAAATTTGGTCAATTGCAGGGTGTTCCACATATTCAGGGAGGGACAGTCAAAGACGGTTAGTTTCAAAATTGAACCGGTTTCTTCCATACAAATAATTAAAGCCCAGCTTCTAGACCCTGCAGCAATGCCTCAGTGAAACTCAGTGCGATCTGGAGAAGCAGCACCATATCTTCCAACTGGGCACGTGGCAGCTATCAGGTCTCAAAATTTGAGCTCAGTGAGTTTAGATTTTAATTTTTCTCCTCCATAAGAACATAAGAAATAGGAGCAGGAGTAGGCCATCAAGCCCTTCGAGCCTTCCCCGCCATTCAATAAGATCATGGCTGATCTGTTGTGGCTCAGTTCCACATTCCCGCCCTCTCTCCATAACCCTTAATCCCCTCTCTTATCAAAAACCCATCAACCCGCGTCTTAAAAATATTTAGCGAGGTAGCCTCCACCACTTCAACGGGCAGAGAATTCCAGAGATTCACCACCCTTTGAGTGAAGAAGTTCCTCCTCAACTCCGTTCTAAACCGCCCCTCCTTTATCTTGAGGCTGTGCCCCCTAGTCCTATTATCCTTTCTGAGCAGGAAGAGTTTCTCCACCTCTATCCTATCCATCCCATTCATCATCTTATATGTCTCAATGAGATCTCCCCTCATTCTTCTAAACTCTAACGAGTACAAGCCTAGTTTATTCAGCCTCTCCTCATAGCTCAACCCCCTCAACTCCGGCATCAGCCTAGTAAACCTCCTCTGCACTCCCTCCAAGGCCAAAATATCCTTGCGTAAGTACGGCGCCCAAAACTGCACACAGTACTCCAGCTGCGGCCTCACCAATGCCCTATACAGCCGCAGCAAGACCTCCCTACTTTTATATTCAATCCCCCTCGCTATGAAGGCCAGCATCCCATTCACCTTCCTGACCACCTGCTGCACCTGCAAGCTGGGTTTTTGCGACTCATGCACAAGGACCCCAAGGTCCCTCTGCACCGTCGCCTGCTGCAGTTTTTCGCCACATGATAATCCTTCCTACCATTATTCTACCAAAGTGGATCACCTCGCACTTGCCAACATTAAATTCCATTTGCCATTTCCTGGCCCATTCGCCCAGCCTATCTAGATCCTTCTGTAGACTCTCCACACCCTCCACACAATTTGCCTTTCCTCCAATCTTGGTGTCATCAGCAAATTTCGACACCCTACACTTGGTTCCCTCCTCCAGATCACCTATATAAATGGTAAATAGCTGAGGCCCCAGCACCGACCCCTGAGGCACTCCACTAGTCACCATCCGCCAATCCGAATAGCACCCATTGACCCCCACTCTCTGCCTCCTATTTGACAACCAATCCTCTATCCACGCTAACACCCTACCCCCAACTCCCTGTCCCCTGACCTTCTGCAATAACCTCCTGTGAGGTACCTTGTCAAACGCCTTCTGAAAATCCAGAAAGACCACATCCACCGGCTCTCCTCTATCCACCGCCCTAGACACATCCTCATAGAACTCCAGTAAATTTGTCAGACATGACCCATCAAACCATTCATTTTAAATATCCCAAACATTTTTTGCCTCAACATGCCCCTCCCAGACCATCCTGGGGCGAATGAGGTCAAAGGTTATGGGGAGAAAGCAGGATGAGGATAATGAGTTGGATGACCAGCTATGATCATAATGAATAGTGGGGCAAGCTTGAATGGTCAAATGTCCTCCTCCTGCTCCTATTTTCCATGTTCCTATCTCTCTTTTGTTCTTAAATTTGCTACTTCTTGCTGCAATCTCTCCTAGCTACAGTTTAAAATCTAACACATTCTCCCTCTCTTCAGGTCTGATGAAGAGCCAAAGGATTCAAAATGATAAATCTGCTTTCTCTCCTGACCTACTGAGCTTTTCCAGCAGCCTCTGTTCTCGTTCTATGTCTGTGTTGATTTTAAGTGGTTTGTTACTCTGGAACTTTGGACTTTAAACTGGTGTTGTGGGATTTCTTCCTGTTTTAGCCCAGTCCAATGCCGGCATCTCCACATCACCCTGGAAGTGAACAGCAGGATTTGAATTTATAGAACTTGCATTTTGGCAGTATCTTTCCCCACCTCAGTATGTTACAAATCTTTCACAATGATATGCCGCTCACTGTTGAAATGCAGGGTGTGTGACAGCCAATTTGCACACAGAAAGATCCCAAAAAGGACCCTAACTCAGTGTCCTGTATTAGCAATGTTGGCTGGGTTGGTCAATTAGGAGTGGGATGAGGGACGGGGGGGCGGGGCCAGAGACTGGGGGCAGGGCCATGGACATGGGGGCGGGCTTAATGGATTGGGGGCGGAGATAGGGGACTGGCTCGGAGACAGGGGGCGGGGAAAGGGCTGAGGGCAGGCCTAGGGACTGCGGCAGGGACAGGGGCCGGGGGCAACAGGGGACTGGGGGGCGGAGTTATGGGACAGGGGCGGGGTTAGGCGACTGGGGGCGGAGACAATGGGACCGGGGCGGGGATTGGGGATCGGGGGCGGGGTTAGGGGTCTCGGGGGGCATCGGAATGGGACGGGGGCGGGGATTGGGGACTGGGGGCGGGGATTGGGGACTGGGGTCGGGGCTAGGGGATCAAGGGGCTGTGTTGGGGCCCAGCAGCCCCCGGTAGGGTGTGGTTCTCGGGCCTTGCCGCGCTGCACTTTGGGGCTGTTTCGCGCAGCTGCCATGTCCATCTTCTGTTGCTATGGCGACTGAGCGCCGCGGACGCGCAGGCGCAATGACGATGGCAGCAACCATTCCCCGGTCCCCCCACTGGAACATTCCCCATTACTCCATTATAAGCACTCTGTGTCTCTCTCTCTCTCACACGCACACACAGGGTTTATTATATACACACACTCTCTCACACACACACACATTGGGTTTATCATATAATTAGCCCCGTACAATTCTCCCCCCCCCCCCCGCCGGGGCGGATAGTCTCTCCCGCAGGCTGACCCCTTGACCCCGGGGCAATGGAAGCGGCGGAGAGAGTTCGGAGCGCGAGCCGGAGGCGGTTGGGAAATTTCCAGAAACTGCGAGGTGCGGCTGAGCTCTGTAGACAGACCCCTCCCCCAAACGCCCCTCCCCACTCACCCCCCCCCCCCCCCCGCAGACTCCTCCACCACTGCCCCCTCACTCTGTGTCGCCCCCTTGCCCCTTGATGGCTCCCCAGAGGCCGGAGCCGCTTTGTTGGAGGTGCCCACAAATCCCACCACTTTCCGGGGTGACTGAATTAATTGGAGGCTGAGCTAGGACTAGAGGGCACAGCCTCAAGATAAAGGTGGGGGGGGCGGTTTAGAACGGAGTTGAGGAGGAACTTCTTCACTCAAAGGGTGGTGAATCTCTGGAATTCTCTGCCCGTTGAAGTGGTGGAGGCTACCTCGCTAAATATTTTTAAGACGCGGGTTGATGGGTTTTTGATAAGAGAGGGGATTAAGGGTTATGGGGAGAGGGCGGGAAGGTGGAACTGAGCCACGACAGATCAGCCATGATCTTATTGAATGGTGGGGCAGGCTCGAAGGGCTAGATGGCCTACTCCTGCTCCTATTTCTTATGTTCTTACGTTCTTATGTTCTAATGTTACCTCATCAGTTGGTTCGGGAAAAGCAGGCACAACCAAAGACCAGGGTGATCTAGATTGGTCAGGGGCAAGGTCTGACTGTGATGAGACAGGTTTGGGAGTTTAGGTACAAGGTGGAGGAGCCTCAGTCCTCGCTATTGTTGAACAGGTTCAGCATCCTTGCAGCTTGTATGGGTGAGAGCGGAGACTAGGATGGAGGAGCAAACCGATCTTGGTATAGGGAACCATTCAAGTGGGGGAATAAGTAATGTAGTGGAATTAGGGAACAGAATAGTCTCCATCTATTCTGGGACTATTATGATATCCACTATATGATGACTATATGTCATTACAGGCAAAAGGCAGGGAATTGTAGGCCGGTTAGTTTAACGTCTTGTAGGTAAAATGATAGAATCTGTCATCAAGGAGGAAATAGCGAGGCATCTTGAAGGGAATTGCTTGATAGGGCGGACGCAACACGGTTTCAACGGCTAATGTTACGCCGTTGTTTAAGAAGGGTGCCAGGCAAAAGGCGGGGAATTATAGGCCGGTTAGTTTAACGTCTGTGGTAGGTAAAATGTTAGAATCCGTCATTAAGGAGGAAATTGCGAGGCATCTTGAAGGGAATTGCTTGATAGGGCGGACGCAACACGGTTTCATTAAAGGGAAGTCGTGTCTGACAAATTTACTGGAGTTCTATGAGGATGTGTCTAGGGCAGTGGATAGAGGAGAGCCGGTGGATGTGGTCTTTCTGGATTTTCAGAAGGCGTTTGACAAGGTACCTCACAAGAGGTTATTGCAGAAGGTCAGGGGACATGGAGTTGGGGGTAGGGTGTTAGCGTGGATAGAGGATTGGTTGTCAAATAGGAGGCAGAGAGTGGGGGTCAATGGGTGCTATTCGGATTGGCGGTTGGTGACTAGTGGGGTGCCCCAGGGGTCGGCGCTGGGGCCTCAGCTATTTACCATTTATATAGATGATCTGGAGGAGGGAACCGAGTGCAGGGTGTCGAAATTTGCTGATGACACCAAGATTGGGGGAAAGGCAAATTGTGCGGAGGGTGTGGAGAGTCTGCAGAAGGATCTAGATAGGCTGGGCGAATGGGCCAGGAAATGGCAAATGGAATTTAATGTTGGCAAGTGTGAGGTGGTCCACTTTGGTAGGAAGAATGGTAGGAAGGACTATTACTTACGTGGCGAAAAACTGCAGCAGGCGACGGTGCAGAGGGACCTCGGGGTCCTTGTGCATGAGTCGCAAAAACCCAGCTTGCAGGTGCAGCAGGTGGTCAGGAAGGCGAATGGGATGCTGGCCTTCATAGCGAGGGGGATTGAATATAAAAGTAGGGAGGTCTTGCTGCAGCTGTATAGGGCATTGGTGAGGCCGCAGCTGGAGTACTGTGTGCAGTTTTGGGCGCCGCACCTGCGCAAGGATATTTTGGCCCTGGAGGGAGTGCAGAGGAGGTTTACTAGGCTGATACCGGAGTTGAGGGGATTGAGCTATGAGGAGAGGCTGAATAAACTAGGCTTGTACTCGTTAGAGTTTAGAAGAATGAGGGGAGATGTCATTGAGACGTATAAGATGATGAATGGGATGGATAGGATAGAGGTGGAGAGACTCTTCCCGCTCAAAAAAGACAGTAGGACTAGGGGGCACAGCCTCAAGATAAAGGGGAGGCGGTTTAGAACGGAGTTGAGGAGGAACTTCTTCACTCAAAGGGTGGTGAATCTCTGGAATTCTCTGCCCGTTGAAGTGGTGGAGGCTGCCTCGCTAAATATTTTTAAGAAGCGGGTTGATGGGTTCTTGATAAGAGAGGGGATTAAGGGTTATGGGGAGAGGGCGGGAAAGTGGAACTGAGCCACAACAGATCAGCCATGATCTTATTGAATGGCGGGGCAGGCTCGAAGGGCTAGATGGCCTACTCCTGCTCCTATTTCTTATGTTCTTATGTTCTTATCTTGAGGGGAATTGCTTGATAGAGCAGATGCAGCACGGTTTCATTAAGGGGAAGTCGTGTCTGACAAACTTATTGGAGTTCTATGAGGATGTGTCTAGGGCGGTGGATAGAGGCGAGCCGGTGGATGTGGTCTCTCTTGATTTTCAGAAGGCGTTTGACAGGGTACCTCACAAGAGGTTATTGCAGAAGGTAAGGGGGCATGGAGTTGGGGGTAGGGTGTTAGCGTGGATAGAGGATTGGTTGTCAAATAGGAGGCAGAGAGTGGGGGTTAATGGGTGCTATTCGGATTGGCAGTTGGTGACTAGTGGAGTGCCCCAGGGGTCGGTGCTGGGGCCTCAGCTATTTACCATTTATATAGATGATCTGGAGGAGGGAACTGAGTGTATGGTGTCGAAACGTGCTGTTGACACCAAGATTGGTGGAACGGCAAATTGCGCGGAGGGTGTGGAGAGTCTGCAGAAGGATCTAGATTTTGATGGGTTTTTGATAAGCGAGGGGATTAAGGGTTATGGGGAGAGGGTGGGAATGTGGAACTGAGCCACGACAGATCAGCCATGATCTTATTGAATGGCGGGGCAGGCTCGAAGGGCTAGATGGCCTACTCCTGCTCCTATTTCTTATGTTCTTATATAGTTGTTTCAATGATTGCTCGCCATGAGTCCAAAGGCAGAAAATGTCATCGATGTATCTAGTGTATAATGTCAGTGAAGAGGTCTTGTTCAAGAATGAAGCTTCTGTCGTGACACTACAAACTTCCTACAGAAACCCAGCACACGTGGAGCAGTTGAACCAGGAGTACTCCTGTTCACAATGGATGTCTCGGCACTCTACACCAGCATTCCCCACGATGACGGCATTGCTGCAACTGCCTCAGTACTTGGCGCAGACAACTGTCAATCTCCAGATACAATTCTACAACTCATCCTGGACCACAACGTCTTCACCTTCAACAATGGGTTCTTCATCCAGATGCATGAAACAGCCTTGGACACCAGATTCACACCTCAATTTGCCAACATCTTTATGCACAGGTTTGAACAAGACCTCTTCACTGAGATCATACACTAGATACATTGATGACATTTTCTGCCTTTGGACTCATGGCGAACACTCATTGAAACAACTATATAATGTCAGCAAGTTTCATCCCACCATTAGACTCACCATGGACTACTCTCCAGAATTGGTTGCATTCTGGATACACGCATCTCTATCAAGGACAGTCACCTCAGCACTTCACTGTACCGCACGCCTACAGATAATCTCACGGTGCTCCACTTCTCCAGCTTCCACCCCAAACATGTTAAAGAAGCCATCCCATATGGACAAGCCCTCCCTATACACAGGATCTGCTCAGATGAAGAGGATCGCAATAGACACCTGAATGACACTCTCATAAGAACAGGATTGGTGCTTGACTCATTGATCGATGTGCCACAGCGAAAAACTGCATCCTCAAGACAGAAGGGACACGGCGGACAGAGTACTCTTTGTTGTCCAGTACTTCCTCGGAGCAGAGAAGCTATGACATCTCCTCCAGAGCCTTCAACATGCCATCGATGAAGACGAACATCTCGCCAAGGCTATCTGCACACCCCCACCTCTTGCCTTCAAACAACCGCACAACCACAAACAGACCGTTGTCTGCAGAAAACTACCCAACCCCCAGGAGAACAGTGACCAAGACACCACATAATCCTGCCACAGCAACCTCTGCAAGACGTGCTGGAACATCGACACAGATGTCATCAGCTCACATGAGAACACCATCCACCAGATGGTGCATACCTTTGCGACTCAGCCAACGTTGTCTACCTGATGCGCTGCAGGAAAGGATGTCCTGAGGCATGGTACATTGGGGAGTCTATGCAGACGCTATGACAATGAATGAATGAACGCCGCTCGACAGTCACTAGGCAGAAGTGTTCCAGTCGAGGAACACTTCAGCAGTCATGGGCATTCAACCTCTGATCTTTGGGTAAGCGTTCTCCAGGCTGGCCTTCAGGACTCAAGACAACGCAAAATCATTGAGCAGAAACTGATAGCCAAGTTCCGCACACATGAGGACGCCTCAACTGGGATCTTTGGTTCATGTCACACTATCCGTAACCGTAGCCTGGGCTTGCAAAATCTCACTAACTTTCCTGGCTGGAGACAGTACACACCTCTTTACCTTGTGCTTGGCCCTCTCTCCACTCGCATTGCCTGTACCTTTAAAACTTGATTACCTGTAAAGACTCGCATTTCAACCATTATCTTGTAAGTTGAGTTTGTATCTGTATATGCCCTGTTTGTGAACAGAACACCCCCTTATGTGATGAAGGAGCAGTGCTCTGAAAGCTTGTGCTGCCAAATAAACCTGTTGGACTTTAACCTGGTGTTGTGAGACTTCTTACTGGGCTTACCCCAGTCCAATACTGGCATCTCCATATCTTGCCTGTCTAATGGCATGGTTAAGGATATCTGTCACAGTTTACCCTCTGATTTCAGCCTCTTTGCCGTTTGGCCATTCACACCTTTTATTCTCTCTATGGGCTGCCATTAGCAGCCTTTCCCCTTGGTTTTTGTAGCTATGTCTCATCTTTCATTCCCTCACCCTACAATATAAATATCTCCCACTTTCTATGCCTTTTAGCTTTGACAAAAGGATCATCTGGACTTGAAACAACAGTTCTTTTCTCCTTACAGATGCTGTCAGACCTGCTGAGATTTTCCAGCGCTTTCTGTTTTGGTTTCAGATTCCAGCATCCCCAGCAATTTGCTTTTATTTCGGGGTATATGCTCGGGGCTAGAAAGGAACTTGCATTGATGAGAAAGATTCTGTTATGAGCTCTGAAAGTCATCCTGACTTGAAACTTTGGCTGTATTCTCTCCCCACAGAGACTTTCAAACCTGCTAAGTATTTCCAGCATTTTCCCTTTTTGTGCCTGGGATGAGCAGTTTATCTTATGAGAAAAGGTTGGGCTGATAACTTGGAGTTTAGAAGAATGAGAAGTGATCTTAATGAAACATAAGAACCTGACAGAAATTGACAAGGTGGATGTTCTTTTGTGAGGAATTTAGTACAAGCGGACACAGTTTAAAAACTAAGGCTCATTTCAGACTGAGCTAAGGAACATTTTGTTTTTTCCCTCAAAGGGTCATTACCCTTTGGAATCCTCTTCCCCAGAAATCAGTGAAGGCATTTTGGATAGACAGGAGAGTCAATGATTCAGGGAAATAGGGAAGTGGAAATGAGTTTACAATTCAATTAGCTATAATCTTGTAGAACGGCAGAGCAAATTCAAGGGGCTGAATGGCCTGCTGCTGCTCCCAATTCTGTGTTCTTATGTGAGCAAGAGAATTTGGTTCACTTTCCTCGCTACTGATGAATCACTGCTTTGTGTCAGCTTTTTTTTTCCAATTTTATTTTGACCAGGAAAGGAGGTGACTTCCAGTGAGTTCTGGGACATTGTGGTTATTACAGCTGCTGATGGCAGACAAGAACTAGTGTTTGAGCAGCAGATCAGCAGCAAGCTGGAGAGGAATGAGCTTCCCCTCGGTGTGCAGTATCATGTGTTTGCTGATCCCATGGGACCAAAAATTGGTAAGTGCTCCTACCATGTACAAAATGATGAACAAGAAAGTTGCTAAACTCTCACTAATTATCACTGTATACTCAGCTCAAGTATTATGTCTAATGGTAAGAGAGGTGTAGGGAGTTAATTCCAGAACTTGAGACTTGGGCACAGTCCCCAGTGATGGAGCGATTAAAGAGAGAAGAAATTATTTCCTCTTCACTGTCAACTACACAGCCAATTTTTGTATCATTTGCAAATTTTCCAATCGTGCCTTCCACATTTAAGTCTAAATCATTAACATATACAACAAACAGTAAAGGTCCCAACACTGAGCCCTGTGGAAACTGTTTTCCATGCACAAAAAACATCCACCCATCTTTGGTTTCTTATAATTGGGCTAATTTTGGATCTAACTGCCCTGTATCCCATGAGGTCTCATTTTTTTGGCCAATCTGCCATTTGGGACCTTATCAAGTGCTTTGCTGAAATCCATACAATTCAACATTCACTGCATTACCTTCATCCTTCATATTTCTTCCTCAAGAAATTATAGTAAGTTAGTAAGACACAATCGTCCCTTAACAAAAGCATGCTGATAATCCCTGATGAATCTGTGCCTTTCTAAGTGACAGTTTATCCTCTCTCTAATTATATCCAATAATTTGCTCACCAACAAAGTCAGACTGACTGGCCTGTAGTTTCCTGGCCTATGCCTCGCACACTTTTTAAATAATGGTATAGTATTTTCAAACCTCCAAACCCCTGGTACTTTATGTGAATCTACTGAAGGTTGGCAAATGATCCTATAAGCATTCAGTATGCCCTCCCTGTTTTCCTTCAACAGCCTGGGATACAATCCATCTGCCCCTGGTGATTCATACTGCCTCTCATATTATGCTTTTTGTATCTAACATTTCACACTTCTCTTTAACTAGAATGACTACATCATCCCTCCCCTTAATGAAGACAAGGCAAAATACTCATTGAGAAGACTCCTTAATAATCAACTAATGTGGACTGCAGTGATTCAAGAAGGCAGCTCATTACCACCTTCTCAAGGGCAACTAGGGATGGGCAATAAATGCTGGCCAACCAGCCCATGTCCCACAAATTAATTTTCCCTTGGTTAGATGTAGAACATAGAACATTACAGCGCAGAACAGGCCCTTCGGCCTGTTGCGCCGACCAGTTAAAATGAAATGACCCTCTAATCTAAACCAAACCCTTTCCATCCATAAACCTATCCACGGATCTCTTAAACGCCCCCAAACTAGGCGCATTTACAACTGCAGCGGGCAGGGCATTCCAATCCCTCACCACCCTCTGGGTAAAGAATCTACCCCTGACATCCGTCCTATAACTACCACCCCTTAATTTAAAGCTATGCCCCCTCGTGCTAGCTTTCTCCACCCGAGGAAAAAGGCTATCACTGTCCACCCTATCTAAACCTCTAATCATCTTATATGTTTCAATAAGGTCCCCTCGTATCTGCCTTCTTTCTAACGAAAACAACTTCAAATCCCTCAGTCTCTCCTCATAGGACCTCCCCTCCATACCAGGCAACATCCTGGTAAACCTCCTCTGCACCCTCTCCAAAGCCTCCACATCCTTCCTATAATGTGGGGACCAGAACTGCACACAATACTCCAAGTGCGGCCGCACCAGAGTTTTGTACAGTTGCAACATGACGCTGCGGCTCCTAAATTCAATCCCCCTACCAATAAACACCAAGACACCGTATGCCTCCCTAACAACCCTATCTACTTGATTCCCAACTTTCAGGGATCTATGTACACATACACCTAGATCCCTCTGTTCATCCACACTATTCAGAGTCCTACCATTAGCCCTATACTCTACACATTTATTATTCCTGCCAAAGTGAATTACCTCACACTTTTCCGCATTAAACTCCATCCGCCACCTCCCGGCCCAGCTCTGCAACTTGTCCAAGTCTCCCTGTAAACTAAGACACCCTTCCTCACTATCTACCACACCTCCGACTTTGGTGTCATCAGCAAATTTACTAATCCACCCAACTATACCCTCATCCAGATCATTTATAAAAATTACAAACAGCAGTGGCCCCAAAACAGATCCCTGAGGCACACCACTCGTAACTGAACTCCATGACGAATACTTACCATCAACCACCACCCTCTGTCTCCTATCCGCCAGCCAATTCCTGATCCAATTTCCTAAATCACCCTCAATCCCATACATCTGCATTTTCTGCAGAAGCCTTCCATGGTGAACCTTATCAAACGCCTTACTAAAGTCCATATATACCACGTCAACTGCCTTACCCCCATCCACCTCTTTAGTCACTTTCTCAAAAAACTCAATAAGGTTAGTAAAGCACGACCTACCCTCCACAAAACCATGCTGACTATCTCCAATCAATTCATTACTCTCCAAATAACTATAAAACCTATCCCTGATAATTTTTTCTAAAACCTTGCCCACAACAGAAGTAAGACTCACCGGTCTATAATTCCCGGGGAAGTCTCTGTTCCCCTTCTTAAACAATGGGACAACATTCGCTATCCTCCAATCTTCTGGCACTATACCAGTGACCAATGACAACCTGAAGATCAGAGCCAGAGGCTCTGCAATCGCCTCTCTTGCCTCCCAGAGAATCCTAGGGTAAATCCCGTCCGGCCCAGGGGACTTATCTATTTTCAAACCCTCAAGAATATCTAGCACATCCTCCTTATCAACTGCAATACTGTCCAGTTTACAACCCTGTAACCCAGTGTTCTCCACAGCTACATTTATGTCCCCCTGCGTGAATACCGAAGAGAAATATTGGTTCAATGCCTCTCCAATCTCTTCCGGTTCCACACATAAATTCCCACTGCTGTCTCTAACTGGCCCTAATCTTGCCCTAACCAACCTTCTGTTCTTAACATATCTATAGAACGCCTTAGGATTCTCCTTAATCCTATCAGCCAAAGTCTTCTCATGTCCTCTTTTAGCCCTTCTTAACTCACTCTTTAACTCCCTCCTAGCCAATCTAAAGCTTTCTAGTGCACTCCCTGAGCCCTCAAGTCTCATCCGGACATAAGCCTCCTTTTTCTTTTTAACCAGCGAATCAACTTTCCTAGTGCACCACAGTTCCCTAGCTCGACCAATTCCTCCTTGCCTGACAGGGACATACATATCAAGGACTTGCAGTAGCTGCTCCTTGAAAAAACTCCACATTTCGGATGTTCCGAGACCCTGTAGCCTCCTAGTCCAACCTATGCTTCCTAATTCCCTCCTAATAGCCTCATAATTACCCTTCCCCCAGCTAAAACTACTGACCCAAGGTTCATGCCTATCATGTGAGGGTAATTGTCCGGTAGTTTCCTGCCTACTGTCTTCTTGAATAGAGGCGCTGCATTCACTAGTTTCCAATCTAATAGGATGTTTCCACAACCTAGGGAATTTTGGAAAGTTTCAAACAATGCATCTACTATGGAAGGAGGCAAAGGCCTAGTGGTATTATCGCTAGATTATTAATCCAGAAACTTGGCAAATGTTCTGGGAACCAGTGTTCGAATCCCGCCACAGCAGATGGTGGAATTTGAATTCAATAAAAGAAATCTGTAATTAAGAATCTACTGGTGACCATGAAACCATAGTTGATTATCGGAAAAACCCATCTGGTTCACTAATGTCCTTTAGGGAAGGAAATCTGCCATTCTTATCTGGTCTGGCCTACAAGTGACTTCAGAGGCGCAGCAACTCTCAACTGCCCACAGACAAGTAGGGATGGGCAAGAAATGTTGGCCAGCTGGTGAAGCTCATGTCCTACAAATGAAACATTAATAATGAATAAAAAGAAAACCTCTGCAGCAACTTCATTTAGCACCCCAGGACGAAGTCCATCAGGTTTATGGATGAAAAGGGATTGGTTTAGGTTAGAGGGTCGTTGTTTTTTAACTGGTCGGCGCAACATCGTGGGCCGAAGGGCCTGTTCTGCGCTGTAATGTTCTATGTTCTAGGTCCTGAGGTCTTGTCAGCTTTTAATACTAACAATTTTCTTCATAGCCTTTCCGTGGTGATTGTAATTGTTTTAAGCTCCTCCCTTTTCATCTCTTGATTTTCAAACATTTCTGGAATGTGACTTTGTCTTCTGCAGTGATACCGGATGCAAATTATCTGTTTAGCAATTCCACTATTTTATTTACCATTATTAATACCCCGGATTTGAGTGGGCCAATGCTTACTCTATATGCTCTTATTTTCTAAATACTTGTGTAAAATCTTCCTATTTGTTTTTATATTTCTTGCTACCTTTCTGTCATACTCTATTTGCTCTCTCCTTATTAATTTTTAGTAACTCTTTGCTGATCTTTTAAAAAAAATGTCCAGTCTCTGACCTGCCACAAATCTTCATGCAATTGTGCACTTTTTCTTTTCATTTATCATTGAGAACACAACTGTTGGAACAAATTAGCAATTCAGGAGAATTGCCTGATAAATACAATAAGAAGGAGGAAGAAATGTTGAACGTAGTAGAATTCATTGCGGTTACAACAAAAAGAACATGACAGCTGTCTGAAAATATACAAAGCATAAATAGGAAGAAATTGTTATCAGATGTTGTTAGAAGGGACTGATGGATTCACCTTGGAAGAAAATTAGAACTGGATGGATTGCAAAAGCAGAACAATGGACTAGAGTTTAACTTGCACATATTGAGAATGAAAATCAGAAACCAAGAAGCATACCTCACTCATCGGATCCAGACAAATTAGCTCTCAATTCAGTGAGAGATTATGAAAGCAACAGAGTTGGGAAATAAAACTAAGCTGCAACAAATGTAGAAACAGCTTGAAAACTGCATTTTCTGCAGAGAGCTCAACAAAAAGGAGCCAGTTAAAATAGTTCATTTAGGATATTTCAGACAAATATCACGATAAAGAAGAGTTATTAAAAAGGCACATTGCTGGAAATCAAGCTGGAACTGGCTCAGAGCAAATAGCAATTGGCAGCGGCTGAGTGCAAAACACAGTCACAAGAGAAAGCAGATGCATTAAATAAAAGAACTGTTCAGGTCCATGCAGAAGATTAGCGGATGCAGAAGATGAAAAGAAGAGATAGGAAAATGAAGCCACCCAGTTGAATGAGTTGTGCCAGCGAGAACCAGACACAATAGCAATTCGGGTAGAGAACGGAACAGATTACAAGGCAGAATAAGATTGCTGAAATGGTCATACTAATAAAAAAGCACAAGAGTCCATATGATAAAATAGTTGATAGGAAGGATGCTGAATAGAAACTCGTGGTTGTTTGGTAGTATAGCTCTTGAGTCACAGTGAAAAAAAGGCACATGTTGTTGAAGCTTTTTATCTTGCGCTCATCAGAACAATTTGCAAGAAAACCAAATGTAAAGGAACAACAATTTATACTTTGAGGAAACAAATCCAGGGAGGGTGAGGTTCCCAAAACAGAAATCTCTGTTGGCCTTGAGCAGGATTTTATGATCTCACCCGAGCGAGACCATAAAATCCAGCCCATGGTTATTTTTCGGGCTGGAGGCAAGTTTGTAATGGAGCTTCCAAGTGGCTGGTATTGGGACCCTTGTTTTGCTTGGTATATATTAATCATCTAGATCTTGGCATGCAGGGGACAATTTCAAATTTGCGAATGACACAAAACTTGAAAGCATTGTGAAGAGGACAGTGTAGAACATCAAAAGGACATAGACAAGTTGGGCGAGTGGGCAGATAAGTGTCTGATGAAGTTGAATATGAAGATGTTTGATAGGAAGAACATAGAAAGCCAGAATTAAAAAAACATGTAATTATTAAAGTGGTGCAGGAGCAGAGACATCTGGGTGTATATATGAATAGATCGTTTGAAGGTCTCCCAGATTGCCTGGATCCTCTGCAGTTTGCTTATCATCACAACAGATCCATAGCAGACGCCTTCTCTCTGGCCCTGCACTCAACTCTGGAACACCTGGATAACAAGGACACTTATGCCGGACTCCTATTCATTGACTACATCTCAGCTTTCAACACCACTGTCCCAACAAAACTCATCTCGAAACTCTGCAGCCTAGGGCTCAACTCCTCCCTCTGCAACTGGATTCTGAACTTCCTAGCTCACAAACCTCAATCAGTAAGGATAGACAACAACACCTCCATGGTTATCCTCAATACCAATGCCCTGCATGGCTATGTCTTCAGCCCCTTGCTATACTCCTTGTACACTTCTGACTGAGTGGCCAAATTCTGCTCCAACTTCATCTTCAAGATTGCTGATGACACCACTGTAGTGGGTCAAATCTCAAACAATGACGAGACGGAGTACAGAATTTGATGAAATGGTATGATGACGATCTCTCCCTCAATGTCAGTAACATGGAGATAATCATTGACTTCAGGAAAAATAGTTGAGGACATGTCCTTGTTGGGCGAGAGCTTCAAGTTTCTAGGTGTTCAGAACACCAATCTTTCCTGGCCCTTGCATTGCCATGCTATAGTTAAGAAAGCCCACCGATGCCTCTACTTTCTCAGAAGGCTAAAGAAATTCAGTGTGTCCACTATAACTCTTAGCGATTTTAACAGACGTACCAGAGAAAGCAAAAAAGGAAATGCTGGAAAATCTCAGCAGGTCTGGCAGCACCTGTAAGGAGAGAAAAGAACTGATGTTTCGAATCCAGATGATCCTTTGTCAAAGGCCAAAGGATTTGATAAAGGGTCATCTGGACTGGAAGCGTCAGCTCTTTTCTCTCCTTACGGACGCTGCCAGACCTGCTGAGATTTTCTCTTTTGGTTTCAGATTCCAGCATCTGCAGTAATTTGTTTTTACCATAGAAGCCATCCTTTCACAGCTTGGTCTGGCTCCTGCTCTGACCAAGACTGCAGGAAACTACAAAGGGTTGTTATCATAGTCCATCACATAAAGCAGTCTCCAACCCATTGACTTCATCTACACTTCCCGCTACCTCAGAAAATCAGTCATGGACCTCATGCACCCCGGACATTCTCTCTTCCACTTTCTGTCTGGAAAAAGATACAAAAGCCTAAAAATGCATACCAACCAACTAAAGAACATTTCTTCTCTGCTGCCATCAGACTTCTGAATGGTCCTATCATATATTAAGCTGACCTTTCTCTTCACCCTATTTATAACTGCATCCTATCCTTCTCCGCTGTGTACTCTGAACAGTATGTTTTGTCTATATGGCGTGCAAGAAACAAACTTTTCAGTATTCCAATCCATGTTGGGATAGGTTGAGGGAGCTGGGACTCTTCTCCCTGGAGAGACGAAGGTTGAGAGGCGACCTGATAGAGGTTTATAAAATGTTGTGAGGAATAGATAGGGTGGATTCTCAGAGGCTATTTCCCTGGGTTGAAATGGTCGCTACGAGAGGACACAAATTTAAGGTGCGGGGAGGCAAGTACAGAAGTGATGTTAGGGGTAAGTTTTTCACTCAGAGGGTGGTGAGTGAATGGAATCGACTGCCGTCAGTGGTGGTGGAGGCGAACTCGCTGGGGTCTTTTAAAAGACTTCTGGATGACAATATGGGATTTAGTGGGATTGGGGGTTATAGATAGGTCTATGGATTGGTAGATGTTGATGTGATCGGTGCAACTCGTGGGCCGAAGGGCCTGTTTGTGCTGTAGTGTTCTATGTTCTATGTGACAATAATAAATCAAAGAGGTTTGGAAGAATGGTTCCAGGGATGAGAAACTTCGGTTATGAGGATAGTTTGGAGAGGCTGGAATTATTCTCCTTGGAGAGAAAAGGGCTGAGAGGACATTTGATAGAGATGTTCATGAGAGGATTGATCGTGGTAGATAGGGAGAAACTATTCCTGCTTGTAAAAGCGTCGCAAAAGATAGGGGACAGATTTAAAGTGATTTGCAAAAGAAGCAAAATGTGATCATGTCCCAAACGCTTACATCAGGCAGCAACACTGTCTTCTGCAGAAAACTGTGTCTATCCCTCTGACTATACTGTACCCATCTCTGTTTGCTCCCCCTGCTTGAATAGCTTCCTGCACCGTGGCCACTCTGCAAGCACTGCTCTCCTCCATCAGGCTCAGGCCTGGTGGCCATCAGCACCCACGTGCTGGAACACTTTATCTGTTGTGTCTTAATTAGGTTGATTATTCTAAATTATATTTTAACTAAGGCCTGCATTCTAGCTTTAATCTTACATTCTTTTTATTCCAATCAATGTTCTCTTACACCAATTGACATTTCCCAGTTTTAAGGTAAATAGGAAATATCAGCTAATCACCCACCTGCCTGAATGTGAACGGAATAACTTGTTGAAATGGCTCTTTCAAACAATGAGATTGACCAATCAGAGAGTAAGTTTTTAAGTCCAACCCAATTGCTCCCCTCTGCAACATATGAATCGTAGAATCTCTGCACTACTGAAGGCGGTCTTTCGGCCCATCGAGTCTGTACTGACCAGAATCCCACCCAAACCCTATTCCCATAACTCTACACATTTACTCTGCTAATCCCCCAACACTAAGGGGCAACTGAGTATGGCCAGTCCACCTAACCTGCACGTCTTTGGACTGTGGGAGGAAAGTGGAGCACCTGGAGAAAATCCATGCAGACATGGGGAGAAAATTCAAACTCCGCACAGACAGTGACCTGAGGCCAGAATTGAACCTGGGACCCTGGCACTGTGAGGCAGCAGTGCTGACTGCTGTGCCAGTGTGCTGCCCTTATATGGAACACTACAGAGTGAACAAAGACAGCAGGGCATTTTGAGGGTGAATAGTTGAGAGTTTAGACTATGTAAAGAGATTGAAGGAATGTTGTTTATTTTTGTGTGTTTTTGCACAGGAAATGGAGGATCTACACTCCGTGCCCTTCACCGATTAGAGGAACTCTATGGAGACAAGTTGGATAACTTCACCATTCTTTTAATTCACGCTGGTAAATACTGAACTCTTTATTTCTGGATTAAAAGGGCAATTGATTGAATTAAGCATGGAATACTCCGAAGTAGTGAGCTAAGTTCAAGCACCCTGTCTGTGGGCTTCCAGACAGGAGGGCTTAATTTGTTCAGTATTGGTCATGCGGGTCAAAGTTTAAAAAGTTTGCCCTGTAATTATTTGAAGAGGCTGTACTGAATATCAGGAGCCAGTCACATGCACACACACACGTATACCTGCGTGTACGTGTATACCATAACAACAATAAATGGTATTTTACTTTAGAAACACATTCACAGCCCACTTGCTGAATTATAGCATGACTTATAGTTACTTCAAAACTTAGTTCATCACTACACTAATGTAAACATGTTTTAAGTTAAAAGCTTGGTCAAAGAGGTAAGGAGTGTATCAAAGTTGAAGAAAGGGAATTTCAGAGTTTTGCATTCAGGCAGCTGAAGGCATGGCAGCAAATGACAGGGCAATAAATATTGGGAATGTACAGGAGCTGGAGGAAGTAATAGAGATAGGGACGGTTGTAGGATTGGAGGAGGCTACAGAGAAAGGGAAGGGTTTAGGGGCTGGAAGAAGTTAAGAAATAGGGATGTAGGAGCTGGAGGAGGTTACAGAGATGGGGAGGGTTGGAGGGATCCAGAGAGAGAGTTGGAAGTGTTTACAGAGAGAGGGAGGAGTGTAGGGCTGGAGGAGGTTACAGAGATGGGGAGGGGTGTAGGGACTGGAGGAGCGTAGAGAGGCAGGGGTGTGGAGGCTGGAGGATGTTAGAGAGGGGTGTGGTGCAGGACGAGATTGCAGCTGTAGGGAGGGGTGTAGGGACTAGAAGTTGTTACCAAGATTGGGAGGGGCAAGGATCTGAAGGAGATTACAGAGATAGGAAGGGATGTAGGGATTGGAGGATGTTACAGAGATGGGCATGGAGGGAATTGAGAAAATAATAGTTCTGGTGCATTTGAATATATTCTGGATGTGTTTGCATTCACACGCTATGACTTCATTCCTTTTTTGTTGTAGGGGGCTACAGCCAGCGTTTGCCGAGTGCCAGTGCATTGGGGAAGATTTTTACCGCTCTGCCTCTGGGGAATCCTGTTTACCAAATGCTGGAGCTCAAACTGGCGATGTACATTGACTTCCCCACCCACATGAAGCCTGGAGTCCTGGTGACCTGTGCTGATGACATTGAGCTCTACAGCGTTAGTGAGACTGAGGCTATATGCTTCAATAGGCCTGGTTTCACTGCCCTTGCTCATCCATCCCCCTTATCCATTGGCACCACACATGGCGTCTTTGTATTGGAGGCAGGCCGGGTGCAGGGCGTGCAGAAGGAGCTGGAATATGAAACCTGCCACCGCTTCCTGCACAAGCCCAGTGTGGAGACAATGCAGGAGGCGGGGGCAGTCTGCAGGGCAGGTCACAGTCTCACAAGTGGTGGAGACACTGAAGAGGTGGATTTTGTCTACACGGACAGTGTCTACTATTTTGATCGTTCAACAGCCAAGCGATTGCTGGCAATCCTTGGAGAGATTGGCACCCTCAGTTGTGAGATTGATGCTTATGGTGACTTCCTGCAGGCGCTGGGGCCTGGTGCCACAGTGGATTACACCAGAAACACAGCCAATGTTAGTCAGGAGGAGGACCAGCTGGTAGCAGTTCGACAGAAGATTTTCGAGTGTCTCCGAGGGACACCGCTTAATGTGGCCATGTTGAACAATTCCAAATTCTACCATCTGGGCACTGCCCAGGAATATATATATCATTTGACAGCAGATGTGATCCTGAGGGCACAGCTTGGGCTGCTGTCTGATCCCAGTGGAATTGGGCAGCTCTGCCCTGACAGTAATGGCCAGATTCTATGCATCATTGAGAGCCTGGTGGGACAGGGGTGCAATGTGTCTCCTGGCAGTGTAATTGAGTACTCCCGGCTGGGACCGGGTAGCTGTGTGGGCACCAACAGCATTGTCAGTGGGTGCTGCGTAAGAGAGAATTCCATCATACCCCCAGGCACCTTCCTGCACTCGTTGTGCATCCCAGGAGGTTTTGCCACTGTGATGTTCGGGACAGGAGACAACCTCAAGCATACAGTCCCATCACTATCAGAGATCCATGAGCTACGGCTGCTAGGCTGCAATTTCCAAGATGCTGCCATGCGCCTTGGCTTGAAGATCTCCGAGCATCTTTTCTCGGACAGTGGGAGAAAACATCCCAGCTTGTGGAGTGCCAGGATCTTCCCTGCTGCATGCGCGAGGGCAGAAGACTCAGTGGCAGCTGTCCTGGAGATGTTCGAAGTTCTACAGGGAAAATCGGTCCATCGGTTGCCGGATTATGGTCAGTTGCTTTCCATTGAAGAGATACTGCAACGCAAAGAAGTGATGAGCATGTTAAGTTTCAGAAAGCAGCTCGCTGAAGAAATCAGTCAAAGAAGACATACTGGGGAAAATAATTGAAGGCCTTATAATTTATTCATTCAGGAACTTCTTATCATGCCCCAAAATAGGCAGCAATAAATAATTCACTTTTATCTTTGCAGAATGAGTTGATACAGGGAAGACGTTTCCAACTTTGAGGGATTGAGAAAATGACAGTGTATAAATATAAGATATAAATTCAATAAGGAATTCAGAAAAAAATGTCTTTAGCCAGACAGCGATAAGAATCTGGAACTTGTTATCTCAGGGAACAATTGAGATGAGGGAGAAGTTAGATAACATTATGTGCGAGGAAGGATATGCTAATAGGCTGGGAGGTGGGCTATGTGCAGTATGCACAGCAGCTCAAGCTATTTGGAGGGAATTACCTGTTTCTGTGTTCCTTTTATCCAGTTATGTTTCCTGCTACAGTTGAACTTGTTTATATGGGACAACATTTCTAAGTTTTCAGATGACATTAAAGTGAATAATACAGTTTTAAAGGGGATGGGGTGGTGAAGGAACGTAAGGGCTTGGGGATGTATTTATATGAGATCTTTCAAGGTGATGGGTTAAGTCAATAAGGTTCTTAAAAACATATGGGATTCTCAGGTTTATTATTAGAGATACGAAAGATTATGCTAAAACTAAGTCACTGCTTGAGCCTCAGTGGGAGTATTGCATCCAATTGTGGCACCAACCACACTTTCAGAAAGATATCACTGCCTTACAGAGACTGCGAAGGAGATTTACTGGAATGGAACCAGTGATGAGGGACTTCAGTTATCAGGGAACAGGGGTCAAAATATTTTTTTTTCGAGGACTCTTTTAAGATTTTCTGGAGAGCTAGATTATGATTTTTGGAAATGACTGTTTTATTCTCACCTCTTTATTGAGCGATACATACACAAAGTAACATTAACAGAAAGGAGTTGAGACTAAAACAGTGAGTGTTTTCAGGAGCAGTTATTTATATCATTTGGGACAAAGGGGAATGAAAGGATGTGGGGGAAGGGGAAGGCAGGAATCAGGCTTTGAGTTGGATGATCAGCCATGATCATTACAAACGGTGGAGCAGGCTTGAAGGACTGAATGGCCTCCTGTTGCTCCTATTTTCTGTTTTACCTTTTGGAATGGTGGTTGACGTTGAAGTAGGAGAGCATGTGGCCAACAGTGACCACAACTCTGTCTGGTTTAAGATATTAATGGATAAAGATGAAGCCTGTCCTAAGGGGAGGGTGTTAAACTGGGGGAGGGCTAGATACAACCGGATTAGGCAGGATCTTAAAGATACGGACTGGGGTAAGCTGTTTGATGGCAGGTCGACGCTGGGTATGTGGGAGTCTCTCAAGGGAAAACTAAAATCTTTGCAGGAAAGACATGTGCCGGTCAAGAGGAAGGATGGGAAGGGTAGGATTAGAGAGCCGTGGGTAACTAGGGATATTGAGGACCTGGTCAGGAGGAAAAGGGAGGCGTACATTAGATCTAGGCATTTGAGGACAGAGATAGCGTTAGAAGAATACAGAGAATGTAGGAGAGAACTTAAAAGGGGCATCAGAAAGGCAAAAAGGGGCCACGAAATGGCTTTGGCGGGTAGGATTAAGGAAAATCCTAAGGCATTTTACTCCTATGTTAGAAACAAAAGGATGGTTAGAGGGAAGATTGGTCCTCTCAGGGACAGAGGAGGGGAACTATGCTTGGAGCCTGGGGGAATGGGGGAGATCTTGAATGAATACTTTGCGTCGGTATTCACGCAGGAGAGGGGCCTGATGTCTGGTGCTGTGCTCGAGGAGTTTGAGGATCCGTTGAGGGAAATAGTCATCACGAGGGAAGAGGTGTTGGGACTTTTAGACAGTATAAAGACGGATAAATCTCCGGGGCCTGATGGCATCTATCCCAGGCTGCTAAGGGAGGTGAGGGATGAAATTGCTGGGCCTCTGACGCAAATCTTTGTCTCTTCTTTGGACACAGGTGAGGTCCCAGAGGATTGGCGGATTGCAAATGTAGTACCGTTGTTTAAAAAGGGTCAGAGGGATAACCCAGGGAATTATAGGCTGGTGAGCTTGACTTCAGTTATAGGCAAGCTAATGGAGAGGATCCTCAAGGATAGGATGTATGAACATCTGGAGCGCTGCAATCTGATCAGGGATACGCAGCATGGCTTCGTTACAAGGAGGTCATGCCTTACGAATCTAGTGGAATTTTTTGAAGAGGTGACAAAAACGGTTGACGAAGGACAAGCCGTTGATGTCGTCTATATGGATTTCAGTAAGGCGTTTGACAAGGTCCCTCATGGTAGGCTGATAGAAAAGGTGAAGGCTCATGGGATACAAGGCCAGGTATGTAGATGGGTGGAGAACTGGCTTGGGAGGAGGAGACAGCGGGTAGTAGTGGAAGGCTCCTTTTCCAATTGGAGGTCTGTCACCAGTGGTGTGCCGCAGGGCTCGGTACTAGGACCTCTTCTATTTGTAGTATATATTAATGACTTGGAAGAGGGGGTAGGTGGTGTGATCAGCAAATTTGCTGATGATACTAAGATGGTTGGATTGGCGGGTACTGAGGAGCAGTGCCTGGCAATGCAACAGGACATAGACAGGCTGGTAGATTGGGCAGATAGATGGCAAATGGAATTTAATCCGGAGAAATGCGAGGTGATGCACTTTGGCCGGAATAATGTGGAGGGGAGTTATACGATAAAAGGTAGAACTATCCGGAGTATAGATACGCAGAGAGACCTGGGGGTGCAAGTGCACAAGTCCCTGAAGGTGTTGGTGCAGGTGCAGAATGTGATGAGGAAAGCGTATGGTATGTTAGCCTTCATAGGAAGGGGTATAGAATATAAGAGTAGGAGTCTGATGTTGCAGTTGTATAGAACGTTGGTTAGGCCTCACTTGGAGTACTGCGTCCAGTTCTGGTCGCCGTACTACCGGAAGGATGTAGAGATCCTGGAGAGAGTGCAGAGGAGATTTACCAGGATGCTGCCTGGTATGGAAGGGCTGTCTTACGAGGAAAGATTGAACGAACTTGGGCTGTTTTCCCTTGAGAGACGTCGGCTGAGGGGGGATCTAATAGAGGTTTATAAGATTATGAAGGGGATAGATAGAGTAAATGGTGGTAAGCTTTTTCCGCTATTAGAAATGGATAGAACGAGGGGTCACGGGCTTAGGGTGAGGGGGGCTAGGTATAAGACAAATATTAGAGGGCAGTTTTTCACGCAAAGGGTAGTGGGGGTGTGGAATGCACTGCCGAGTAAGGTGGTGGAAGCAGGCACGCTAGGGTTGTTTAAGAGTCACTTAGACAGCCACATGAGCGGTCTACATATAGGGGGATATAGCAGGCCTTACTAAACATTGTAGGCTTGGGATTCCGTTTTTGCCTCAGGGATGTTACAGTCTTTGCCTGTTTAATAATGAATTTTTTGTCTCCACAGGCATTTAAGTCCACCTTGTTGACCAGCAAGGGGCATGCATGCGGCAGGTTGTAGTGGGCTGCTCTTGGATGTTGCTTCGGGAGTTGCCTATTGCTTCATGTCGTTAGTGTGCTTAAACTGGACCATCTCGAGGGCAACATGACAGCTCAGAGACTATCTCTGTTGCTGTGCGGACACATGGATTTGGGCCTGTGTCTGTGGGAGTTTGCGCGTTCTCCCCGTGGTTGCGTGGGTTTCCTCCGGGTGCTCCGGTTTCCTCCCACATCCCAAAGATGCGCTTTTAGGCTGATTGATTGGGTAACAAATTGTCCCTATATTGGACCTCCCTGATCCTCGCACATTAGGCGTAGACTAAAATCATGAATAGGTCACTGAGACAATGGGACGGCGGCGCGGGCTCGTTGGGCCGAAGGGCCTGTTTCCCGTGCTGTGTTGTTCTTTGTTTGTTCTAAACGGAATATTTATAGTCACGGGTAGATAGGTTTTTGATAGACAAGGGAATTAAGGGTTATGGGGAGAAAGCGAGAAAGTGGAACTGATCCACTTCAGATCAGCCATGATCTTATTGAATGGCGGGGCAGGCTTGAAGGGCTAGATGGCCTACTCCTGCTCCTATTTCTTATGTTCTTATGGAACTCTGTTAAACATTTCTAGGGTTTTCTTTGGATAGATAAGTTTGCACAAATGCAAAAGTCTATGTGTGTATATATAAAATTTTAAAAAAAGCTTTGAATTAGGAATCTACAAATGTGATTTTATTAATTTATTCTAAATAAATCTTTCATACTCCATTTCTAAATTGAAAATTCTAACTATTTGATGCATAACTATTTACTCAGAATGAGTCTCACAGCCTCTTCTGAAAAACATTACAAATTATTAACACTGTCCAGCAATCACTGGTTTTGTTCTGCAATTTCCATTTTCTGTCCTCTCAAAACTTCTGTTTCAAGTGAGTGCTGACAAATGCATCAAGATACTGACTTTGAGGCCTAACTGTGCAACACAAGTTTATTCTGCAGCACCAAGCTAAATATCAGAAAATGAATAGTTTATACTACACACAGCTAATGTGTTTCCGCTCTTTAAGAAGGGTTGTAGAGATAAAGCAAGCAACTATAGACCTGTAAGTCTCACGTTAGTGATAGGGAAACTATTGGAAAAACTTCTGAAGGAGAGCATCTGTCTCCAGTTGGAGAGGTAAAGCTTGAGCAGGGATAGTCAGGATGGCTTCCTCAGAGTGAAGTCACGCCTAACCAATTTGATTGAATTTTTTGAGGAGGTGACCAAGTATGTAGATGAGGGTAGTGCAGTCGATGTAGTTTATATGGATTTCAGCAAAGCCTTTGACGAGGTCCGACATGGGAGACTTGTAATGAAGGTCAATTTACATGGGATACAGGGTAATTTAATAAAGTGGATTCAAAATTGGTTTAGTTGTAGAGATAGAGGGTGATGCCAGAAGACTGCTTTAGTGACTGGAAGCCAGTGTCCAGTGGTGTGCCACAGGGACAGGTGTTGGACCTTCTATTTGTCATTTGTATAAATTGTAGAATCTACAGTGCACAAGGAGGCCATTTGGCCCATTGAGCCTGCACCAACAATAGTCCCATCAAGGTCCCATCCCCATAACCCCACATATTTACCCTCCCAATCCCCCTGACACTAAGGGGCAATTTACCATAGCCAATCAACCTAACCCTGCACATCTATGGACCAATCTAAAGACATGAATCACCCATAGGGATTGGGTAAACACATTATGGGATGTATGGGATTGAGGGTAGTCTAGGAAATTGGATCAGGAATTGGCTAGCAGATAGGAGACAGAGGGTGGTGGTTGATGGTAAATATTCGTCATGGAGTTTGGTTACGAGTGGTGTGCCTCAGGGATCTGTTTTGGGGCCACTGCTGTTTGTAATTTTTATAAATGATCTGGATGAGGGTATAGCTGGGTGGATTAGTAAATTTGCTGATGACACCAAAGTCGGTGGCGTGGTAGATTGTGAGGAAGGGTGTCATAGTTTGCAGGGAGACTTAGGTTGCAGAGCTGGGCCGAGAGGTGGCGGATGGAGTTTAATGCGGAGAAGTGTGAGGTGATTCACTTTGGTAGGAATAACAGATGTGTTGAGTATAGGGCTAATGGGAGGACTTTGAATAGTGTGGATGAACAGAGGGATCTAGGTGTATTGTACATAGATCCCTGAAAGTTGGGAATCAAGTAGATAAGGTTGTTAAGAAGGCATACGGTGTCTTGGCGTTTATTGGTAGGGGGATTGAATTTAGGAGCCGCAGCGTCATGTTGCAACTGTCCAAGACTCTGGTGCGGCCGCACTTGGAGTATTGTGTGCAGTTCTGGTCCCCACATTACAGGAAGGATGTGGAGGCTTTGGAGAGAGTGCAGAGGAGGTTGACCAGGATGTTGCCTGGCATGGAGGGGAGGTCCTATGAGGAGAGACTGAGGGATTTGGGGTTGTTTTCGCTAGAAAGAAGGCGGCTAAGAGGGGATCTTATTGAAACATATAAGATGATTAGAGGTTTAGATAGGGTGGATAGTGTAGCCTTTTTCCTCAGATGGAGAAAGCTAGCACGAGGGGGCATAGCTTTAAATTAAGGGGGGGTAGTTATAGGATGGATGTCAGGGGTAGATTCTTTACCCAGAGGGTGGTGAGGGATTGGAATGCCCTGCCTGCTGCGGTTGTAAATGCGCCTAGTTTGGGGGCGTTTAAGAGATCCGTGGATAGGTTTATGGACGAAAAGGGATTGGTTTAGATTAGTGGGTCATTGTTTTTTTTAACTGGTCGGCGCAACATCGTGGGCCGAAGGGCCTGTTCTGCGCTGTAATGTTCTATGTTCTATTATGGGTTCATTTGATATGGCAGAGACACTGATCAGATTGTTGTGATCTTATTGACTGTTATGCCTCTAAATCATGGAAGAGGTCATAAATTATTTCAATCAAGCCCTTACCTTTATGTTTGAAAAGTAAGTCTCACTGATTCAGTTACAGTCCCTGGAAATTTCCAACAGCAGTTACAGGACAAAATGGAATACAATGTGGAAAAGTGTGAGGTTATGCACTTTGGAAGGAGGAATGGAGGTATGTACTATTTTCTAAATGAGAAAATGCTTAGGAAATTAGAAACACAAAGGGACTTGAGAATCATTGTTCAACATTCTCTTAAGGTTAACGTGCAGGTTCAGTCGGCAGTTAGGAAGGCAAATGCAATGTTAGCATTCATGTTGAGAGGGTTAGAATAGAAGAGCAGGGATGTACTTCTGAGGCTGTATAAAGTTCTGGTCAGATGCCATCTGGAGTATTGTGAGCAGTTTTGGGCCCTATATCTAAGAAAGGATGTGCTGGCCTTGGAAAAGATCCAAAGAGGTTAACAAGAATGATCCCTGGAATGAAGAGCCGTATGACGAACGGTTGAGGACTCTGGGTCTGTACTCGTTGGAGCTCAGAAGGATGAGGGGGGATTTTATTGAAACTTACGGGATACTGTGAGGCTTGGATAGAGTGGACGTGGAGAGAATGTTTCCACTAGTAGGAAAAACTAGAACCAGAGGGCATAACCTCAGACTAAAGGGAGGATCCTTTAAAACGGAGATGAGGAATTTCTTCAGCCAAAGAGTGGTGAATCTGTGGAACTCTTTGCATAGAAGGCTGTGGATACAAGGTCATCGAGTGTCTTTAAGACAGAGATAGATAGGTTCCTGATTAATAAAGGGATCGGGGTTATGGGGAAAAGGCAGGAGAATGGGGATGAGAAAAATATCAGCCATGATTGGAATGCATCCCAGGGTTCTGAAAGAAATGGCAGAGGTGATAGTGGATGCCTTAGTAATTATTTATCAAAATACGCTGGACTCTGGGGAAGTGCTGGAAGATTGGAAAACGGCTAATGTTACGCCGCTATTTAAAAAAGGTAGCGGACAAAAGGTAGGGAATTACAGGCTGGTTAGTTTAATGTCTGTAGTTGGAAAAATGCTAGGATCTGTCTTCAAAGAAGAAATAGCAAGGCACCTAGAGAAGAATGGTTTGATCAAGCAGACGCAGTACGGATTTGTTAAGGGGAAGTTGTGTTTAACAAATTTATTGGATTTCTATGAGGATGTGACTAGTGCGGTAGACAGAGGGGAACTGGTGGATGTGGTGTTTTTAGATTTCCAAAAGGTGTTTGATAAGGTGCCTCACAAAAGGTTGCTGCAAAAGATTAGGGTGCACGGAGTTGTGGGTAAGGTGTAAACGTGGATAGAGGATTGGCTGTCTAATAGGAAGCAAAGAGTTGGTATCAATGGGTGCTATTCTGGATGGCTGTTGGTGACTACTGGAGTGCCGCAGGGATCGGTGCTGGGGCCTCAACTATCTACCATTTATATAGATGATCTGGAGGACGGGGGCTGAGTGTAGGGTGACGAAATTTGCTGATGACAGGCAGATGAGTGGAAAAGCAAATTGCGTGGAGGGTGTGGAAAGTCTGCAGAGAGATCTGGATAGGCTGAGCGAGTGGGCAAGGACCTGGCAGACGGAGTATAATGTTGGCAAGTGTGAGGTTATCCACTTTGGTAGAAATAATAGTAGGAGGGATTATTATTTAAAAGGCGAAAAGCTGCAGCGTGCTACGGTGCAGAGGGACCTGGGAGTCCTTGTGCACGAATCCTTCTTGAGAAGGTGAGAGGGCATGGGATCCAAGGGCCTTTGGCCTTGTGGATCCAGAACTGGCTTGCCTGCAGAAGGCAGAGAGTGGTTGTGGATGGGTCTTTTTCGGCATGGAGGTCAGTCACCAGTGGAGTGCCCCAGGGATCTGTTCTAGGACCCTTGCTGTTTGTCATTTTCATAAATGACCTGGATGAGGAAGTGGAGGGATGGGTAAGTAAGTTCGCTGATGACACGAAGGTCGGGGGTGTTGTGGATGGTCTGGAAGGATGTCAAAAGTTGCAGCAGGACATAAATAGGATGCAGGACTGGGCAGAGAAGTGGCAGATGGACTTCAACGCGGATAAATGTGTAGTCGTCCATTTTGGCAGAACCAACAGGATGAACGAGTACACTATCAAGGGCAGGAGTCTTAGTAGTGTTGAAGAGCAGAAGGATCTTGGGGTCCGGGTCCACAGGACTCTTAAATCGGCCTCGCAGGTGGAGGATGTGGTCAAGAAGGCGTATGGTGTACTGGCCTTCATTAATCGAGGGATTGAGTTTAGGAATCGGGAGGTAATGCTGGAACTTTATAAGACCCTTGTCAGGCCTCATTTGGAGTACTGTTCGCAGTTCTGGTCGCCTCACTATAGGAAAGACGTAGAAGCTATTGAAAGGGTACAGAGGAGATTTACAAGGATGTTGCCTGGACTGGGAGGCATGCCTTATGAAGTTAGGTTGAGGGAGCTGGGACTCTTCTCCCTGGAGAGACGAAGGTTGAGAGGTGACCTGATAGAAGTTTATAAAATGTTGAGAGGAATAGATAGGGTGGATTCTCAGGGCTATTTCCCCGGGTTGAAATGGTCGCTACAAGAGGACACAGATTGAAGGTGCGGGGAGGCAAGTACAGAAGTGATGTTAGGGGTAAGTTTTTCACTCAGAGGGTGGTGAGTGAATGGAATCGGCTGCTGTCAGTGGTGGTGGAGGTGAACTCGCTGGGGTCTTTTAAAAGACTTCTGGATGAGTATATGGGGTTTAATGGGATTGGGGGTTATAGATAGGTCTATAGATTGGTAGGTGTTGATGTGATCGGCGCAACTCGTGGGCCAAAGGGCCTGTTTGTGCTGTAGTATTCTATGTTCTATGAATCGCAAAAACCCAGTCTGCAGGTGCAGCAGGTGATCAAGAAGGCGAATGGAATGTTGGCCTTTATAGCGATAGAATATAAAAGCAGGGAGGTCTTGCTGCAACTGTACAGGGTACTGGTGAGGCCGCAGCTGGAGTACTGTGTGCAGTTTTGGTCGACGCACTTGAGCAAGGATATATTGGCCTTGGAGGGAGTGCAGAGGAGGTTCACTAGGCTGATACCGGAGGTGAGGGGGTTAGCCTATGAAGAGAGACTGAATAGAGTGGGTCTGTACTCGGAGTTTAGGAGGCTGAGGGGGGATCTTATAGAGACGTATAAGATAATGAAGGGGATAGATAGGGTAGAGGTAGAGAGACTCTTCCCACTCAGAAAGGATAGCAGGACTAGAGGGCACAGCCTCAAGATAAGGAGGTGGGGGGGGGATGCAGTTTAGATCGGAGTGAGAAGGAACTTCTTCACTCAAAGGGTGGTGAATCTCTGGAATTCTCTGCCCGTTGAAGTGGTGGAGGCTACCTCGCTGAATATATTTAAGTCATGGGTAGATAGGTTTCTGATAGACAAGGGAATTAAGGGTTATGGAGAGAAAGCGGGAAAGTGGAACTGATCCACTTCAGATCAGCCATGATCTTATTGAATGGCGGGACAGGCTCGAAGGGCTAGATGGCCTACTCCTGCTCCTATTTCTTATGTTCTTATGATTGAATGACAGAGCAGACTCAATGGACCGAGTGGCCCAATTCTGCTTCTGTGTCTTATAGTCTAAAAGCTGAACTCTTATCCTTATGAAATCTCACACCTCTCATTGCTAGGACAAATTACGATCAACAAAACCAGGGATCAGCACAACTCATCTCCCCAGCCTTGACTCTAACAAAGGGGGGCCATCGAAATCATTACACATGCAGAGATGCTAAAGGTTACCATTTATCTTCTAAGGTGAACAATGGAGTTTGACCAGAGGTACAGACATTGCTCGTTAGCCTGTAACTGAGGAGATATTAATCCAGAAACTCAGCTAATGTTCTGGGGACCTGAGTCCAAATCCCGCCTTGGCAGGTAATGGAAATTGAATTCAATAAGAAAAATGTGGTGTTGATGACAATGTGGGGAATAGGATTAGTAAATTTGTGGATGACGCAAAGATAGGTGGTTAATGGTGAGGTGGAGTGTCTTGGAGTACCAGAAAATAAAGACAGAATGGGCAGATAAGTGGCAAATGGAATTTGACCCTGAAAAATGTGAGGTGATACACTTCGGAAGGAGTAACTTGACAAGAAAGTATTCAATGAATGGTAGGACACTAGGGAGTTCTGAGGAACAAAGGGACCTTGGCATGTTTGTCCACAGATGTCTGAAAACAGAAAGGCATGTTAGTAGGGTGGTGAAAAAGTCATATTGGACACTTGCTTTTATCAATTGAGGCATAGATTACAAAAGTAGGGAAGGCATGTTGGAATCGTATAGAACTTTGGTGAGGCCACAGCTGGAATATTGTGTACATTTGGTTGCCACATTATTGGAAGGATGTGATTGCACTGGAGGAGGTGCAGAGGAGATTCACCAGGGTGCTGTCTGGGATTTAAGTTATGAAGAGAAGTTGCGTAGCAACTTGGAGCAGAGAAGACTGAGGAGCAACCTGATTGAGGTGTACAAGATTATGAGAGACATGGACAGAGTGGATAAGGAGGAGCTGTTCCCTTTAGTTGAAGGGTCAGTCATAAGGCTACATAGGTTCAAGGTGGGGGGCAAGAGGCTTAGGGGAAACATGAGGAAAAACCTTTTTACCCAGAGGGTGGTGATGATCTGGAATGTGCTGTCTGGGAGGGTGGTAGAGGCGAGATGCCTCACATCCTTTAAAAAGTACCTGGATGAGCACTTGGCACATCATAACATTCAAGGCAATGGACCAAGTGCTGGCAGATGGGATTAGATGGGAATTCAGGTGTTTTTAATATGTCAGTGTGGATTCAATGGGCCAAAGGGCCTATTCTGTGCTGTATGGCTCTATAAGTTCAATTATTTTTTTCCAAGCTAATACACCGACTTGCTTGATCATCAGTGTTTTAATGACCCATAGATTGGATCCCCTTAGAAGCATCTTAATTCAATTAAAGGTACATACTATAGAGGTGCTTAACTCACTAACTGTATTTCCAATGCCATTCTCTTTACAATAGACATTGAAAGCCTGTACACAAATAGACAAACAGGCAGAGGTATGTTGGCAGTTCAAAATACATTCCCCAGCCTGGCAGACCAGATGGAGCTATAATCCAGTTACTATACTTAGAGTTAATTAAAAAAAAGGCTTTGAATTCAACTATGCTAATCAGACCAGCTATGTCCTATCTAGACTAACTGCCTGTATCCCTCTATTGCCCACCTGTTCATGTGTCTATCTCGATAAGTCTTAAATGTCGCTAACGTGTCTGCCTCAACCACCTCACTTGGCAGTGTATTCCAGGCCTCCACCACCCTCTGTGTAAAAAAACTTCCCCCTCACATCTCTACTGAACATTTCCCCCCTTACCTTGAACTTGTGCCCCCTTGTAATTATCATTCCTGCCTTGGGAAAAAGCTTCCAACTGCTCACCTTATCTATACTCCTCATAATTTTATAAACTTCTTTCAGGTTACCCCTCAGCCTCTCTTTCCAGGGAGAGCAATCCCAATTAATTCAATCTCTCCTCGGTAAACCTTTTCTGTACGCCCTCCACAGTCTCCATGTCCTGGTAGCGTGGTGACCAGAATTGGAACCTGTATTCCAAATGTGGCCAAACCATCATTTTACACAACTGTGACACAATTTGCCAACTTTGCACCATCCAGTGAAGACAAGCCTGCCACATGCTTTCTTCACCACCTTTTCCACCTATGCTGCCACTTTTAAGGATCTGTGGACCTGTACTCCCAGATTTCTGTATGTGTCTATGCTCTTGATGGTTCTGCTATTTATTTTCTAGCTCCCATCTGAATTAGTTCTACCAAAATGCATCATTTCACATTTGTCAGGATTAAATTCCATCTGCCATTTCTCTGCACAATTTTACAGCCTATCTATATCCTGCCATATCCTGACAATCTTCGTCACTACCCACAGCTCCAGCAATCTTAGTATCACCCACACAACTAGAAAAGACAAGGTGATCGGTGCAGGCTTCGTGGGCCAAAGGCCCTGCTCCTGTGCTGTATTGTTATTTGACACCTTCGATTTTGACAGTGCAAGTGGAGATGAGCTTTGCTGACGACACCAAAGTTGGAGGAGTTGTAGACAGTGAGGATGGATGTTACAGTTTGCAGAGGGACATAGATAAGCTGCAGAGCTGGGCCGAGAGGTGGCAGATGGAGTTTAATACGGAAAAGTGTGAGGTGATTCACTTTGGTAAGAATAACAGGAGTACAGAATATAGGGCTAATGGAAGGACTCTTAGTAGTGTTGACGAGCAGAGAGATCTCGGGGTACATGCGCATAGCTCCCTGAAAGTTGGCACCCAGGTTGATAAGGTTGTTAAGAAGGCGTACGGTGTGTTAGCTTTTATTGGTAGAGGGATTGAATTTCGGAGCCGTGAGGTTACAACTGTACAAAACTCTGGTGCGGCTGCACTTGGAGTATTGCGTACAGTTCTGGTCGCCGCATTATAAGAAAGATGTGGAGGCATTGGAAAGGGTGCAGAGGAGGTTTACTAGGATGTTGCCTGGTATGGTGGGAAGGTCTTATGAGGAAAGGCTGAGGGACTTGAGGTTATTTTCATTGGAGAGAAGAAGGTTACGAGGTGACCTGATTGAGGCATACAAGATGATCAAAGGATTGGATAGGGTGGACAGTGAGAGCCTTTTACCTCAGATGGTGATGGCTAACATGAGGGGACATAGCTTTAAATTAAGGGGTGGTAATTATAGGACGGATGTCAGAGGTAGGTTCTTTACTCAGAGGGTAGTAAGGGCGTGGAATGCCCTGCCTGCAGCAGTTGTGGACTCGCCAACTTTAAGGGCATTCAAATGGTCAGTGGATAGGCATATGGATAACATTGGAATAGTTTAGGTTAGAGGGTCATTGGATTGGTTCCACTGGTCGGTGCAACATCGAGGGCCAAAGGGCCTGTACTGCGCTGTAATGTTCTATGTTCTATGTACAGTTGCTGAGTAAAACAGATTTGGCTAAACCCAAAAATCTTACCTGATTAAAAATTGAAGTGATTGGTGATGGCATCAGTGATATAATCAGAATTAGTGCTGAAACTCCTCCAATCACAGATTCTGTACCTGGAGGAGCAACAAGTGGCTGGGAGGGAAACTAAGATTGGAGGAGCTTGAGCAGCCAGCATAGGAAAGACAGAATCTTTTTGGAAGAATAGATGCTAAGGTTCTGTCCCTCCCACGTATGAGGTGGGGTGTGGGTGGGGTGGCCGTCTCTCATTGGTAATTTAATTTTCCCAGCCTTCTTGGGGGTTTCTGGAATGAATTCGTCTGCTGTTCCTGTGTATTTTGAACCCTGGAGAGAACAGAGAGGCTGAAATATGATCTCCTTAGACCAGAGAACGTTAAGAGATTTGATAGAGGTGTTCAAAATCAGGAAGGGTTTTCATAGAGCAAATAAAAATCATTTCCACTGGCGCGTGGGTCAGTTAACAGCGGAAACAGATTTAAAATAACACTGTGAGCCATGATTCAGAATGTGCTGTCTGAAAGGCTGTGGGAATAGATCCAGTTGTAACTTTCAAAAGGGATTTGAATAAATAATTTGAAAAGGAAAATTTGTGATGCTTTGGGAAAAGAGCTGGGGTTAGCGACTCATTAGTTCTTTCAAAGAACTGTCACAGACCGATGGACTGTTTAGCTCCCTGGGCATCCTATAATTTTATTTTGAAATTGATGTTTCTAAAATAAATTTAATTTCCCTGTATTTGTGTGAGTCACTGAATCCAGCTTGTTTTAATCAAACTCTTCACTTCCCATTCATATTGTACAATACACTGAAGATCTCTTCATCCTTTCACCTCTTTGCATTGTCACCGATCATGCAAATAGCTGGAATGGCAATATAAACTTTATTAAACTGTTTCAACCATATACTTTATGGTTTACTGGTTTCAACATTGATTTTCATTATTTCAGATCAGAACGACTTCTTTGTATTCAGGTAGCAGCTGTTAGTAATGATATTGTTCTTATTGCTTCTCCACATCCATTATTTGTTTATTTACCCCATCGTTCATTTTGCAACTTAATAACTCCCACTATGCATACTATCTAAAAGACCTCTTTTTGTTCTTTACTTCCTCCTCACGCACCCCTCACTAATCTCTCCCTCAATGTCAACAAAACGAAGGAAAGCGTCATTGACTTCAGGAAATGCAGTGGAGTACATGCCCCCTGTCTACATTAGTGGCGACGAAGTAGAAATGGCTGAGAGCATCACGTTTTTAGGTGTCCAGATCGTCAACCACCTGTCTTGGTTCCCCCATGCCAACACTATTTAAGAAAGCCCATCAATGCCTTTACTTTCTTAGAAGACTAAGGAAATTTGGCATGTCCGCTACAATTCTCACTAACTTTTACTGATGCAGCATAGAAAGCATTCTTTCTGGTTGTATCACAGCTTGGTATGGGCTCCTGCTCTGCTCAAGGCTGCAAGAAACTACAAAGGGTTGTGAATGAAGCCCAGTCCATCAGGCAAATCAGCGTCCCACCTATTGACTCTGTTACATTTCCCACTGTTTTGGAAAAGCAGCCACTATAATTAAGGACCCAATGCATCCCAGACATTCTCTCTTCCACCTTCTGTCAGGAAAAAGATAGAAAAGTCTGGGGCCACATACCAACTGAGTCAAGAACAGCTTAAAATTTTGAATGGACTGGACTACCTCACACTAAGTTGATCTTTTTCTACACCCTATCTATGACTCTAACACTACATTCTGCACTCTTCTTTACGAATGGTATGTTTTGTCTGTATAGCACACAAGAAACAATACTTTTCACTATAATAATAAAAAATATAAAACGTGACAATAATAAATCAAAAATCATCTTTGGTTCTGAAATCTTAATCCTCTGACCCTCTCCAAAGATGCTACCTGATTTGTTGAGTGTTTTTATTTCAGATTTCCATCATCTGGAGGTTTTTGCTTTATTAAACTGTTCCTATTCTGTGCATTCACAACTACAAAAACATCCCTGTGTCTCCCTGTCTTGGTGCCCTTATCACTCTTTGTTTTCAGTCACACCTTTATCAGTCTCTCTCTGAGTAGAGTATGTTAGCTGCCAATGTAAAACTCCACCTGTAGTTTTCCCAAATACTGAATCTTAAACCAATCTCAGAAGCAGAAGTAAATCCTTAAAATGCTGGAAGGACTTAGTAGGCCTGGCAGCATTCTTGGAGGGAGAAACAGAGTTGGATTAGATTTTTACCAGCTCTTTGTGGATGAGCTGGAAGGTGGGAAGGCTGGCAAAATGGCAGGGGAAGGTGTCCGCCCACCATCAACCATCCTCCTGTAGCCTGATGGAACTACTTAAATGGCTGATTCTGGGCCTCTTCCTGCTTCTGTGAGCTATTTACCTGAATCAGGAAGGCTCCACCGCAACATTTCATACCTCTCTCATTGCCTAATCTTGCCTTCCTGGCACCCCATCCAAGCCACAAATACCTGTCTTGGCAGGTACGTTGACACACTTTCATCCTCCAGGTGCAGCTCCTTTAGACACACTGCCGCTGAATTGCTGGCTGTCCAATCGAGTGGCAACTCTTGGGGCTGCTCCACAATTCTTAGTAGCCTCTCCAATCCAGCCGCTGTCACTGAAGTTAAACGTAGCCTCGGGTCTCACCTAAATGGGACAGCACTTCTGCTGCCTACACACCTTTCACGCCGATGTGTAAGGCCAATGATAGTCTGTCTGAATACTTTGCATCAAGTGCCAGTTGTTATTACAAATGACCCAAAAATAACTAGCATTGGATTCTACTGGCTGAACGGAGGCCAGCCCAGTTCACTTTGAATATGTTATCTAATCAGCTTCTCTGTAACTAATGCAGTGCAGAGTTCAGGTCTCTGCTTGCAGAAAATTATATTAAACGACTGGAGGGAGTGCAGAGTATGTTTAGAAGGATGTTACAGAACAGAGATCATGTGAGAATAAAAACATCAACGGGGCAGGAGTCAGGTTTTTTTGCTCCCTAAACCTGCCCCACTATTCAATGAAAAGACTGATCTGCGTCTTTGGAACTGACTTCCAAAAGAGTTATGTTGGATTTGAAATGTTAACTTTTCTTTCCACAGCTGCTGCCAAAACTGCCGAGATTTTCCAGCACTTTCTGTTCATCAGTTTGAATATGCTGTCAACAATTGAACACCCATATCACAACCCTTTGAGTGAAGAAGCTTCTTCTCATCCAAAATGGTTATCCCCTAGCTCTAAACTCCTCAGCGAGGGAATGTCTTAGCATCCAGCCTGTCCATCTTCATCAAAATCATGTATGTTGCAAAGAGATCACTCCCCTTTTTTTAAACTCCAGAGTGTGGGATCATTTTATTCAATCTCTTCATCGGGCAACACTTTAATCTCAGGAATTAATCCAGTGAACTTTTGTTTCACCTCCTCCATGGCAGGTTTTACTTACTCTTGTACTCCAAGCTCCCTTGAGGTCAGAACCATATGCCATTGCCTTCCCAATTGCTTGTTGTACCCACCATGTAAATGATTGTAGTTTTTAATCCAATTCCTCTGATTGGGGTATGGAATACCTACTCACCATTTAAACCATATTGTTTTTCCAACCAAAGTTAATAGCTTCAGATTTTCCCACGTTATATCTATCACCTTCAAATTTCACTCCCTCCACAACTGCAAGACAGTGTCAGAGGTCTAGATCATAGAATCCCTACAGTACAGAAAGAGGCCATTCAGCCCATTGAGTCTGTATTGACCACAATCCCACCCAGACCCTATTCCCATAATCCCACACATTTACCCTGCTAATCCCTCTGACAATAGAGTCAATTTAACATGGCCAATTAACCCAACCCGCACATCTTTGGACTGTGGGAGGAAATCAGAGCACCCGGAAGAAACCCATGCAGACACAGGGAGAATGTGCAAACTCCACACAGACAGTGACCCGAGGCTGGAATTGAACCCGGGTCCCTGGCACTGTGAGGCAGCTGTGCTAACTACTGCGCCGTCATGCCACCCCAATAGTTTGGCTGAATAACCTCTTACTTAACTGGAGATGTTGGGTAATTTTATGGAAGTGTTGCTTGGTAACTTTAGGACTTTGACAGGTCCCAGCTGCTGCTTTGATTTTGAGGCCCGTGCGACACAGGGAGCTTTGTTTTGTCCTGCGATTGTATTCCAACATTCCAGCTAGAGCCTTGGTTTATTTTTAGCTGAGTTTATCAGCAGTGTCACACTGAGGAAAACACTTTTATTGTCAGGGAGAGTGGGAGTCAGGTTCTGTTTTCTCAAAAGCAACAGAAAGAAACGTAATGGGAAACTACAAATCCAGGCCGAACCAGACCTGCACAGGTAAAATAATCTTTCTGTGACTGGAGAAAATGTTGATGTGAAGATTCAAGCAGTCAGTACGTGGTTTTTGCTCATCTTGGGGTTAAGGAAATTTCAGGCTTTGTGACTAGCGTGTTGGAGCATATGATAGGCTAATCCCCTCTGTAATATTGTATTCATATTTACTGTTTAACAACCGCCCTTTAGCAACCACCCCACCACCTCCCCCCCCCCCCCCGCCCCCCCCCCCCCCCCCCCCCCCCCCGCCCCCCGCCCCCCCGCCCCCCCAGATTATCAATGCTGAACTCTCAGCTTCCAGGTTTGATAGTCATTCCGTGCTCAACAGCAGGTGTAGGCCATTCAGCCCCTCAGGCCTGCTCCATCATTCAATAAGGTCATCGCTGATCTGATCTTGGTCTCAATTTCACACTCTTACCCTCCCCTGTATTATTCAAAAATCTGCCCATCTTAGTCTTGAATGTATTCAATGAGTCAACCTCCAGAATTCTCTCGAGTAGAGAATTTGGAAAGATTCACAAGAGTCCTCCCTGTTGCAAGGGTAAATAAAGGACATCAAGCATATTCTGCAGCAGGAAGGGTGTAAACCAGAAGTTGTGATACAAATAGAGTGGGAAGGTATTGATGTCTGGAAAGCAGGCTAAAAATAAGGCCATTAGAGGATGATACCCAGAGCCCCAGGGAGGGTTAGTGAGTGGCTTGAAGCATAGTTCAGGAGAAAGGGCTTCAGATTCTTGAGGCATTGGGACCTTGCAGGAGATACCAGTTCAAAAGGGTCAAGGCCAACAAAAAAGGGTGTAATAGCAGAGCATTTAGAAAGACATAATATAATCAAGCAGATCCAGCATGGCTTCATGAAAGGGAAATCGTGGCTGATAAATGTATCAGATTCTTTGACATGATAATAAGCAGCATACATAAAGGGGAACCAGTAAATGTCATATACTTATGTTTCCAAAAAAAAGCATTCAATGAAGTATTGCACAAAAGGCTGCTAAATAAGATAGAGTTCATAGTGGATAGTGGATTGGCTAACTGACGAAAGACACAGGGTTGGGATAAGAGGGGCATTTTCAAGATGGCAACCTGTAACTAATGCCAGAAGGATAGATGCTGGAATGTTCCAATGAATCACACTGATGAAGGAAGTGAATGTACAATTGCCAAGTTTGCGGATGACACAAAAATAGATAGGAAGACAAGTGGTGAAGATGAACGAAGTCTGTAGAGGGATGTAGACAGGGTAAGTGAATACTTAGCAGATGGAACACAATGTAGGAAAATGTGAAGTTATGCATTTTGGTAGGAAAAAGGAGTTTAACAGATCAGTAATGATCTCATTGAATGGCAGTACAGACTCAATGGGCTACTTCTGCTCATATGTCTTATGGCTGTGGGTTGCAGCTGACCAGTGTCCATGGTGGGGAAGTTCACTAGTGTCACTGGGAAGGGTTTAAATTGGCAAGGGGGTGAGAATCAGCATGTTCAAGTGAAAAGGTATAAGGTGCATAAAGAAATAAGAGTGTTGAATAGTACTAGTGAAGGAAACAATACAATATTATACAGGGGCAGTAATATTCAAGTAGGGGGTAGGGTCTATCAGAGATGTACAAAATAATTTGCGGATTGATTCAAAAGATGTCAGCATGGTTCTCAATGAGTATTTCGTCTCCACTGGGAGGGATGCAGACATTCTAGTTGAGGAGAAGTATGAAATGTTATATGCAATAAGCATATTGAGAGAGGAGGTACAGGAGGGAGTGGCAATCCTGAAGGTGGATAAGTCACCAGGCCCAGCTGGATTGTACCTGAAGCTGTTGAAGTAGGCAGGGGAGAAAATGACGAATGTTCTGAGGATCATTTTCCAATCCACACTATTAAAGGCAAGGTCCCCATGGTGTCTGGTCATTTTGAGGGATCAACTTCTGAAAGGGCCACATGATATCAGGAATGCATCGTATGCACCTTGATTTGAAACCATGTGTGTCAAAAGAGCTTGAGCTGATCATTTAAGCTGGGCGTCTATTGTGGGGAATCCAAGTGATCATTCCTTCTAGTCTGCATGCAAGAGTTCTTGAAGAACATGCTTGTATAGTCCAGATGATAGAATTGGCACATAGTTATATTTGGTGGTCTGGTCTGGTCTGGGTACTCAGCTTGAAGAAAAAGTGGGCCAGCAGAGAAATAAGCAGCACATCACTGTTATCTTCTTTACACCCTTGGGAAATAGCTTAAATGTCATGACACTATTGCATATAAATTTTGCTATTCCATTTGAGGGTAACATGCTCTTAGTCATAATTGACGTGCACTCAAAGTGGCCAGAAGTTGTTGAGATCTCCTACAGCTGAAAAAAATACTTGATAAATCTGTGATGGGAGTTATGTACTTGCTTCCGATAGTTGTAAGGTGTGGGGCATGAAATACATCATGAGTTAAAGAAAGGCAAGGTTACAGTTGTCACTGGGAACTTCAGTATGCAGGTGGACTGGGAAAATTAGGTTGAGAGTGGATCTCAAGAAAAAGAATTTGTGCAATGTCGATGAGATGGCTTTTTGGAGCAACTTGTGGTAAAGCCCATTAGGGAACAGAGAATTCTGGATTTGATGATGTGTAATGAGGCAGACTTGGTAAGTGAGCTTAAGCTGAAGGAACCCTTAGGAGGCATTCATCATAATATGATAGAATTCACCCTGCAGTTTGAGAGGAAGAAGCTGGAATCAGATATAACAGGATTGCAATTCAGTAAAGGCAACTACAGAGGCATGAAAGAGCAACTGGCCAGAGTTGATTGGGGGAGGAGCCCAGCTGGAAAGATGGTAGAACAAAAACGGCAGGAGTTTCTGGCAATGATTCAGGAGACACAACAAAATTTCATCCCAAGGAAGAAGATACTCAACGGATAGGTCAGAAAAACCATTGGCTGGTTTGTCTGACTTCAGTGATGGAAAAATTATTTAAAACAATTCGGGGAGACAGGATAAGGAGTAACTTAGAAAGCCACAGATTGATCAGGGATAGTCAACATGGTTTTATTAGGGAAAGTAATGACTCACTAAGTTAATAGAAATGTTTGCGCAATTAACAAGGAGGATTGATGAGAGTACTGCATTGGATATTGTCTATGTGGATTTGTGTAAGGCATTTGACAAGGTCCTACTATGGTAGACTACCAGAAAAGTGAGATCCCATGGGATACAGGGAAAAAATGGCAAATAGAATTCAATCTGGAAAAGTGTGAGATCATACTTTAGGGAGTGCAAACAACGCAAGGGAATACTCGATAAACTGGAAGATATTCAGAAGAGTGAGGAGGTGAGAGACCTTGGAGTACATATTCACAGGTCCTTGAACGTGGCAGGAAAGGTGGGCAAGGTGGTCAAGAAAGCATATGGGATGCTTTTATGAGATGAGCTATTGAATACCAAAGCTGGGTGTAATGATGGAACTGTACAAAACAGTGGTTAGGCCACAGCTGGAGCTTTGTGTACAGTTCTGGTTACCGCATTACTGGAAGGACATAACTGCTCTTGAGAGAGTTCAGAGGAGATTCACAAAAATGTTTCCTGGGCTCGGAAATTGCAGCTATGGAGAGAGATTGGATAGGTTAGGGTTGTTTTTCTTAGAACGGAGAAGGCTGAGGAGGTGAACTAATTGAGGTTTACAAAATTATGAGGGGCCTGGATAGGCAGGAAAACTTGTTTCCCCTCATGGGGGAGTTCAATTACCGGAGGACAAAGATTTAAAATGGTTGGTAGAAGAAATGGAGGGGACATGAGGAAAAGTGTTTTTCACTGAGAGGGTGGTGGGAGTCTGGAACTCGCTGCTGAAGTTGGTGGTTGAAGCTGAAACATTCAACTCATTTAAAAGTACCAGGATCTGCATCTGTGCTGGAACCTGCCTGGCTATGGACTGGGTGCTGGAAAATGGGATTGAAATGAGCAGCTAACTTGTTTTTCCTCTTGTTTGGTCAGTGAGACACAATGGGCTGAATGGCCTCTTTCTTCAGCATAAACATATTAAGATTATGTGGGATCTACAAAGGGTTATTTGGAACCAAGGATTGACAGGAAAACCTGTTTTGGAACAATACGGAACTGTAATTCTTTAAGTAAGAGCAGCTGCACGAACAGGCTGGGCATTTTCCAACAATGGGGACAGTAAAAGGAATGAAAGCTAAAGCTTCTCAGATGGTGAAGGAGATAGAGAATATGATGAACTAATGAAATGGGTGAATGATGCATGTCAGGTGAGCTCTTCAGGTGACAAGCAAAAGCTGCGACGGAAAGCAAAGAGGTATCTCAGAATGACAAGGAGAGAACATGGGTAACAAATTTGTTCCTAAATGAATATTTCTCTTCTGTATTTATTGATGAGGTAAAGATGGCAAATTTCCTTCCTTAAAGGGCAGATTCGTGAAGCAGCTGGGTTTTCACAACAATCAATGATAGTTTCATGTTCACCGTTACGTAGACTAGCTTCATATTCCAGGTTTAAATTCCACCAGCTGCCACAATGGGATTTGAGCCCAAGTCCCACGAGCATTATCCTGGGTCTCGGAATGATGAGTTCAATCATCACTGCATCAACTTTTTCCCGGGCACCCAAAAATCTTCTACTAGCAAGAAAATACTAAGCAGGTAGTAAAAGCAAAAAAGTTGGATCTACTTGAATGTGCAGGGCAAGGCTAGAATACATATTAAGTTATTTTTATTATTGGTATTTACTAAGGAAAGTGATACTAATAAAATATCATTAGGAGTAGTAATGATCGAGGTAATGGTGCAGATTGATAGACTAGATGTATTAGAAATTTATCAACAACTTTTAAATAAATTTAAATTTCTAATTATTCATGAAATGGATGACATGACAAGATTTTATGTTTCAAGACCTTTATTGGAACAAAAGGCTGAAGTCACTATTAACTTTATACTGGGTGAGATTCCGGCCTCCCCTCAGCGTATTTCTCAGTGACGAGAGACAGAGCACCATTTGCTGGCAGTGGGATTTTCTCGTCCTGCCTCTGCCAATGGGAATTCCCATTGAAACTATCCCAAGTCACTGGGAAATCCACAGCACAGGGAGTGCTGCTGGCAGGACCAAAGAATCCTACTAACGTGAACGGCTAGACAATCCAAGCCATAAACTTGAAGGCAATCTCTCTTTTAAACTATGAGATAGAATACTCAGCTTTTTATTACAGCACAACCTAAAAAACACTCTTCACAGATATACTTCATTCTATTCTCCCAGAATTAATCCTGGGGGTTGAATTATCATCCTTTCCTTTCTCGGCCTGGGATCTGGGAACCTCAGGACTGTCTCTCACAGGGCATTTCCCTCCTGGAGGGTTTTCCTCTAAAGCAAGTTAGGCAAATCTTCTGCCCTCATTTTATCTCCATATGAATTTTGTCTTCTCAATTCAAGTGCAAACTCCCTCAAGGATCAATCCTTGCCATCTGCCTACTGTGAACCATGATGCCTATCACTCCTCCCCATCTTTTGGATCCTGGCAGGCAAAAATTCACTGCGAATTTTCATGGGTAGCTTAAACTCTTCCCGTCTCAAAGCCCATCTCCCTGCAATGTGAATAATATGGGCCTTGTATCCACATAAAAGAGCTGATTAGTTATCCTTGAAACTCTAACTCTGTTTTATCTTGAAAGTAAATCGTTGCGTTAAAGTACAATTGTTTACCACCCAACATTCTCAACACTCTTTTGCAGAGTCATAGTTTATTCACTGTTATTACATAAGCTGATGGTATTTTCTCCAAGTGTAAACATCTTGCAGCTTCTTCTCAGTGGAACAATTTGTCCCGATTTAATCTCTAACAATCAAACCAAACAGACAGTGAGTGTGATAGCAATTGATAGATGGAATTTAATGCAGAGAGTTGTGAGATAATGCATTTTGACAAAAGGTATAGGGAGAGGCAATATAGACTTAATGATATCGTTTTAAACAATGTGCAGGGACTGAGGGTCCTGTGGGTCCATGTGAGCAAATCTTTGAAGGTGGCAGGACATCTGGAGAGAGTTGTAAACAAAACCTGAGGGATCTTGGCCTTTATAAACAAATAATTAGCACAAAAGCAGGGAACTTATACTGAACATTTAAAAACTTCTGATTAGATCACAACTTAGAGTACTGCTTCCATTTCGAGCCAACACACTTTAGGATGGGTGGAAACATTCTTGAGAGTACACAAGGGAGGTTTACCAGATGGTTCCAGGGATTTTAGCTTCAAGTTTAAGTTGGAGAGAAGCTGGTGTTGTCTTTGGATTGAGGAGAGATTTGACAGATGTATGCAAGATTATGGAAGGTTTAGAAATGTGTTCACAGAAAAGGGGGATTCTTTAACTGTTGATACATGAACAAAAGGACAGCTTAAAGGTAATGGCCCAATAACTCTGTGGGTGGGAATTTCCAGCCTCTCTCACCCCAAAACCAGAAAATCCCACCTGAGGTGAACTGACCTTTCAATGATCTGCCTTTACCTGCTCTGATTCCCATGATGGGCAGGATGGTAAAATTCATCCCTATAACTCTAAGAAAAATAAATTAAGAACATAAGAACATAAGAAATAGGAGCAGGAGTAGGCCATCTAGATCCTTGACCCTGCCCCGCCATTCAATAAGATCATGGCTGATCTGTTGTGGCTCAGTTCCACATTCCCGCCCTCTCCCCATAACCCTTAATCCCCTTGCCTATCAAAAACCTATCAACCGCGTCTTAAAAATATTGAGCGAGGCAGCCTCCACCACTTCAACGGGCAGAGAATTCCAGAGATTCACCACCCTTTGAGTGAAGAAGTTCCTCCTCAACTCCGTTCTAAACCGCCCCCCCTTTATCTTGAGGCTGTGCCCCCTAGTCCTACTGTCCTTTCTGAGCAGGAAGAGCCTCTCCACCTCTATCCTATCCATCCCATTCAACATCTTATATGTCTCAATGAGATCTCCCCTCATTCTTCTAAACTCTAACGAGTACAAGCCTAGTTTATTCAGCCTCTCCTCATAGTTTAACCCCCTCAACTCTGGAATCAGCCTAGTAAACCTCCTCTGCACTCCCTCCAAGGCCAAAATATCCTTGCATAAGTGCGGCGACCAAAACTGCGCACAGTACTCCAGCTGCGGCCTCACCAGTGCCCTATACAGCTGCAGCAAGACCTCCCTACTTTTATATTCAATCCCCCTCGCTATGAAGGCCAGCGTCCCATTCACCTTCCTGACCACCTGCTGCACCTGCAGGCTGGGTTTTTGCGACTCATGCACAAGGACCCCGAGGTCCCTCTGCACCGTCGCATGCTGCAGTTTTTCACCACGTAAGTAATAGTCCTTCCTACCATTATTCCTATGAAAGTGGACAACCTCACATTTGCCAACATTAAATTCCATTTGCCAGTTCCTGGCCCATTCGCCCAGCCTATCTAGATCCTTCTGCAGACTCTCCACACCCTCCGCACAATTTGCCGTTCCACCAATCTTGGTGTCATCAGCAAATTTCGACACTATACACTCGGTTCCCTCCTCCAGATCATCTATATAAATGGTAAATAGCTGAGGCCCTAGCACCGACCCCTGGGGCACTCCACTAGTCACCAACCGCCAATCCGAATAGCACCCATTGACCCCCACTCTCTGCCTCCTATTTGACAGCCAATCCTCTATCCTCATCAAATTCCTCCTCATCTTCAGCTTAAACAGTCATCCCTTTAGTTTGAAACTCTGCCACCTAGTTCCAGATTCCCCCATAAGGGGAAAATCATCTCAGCATTTACCCTGTCAAGTGCCCTCAGGATTTTATGTTTCAACAAGATTATCTCTTATTCTTCTAAACTCCAAGGAGTAGAGGCCCATCCTTTCCTCATAAGACAACTCCTTCATCCCAGAAATCAGTCTAGTGAATCTTCTCTAAACTGCCTCCAATCTGAGTAAATCCTTAAATAAGGAGACCAAAATTATGCAGTACATCCTGCTCAGTTGTCGGAAGGATAACAATTAGAATGGGATTGACTTGTGCTATGGTTCAGGTTAGAAACTCCAAAGTATTTTCTGAAGCCTGCCTGAATCATAAATTTAGCATTTTGAATTTGGCAAGAATCAGCGTGAGATGTTCCATTTTACGTGTGATTCAAAAGAACCACTAGGGAGCTTTTATCAAACAAAGTTTATTTAAGAATGTAGTTAACATGTACAGAAAGAAAATTAGCAACAACTTTATCAATTACAAACAAGAAAGAAAACAACTACTGTAATGTATAACCCTTAATGAATGTCTCTAAAGTACTCCAATTAAAACCAAAACCCATATACAGTAGATTTAACATAGCACAGACTAGGGCTCACATAATACTGGGATCGAAGCTGTAGTTGAATTCTGCAGTCAAATGCTCTTGAGACTCAGAATAGTTTGAAGACAGACAGCTTTCAAAAACACCAGAGACTCTCTGGTCCAACCCCCAAAAATAATAGATTTTCACCCTTCAGGAAACCAACACAACTTTCAAAGCAACAGGGAGAGAGGGAAAACACTTTTTTTAGCTTGCTGTCCCTTCTAAAACTCATCTCAAACCTGCATCTCCAAACTGAAACTGCAAATCAATCCTTGTCACCTGCCCAGTTTTTTTCTCTTCCCCAACACTGACATGGGCAGCACGGTAGCACAGTGATTAGCACTGCTGCTTCACAGCTCCAGGGTCCTGGGTTCAATTCCTGGCTCGGGTCACTGTCTGTGTGGAGTTGGCATGTTGTCCTCGTGTCTGCATGGGTTTCCTCCGGGTGCTCCGGTTTCCTTCCACAGTCAAAAGATGTGCGGATTAAGTTGATTGGCCGTGCTAAGAAATTGCTCCTTAGTGTCCAGGGATGCATAGGTTAGAGGGATTAGTGGATATAATGTGTAGGGATATGGGGGTAGGGCCTGGGTGGGATTATGTTTGGTGCAGACTCGATGGACTGAAGGGCCTCTTTCTGCACTTTCTGCACTAGTGCACTTTCTGCACTATGATTCTACGATCACCTAAGGCTGTGAGCATGAATTGAAAAAAACTCTTAAAGGTACACTAACATCACACTTGCTGGACTATGATGAAAGAGCTTGGAAAATAGGGCTAATTGGATAGCTATTTCAAACAGTCAGCACAGACATGATGGGCTGAATAACATTCTATGCAGTAAGATTCTATGACTACATGCTGGCTGGTGTAAACCAGCTTCATGTGGTTGAGGGTATGAGAGGATAAGGGGTGCCCACAATACCATACCCCAGCGAGAAGCCACCAGCTTCAGAAGGAGAAGGAGGCAAGGAAACTGATGAGAAAAAATGTATTTTAAGTAAAATGTACCATTTTCCCCAGATGAGTGGAAGAAGAAAGTGAGTGAATCTTATGCTGCGGTGATTGAAAGACTGGAGGATGATTTGTGTATTAAAGACAATGAACTCCTTGAACTCAAGCACGTCTTCAGGTGAGGAGGGAAAGTGATGTTATTTAGAAATTTTTTGGAATTTGTGAGAATCAGATATAACCCCCTGGTGCTCTAATTGACCATGAACTGAGCTTTCATCCCTGTGTTAGTTCCATCACAGTGAGAAATAGAACAGCACGCTGTATATCCTGACTTAATGGCCAGGGGACTGGGGCTCTGGGTTGCACCATAGAAAGCATTCTTTCTGGTTGTATCACAGTTTGGTATGGCTTCTGCTCTGTCCAAGAACGCAATAAACTCCAACATGTTGTGAGTGTCGCCCAATCCATCACTCAAACCAGCCTCCCATCCATTGACTCTGTCTACACTTCCTGCTGCCTCGGGAAAAGCAGCCAGCATAATTAAGGACCTCGTGTACCCCGGATATTCTCTCTTCCACCTTCTTCCGTCAGGAAAAAGATGGAAAAGTCTGAGGTCACGTACCAACTGACTCAAGAACGGCTCTTTCCCTGCTGCTGTCGGACTTTTGAATGGATCTATTTCGCATTAAGTTGATCTTTCTCTACACCCTAGCTATGACTGTAACACTACATTCTGCACCCTCTCCTTTTCTTCTCTATGAATGGTATGCTTTGTCTGTATAGCGTGCAAGAAACAATACTTTTCACTCTATGTTAATACATGTGACAATAATAAATCAAAATCAAATCAAATGATTTTCATGATCAAATATCTGGATACATGAAGATGGTGCTGGAAAATTACCACTTAAGAACATAAGAACATAAGAACATAAGAAATAGGAGCAGGAGTAGGCCATCTGGCCCTTCGAGCCTGCCCCGCCATTCAATAAGATCATGGCTGATCTGTCGTGGCTCAGTTCCACTTTCCCGCCCTCTCCCCATAACCCTTAATCCCCTCTCTTATCAAAAACCCATCAACCCGCTTCTTAAAAATATTTAGCGAGGCAGCCTCCACCACTTCAACGGGCAGAGAATTCCAGAGATTCACCACCCTTTGAGTGAAGAAGTTCCTCCTCAACTCCGTTCTGAACCGCCCCCCCTTTATCTTGAGGCTGTGCCCCCTAGTCCTACTGTCTTTTTTGAGCGGGAAGAGTCTTTCCACCTCTATCCTATCCATCCCATTCATCATCTTATACGTCTCAATGAGATCTCCCCTCATTCTTCTAAACTCTAACGAGTACAAGCCTAGTTTATTCAGCCTCTCCTCATAGCTCAACCCCCTCAACTCCGGTATCAGCCTAGTAAACCTCCTCTGCACTCCCTCCAAGGCCAAAATATCCTTGCGCAGGTGCGGCGCCCAAAACTGCACACAGTACTCCAGCTGCGGCCTCACCAATGCCCTATACAGCTGCAGCAAGACCTCCCTACTTTTATATTCAATCCCCCTCGCTATGAAGGCCAGCATCCCATTCGCCTTCCTGACCACCTGCTGCACCTGCAGGCTGGGTTTTTGCGACTCATGCACAAGGACCCCGAGGTCCCTCTGCACCGTCGCCTGCTGCAGTTTTTCGCCACGTAAGTAATAGTCCTTCCTACCATTCTTCCTACCAAAGTGGACCACCTCACACTTGCCAACATTAAATTCCATTTGCCATTTCCTGGCCCATTCGCCCAGCCTATCTAGATCCTTCTGCAGACTCTCCACACCCTCCGCACAATTTGCCTTTCCCCCAATCTTGGTGTCATCAGCAAATTTCGACACCCTACACTCGGTTCCCTCCTCCAGATCATCTATATAAATGGTAAATAGCTGAGGCCCCAGCACCGACCCCTGGGGCACCCCACTAGTCACCAACCGCCAATCCGAATAGCACCCATTGACCCCCACTCTCTGCCTCCTATTTGACAACCAATCCTCTATCCACGCTAACACCCTACCCCCAACTCCATGTCCTCTGACCTTCTGCAGTAACCTCTTGTGAGGTACCTTATCAAACGCCTTCTGAAAATCCAGAAAGACCACATCCACCGGCTCTCCTCTATCCACTGCCCTAGACACATCCTCATAGAACTCCAGTAAATTTGTCAGACACGACTTCCCTTTAATGAAACCGTGTTGCGTCTGCCCTATCAAGCAATTCCCTTCAAGATGCCTCGCAATTTCCTCCTTAATGACGGATTCTAACATTTTACCTACCACAGACGTTAAACTAACCGGCCTGTAATTCCCCGCCTTTTGCCTGGCACCCTTCTTAAACAACGGCGTAACATTAGCCGTTTTCCAATCCTCCGGCACTTCCCCGGAATCCAGCGACGTCTGGAAAATAACCACCAAGGCATCCACTATCACCTCCGCCATTTCTTTCAGAACCCTCGGATGCATTCCATCCGGTCCTGGGGACTTGTCCACAATCAGCCCCTCCAGTCTGTCGCGCACCACCTCTCTAGTAACAGTAATGTCATTAAGACCCTCCAGTCCTACCACCTTTCCATCGCTAACACCCGGCAAATTATTCACGTCCTCCTCCGTGAAGACAGAAACAAAAAAGTTATTCAAGACCTTAGCCATATCCCCATCCCCTACCACTAGGTCCCCTTTCTCATCCGCTAAGGGACCAACGTTCACCCTAGCCAGCCTCTTCCTTTTTATATATTTATAAAAACTCTTGCTATCCTTTTTTATATTAAGTGCTAGCCCAGCTTCATAGCTTCTTCTACCCTCCTTTATCAACTTTTTTGTCAATCTTTGTTGACATTTAAACCTTTCCCAATCCTCTTCTCGCCCACTGCTCTTAGCTACTCTAAATTCCTCCGCTTTTAATTTAACACTCCCATTTAATGGCCCAATTTCCCATTTAATTGTAAAGTGGGAGAAACTGAAAGGGATGAGATAAAGAAAAGTTTTTGCTTTCAAATTGAACCATTTATATTTTCTGTGCTGTGGTTTTATATCCTGGAAAATATGTTTCTTTTCAGTTCAGACGAAGCCTTCAGTAAAGTAAACTTGAACTACCGGACGAAGAATGGGTTATCTCTTCTTCATCTCTGCTGCATTTGTGACGGTGAGTCACCTCCGGACTCAACTATTCTGACAGTCACCTGGTCAGCCTCCCACTCTCAACCTCCCTACCTCTGCACCTCCTTCCTCCTGTAGGACACTCCTTAAAGCTGAACACTTTGACCAGACACATGGTCTAATATCTCCAGTGTGGCTCAATATCAGAATTTGTCTGATAATGCTGCGAGAAAGTGTTTCAGGAGATTTTACAAGAATCATGTAACTTACAACACAGAGGGAGACCATTCAGCCCACCATGCCTGTGCTGGCTTTTTTAAAGGGCAATTGAATTAATCCCACTCCCACTGATCTTTCCCCACAGCTCTGCAAATCTTTCTTTTTCAGCTATCTCTCCAATTCTCTTTTGAAAGTTATTGTTGAATCTGCTTCCACCAAGCAGCGCATTCCAAATCACAACAACTCACTGCATCAAATAAATTCCCCTCATCTCCCCCTCTGGTTCTTTTCCTGATTCTCTTCAATCTGTGTCCCTCTGGTTACCCACCCTCCTGTCACTACAAACCACTTTTTCCTGATTTACTCCATGAAAAGGCAGCACAGTGACACAGTGGTTAGCATTGCTGCCTCACAGTTCCAAAGACCTGGGTTTGATTTCCAGCTTGGGTCTCTGTCTGTGTGGAGTTTGCACATTCTCCCCGTGCCTGTGTGGGTTTTCTCCGGGTGCTCCGGTTTCCTCCCACAATCCAAAGATGTGCGGGATAGGTACATTGGCCATGTTAAATTGTCCCTTAGTGTCCTAGGATGTGTAGGTTACAGGGATTAGTGGGTAAATATGTGGGGTTACGGGGATAGGGCCTGAGTGGGATTGTGGTTGGTGCAGACTCCTTGGGCTGAATGGCTTCCTTCTGCACTGCAGGGATGCTATGATATCTAAAACCCTTCCTGATTTTGAACACCTCTATTAAATCTTCTCTTAACCTCTCTGCTCGAAGGAGAGATTCCCTAGTCTCTCCACATTCACTGAAGTCCCTCATCCCAGCTCCTATTTTTTGCATAAAATGTTAAATCAGGCCCCATCTGCCCTCTTGGGTGGATGTGAAAAATCCCATTTCAAAGAAGAGAAGATCTTCCCAGTGCCCCAGAGCCAGTATCGATTCCTTGACCAATGACACTAAACTAAACTGATTTCCTGATCAATATCACATTGCTGTTTATCACGTCTTGTTGTGGGCAAATTGACTGTCACATTTCCTTTATTCCTGCAGTAAATGCACTTAACAAGTATTTTATTGATCCTTTCGAATGTTCTGATGGTGTGAAAGTTGATACGTAACGGCAGTGTGGGTCAACCCACAGAACATGGACTGCAGAGATTCAAGAAGGCAGTTCACTACCACCTTCTCAAGGGCAAATAGGGATGGGCAATAAATGCTGGCCAGCCAGAGATGCCCATGTTCCATGAGTAAATTAAAAAAAGTGAAACGCAAATTTGTATCTTCTCTTTTTTCACTTTAATAAATTTCTTCAAAGCTCTAACATTCATCCTAAAGTATGGTGCCTAGATTTGGACACAATACTCTAGCTGGGGTCTTACCAGTGATTTATGAAGCTCTATAATGGCAAGTTGTTTCTGAGAGTTGAACCTTTAAATTGCTCATTCCGATGGAAGGAGACTTTCAATCTCCCACCCTGGCTAAGCTGATATAATGTTCTAAATTGCTTTTATTTGTCTTTTCGTTCATCCTTCCCCCTGGGCAGTTTTCCAGCAGGTTGGCTTTCCATGTTTATTCATTCTGGGGATGTGAGCATCACTGTCAAGGTTCACACTTATTGACCATCACCAGTTGCCCATGAGATGTTTAGTAGAGCTACCTTGTTGTATTTTGAGAGACAGGATCTACAGCCATTCAGAGGCACAAGGACTGATGAGGGACAATCAGCATGGCTTTGTGAGTGGAAAATCATGTCTCACAAATTTGATTGAGTTTTTTGAAAGGGTAACCAAGAAGGTGGATGAGGGCAATGCAGTTGATGTTGTCTACATGGACTTTAGCAAGGCCTTCGACAAGGTACCACATGGTAGGTTGTTGCATAAGGTTAAATGTCACGGGATCCAGGGTGAGGTATCTAAATGGATACAAAATTGGCTTCTTGACAGAAGCCAGAGGGTAGTTATAGAGAGTTGTTTTTCAGACTGGAGGCCTGTGACCAGTGGTGTGCCTCAGGGATCAGTGCTGGGTTCACTGTTATTTGTCATTTATATTAATGATTTGGATGAGAATGTAGGAGGCATGGTTTGTAAGTTTGCAGATGACACCAAGATTGGTGGCATAGTGGACAGTGAAGAAAGTTATCTCCAATTGCAACGGGATCTTGATCAATTGGGCCAGTGGGCTGACGAATGCAGGTGGAGTTTAATTTAGATAATTGTGAGGTGATGCATTTTGGTAGATTGAACCCAGGGCAGGACTTACTCAGTTAATGGTAGGGCATTGGGGAGAGTTACAGAACAAAGAGATCTAGGAATACATGTTCATAGCTCCTTGAAAGTGGAGTCACAGGTGGACAGGGTGGTGAAGAAGGCATTTGGCATGCTTGGTTTCATCGGTCAGAACATTGAATACAGGAGTTGGAATATCTTGTTGAAGTTGTACAAGACATTGGTAAGGCCACACTTGGAATACTGTTTGCAGTTCTGGTCACCCTATTATAGAAAGGATATTATTAAATTAGAAAGAGTGCAGGAAAGATTTACTAGGATGCTACCAGGACTTGATGGTTTGGGTTATAAGGAGAGGCTGGATGGACTGGGACTTTTTTCTCTGGAGTGTAGGAGGCTGAGGGGTGATCTTATAGAGGGCTATAACATAATGAGGGGCATAGATCAGCTAGATAGTCAATATCTTTTCCCAAAGCTAGGGGAGCCTAAAACTAGAGGGCATAGGTTTAAGGTGAGAGGGGAGAGATACAAAAGTGTCCAGAGGAGCAATTTTTTTACATAGAGCGTGGTGAGTGTCTGGAACAAGCTGCCAGAGGTAGTAGTAGAGGCAGGTACAATTTTGTCTTTTAAAAAGCATTTAGATAGTTACATGGGTACGATGGGTATAGAGGGATATGTGCCAAGTGCAGGCAATTGGGATTAGCTTAGGGGTTTTAAAAAAAAGGCCAGGATGGACAAGTTGGGCCGAAGAGTCTGTTTCCATGCTGTAAATCTCTATGACTCTGTGACTCTTTTACTGTTGCAATCTGAGCAGTGAGTTATTGTTATGATAATTATGCATCTTGCTTGACCATTTCAGAGAGCAATTAAGAGCCAAACACATTTCTGTGGCTCTGGAGTCACATGTAGGCCAGACCGGTGTAATGGTTGAGGTTAGAAACTCCAAAGGGTTTTATGAAGGCTGCCTGAATTACAAATTTTGCATCTTGAATTTGTCTAGGATAAGCATGAGATGTTTCACTTCAGGTGTGATTCAAATGACCAGTGGGGAGCTTTTATCAAACAAAGTTTATTTAAGAGTATAGTTAACATATATAATAGGGAAAGTAGCAAGAACGTTATCAATTATAAACAAGAACCAAAACAGCCAAGTATAACTCTTAATGAATGTATCTAATGTGTTCCAATTAAAACCAAAATCTAACAAACAAAACCCTTTTCACAGATTTATCACTACACAGGCTAAAGCACACTCAATACTGGAATCCAATTCCCTGGATTGAATGCTGATTTCAAATACCTTGCAAAGTCAGAGGAGCTTGTAACCTTCAAAACACTGAAATATAGATTTTTTACTGCAGGATGGCAAACAATAAGGTGAGGGGGCCAGGTTTAAAGGAGGTGTACGAGGCAGATTTTTCTACAGAGAGTGGTGGGTGCCTAGAACTCATTGCTGGGGGAGGTAGTGGAAGCAGGTATGGTAGTGACTCTTAAAGGGTGTCTTGACAAATACATGAATAGGATGGGAATAGAGGGATATGGTCTGCAGAAGGGTACCGGGTTTTAGTTAAGTCGGGCAGCATGGTCGGTGCAGGCTAGGAGGACCAAAGGGCCTGTTCCTGTGCTGTAATTTTTTTTTGCTCTTTGTAAGATGTGCTTTCAACTAACTGGTAAAACTCTCAAAATAAAAACAGAGAGAGACACTTCTTTCAGCAATGCTGCTAACACTGCAGCCAAAACAAAACTAAGAAACAATCCTTGTCACATGACTGGCACACAGTTTATTTTCTATATCTCCTCCCATCAATGACATTATCTAAGGCTTTGAGCTGCAGAGATCTTGATTTAAAAAAAATCTCTTAAGGGACACTAACGTCACACGGGGTAAGAATGGCAGCTTTTCTTCCTTTCTTGACATAATGAACCAGATAATTTTAAGACTATTCAATAGCTTTAAAATTTCTTAGATTAGCTTTTCATTCTCAGAGAATCATAGAATCTCTTCAGTACAAAAGGAGGCTATTCGATGCATCAAGCTTGCATCGACAACAACCCCACCAAGGCTCCATTCCTGTAACCTGACGCATTTACTCTGCTAAGCCCCCTGACACAAAGGGATAATTTAACATGGCCAGTCCACCTAACCTGCATATCTTTACATCTTTGGAGCGTGGGAGGAAACCGAAGCACATGGGGAGAATTTGCAAACTCCACACAATGACCAGAATTGAACCCTGACACTGTCAGACACCAGTGCTAACCATTCTGCCGCCCGTTCTAGATTTATTTAATTAGCTGAATTCATGTGGCATTTATAGTCTTTGACTCATGCCTCAGGGTGATTATTCCGGCTTTCAGTAGCTTTACCACTGTACTCAGTATTTCAACATGAAATATTGTTTCTTGAAAGGTACCAAGTCCCATGTCAGGACCCTGATGCTGAAAGGTCTTCGTCCTTCCAGGCTGACAAGGAATGGATTCACGGCATTACATCTGGCTGCTTTCAAGGTGAGTGCAGGAACTAGAGAAATATCCAACAGTTTCACCCATTCTGGTGAGATGTACATTGGATTCTCTCTGCTTGTGACATGTAAATATGCAGCAGGAGAATGAGGCCATTTAGTCCCTCAAACAAGTTCCACAGTTTGGTTAGATTATGGCTGATCTGTATCTTAGTTTTATCTGCTCACCTTAACCTCCTTACTGAACAAAAATCTATCAATCTCACAACTGAAATTTTCAATTGACCCCAGCCTTTTTGGGGAAGAGAGTTCCAGGTAAGGTGAGAGTGGCTGCCCTTGACATTGAGGCAGAATTCGACAAGTGTGGCATCAAGGAACCCAGCAGAACTGGAAGGTCAATGGGAATCAGGGAAACCTCTCCACTTATTGGAACATGTCAGAGGCCGGGAATCCTGCGGCGAGTAAGTCAGCTCCTGACTCCCCAGTGCTGTTCACCATCTTCAAGGCCCAAGTCAGGAGTGTGATGGAATACTTTCCAGTAGCCTCGATGAGTGCAGCCTAACAACACTCAAGAAACTTGGTGCTATCCAAGACAACATTCACTCCCTCTACCCTTAATGAACAGTAACAGCCTTGTTTTAGACTCCAACACCAAAGGAACTAGCTTCACCAGGCTGGATTTTCAGGCCAAGGAGGCCCCAAAACTGAAAAATCCCACCTGAGGTCAACAGACCTCTGCATGGTCGGATGTTCTGCCCGCTACAATTCCCATGGCGGGCAAGAAGGGAAAATTCTGCCCGAAGTATAAACATTTATTTGAAGCCAATATTATTGGATTAACATTTACTGTGTGTGTGAGACAGGCTCTTTGAATAATCGGATAGATACATATAAGATGCTGTTTAATAATCTTAGCTCAAATCACAGATTTAAACTGTCGAAACTACATCCCCCCTGAGTAAAAAGGAAGAGCATGCAGGGTTATGGACTGAAAGCCATAAAATGGAACTAGTTGAATTGCTAACCTGGAGAGCTGGAACAGATGGACCAAATGGCCTCATTCTGTACCTGAACAAATCTGTGATTCAGTGATAAGTGAAATTAGATGGATTCTGTGGGTGAATGGAGGGATTTGGAGTGACAGGAATGCAGACAGCTCTTGCAGCTGAAAGAGACTCTGAGTTTGAGGTTTTATTGCAGGAAGTTTTGAATAATTATGGTGCAGTGGCATTGTGGTTTTGTGCTGATCTAGAGGAGGGAGGATTCCCCCTGCCTCAGCAAAGCTAACATCACTCCGAGACACTCCATGGTTCTGATTGGGTTCTAGCTGAGAGTCTGCTAAATTAAAAATAAACCAATTGTTTGTTGATCTGCAGGACAGCGCAGAGCTGGTCACTGCCTTACTCCATGGAGGAGCTGACATTCAGCAGGTTGGCTATGGAGCCCTGACTGCTCTTCATATCGCCACCATCGCTGCAAACAATGAGGTAAGGATTCACTCTTGAAACAACAATCGCAACCTGCATTTATATTGCATCTTTGACATTGTAAAATGAACAGTTATGTTGTCAACTGCCTGACCCCTACGTTATGGAATTCCTGCCCTAACCTCCCCCTCCCCTCTCTCTCTCTCTCTCTCCCTCCCTCCCTCTCCCCACTCTCTGCCTCTCTCTTTCTCTCTCCTTCCCTTTCTCCCCCTCCCTCTCTTTCCCTCCCTCTCTCCCTCCCTCTCTCCCTCCCCCCTCTCTCTTTCTCTCTCTCCCCCTCTTTCTCTCTCTTTCACTCCCTTCTTCCCTCCCTCTCTCTATCCCTTTCTCACACTCCCTCCTTCTCTCTCTACCCCCTCTCTCTCTTTTTCCTCCACCCCTCTCTGTCTCCCTCCCCTTCCTCTCTCTCTGTTGCTCCTTGTCTCCCTCTCCACCCAGCTCTGTCTGTCTCTCTCTCTCCCTCCCTCTCTCTCACTCCTTTATAGAACATAGAACATAGAACATAGAACACTACAGCACAAACAGGCCCTTCGGCCCACAAGTTGCGCCGATCACATCATCACCTACCAACCTACAGACCTATCTATAACCCTCAATCTCATTAAACCCCATATACTCATCCAGAAGTCTTTTAAAAGACCCCAGCGAGTTCGCCTCCACCACCACTGACGGCAGCCGATTCCATTCACTCACCACCCTCTGAGTGAAAAACTTACCCCTAACATCACTTCTGAACCTCCCTCCCCGCACCTTAAATCTGTGTCCTCTCGTAGCGACCATTTCAAACCGGGGAAATAGCCTCTGAGAGTCCACCCTATCTATTCCTCTCAACGTTTTATAAACTTCTATCAGGTCGCCTCTCAACCTTCGTCTCTCCAGGGAAAAGAGTCCCAGCTCCCTCAACCTAACTTCATAAGGCATGCCTCCCAGTCCAGGCAACATCCTTGTAAATCTCCTCTGCACCCTTTCAATAGCTTCTACATCCTTTATGATGCTCCTTGACCAAGCTTTTGGTCATCTGTCCCTGAAACCGTAGCTCTGTGTCAAATGTTGTTAGATAGTTGTTCCTGTGAAATATCTGGGACATTTAGATGGTGATGTATAAATGTAAGTTGTTAAATATCTTATCTGGCAGTTTGTGTGTGTTTGAGGGAGCAGCCAAGACTTTAAACCTGCTCCCCTGGTGGCTTAGACAATTGTGACAATCAGTAACAGTGCTCATGATACGATTGGCTTGTTGTAAAAGCCCATCTGATTTGGGGAAGGAAATCTAGTGTCCTTACCTGGTGTGGACTACAAGTAACTCCTAATCAAAGGAATGCATTAATGACTTACTCGACCTCTGCAATTGCCTAGCAAGACATTCAGTTGCATTTAAGAGGATGGCTTTTTAAAAAAGTTATACTTTAATGGGATGAGGTTGTCCCTGCCAAGGCCATTCTTGTTTTGGTCCATCACTAATTGCCCTTGAACTTAGAGGCTTCTGAGGCCAATTCAGAGGGAAGTTAAGAGTCAACCATATTGTTGTCACACGTTGGCCAGACTGGGTAAGGACAGCAGATTTCCTCTCCTTAAGGCTCGCATGGTAAATGTTGGCCTTTGCCAGCAATGCCCACATCCCGTGAATAATTAAGAGAAAAACTCCTTGTAGAGTATTGAGATTAACTTAAGTTAACACAAAGACTTGTGACTACAGTATCCTGGTAAAAGACATTCTTTATTGACCAGCGTACGCTAGGAGAAAAGGACTGGGTGGTCCAACACTTCTTTGAAGTTACATCACAGTGCCAACACAATTATACATCTTCTAAATGACATTTTACCCATCCTCTGGCCATCCCAGTCGGAAATTAACCAATTATTGTTAGTGCAGATCAATCATCGTTAGTAAATCTAATATAACTTTTGATGTGATTTGATTTATTATTATCACATGTATTAGGATACAGTGAAAAGTATTGTTTCTTGTGCGCTATACAGACAAAGCATACCGATCATAGAGAAAGAAAGGAGAGAGTGCAGAATGTAGTGTTACAGTCACAGCTGGGGTGTAGAGAAAGATCAACTTAATGCGAGGCAGGTCCATTCAAAAGTCTGACAGCAGCAGGGAAGAAGCTGTTCTTGAGTCATTTGATACGTGACCTCAGACTTTTGTATCTTTTTCTGATGGAAGAAGGTGGAAGAGAGAATGTCTGGGTGCGTGGGGTCCTTAATTATGCTGGCTGCTTTGCCGAGGCAGCAGGAAGTGTAGACAAGTCAGTAGCTGAGAGGCTGGTTTGAGTGATTGATTGGGCTACATTCATGACCTTTTGTAGTTCTTTGTTGTTTTGGACAGAGCAGAAGCCATACCAAGCTGTGATACAACTTGGCCAGTTATAGGTATTCTCTGACAGCATGGGAACAATAAGTTCTAGTGGTTTCTGCCTGACTTTCCCATGGCCACCTATTGCCTGTTCCAGCCTTTCTTATCTGGTTAAAGTCTTTGTCTATTCATTAAGCCATCTGAGTTCGCTAGCTTTGCTCTTGGCTCATGAATTTTCTGTTCATAAGGAATGTCTAGGGTCCATGCCGATAAGAGCTATGCTTTTGTGATGTATTGTTATAAAGAGTGTGGTTCATTTTACTGGACTATTTTCCCATGATGCCTTAGAACTCTGTGCCATTAGCCAAGCTGCAACACACTTTTCAGAAATATATGTTTAAATTCTTTAATTGTGGTTTTATGTGTTTCAATGCAGAAAATACCTCTGTAAAGTGTATACATAAGGCAGTCTGTGATTCTAATCCTAAATTAATCCATTCTGTTTTAATAGTCTTTGTTAGTGTTTTAGGCCCAGGGTATTTCATATTCCTCTAACATTCCCTCAGTAGCTTTTCAAAGTTAAATTCCTATCATGGATTACCCTTTTAATAAGAGAAATCAGAGATAGTCTTAAAGCCAAAGAGAAGGGATATAAATTGGCCAGAAAAAGCAGCAAACCTGAGAACTGGGAGAAATTTAAAATCTAACAGAGAAGGACAAAGGATTTAATTCAGAAGGAGAAAATAGAATACGAGAATAAGCTGGCAGAAAATACAAAAACTGACTGCAAAACCCTCCATAGATATGTGAAGAGAAAAAGACTGGTGAAGTCAAATGTAGGTCCCTTACAGTTAGAATCAGGTGAATTCATAATGGAGAACAAACAGATCTTCCAGAAATACCAGGAGACAGAGGGACTAGCATGAGGAGAACTAAAATTTAAGGTGCAGGGAGGAAAGTACAGAAGTGATGTTAGGAGTAAGTTTTTCACTCAGAGGGTGGTGAGTGAATGGAATCGGCTGCCGTCAGTGGTGGTGGAGGTGAACTCGCTGGGGTCTTTTAAAAGACTTCTAGATGAGTATATGGGGTTTAATGGGATTGGGGGTTATAGATAGGTTTATAGATTGGTAGGTGTTGATGTGATCGGTGCAACTCGTGGGCCGAAGGGCCTGTTTGTGCTGTAGTGTTCTATGTTCTATGTAGAAGAAATCCTTATTAGTCAGGAAACTGCATTGGGGAAATTTCTGGGATTAAAACGCAATAAATCTCCAGGGCCTGATGCTCTGTATCCCAGAGGACTCAAGGAAGTGGCCCTAGAAATAGTGGATGCATTGGCGATCATTTTCCAGCATTCTATAGACGCTGGAAGAATTCCAGTAGATTGGAAGGTAGCTAATGTAACCCCACTTTTTGAAAAAGGATGGAGAGAGAAAACAGAGAATTATAGACCGGTTATCCTGACATTGGTGGAAAAAAGTGCTGGAGTCAATTATTAAGGATGTAATGACTGAGTATTTGGAAAGCAGTGACATGATTGGTCCAAGTCAGCACGGATTCACTAAAGGGAAGTTGTACTTGACAAATCTTCTGGAACTTTTTTGAGGATGTGACCAGTAGAGTGGACAAGAGTGAACCAATGGATGTTATGTATCTGGACTTTCAAAAGGCTTTTGACAAGGTCCCACACAAAAGATTTGTGAATAAAATTAAAACTCATGGTATTGGGGGTAATATTTTGACGTGGATCGAGAACTGGTTGACAGGCAGGAAGCAGAGAGTGGGAATAAACAGGTCCTTTTCAGAATGGCAGGCAGTGACTAGTGGGGTACCGCATGGTTCAGTGCTAGGATCTCAGCTATTCACAATATACATTAATGATTTAGATGAAGGAATTGAATGCAATATCTCCAAATTTGCAGGTGTCACTAAGTTGGATAGCAGTGTGTGCTGTGAGGAGGATGCTAAGAGGCTGCAGGGTGTCTTGGACAAGCTGGCTAAGTGGGCAAATACTTGGTAAATGCAATATAATGTGGATAAATGTGAGGATATCCACTCGGGAGGCAAAAACAGGAAGATTCTTATCTGAAATGGTGGCAGTCTAGGAAAAGGGGAAATGCAACATGACCTGGGTGTCATAGTGGAACAGTCGCTGAAGGTTGGTGTGCAGATACGGCAGGCAGTGAGGAAAGTTAATGGCATGCTGGCCTTCACAGCAAAAAGATTTGAGTATCGGAGTAAGGACGTCTTGCTACAGTTAGTACCTTGAGTATTGTGTGCAGTTTTGGTCTCCTAGTCTGAGGAAGGACATTCTGGATATTGAGGGAGTCCAGCGAAGGTTCACCAGACTGATTCCTGGAATGGCAGGACTGACATGTGAAGAGAGACTGGATCAACTGGGCTTGTACTCACTGGAATTGAGAAGAATGAGAGAGGATCTCAGAGAAACATATAAAATCCTGATGGGACTGGGCAGGTGGGAAGAATGTTCCCGGTGTTGGGGAAGTGCAGAACTAGGGGTCACAATCTAAGAATATGGGGTAAACCATTCAGGATTGAGATAAGGAAGAACTTCTTCACTCAGAGAGTTGTGAACCTGTGGAATTCTCTACCACAGAAAGCTATTGGGGCCAGTTTGTTAAATATGTTCAAGAGGGAGATGGTCGTGGCCCTTGTGGCTAAAAGGATCAAGGGGTATGGAGAGAAAGTGGGAGAGGGATACTGAAAGTACATGATCAACCATGGCTATATTGAATGATGGTACAAGCTCAAAGGGCCAATTGGCCTCCTCCTGCGCCGATTTCTATGTTTTCTTTGTGTCTAATCTCCTCTGGTTATTCTCCACAGACAGTTGACATTCTATTGCAACATGGAGCCTTTGTTAACGTGCAGGATGCTGTCTTCTTCACACCTTTACACATTGCCGCTTATTATGGTCATGAACAGGTAACAGAGTAACTGAGCATGAGAACAGATAGTTTATTATTTCATCTCTAAAAGATGAATGCAGAGTGCTGAAGTGAAGCAAAGTTATACTTGGTCACACTTACACACTTGTATCATTGTTATTTTAACACGTATTGAACCTTGGTTAGCTCACGCTTGGATCTCTGTGCACAATTCTGGTCTTCATCTTAATGATGTGATGGGCTGAAGGGTCTCTTTCTGTACTGTGATGCTTTATTATAAAAAATGCTACAGAGGCATTGGAGAACGTGCATAAGGATGGTGCCAGAAGGATTGATTCTAACCATCAGGAAAAATGAAAGCTGAGGTTCTTTTTCTTCGAAAAGACAAGGAGCAAGTTAAAATTTCAGAAGGGTTTGAAGGGTTAACGTAGACAGGATATTTCCACTTCCATGGAAGGCTTTCGGATTAGAAATATAAGATATCACCCATAACTGTGTTGTTAAATGCAGGACAAATGTCTTTATCCAGGGAGTGGAGAGAATGTGGGACTCGCTCCCACAGGGAGAGGGGAGAATGTGGGACTCGCTCCCACAGGGAGTGGGGAGAATGTGGGACTTGCTCCCACAGGGAGTGGGGAGAATGTGGGACTTGCTCCCACGGGGAGTGGGGAGAATGTGGGACTCGCTCCCACAGGGAGTGGGGAGAATGTGGGACTCGCTCCCACAGGGAGTGGGGAGAATGTGGGACTCGCTCCCTCAGGGAGTGGATGAGGTAAATAGTATTGATACATTTCAGGGGGAGCTGGATAAACTCACGAGGGAGAAAGGAATAAAACGGGTGATGATAAGAGGGAAGGAGGAGGCTTGTATAAGATGATGAATGGGATGGATAGGATAGAGGTGGAGAGACTCTTCCCGCTCAAAAAAGACAGTAGGACTAGGGGGCACAGCCTCAAGATAAAAGGGAGGCGGTTTAGAATGGAGTTGAGGAGGAACTTCTTCACTCAAAGGGTGGTGAATCTCTGGAATTCTCTGCCCGTTGAAGTGGTGGAGGCTGCCTCGCTAAATATTTTTAAGAAGCGGGTTGATGGGTTCTTGATAAGAGAGGGGATTAAGGGTTATGGGGAGAGGGCGGGAAAGTGGAACTGAGCCACAACAGATCAGCCATGATCTTATTGAATGGCGGGGCAGGCTCGAAGGGCTAGATGGCCTACTCCTGCTCCTATGTCTTATGTTCTTATGTTCTTATGTTGTGTGGAACAGAAACATTGCCATGGACCGGGTAGGTCAAATGGCCTGTTACTGTGCTGGAAATTCTATAGATATCAAGAGGAAATTGGAGAAACCACAAAAGGGAAACCATTTGCAGTGTTTTGGTGAAAGGACAGGGTGTGGGACTGATTAAGTTGCTCTGGCTTTGCAACTAATCTCTGATTCTCTGATTTCTACTCTATGTGACAGACTCTGTGCTGGGGCTTCTCTTGTTTTCTTCAGGTAACCAAGCTGCTCCTGAGGTTTGGGGCTGATGCCAATGTTAGTGGGGAGGTAGGAGACAGACCGCTGCATCTGGCTTGTGCCAAAGGGTTTCCGAACATCGTCAAACTCCTGCTGACTGAAGCCTGCAAGACAGATGGTGAGACAACATAGACAGGCTCTCGAACAAATAGCCCCAGCCTTATCTTACACAACCATTTAGATAGTTTGAGAATGATAGATTTTTGGGTGCTAGAACTTTATGGAATTAATGCAGGAAAGTGGGATTGAGATAGAACATCAGCCATGGTGGAGTAAACTCAGGGGGAGTTTCTTGCTTTACTCCTGCTCCCACTCTTATATCCAGATGTGTATGGAGTGTGAAGTGAAGATGGAGTGTAAAGGCTCTGTAATCTCTGAGCCCAGAACAAGGGAGTGGGACATTAATATTTGAGCCAGATTATTCAGGAAATATTTCTTCACATAAAGTGAAATGAGAATCTGGAACGCTCTCTGTTATCGCAGTTTTACCTCAGGATCCATTAACTTCTTATTCTGGAAGAAATCTTGCCATTGTATTGAAAGCACACTCACATTCACATACAATTTACAAAGGTTAATCACAACCACACATAGCTGGAGCTACTCTCTAAGATGCTTCTCTGTTTTCTCCTCAGTGAATGGTATCACCGTGTCATAGCTCCTTACACACCTGCTCAGTAACTAGCAGTAGAGTTAACCCTTTACTTGACAGCCTCTTCCCCACAAAGCTGTTAAAGAGTCGGGGGTCAATTAAAAGTGGCGAAACTGATTGAGTGTATTTTTGTTAGACTGAGGTATTAAGGGTTATGGAACCAAGGTGAGGAAATGGAGTCAAGAAATAAATCAGCCACAATCTTTTTAAATGGTAGAACAAACCCAAGGGGCTGAATGGTCTCCTCTGTTCCTATGTTTCATTATACCCTGCAGCTGGTGATGTTGAGGTGCACAAGATCGATGCTGTTCTAGCAACACAGAGGTCTTCAGCTAAGAGAGCCCGGTGATGAACACGACAGATCAGGCTTGTGTTTGGGTCAGGGTGGGATTATATTCGGGATGGGGAACAGGTCTGGTTTTAGGTTGGGTTCACATTTGGTGTAAGGGTCAGTTTGCTGGTTGCATCTGGTTTCATGTTTGGTGCCGAGGGTCAGCTCCAGCGTCAGGGTCAATTAGGAGGTCAAGCTATCAGGTTGGGCCAGATGGTAAACTGGGATCAGGGCCTGGCCCCCAACAGCCCTCCAGCAAATGGCCAGTCAACATTATAAATGAGGGTGTAGGCTGCATTGTCCCAATAAACTCTTATTGCCTCAATATCAATTGGTACACAGAAATTCCCACTTTCATCAGCTGTGTTGAATCAATCTAACCCACATTCCCCAGAGCTGAGAACCTCCGCTTTAATCTCTTCCCATCAAATAGGAAATTCTACCAGGAGCTACTAATTTAGAACGGAGTTGAGGAGGAACTTCTTCACTCAAAGGGTGGTGAACCTCTGGAATTCTCTGCCCGTTGAAGTGGTGGAGGCTACCTCGCTAAATATTTTTAAGATGCGGGTTGATGGGTTTTTGATAAGAGAGGGGATTAAGGGTTATGGGGAGAGGGCGGGAATGTGGAACTGAGCCACGACAGATCGGCCATGATCTTATTGAATGGCGGGGCAGGCTCGAAGGGCTAGTTAGCCTACTCCTGCTCCTATTTCTTATGTTCTTATGTTCTTATGTAATCTGTAATTCCAAACTGTGACAAAGGGTGGAATATTCCTATCTCTCCTGCCACGGGAATTGTAGTGGGCGGGACGTGAATCATGAAAAGGTCTGTTGCCCTCAAGCAGGATTTTCCGATCTTGGGACAAGTGCGGTTGGAAAATCCCACCCAAAGATTTCATTGTTCCATCTCCAGGGGTTCTAATCAATGGTTATGTCTAGTTATATCTCCAGGAATTCTAACTAATGGTTATTTTTTGTTATCTTATGACCCCAGTGAATGCTCAGGACAACGAGGACCATTCACCCCTCCATTTCAGCTGTCGCTTTGGGCACCGTGAAATTGTGAGGTACTTGCTGCAAGGCAACTTTGATGTGCACCCCCATGCGGTGAATATCTATGGAGATACACCTCTGCACTTGTAAGTTTCTCAACTCATCCACTTCACCATTGCCTCGGCTATCAAGAAAAACTAATGGATAAGGTCAAAAAAAACCAAACAGGCTCAGGAAATGTTGGCCTGCATCTCAAGAGGATTACAATATGAAGGGGTAGAAGTGATGCTGTAGTTGTGTCTAGCTCTGGTTAGACCCCCTCTGGAGAAACTGGGTTCAGTTCAGGGTTCCAGATCTCAGGAAAGCAATATTGACCTTGCGGGGAGTACAGAGCTGATTCACCAGCATGATCCTGGGACTGAAGGACTAAGTTACAAGGAGAGGTTGCATAGACCTAGTTTGTATTCCGCTAAGTGTAAAAGATTAAGAGATGATTTACTTGCGGTGTTTAAGATGATCAAAGGATTTGATAAGGTAGATAGATAGAACCTATATTTCCTCTGATGGGAGGAGTCCAGAATAGGAGTTGAAAATGAGAGCCAGAACATTGAGAGTTGATGTGAGAGAGAACTTCCTCACACAGGGCAGTGGAAATCTGGAATATTCGCCAGCAGAAAACTGTGACTGCTGGGGATGTTATACAATCCATGCAGCCAGATGGAGATGGAGATCAGTATCCAGGAGTCATGATTTTAAGATGAACACCAATAAATTTGATCGGGAATTTAGGACAAACGTCTTTCTCCAAACAGTAGGAAGAATATGGCATTCATTCCCACAGGAGAGGGGAGAATGTGGGACTCGCTCTCATAGAGACTGCAGAGAATATGTGACTCACTCCCACAGGGAGTTGGAGAATGCGGAACTCACTCCCACATGGAATGGGGAGAATGTGGGACTCGCTCCCACAGGGAGTGGGGAGAATGTGGGACTCGCTTCCACAGGGAGTGGGGAGAATGTGGGACTCGCTTCCACAGAGAGGTGAATAGTATTGATACATTTACGGGGGAAGCTGGATGAGGGAGAAAGGAATCGAAGGAGATGCAGATAGGGTGGGGTGAAGAGGTGTTTGGAAGAATCTTGTGGGGAACAGAGACATTCCTGAGTTAAATGGCCTGTTTCCCTGCGGTAAATATTATGGAATTCTCTGTCAGCAGACACTGAATGGCTCTCCCTCTTGCTACTTTCCTAGATTTGTCTTTAGTACAGAAAGATTTGTTGTTGTTTTTGTAGGGCTTGTTACAACGGTAAACTGGATGTAGCCAGCGAACTCATCCAACTATCGGGGACAGAAAGCTTGACCAAGGAGAATATCTTCAGTGAAACCTCTTTCCACAGGTAGCTTATCTGTAAGATCGAGTGCCTGCTCCTCTGCCACAGACTGAATTGCTTGAGAATCACTCTTACATTTTCATTGCAGCTCCTGCACTTATGGAAAGGACCTTGAACTGGTCAAGTTTCTGATCAGCCAGAACGTTATGAGCATAAATCACCAGGGAAGGGATGGGCATACAGGTAAGATTTGACACAGAGGCAATTCAGTGAAAAGAATAAGAAGGTTTCATACTCCTGTGGAAATGAGTGTCTCAGTGAAGTGGAGGAGCAGAATCATTTGGGGGTGCACGGCAGCGAGGGGGACTTTTAACGGGAAATCCCATTGAAGATTCCACCCTCGGCCAATGGTGGATTGGTTCCCACCATCCTGAAACACGTGGCGGGAAGCATGGTAAATCCCACCTCACAATAATTTTAAAAGTGAATTGGATAGATACTTAACAATGTGAATGTGAAGCACTTTGGAGCAAGAGCAGGATTGAGAGATTAATATCTCTTTAATGAATTGATACAGGCACCAAGGGTCAATGGCTTCTCTCTCTGCTGTATGATGATGCTAGCTGAGGTTCTGAGGAGCCTGTTGGAATCGATCTGACAACATTGCGAAGCATCTCTCAGCCCTTGGTTTATATTCCAGGTTTGCACAGTGCCTGTTACCATGGCCACATTCGCCTGGTGCAGTTCCTATTGGACAGTGGTGCTGACATGAATCTGGTGGCTTCAGATCCCAGTCGTTCCAGCGGAGAGAAAGATGAACAAACATGCCTGATGTGGGCCTATGAGAAAGGTAACTGAGGGGTGGCCAAAGTGGGTTTGATTGGACAGCTGGAGTCAGTCATTGCTCAGTAAGAGGCACTCTTGTATCTGAATCAGACACTTGCAGCCTCAAGCCCCACTGCAGGACTTGAATACAAGAAACAATGCTACACTCCCAATGGAGTGCCACACTGTCAGAGGGTCAGTGCTGAGGGACTGCCGCACTGTTAGAGGGTCAGTACTGAGGGAGTGCTGCACTGTCAGAGGGTCAGTACTGAGGGAGTCCCACTCTGTCAGAGGGTCAGTACTGAGGGAGTGCTGCACTGTCAGAGGGTCAGTACGGAGGGAGTGCTGCACTGTCAGAGGGTCAGTACTGAGGGAGTGCTGCACTGTTAGAGGGTCAGTACTGAGGGAGTGCTGCACTGTTAGAGGGTCAGTACTGAGGAAGTACCGCACTGTAAGAAGTCTCACAACATCAGGTTAAAGTCCAACAAGTTTATTTGGGAGCAAAAGCCACTGGCTTTCGGAGTGCTGCTCCTTCATCCACTTACCTGATGAAGAGGTAGTGTTCTGAAAGCTAGTGACTTTTAGAACATTACAGCACAGAACAGGCCCTTTGGCCCTTCTTGTCTGCGCCGAACCATTTTTCTGCCTAGTCCCACTGACCTGCACCTGGACCATATCCCCCCACATCCCTCTCATCCATGAACCTGTCCAAGTTTTTCTTCAATGTTAAAAGTGACCCTGCATTTACCACTTTATCCGGCAGCTCATTCCACACTCCCACCACTCTCTGGGTGAAGAATCCCCCCTAATATTCCCTTTATCTTGAGAGGAATTGCTTGATAGAGCGGACGCAGCACGGTTTCATTAAAGGGAAGTCGTGTCTGACAAATTTACTGGAGTTCTATGAGGATGTGTCTAGGGCGGTGGATAGAGGAGAGCTGGTGGATGTGGTCTATCTTGATTTTCAGAAGGCGTTTGACAAGGTACCTCACAAGAGGTTATTGCAGAAGGTCAGGGGACATGGAGTTGGGGGTAGGGTGTTAGCGTGGATAGAGGACTGGTTGTCAAATAGGAGGCAGAGAGTGGGGGTCAATGGGTGCTATTCGGATTGGCGGATGGTGACTAGTGGAGTGCCCCAGGGGTCGGTGCTGGGGCCTCAGCTTTTTACCATTTATATCGATGATCTGGAGGAGGGAACTGAGTGTAGGGTGTCGAAATTTGCTGATGACACCAAGATTGGTGGAACGGCAAATAGTACGGAGGGTGGTGAGAGTCTACAGAAGGATCTAGATAGGCTGGGCGAATGGGCCAGGAAATGGCAAATGGAATTTAATGTTGGCAAGTGCGAGGTGGTCCACTTTGGTAGGAATAATGGTAGGAAGGATTATTACTTACGTGGCGAAAAACTGCAGCAGGCGACGGTGCAGAGGGACCTCGGGGTCCTTGTGCATGAGTCACAAAAACCCAGCTTGCAGGTGCAGCAGGTGGTCAGGAAGGCGAATGGGATGCTGGCCTTCATAGCGAGGGGGATTGAATATAAAAGTAGGGAGGTCTTGCTGCAGCTGTATAGGGCATTGGTGAGGCCGCAGCTGGAGTACTGTGTGCAGTTTTGGGCACCGTACTTACGCAAGGATATTTTGGCCTTGGAGAGAGTGCAGAGGAGGTTTACTAGGCTGATTCCGGAGTTGAGGGGGTTGAGCTATGAGGAGAGGCTGAATAAACTAGGCTTGTACTCATTAGAGTTTAGAAGAATGAGGGGAGATCTCATTGAGACGTATAAGATGATGAATGGGATGGATAGGATAGAGGTGGAGAGACTCTTCCCGCTCAGAAAGGATAGTAGGACTAGGGGGCACAGCCTCAAGATAAAGACGGGGTGGTTTAGAACGGAGTTGAGGAGGAACTTCTTCACTCAAAGGGTGGTGAATCTCTGGAATTCTCTGCCCGTTGAAGTGGTGGAGGCTACCTCGCTAAATATTTTTAAGACGCGGGTTGATGGGTTTTTGATAAGAGAGGGGATTAAGGGTTATGGGGAGAGGGTGGGAGTGTGGAACTGAGCCACGACAGATCAGCCATGATCTTATTGAATGGCGGGGCAGGCTTGAAGGGCTAGATGGCCTACTCCTGCTCCTATTTCTTATGTTCTTATGTTCTTATGTTTAAACTGTCCCCCCTTCACCCTTAACCCATGCCTTCTGTTTTTTTTCTCCCCTAGCCTCAGTGGAAAAAGCCTGCTTGCGTTCACTCTATCTATACTCATCAAAATCTTATACACCTCTATCAAATCTCCCCTCATTTCTCTACGCTCCAGGGAATAAAGTCCTAACCTATTCAATCTCTCTCTGTAACTCAGCTTCTCAAGTCCCGGCAACATCCTTGTAAACCTTCTCTGCACTCTTTCAACCTTATTAATATCCTTCCTGTAATTAAGTGACCAAAACTGCACACAATACTCTAAATTCGGCTTCACCAATGTCTTATACAACCTCACCATAACATTCCAATTCTTAAACTCAATACTTTGTTTTATAAAGGCCAATGTTCCAAAAGCACTCTTTACGACCCGATCTACCTCTGACGCCACTTTTAGGGAATTATGTATCTGTATTCCCAGATCCCTCTGTTCTATTGCACTCTTCAGAGTCCTACCATTTATCATGTATGCTCTACCTTGGTTTGTCCTTCCAATGTGCAATACCTCACACTTGTCTGCATTACACTCTAAATACACTTGCTACCAAATAAACCCGTTGGACATTAGCCTGATGTTGTGAGACTTCCTACTGCGCAGCACTCCCACAGTACTGACCCTCTGACAGTGCGGCACTCCCTCAGCACTGACCCTCTGACAGTGAGGCACTCCCTCAGCACTGACCCTCTGACAGTGCAGCACTCCCTCAGCACTGACCCTCTGACAGTGCAGCACTCCCTCAGCACTGACCCTCTGACAGTGCGGCACTCCCTCAGTACTGACCCTCTGACAGTGCGGCACTCCCTCAGCACTGACCCTCTGACAGTGCGGCACTCTCTCAGAGGGTCAGTGCTGAATGAGTGCTGCATTGATAGAGGGTCAGTACTGAAGGAGTTCTGACTCTCCCTCAGAGGAACAGTACTGAGGATATACTGTGCAGTTGATAAACATGCTGCAGTGTGTCTGATATTACAGCGATTGACTGCTTTTTAAGAGTGCTTCATTGCTGTAAAGAGGTTTTAGGTAATCTTAGGTTGTGAAATCTATGATAGAAATGCAAATCTTTTTTAATCCTGAAATTCTAGAGTATTTATACAGACACGTTATTTCACATGTGTGAAACTTATAGCAAATGTTTTCAGTTATTGTCATTACTCCTTATATTCCAGGTCATGATGCGATTGTTACCCTGCTGAAACATTATAAAAGGCCTCAGGATGAATCACCTTGCAATGAATATTCCCAACCTGGCGGAGGTAAATGCATGAATTTGAGATCATTACATTTCACTCCTGTACTAACACAGCTTGTTGAGGTGAAGCAGGAAAACTGCTGCAGGAATGACAGCCACCTGAGGCCCAGGATCATGGAGTGAGCCAGGCCAGAGGTAAAAACCGCTGGGGATGGTATTGCAGGGTGAGGTTGCAGGGGTTGGGATTTGTAGGGTGTTTGGCAGGCAGGAAAAAGGAATAGCTTTCAGCGGGCCCCCTCCTTCCCTCCTTCTCAATCAGGCACTGAGGAGACAACCCTGACACCAGCGAGGGGGGGGCTTTTAACTCCCCACTCACCTGACGAAGGGGCAAAGCCCCAAAAGCTAGTGGCGTTTGCTACCAAATAAACCTGTTGGACTTTAACCTGGTGTTGTGAGACTTCTTACTGTGTTTACCCCAGTCCAATGCCGGCATCTCCACATCCCAGCAAGATGGCCAACAGTCTGCTTGTTTCAGTTTGCTCCCTGTTAGGTGACAGGGTCACTCCCACCTGGAGTAACATTAGTGACAGCTGGATAAAGCCCTTAAGTGGTTATTAATCAATGACCAAAGGGCCTCAGTTAGCAGGTGGGCAGGAAGTTTAACCAAAGGCCTCCCTGCCATGGCCTTAATCGGAATGGAGAAAGGAGGGAGACAAAGGGCTCTCCTGCCACCCTCCCACCCGATTCAACACTCTCCCTGCCTCCAAACATGCCACTAGAGAGAGGACAAGAGATTCCATCCCCAAAGTCAAAACATCTTTCCCTACTGCAGCAAGAGTGGACATGGGTCTTGCTGCATCAGATATTGTACCTGGGATGGACACGTGGGAACGGACAGAGACTATTCGAGCTTTGTTGCTACCATGGGCAGGAGAGGTTATCATTTACTGTAATAAACAGAGAGATGGATGGAACACCTAGCTTCACTTTTAAAGTTTATTTATTAGTGTCACAAGTAGGCTTACATTAACACTGCAATGGAATTACTGTGAAATTCCCTGAGTCGCCACACTCTGGGGCCTGCTCAGGTACACTGAGGGAGAATTTAGAACAAAGAACAGTAGAGCACAGGAATAAGCCCTTCGGCCCACAAGTCTGTGCCGACACAGATGTTTCTCTAATCTAATATTTTCTTGCCTCTACCTGGCCCATATCCCTCTATTCCCTGCCTATTCATGTATCTATCCAGATGCCTCTTGAACGTTGTTATAGAATCTGCTTTCTCCGTTTCCACAGCAGTGTGTTCCAGGCATTCACCACTCTCTGTGTGAAACATTTTCCCCTTATATCTCTTTTAAACTCTCCCCCCTCACCTTCAACGTATGCTCTCAAGTAATTGACCCTTCAAACTGAACCAAAGTTGAGCCGCAACATGCTCAACGCCTCGACCAATGAAGGGGAGCATGCCATACATCTTCTTGACCACTTTGTCCACCTGAGTTGCTACCTTTAGGGAACTGTGGATCTGCACACCTAGATCCCTCTGTATGCTAATGTTTCTAAGGGCTCTACCATTTACTGTATACTTTCCTTCTGCAGTAGACCTTCCAAATCGCATCACCTCACGTTTCTCCAGGTTAAATTCCATCTGCCATCTTTTGGCCCAATTCTCACGTGAATTTATATCCTATGGTATCCTCTGATAATCCTCTTCACTATCCATTCCACCCCCAATGCATGGCCAATGCATCTAACGTGCACATCTTTTGGACAGTAGGAGGAAACCAGAGCACCTGGAGGAGACCCAATCAGACACAGGAAGAATGTATAAACTCCACACAATCAGTTACCCAAGCCAGGAATCGAACCCAGGTCCCTGGCGCTGTGATGCAGCGGTGCTAACCACTGTGCCATTGTGCCGCCCCAACCGTACGCTGTGCCGTGTCATAGAACATAGAACATTACAGTGCAGAACAGGCCCTTCGGCCCACGATGTTGCGCCGACCAGTTACAAAACAATGACCCACTAACCTAAACCAATCCCTTTTCGTCCATAAACCTATCCACGGATCTCTTAAACGCCCCCAAACTAGGCGCATTTACAACTGCAGCAGGCAGGGCATTCCAATCCCTCACCACCCTCTGGGTAAAGAACCTACCCCTGACATCCGTCCTATAACTACCACCCCTTAATTTAAAGCCATGCCCCCTCGTGCTAGATTTCTCCATCAGAGGAAAAAGGCTATTACTATCCACCCTATCCAAACCTCTAATCATCTTATATGTTTCAATAAGATCCCCTCTTAGCCGCCTTCTTTCCAGCGAAAACAACCCCAAATCCCTCAGCCTCTCCTCATAGGACCTCCCCTCCATACCAGGCAACATCCTGGTAAACCTCCTCTGCACCCTCTCCAAAGCCTCCACATCCTTCCTGTAATGTGGGGACCAGAACTGCACACAGTACTCCAAGTGCGGCCGCACCAGAGTTGTATACAGTTGCAACATGACGCTGCGACTCCTAAATTCAATCCCCCTACCAATAAACGCCAAGACACCGTATGCCTTCTTAACAACCTTATCTACTTGACTCCCAACTTTCAGGGATCTATGTACACATACACCTAGATCCCTCTGCTCATCCACACTATTCAAAGTCCTCCCGTTAGCCCTATACTCAACACATCTGTTATTCCTACCAAAGTGAATTACCTCACACTTCTCCGCATTAAACTCCATCCGCCACCTCTCGGCCCAGCTCTGCAACCTGTCTAAGTCTTCCTGCAAACTATGACACCCTTCATCACTATCTACCACACCTCCGACTTTGGTGTCATCAGCAAATTTACTAATCCACCCAACTATACCCACATCCAGATCATTAATAAAAATTACAAACAGCAGTGGCCCCAAAACAGATCCCTGAGGCACACCACTCGTAACCGAACTCCATGATGAATATTTACCATCATCCACCACCCTCTGTCTCCTATCCGCTAGCCAATTCCTGATCCAATTCCCTAGATCACCCCCAATCCCATACATCTGCATTTTCTGCAGAAGCCTACCATGGTGAACCTTATCATGGCAATTATACAAGAGCATTGTCACCGAGGAAGTAGAGACACCATGGAAAGCTTGCCTGTCATGGCAGAGCTAGGTACTGGACCTTTGGTGGAAGAGTTGGGTAAAGTTAATGACTCTCTTGCCATGGACAAAGCGCCAGGTTCTGATGCTGCACTGCCTGAACTCATCATGTCGGAGAAACCAGCACTCCTGTAGCATCTGCATAAACTTCTGTGTCTCTGCACAGGAAGGCGACAGTGCCTCAGTGTATGTATGATGCCGAAACCGTGACCCTGTACAAAAGCAAGGGTGACTGCACCAACAATCAGGGCATCTCCTTGCTGAGCCTCATGGGGGAAATATTTTCCTATGTTGCCCTTGTCAGTCTGCAAGTCCTGGCTGAGCACATCTACCCCCAATCCCAGCGCGGTCTCAGAACCGGAAGATCAACACCGGACCTGATCTCCTCAGTTCAGCAGTTAGATGAGAAATGCCATGAAGTAAGGAGACCATTTTATAGTGCCTTTATTGATCTCACCAAGATATTCAACCATGTGAGTAGAAATGGCCCATTTAAGCTGCCAGAGAAATTTGGCTGTCTGCTGGAGTTGCTCAATATGATCTCTTCATAAGTTCATGAGCTATAGGAGCTAAATTAGGCCATTTGGCCCATCGAGTCCACGCCGCCATTCCATCATCTCATCTTTGCACCTCTTTGCTACTGTATCTGCCTTCAGATCAATGACAGAGAATGTCTACTTACACACCAGAGCAGAGAGAAAGCTGTTCAACTTCATTCACCTGAGGCCCAAAACAAACTTATAATTAAGAAGAAGGACATTAGACCCCCTCAAGCAGAGCTGGATTTACACTGTGTGAGGCCCCATGCTCACCTTGTTGGGCAGATCCCCTCCACTCAATGATGCCATGCCCCCTCCTGACCCCGCCCACCCTCACCCCACAAAAATACACCAATTAATCATTGCTTCTTAACTTGTAAAAAAAAATACTGTGTGAATAATTGCTGAATTGAAACCCAAGCTTACCTCTTATCAGAGTGACTGTAAAGATGGTCAATATTGCAATCTGTGTGGGTTGAGATGAGAACATAAGAACATAAGAAATAGGAGCAGGAGTAGGCCATCTAGCCCTTCGAGCCTGCCCTGCCACTCAATAAGATCATGGCTGATCTGAAGTGGCTCAGTTCCACTTTCCCGCCTTCTCCCCATAACCCTTAATCCCCTTGCCTACCAAAAACCTATCTACCCGCATCTTAAATGTATTTAGCGAGGCAGCCTCCACCACTTCAACAGGCAGAGAATTCCAGAGATTCACCACCCTTTGAGTGAAGAAGTTCCTCCTCAACTCCGATCTAAACTGCTCCCTCCTTATCTTGAGGCTGTGCCCTCTAGTCCTACTGTCCTTTCTGAGCAGGAAGAACCTCTCCACCTCTACCCTATCCATCCCATTCATCATCTTGTACGTCTCAATGAGATCTCCCCTCATCCTTCTAAACTCTAACGAGTACAAGCCTAGTTTATTCAGCCTCTCCTCATAGCTCAACCCCCTCAACTCTGGTATCAGCCTAGTAAACCTCCTCTGCACTCCCTCCAAGGCCAAAATATCCTTGCGTAAGTGCGGCGACCAAAACTGCACACAGCACTCCAGCTGCAGCCTCACCAGTGCCCTGTACAGTTGCAGCAAGACCTCCCTACTTTTATATTCAATCCCCCTCGCTATGAAGGCCAGCATCCCATTTACATAAGAACATAAGAACATAAGAAATAGGAGCAGGAGTAGGCCATCTAGCCCTTCGAGCCTGCCCCACCATTCAATAAGATCATGGCTGATCTGTTGTGGCTCAGTTCCACTTTCCCGCCCTCTCCCCATAACCCTTAATCCCCTCTCTTATCAAGAACCCATCAACCCGCTTCTTAAAAATATTTAGCGAGGCAGCCTCCACCACTTCAACAGGCAGAGAATTCCAGAGATTCACCACCCTTTGAGTGAAGAAGTTCCTCCTCAACTCCGTTCTAAACCGCCTCCCCTTTATCTTGAGGCTGTGCCCCCTAGTCCTACTGTCTTTTTTGAGCGGGAAGAGTCTCTCCACCTCTATCCTATCCATCCCATTCATCATCTTATACGTCTCAATGAGATCTCCCCTCATTCTTCTAAACTCTAACGAGTACAAGCCTAGTTTATTCAGCCTCTCCTCATAGCTCAATCCCCTCAACTCCGGTATCAGCCTAGTAAACCTCCTCTGCACTCCCTCCAGGGCCAAAATATCCTTGCGCAGGTGCGGCGCCCAAAACTGCACACAGTACTCCAGCTGCGGCCTCACCAATGCCCTATACAGCTGCAGCAAGACCTCCCTACTTTTATATTCAATCCCCCTCGCTATGAAGGCCAGCATCCCATTCGCCTTCCTGACCACCTGCTGCACCTGCAAGCTGGGTTTTTGCGACTCATGCACAAGGACCCCGAGGTCCCTCTGCACCGTCGCCTGCTGCAGTTTTTCGCCACGTAAGTAATAGTCCTTCCTACCATTCTTCCTACCAAAGTGGACCACCTCACACTTGCCAACATTAAATTCCATTTGCCATTTCCTGGCCCATTCGCCCAGCCTATCTAGATCCTTCTGCAGACTCTCCACACCCTCCGCACAATTTGCCTTTCCTGACCACCTGCAGCACCTGCAGGCTGGGTTTTTGCGACTCATGCACGAGGACCCCCAGTCCCTCTGCACCGTAGCCTGCTGCAGCTTTTTGGTGCTGCAGCTTTTCTATGAGCCAACATAGAACTCGCTGCAGAGGAATAAGACGGAAGAATCGGTCGATGGCAACATTGCAGCAAATGCCAGTGTAGGACAGAATAAGACAGCCCAGCACAGGAGCAAATACACCAATCAATAAGATTCATATATTGCCATTCAGTATATTGCAGATAGGAAACTCTGACATGTCCACAGGTTCCCCTTTATTGATCTTGCTTGTTACTTCCTCAAAAAACTCCAATAAATTGTTCAAACATGATTTCCCGTTCGTTCAACCACATTGGCTCTGTTTGATTACACTGAGATTTACCAAGTTACCTTCATTGACCTTCTCAGCCAATCATTGACCTTCTCAGACAGTCATTGACTTTTTTGGCCACTGTTTTCCACTGCTGCTAATACTGCTGCTCATACACCAGAGTGAGGCACCAGCAATGTTTAGAAACATAGAAAATAGAAGCAGGAGTAGGCCATTTGGCCCTTCGAGCTTGCTTCACCGTTCATTTTGATTATGGCTGATCATCAAAATCAATATTCTGCCAAACACTTCACCATCACGGCAGAAAACACATTATCTTACTGAACTGGAGTCTACCACAGTCTGGCCTCGTGGGGAGTATAAAATATCTTAATTCACTGTTTTGAAGGAGTTGAGGTGAGTTCTTCCCAGTGGTTCTGGGGCCAATATTTATTCCCCAACAAATAGAAGGAGAGTATCTAATCCTTTATTTCTTTGATGTTTGTTGGAGCTTGCTGTGTACAGACAGGTTGGCTGCTACTTTCCCACATTACAAAAGTGATTACAGTCTGAAATATCCTTGTTCCACTGAAGCCAGGTATTATCATTTCAAGATAACTGACAAAAAAATAGGTGGAAGAAGAAAATAACACAGTGAGTTGTTGTGATCTGGAAAGCATTGCCTGAAAGGGTGGTGGAAGCAGATTCAATAATAACTTTCAAAAGGAAATTGGAGAAAGAGTTGAAAAAGGAAACTTTTCAGGGCAATGGGAAAAGAGCAGTGGGTAATAGGACTAACTCAAAAAGCCAGCACAGGCATGATGGGCTGAATGGCTTCCTATCATTCTCTCCGAATCTGTGAAGGTGTTATCTCAATGCTAGCTAAATCTTTAACTTTAGGTGCATTCTTGTCATAATTTTGTCTTCAATAGATTTAAGATCAATATTAATTTGGAACTACCATTTCTTTTCTAGATGGTTCCTATGTTTCTGTTCCATCACCACTTGGAAAGATTAAAAGCATGACAAAAGGTGAGAAGGTGTATGTTAGAATGTGAAATGTTTCAGTTGTGAAGATTCAATGGCAGCATTTCAAGTGAAACAAATAACGTTTCTCAGTTTCATTTGACGGAGATTCCATCTGTGAATAACAAACAGGGAGATTGCTTCAAGAATGAGACAAACACTGACAGCAATGTAGATGAATTTGCAGAAACTAGGCCCAGTTCTCAGTAAACGGCTCCAGGCAATTGCATTGCTCAAACTGGAAGATCAGATGCAGGAGTGAGAGGAGGAGAGTCAGAATTAGCCCCGGGTGAATTATAACTGACATTCTCAGTCCTAATGTCCGACCAGTGACTCTTTCTGCAAGGTGTTGGGTTACTCATCCGTGATACCACTTGTTTACAAACATATGAGCAAATGAGTTAGGAGCAGGAGCCATTCCAATGGAAACCGGTCCAACTTGTCCAACATTTCCTCATAAGATTAAAGTTAAAGTCACAAATAAGCTTTACATTAACACTGCTATGAAGTCACTGTGACATTCCGCTAGTCACCACACTCCAGCACCTGTTTGGGTCCAATGCACCTAACCAGCACGTCTTTCAGACTGTGGGAGGAAACCAGAGCACCCGGAAGAAACCCACACAGACATGGGGAGAATGTGCAAACTCCACACAGACAGTGACCCAAGCTGGGAATCGAGTCCAGGTCCCTGGTGCTGTGAGGCAGCAGAACTAACCACTGTGCCACCGTGCTGCCCCCATTCCAGGTATCCATCAAGTGAACCTTCTCTGAGCTGCTTCTCACGCAATTAATTATATCCTTTTTTAGATAATGCAGAGTTTTCCCGGCATGCTCGCCGCAGAAATCGGAATGGCTGGGATGGGAAATTTGCAGGACCATTTAAAGGTGCATTGATCTCAGGCAGGAGTTTCTGGTCTTGGGGTGCACAGCCTGAAAATCCCACCCATTATCCCACGCAAGGATCTGGAAAGGAATATAGCTCTCCAGAAAGGATGGCAACATCTTAGGAAATGACTAAATAAGGAATTAAAAAGATGCTTCCTGGTATCATAGATGTACACTGTAGATCTGTGTTCCCTCCTCAATGTGCCGGGTAACAGGGAACCAGCACTCGTTCAAACAATGTGGACCAAATCATCCTTTCCCGATCACTCTCATCTCCTTTAGCAATACAATGTTCTCAGCGGTCTTCCCATTCTACTCTCCCGGCATCTTCCAAGTGTAATCACTACACCATTGATGGCCCTGTCTACAGTAGCCTCCACTCCAGGCTCTGGAATTCCCTCCTTTCTACCTCTCTGGTTCATCTGTTACACCATGACTAAAAATTTACTTCGCATTCCTTAACATCTCATGTCCTAATATCTCCCCACGTCATTTGGTGTTGAATTATGTTTGTTCTCACACCTGTGAAGTTCCCAGGGTATTTTTTAGTACATTATAGGTGCTGTATAAATGCAAGATGTTGGTGTATTCTTGGCAAGTCTCTGAGCACTCAATTTCTTTGTTTCCATTCACTACCCCCCAACTCACACCCTGTCCCCAACCACTCCCCCCCCCAACCCCCCCCAACCACAGAGAAAGCTGATGTTCTCCTCCTGCGAGCTGGCCTGCCTTCTCATTTCCACCTCCAGCTGTCGGACATCGAGTTCCATGAAATTATTGGTTCAGGTAAAAACAGAAAAGCTCCTGATGTGATCGAGATGCAAAGTTCCAGAAAGTGTCAAATTATCACAAACTGACCACCTCTTATGTGTCTGAAAACATATAGGTTCGTTTGGGAAAGTTTACAAAGGGAAATGCAGGAACAAAATTGTCGCCATTAAAAGGTAAAATCATAATTGCAACATATAGACATGTAGACACATCTGGATTATTGAACAATATAGTTTCATTGACATTATATCGAATGATTGAATATTGAGAAGAATTCAGTCAGCTGGAGTGGTCAGGAATGAGGCTGAGGTGTAGTGAACGTGATGTTTGATTATTGTGCGGATAAAAGAATATGTTTCCTTTGCAGTAAAGATTAGAAGATGTATGACATCAAAGCTGGGAAGACACAGGATCGATATGTCACTGCCCTATCATGTCTCAATGAGGGCTACAGGATAAATGACAATGTTCTACAGTAAACACGTAAGGGACAAGGGGTCAATGACCATCCTCTAATATTCTAATGAGGGAAGGAGATTTATCGGAGATGCCAGTCCAATTCTTTCCCAGCTGACCTTTCAACTTGTACACTTGGGAAACTTGATTTCATCCAAAATTGCCATCAATAGTTGAACAAGACTAGCTGAAGTTATATTCACCCAGTAACTCCTGTGACGAAACAGTGCCTCAATTTTCAGATTTCCATCCTCGTTTTCAAATCTCGTCAATAATGGGTGTCACATTTTGGTGAATAATGAAGCAGCTTGGGATGTTTATTACGCTACAGAAATGTAACTTGGTGCTGTGATCCCTATCATTGTTAAACAGGTTAAATTAAAATGAGGCTAGATTTACGAGAACCTAAAGAATAAAATTATTAGAATAATTTCATAAATGTGGTTTGTATTTCCTTGAGTTTAGAAGAATAAGATGTGATCTGATTGAGATGTCCGAGATAATTTGAGATGTTGATAATGTAGACAGAGAGAGTCTCACCTCTGGTAGGTACATTCCACAACAAAGGTGCAATGGCCTTAAAATCTCAGGAGGCCAGTCAGGCTGGTGTCAGCAAGTATTTCTTCACAGGAAGGGGAGTTCAAATCTAGAACTGTCTCCACCAAAACAACTTCAAATGGGAGGGGTAAATTGATTTGATTTATTATTGTCACATGTATCAGGATACAATGATAAGTATTGTTTCTTGTCTGCTAAACAGACAAAACATACCGTTCATAGAGTACATAGGGGAGAAGGGAAGGAGAGGATGCAGAATATAGTTTTGCAGTTACAGCTAGGCTGTAGAGAAAGATCAACTTACTGTATAATAGGTGCATTCAAAAGTCTGATGGCAGCAGGGAAGCAGCTGTTCTTGAGTCGGCTGGTATGTTTTTTTCAGACTTTTGTACATTTCTCCCAATGGAAGAATGTGGAACAGAATGTGTCCGGAGTATGTGAGTTTCTTGATTATGCTAACTGCTTTTCCGAGGCAGCAGGAAGTGTGTAGACAGAGTCAATGGATGGGAGGCTGGCTTGTGTGATGGACTGGGCTACGTTCACGACCTTTTTGTAGTTTTTCCCAGTCTTGGTCAGAGCAGGAGCTGGAAAAAACCCTTAAATGGCCATTAAAGGCCTCAAGTGGAGCAAGGCCAGCTTCCTGCCCCACCATAAAATTGCTGCCACGTTGAAGCGAGGGGGAGGGGGGTGTGGAGGGTGGTGGAGAGCTCTGTCCATGGAATATCACAACCCTCACCTCCCCACCTCAGAACCGATTGGGTGGAGCGTTCAGTTCTGCCCTAAGTGTCAGTGCAATGATATCACACAGAACACTGAGCCTATTATCATGGTGAGATACAGAAAATCTATTCAAATGTTCACAGATCATTGCTTTTTGATGCCAGTGAAATGTGCTTTACATTTTCATGACACCCCGTCACATCTTTTTTCAAATTAGGTATCGAGCTAACACGTTTTGCTCCAAGTCTGATGTGGATATGTTCTGCCGAGAGGTTTCCATTCTCTGCCGACTCAACCACCCCTGTGTGATCCAGTTTGTTGGAGCATGCTTGGATGATCCCAGCCAGTTCGCCATTGTGACACAGTTCATCTCGGGAGGATCGTTGTTCTCCCTCTTACATGAGCAAAAGAGGTACAGTTTCTACTAGCTAATATTCTACTTGTTTTATTATCATGGAATTCTATGAAATCTTACGTTGCAGAAGGAGCACATCGTGTCTTTGCTGGTTCTTTGAACGAGCTCTCCAATTAGTCCCACTTTCTCCCCATAACCCTTAATTCCCTTGCCTACCAAAAACCTATCTACCCCTGTCTTAAATATATTTAGCGAGGCAGCCTCCACCACTTCAACGGGCAGAGAATTCCAGAGATTCACCACCCTTTGAGTGAAGAAGTTCCTCCTCAACTCTGTTCTAAACTGCACCCCCCTTATCTTGAGGCTGTGCCCTCTAGTCTTGCTGTCCTTTCTGAGCGGGAAGAACCTCTCCACCTCTACCCTATCCATCCCTTTCATCATCTTATATGTCTCAATAAGATCCCCCCTCATCCTTCTAAACTCTAATGAATACAAGCCCAGTCTATTCAGCCTCTCTTCATAGCTCAACCCCCTCAACTCCGGTATCAGCCTAGTGAACCTCCTCTGCACTCCCTCCAAGGCCAAAATATCCTTGCGCAAGTGAAGCGACCAAAACTGCACACAGTACTCCAGCTGCGGCCTCACCAGTGCCCTGTACAGTTGCAGCAAGAGGTTATCTAGTTTGCTAGATAATAGGAAGGCAGATTATTATTTGAATGGGTGTAAATTGAGAGGTGGATACTCAGTGAGAACTTGGCGTTCTCGTGCATCAGTCGCTGAAAGTAAGCGCTGAAGGTACAGCAGGCAATGGAGAAGACAAATGGTATGTTGGTCTTCATAGCGAGAGGATTTGAGCATAGAAATAAGGATGTTTTACTGCAGTTGTATAGGACATTGGTGAGGCCACATCTGGAGTATTGTGTGCAGTTATGGTGTCCTTATCTAAGGAAGGATGTTCTTGCTATAGAGGGAGCGCAGTGAAAGTTTACCAGGCTGATTCCTGGGATTTTTGGGTCTCTCATATGAGAAGAGATTAAGTTGGTTAGGATTATGTTCACTGAAATTTAGAAGGGTGACTGGGAGTCTCATAGCAACCTTAAAATAAAATTCTAACAGGATTAGACAGGGTGGATTCATAAAGGTTGTTCCCAATGGTGGGGGAGTCCAGAACTAGGGGTCATAGTGTGAGGATAAGGGATAAACCTTTTACAACTGAGGTGAGGAGAAATTTCTTCACCCAGAGAGTGGTGAATGTGTGAAATTCACAACTACAGAAAGTAACTGAGGCCAAAACGTGTGATTTCAAGAAGTAACTTACTATAGTTTTGGGGCTAAAGGGATCAAAGGAAATGGGGGAAAGCAGGAAGAGGATATTGAATTTGATGATCAGCCATGATCAAAAAGAATGGCGGAGCAGGCTCGAAGGACCAAATGGCCTACTACTGCTCCTGTTTTATATGTTTCTATGTTTCTTTGTTATATACATCTTCAAACCTGCCTTATTTCTTTTGTACTTGAATCCACAGAATTATTGGACTTCAATCCAAATTAATTATTGCGATTGATGTGGCCAAAGGCATGGAATATCTTCACAACTTGACTCAACCAATCATACACCGAGACCTCAATAGGTACGTTAGCTTGGGCCTCTGGGATTGGAGAGGAAGCCAATGTCAGCAGTTGGATTGCTTCATCCATTAGTTCAACTCAATTTTCAACGCTCAAAGTTTTTCACTCAGATCATTATTCAGTCATGTCAGGTAACATTAATAAATTTACATGTGTAATCAGTAAATCATTTTCAATAGCGATAAATGTGTGGGGGTTTATTTCATTTGGATGAATGAGGAGACCACAAACCTCTTGTAAAATAAGAGCCCGTGTACGATACAGGATCAGAAAAATCAAGGGATACAGATACATGCATCACTAAAAGCAGATTAACAAGAACGTTAAGCAAGTCAAACATCAGGGTTCATTTCTAGAAGGATAGAATTGTTAAATTTGTATAGAGTCTTGGTTCGACCACACTTGGAGTATTGAGAATAGTTCAGTTCTCCATATTATAAAGGAGGTAGACAGTCACGTGAAAAGGTGTAAAAGAGCTTTTCAGAGGTTTTATGGGTAGGCAATGGTATTATCATTGGACTACTAATCCAAAAACCAGGGTAATCCCACTACAACAAAATAAATTCAACAAAAATCTGGAATTAAAGGTCTAATAATGACCATGAAACTGTTGTTGATTGTGGTAAAATTCCATCTGGTCACTAATATCCTTTAGAGAAGGAAATCTGCCGTCCTTACCTGGTCTGGCCTACACGTGATTCCAGAGCCACAGCAATGGAATTGACTCTTAAAATGTCCTCAGGGATGGGCAATAAGTGCTGGCCCAGCCAGCGACACTCATATCCCATAAACAAATTAAAAAAGATAAGAGGTTATAAGAACATAAGAACATACTGATCAAAAGAATTTTGCAGCTTTTTTTTTCTCTGGAAAGGATCAGGTGGAGAGGATCTTTTCATTTTGAAGTATTCTGAGATCCAATGTACCTTCTTGTGGAATGGAGATCAAGAACTCCAAGTTCCAATGAGCATTGGGAACTTGTGCATGTGCAAACTGGGAGCAGGTGGCACACATGTAAACGGAACTTGAAGGGTGGAAATCGGAAAAAGAGTTGACTTTCGTGAAGTTTATATTTGTTTGTTCAAAGCCTGTGGGATTCTCTGAGCAAGTTTCTTAAATCTCAAACTTTGTCTACTTTAAACAAAATGTCATTTTTCTCTAACCAGATCTTACCAAAAACCTGGGTCTGTTCCAGGATCATATCGGGGGGATCAGATTTGGGAACCGAGATGTTACTTGCATCAGACTGAACATTCTTGTTTCACAATCTATACAGAAAATAATGGATTTTGTTTATCTTCCCCTTGTATTGAACAGCCATAATATCCTGCTGTGTGAAGATGGCCATGCAGTGGTTGCTGATTTTGGAGGTTTGAATTTTTAACTTGGCTGAAATATTTTGTCCCTTAAGCTTCATTGAATTGAGTGGAGTTTGCTCAACCCGGAAGTTAGGCCCTTAAAATCTCCAATTTCACCCACATTTTCCAATATCAAGTTATGCCCAAATATCCCCCCAGTGCATCCAATCTTTAATCAATGTAAACAGTGAAGACCAAGCCTCTGGTCTGGGATTATAGAAAGACAGGATCAGGACATCACATGAGTGCAGCATCCTACAGCACAGTACGAGGCTAATCCACCCACCGTGTCTGTGCTGGCTCTTTGAAAGTGCTGCCAGTGGCAAAGGTTTGTCCGGATCTCCTCTATTGAACTTCTCTGTTAAATCTCCCTTCCCTGCTTTAAGGAGAACAATCCCAGTTCCTCCCGTCTCTCCACATAACTGGAGTCCATCACCTCTGGAAAAGAATTTCTTCTTTCAGTTTTAAACTTGAAGTTTCAATTCATGTCACCAGATTTTGGATGGAAAGGATGGAGGACAACTGGACGTTTTCCATTCACACCCCATATTTTGTGACCTGTAAGCCACATGTTTCTCGGCATGAATGAGGAAGTTTCATTTGCAAAGTATAAAATATTTGTAATTGATGAGCTTATTTCTCTTTTCTGTTGTTTCATTATTACGTGTATAGCAAGTTTGCAGCTGAAAGATTTACTCTGTTTTCAGAATCCAGATTCCTTCAGTCAATGGATGAAGATAACATGACAAAGCAGCCAGGGGTAGGTGACAAGCCTTCAAATTCTCCTTTACCTCCTGTTGTAGTATGGGTTGTTTAGCTCTTGATACTTGCATATTTAACATGAACCGTTTATTGTTTATATTTGATTAGTTACAAATCCTAGGTTACTGACAAGCATCATGCTTCTCCATGTACGCTCTTGCTGAGTATACCATAAGTCATTGCTTAGTTGGCTAGACAGTTAGTTTGTGATGCAGAGCAACACCGACAGGGTGAGTTCAATTCCCGTACTGGCTGATGTTATTCATGAAAGTCCAGCCTTTGCAACCTTGCCCCATCCTCCCTGAGATGTGGATCCTCAGGTTAAATCACCACCAGTCAGCTCTCCCTCTCAAAGGAGGCTCTCTTCCCACCTGAGATCTAAGATGGAGGGTGGAGGGAAATGGCCCTCAAGTGACCAAGGATTGGCTCCAAAAGGGCCCCAGCTGGGGCAAGTGTGAGTTTCATGCCTTGTCTGCTCAGTGTAAAATCACTGCGAGTTTAAGGTAGGCAAAAACCTGGAGGGATTCCTGTTCCCTCTATTTCCTGCTGCCCTATCTAAAAACCTGCCTGTCGGATAATGTGAAATTCTGGCCTGTGTCTTTGAAAAAACAAAACATCCATTTCTTAATGGTGAAATATTGGAAATGGGATAATGGCTTTGTTACCGTGTCAGGTAGTCATGTGGTGTTGATCTATGTTGAGATGTAATTGATTAATTGTCTGCTCCTTAGAACCTGCGCTGGATGGCTCCTGAAGTGTTTACACAATGTACGCGTTACACCATCAAAGCAGATGTCTTCAGCTACGCTTTGTGTCTCTGGGAGTTACTAACTGGTGAAATCCCCTTTGCCCACCTCAAACCAGGTGAGATAAATTGTGAAGAAAGAAGGGGACAAAAATAAAGAATGAAAGAATGAATGGCTGAAAGAAGTAGTTTTGAAATGTTATCACAGCAATCAGCAATCAGGTGGATGAGCAGATAAACTGTTTGTGGGATCTCGCTGGGTGCAGACTGGTTAGAAAGCTGACTCAGCTTCCGAAAATACATCATTTTCCATAAAGTGCCTTGGGAGGCCCCGAATCCATGAAAGATAATATCGAAATACAAGTTTGTCTTTCTTAATAAAAAAGAAAATAATTTGCTAAATTAAAATAAACAATGCAGGAAGGAACTTAAGAAGGAGTTAGGAGGGCTAAAAGGTGTCAAGAAAATTCCTTGGCAAACAGGATTAAGGAAAATCCTAAGGCGTTTTATACATATGTAAAGAGCAAGAGGGTAGCCAGGGAAAGGGTTGGTCCAATCAAGGATAGTGGAAGAAATCCATGCTTGGAACCAGAAGAAATGGGCAAGATACAAAATGAATATTTTGCCTCAGTATTCACCAAAGAGAGAGACTTGATGGATGAGGAGCCTAGGGTAAGGTGTGTAGATATTCTGGGTCATGTTGATATCAGAAAGGAGGAGGTATTGGGCACCTTAAAAAGCATTAAAGTAGACAAGTCCCCAGGGCCTGATGGGATTTCCCCAGAATACTGATATAAGCAAGGGAGGAAGTTGCTGGGGCCTTGACAGAAATCTTTATATTCTCATTGGCTCCAAGTGAAGTTCTAGAGGACTGGAGGATAGCCAATGTTGTTCCATTGTTTAAGAAGAGCAGCAGGGATAATCCAGGAAATTATAGGCCTTATGTCAGAGGTGGGGAAATTATTAGAAATTCTTAGGGGCAAGATTTACTCACATTTGGAGACAATTGGACTTTTTAGAGATAGCATGGTTTTATGAAGAGGAGGTTGTGCCTCACTAATTTGATCGAATTTTTCAAGGAAGTGACGAAGGTGATAGATGAGGGAAAGGCAGTGGATGTTGTTTACATGGACTTCAGTAAAGCCTTTGACAAGGTACCACATTGTAGACTGATATGAAAGGTGAAGTCAAATGGGATCATAGGAGAGCTGACAAAATGAGTACAGAACTGGCTTGGCCATAAAATGATGTAATATAGGTTGGACTAAAACCTGGTGTTGTCAGACTTTTTACTGTATTGGCCATAAAAGACAGAGGGTAGCAGTAGAGGGGTGCTTTTCTGAATGGAAGACTGTAACTAGCAGAGGATCAGTTCTGGGACCTGTGTTGTTTGTCATATATATAAATTATTTGGAGGAAAATGTAGCTGGTCTGATTAGTGAGTTCACAGAAAATACGAAAATTGGAGTTGCAGATAATGAAGAGGATTGTCTGAGGATGCAGCAATATATAGACTGATTGAAGACTTGGGGAGGGAAATGGCAATTGGAGTTTAATCCAGACAAATATGAGGTAATGCATTTTGGAAGGTCAAGCGCATTTAGGAATTATACAGTAAATGGTAGAACCTTTAGAAGTATCAACAGGCAAAGAGATCTGGGCGTCCATGTCCACCGATCACTGGAAGTGGCAACACAAGTGGATAAAGTAGTCAAGAAGGCATACAGCATGCTCACCTTCATCGGTCAGGGCATTGAGTATAAAAATTGGCAGCTCATGCTGCAGCTGTACAGAATCTTAGTTAGGCCTCATTTAGAATATTGTGTACAATTCTGGTTGCCACACTACCAAAAGGATGTGGATGCTTTGACAAGGGTACAGAAAAGGTTTACTAGGATGTTGCCTGTTAAGGAGGATATAAGCTATGAGAAGAAGTTGGATAAACTCAGTTTGTTCTCACTGTAATGACAGAGGTTGAGGGTGACGTTATAGATGTTTGCAGGATGATGAGGGGCATGGACAGAGTAGATAGATACTCTTTTCTCAGGTAGAAAAGTCAAATACTAGGGGACATAGGTTTAAGATGCATGGGGAAAAGTTTAGAGGAGATGGGCAAGGCAAGTTTTTACACAGAGGGTGGTGGGAGCAGACGATAGCGACATTTAATGGTCAACTAGACAGATGCATGAATAGGATGGGCATGGAAGGGTACGGACTCCATAAGTGCATATGGTTTTATGATCGGCACAGGTTTAGAGGGCCAAAGGGCCTGTTCCTGGGGGATTGAATATAAAAGTAGGGAGGTCTTGCTGCGGCTGTATAGGGCATTGGTGAGGCCGCAGCTGGAGTACTGTGTGCAGTTTTGGGCGCCGTACTTACGCAAGGATATTTTGGCCTTGGAGGGAGTGCAGAGGAGGTTTACTAGGCTGATGCCGGAGTTGAGGGGGTTGAGCTATGAGGAGAGGCTGAATAAACTAGGCTTGTACTCGTTAGAGTTTAGAAGAATGAGGGGAGATCTCATTGAGACGTATAAGATGATGAATGGGATGGATAGGATAGAGGTGGAGAGACTCTTCCCGCTCAAAAAGGATAGTAGGACTAGGAGGCATAGCCTCAAGATAAAGGGGGGGCGGTTTAGAACGGAGTTGAGGAGGAACTTCTTCACTCAAAGGGTGGTGAATCTCTGGAATTCTCCGCCCGTTGAAGTGGTGGAGGCTGCCTCGCTAAATATTTTTAAGACGCGGGTTGATGGGTTTTTGATGAGAGAGGGGATTAAGGGTTATGGGGAGAGGACGGGAATGTGGAACTGAGCCACGACAGATCAGCCATGATCTTATTGAATGGCGGGGCAGGCTCGAAGGGCTAGTTGGCCTACTCCTGCTCCTATTTCTTATGTTCTTATGTTCTTAGTTCTTTGTTGTCAAATTCTATAATTTTTGGAACATTAAGCCAATGTTTAGATTCACTCACATTGTTGCTGTTATTTTCCCAGCTGCTGCTGCTGCTGATATGGCTTATCATCATGTTCGGCCTCCAATTGGATACTCTATACCGAGACCCATCTCATCTCTGCTGATAAGGGGATGGAATGCGTGTCCAGAGGTGAGTGATGGAAACAAGCAGCTGATCCATCTATTGCTGTTCAGTATGATAATCACAGAGTGTGGCAACACCAAAGAAGGACATTCAGCCCATCATGTCTGCTGGCTTTTTGGTAAGATGATACAATTAGCCCAAATTTCATGGTCTTTCCTGCAAATACTTCCCCGTCAAATATTTATCGAATTGTCATTTTGAAAGTTACATTAGAATCTGCTTCCATTGCCCTTTTAGAAGATGCTGAGCACACAATGTGAAAATGCAGTATGTTATTCAGCACCACGAAGTTGTAGAGGAGGTGATAGTGTGGTGTTATTGTCATTGGGCTGTAATCTAGAGAGCCTGGATAATACTCTTGGGGCCTGGGTTCAAATGGCAGATTGTGAAATATTTAATTCAATATAAATCTGGAATTAAAAGTCTAAAAATGATCATGAAACCTTATTGATTATCATTAAAAACCCTTCTTGTTCACTAATGGCCTTAATGGAAGGAAATCTACTCTCTTACCCAGTCTGGCCTACGCATGATTTAAATAATGTCGTGGGGAGATTTAATAGCAGGCTCTAAAAGTATGAGCGGTTTTCATAGTTAAATTGGAAAAAAACTGTTTGCAGTGACAGGAGGGTGGACACAGATGGAAGAGAATCGGGAAAAGAACCAGAGGGTGAGATGAGGGGAATTTATTTGATACAGTGAGTTGTTGTGATCTGGAATGTGCTGCCTGAAAGAAAACAGATTCAATAATAACTTTCAAAAGCAATTGAGAAATATTTCAAAAGAAAAATTTTGCAGAGCTATCTGGAAAAAATAGGCAGGCGGTGCATGGGACTAATTAGACAGCTCTTTAAAAGAGCCAGCATTGGCACAACGGGCAGAATGACATCCTTCATCCACTTCTCCTTTATTATATCATGTGGTTACCAGTATAGTAGAAAACAAACTGAATGGACCACATTGTATTTCTTCTTAAGGATGGCTGAAAGGGAGAAATGGTTTGTTCTCTGTACACATCAGTGTTATGACCTAATTAGTGTTAACATTTAAAGAAAAATTCCAAACAACTAATAATTAATCAACAGAACCACGCTGCGAGATTTTGCATTTTTAAGCCAGAACAGACTTTATTGGATATCAAAAAGAATGAAACAAAATAAGCTTTGTTATAATAATAACATTGTTATACTCTGTACTTATTACAGTGATTAACTATGTATGTTATAACCTCAGTCCTACTTTTTTACGTCCCCCCTCAAGAATCCCCTTATCTTACAAAATCTTTCAGGTTCATTCACTTTTCCTGGATTCAACTCAAACGGTCTATCTTCACTCTCTGGAATTCAGTCTGATGTCTGTCTGGTGTTCCAGCTATTCTCTAAGGTACAAGATTTCATTGGGGTCCTTTCATGAGCTAAAGGACCTTCCAAGTTCTTTACTGACCTCACAACTCCAGATTCCGCAGCTCGAACATGGTCTTCTTTTGATTCCTGTCCAGTGGCAGAACACATCAGAAAACACTGTTGATTTCCAATAGCCCACTGCTATAATCTAAAACTGCAACCAAGCTGATTACTTGCAAACTCCAACTGCAGCACGGTTAACTGCCTTTCACTGTGAAGATTTCTGTAGGTTTCTTTCTTCCTTTAGCTTTTCCCTTTACCAACTTTGACTTATACTGAATACCAGCTCCCAGTTGCAAGTTGTGACATAGATGATAAAACTAGTATTTACTGTACTTCAGGTGTAGGTCTGGCTTTATTGTGTGACTTCCAAGGAATTCCAAGCTACACAAGACCCAAACTTGATATGGTCCCTGAGCTGTTTTTCCAGAAATTAACAAGCCTTGCCTGCTGGCTACGCCCTAACTGAATTGACAGAAATAACTCAAAAACAAAGAATCTTACTAAGCTCCACCTATCTCCATGGCAATGTGAAGCATGGCCTATTCCCGGGTAGAAATGCAAATTAGCTATTTTTAAATTCCAAAGCTTTCCTTAATCCTGGAAAGCTACATGAACAACTTATCCTTTACTGGCATTACTGCAAACATCATGTCTCCAGTTCTTTAGCTAAGTAAGCCCACCTGCTGTTTATGATCTCGCCTTTCTAGCAGTTAACCTTTTAATTCAATTTGGCCCCACCTTTGATGTGTATTAAGCTCCAAGTTTGTTGGAATTGCATTTACTTCAGGGTTACTTATACCAGTTTCTCAACCAAATTTTCTGGAGAGAGAATGGTGACGTGGACAGATAATCCGGAGAGAATTGGAAAATTTGATTGTCCCCCGGAGAGGTAGTGTTTGGTGATTTTCCCCAACCATCGTTGGTGACATCACAATGTTCATGCCTACAAACCTCATTTGAACGGATTTTAATGAATTTTATTTTTTTCAAATATGTCATAATGAAGCACATCATGAGATGCCCACTGCAGCTGACTAGGCCCTAAACTCTGGAATTTATTCTGTAAACATCTCCACCTCACTACCTTCCTCCCTCCTTTCAAGTTGCTCCTTAAAGCCTATCTCTCTGGCCAAGTTTTTGGTCATGATGTGGAGATGCTGGCGTTGGACTGGGGTAAGCACAGCAAGAAGCCTCACAACACCAGGTTAAAGTCCAACAGGTTTATTTGGTAGCAAAAGCCACAAGCTTTCAGAACGCTGCTCCTTCATCAGGTGAATGGGAGTTCTGTTCACAAACAGGACATATAAAGACACAAACTCAATTTACAAGATAATGGTTGGAATGCGAGTCTTCACAGGGAATCAAGTCTTAAAGATACAGACAATGTGAGTGGAGAGAGGGTTAAGCACAGGTTAAAGAGATGTGTATTGTCAATATGAGGTCCCAGTTGAGGCCGTCCTCATGTGTGTGGAACTTGGCTATCAGTTTCTGCCCAACAAATCTGCATTGTCGTGTGTTGCCTTGGAGAACACTTACCTGAAGATCAGAGGCTGAATGCCTATGACTGCTGAAGTGTTCCTCACATGAGGACAGCCTCAACTGGGATCTTGGGTTCATGTCACACTATCTGTAACCCCAACAACTTGCAAAATCTCACTAACTGTCCCAGTTGGAGACGATACACATCTCTTTAACCTGCGCTTAACCCTCTTTCCACTTACATTGTCTGTACCTTTAAGATTTGATAACCTGTAAAGACTCGCATTCCAACTATTATCTTGTAAGTCGAGTTTGTGTCTTTATATGCCCTGTTTGTGAACAGAACTCCCACCCACCTGATGAAGGAGCGGCGCCCTGAAACTTGTGCTACCAGATAAACCTGTTGGACTTTAACCTGGTGTTGTGAGACTTCCTACCAACTTTTTGGTCACATGCTAATACCTTCCTTTTGTAGCTCACTGCCTGACTTTGTTGGATCTCACTGCAATGAAGCACCTTATGACATTATATTATGTTAAAAATGCTCGGAATACAGGTGTGTTATTTTTCTCAATCAGTCTCTTAAATTACACTTCAAAAATACTTCATTGGCTGTGAAGTGCTTCGAGACATCCAATGGTCATGTAGGATACTATAGAAATTTAAGTCTTTTACCTTTGATCTTAGCCCGGCCAATTATCTAATCTTCCGATTGATGGTGTAATCGGACCTGCTACTTGGTCTCTCGGGAATGACCAATCTGATCTTCCTCCTCTGATTGGCCTCATTGTCTGCTCCATCTAATGTGTCCATGTTGTGTTTGAGTGGCAGCGTGCAGTTGCCTATTTGTGGTTCTGCCGTTATCATCGCCTCTTTGGGATTCTCATAGCTGAAAATAACAACATTGGAGTCTTGTTCCTCACTGCCACCTGCTCCCTGTAATGGTGAGGTGAGGGGAGAATTGGCAAGATTGACATTCCCAGACTGTCCTTTGGATGTAATGTTCTCACCATTAATGTGATCTGGGTGGCTGAGTCCACCATAGATGGAGGAGGCTGGGAGGAATGGCAGTTGTTCTGTGGGAAGTAAATGCTGATTTATTACACCTGCTGGTTTAGATGCTCTATCCTCTGTCCTCCCATGTGACCCATCTGGACCGCACATCACAGCCTCTTCTGAAAAGGTTTGACCAGTTGTGTGATCTGTCTCAGATGCTGCTGCTGGCGTTAATGGTTTAGGATTTTCTGGAGGTTTGTCTTCTGTATCTTTCACCTTAACATGCATGTCACTCTCTGCCATTTCTGTGATACTCATTGACCCTCTGTCCTCACATTGCTGCTTTGTTGTTGCACCATTGTCGTCACTCTGTCTACTGGGAGCTGGCTGCCAGTCTCCTTCCCTTTGGAAGGCTTGGTTTGATTCTCGCCATCCTGTGGGCATGTTCTCCAACTTTTCTCCATCACAGGGTCCCCTGCCAGGGGCTCGCCTCAAAGATGGGGCACTCGGTACCTTCATTCTGCCACTCTCACAACTCAAGGCGACCTCCTGTGGTTGGAGGGTGAAGGCAATGGAAGAATTCAGTTCTGCCATTGTCTCTTTATCTTCGTGATCATCAACAGAGGTCCTCGAATTGTTAGAACAATGTGTATCTGTGTCTAAAGATAGCGATGTTGTAATCTTGTGTGTTATATCCAGGGGAGTAGCCTCATGGTTGGATGATTTGTTTGGTGTTTGAAGAAGCCCCTTTGGCAGGGCAGAATCCTGTGATCCAGTGGAAATAATACCAAGAGGGGTTTCAATGGACAGGGGCAATTTGTGGGTTTCAGTGTCAGTCACTGGTGTTGAGGATATTGGTGGCGTTGTTTCTAGATCTGTACACAAATTTCTACTACATTCTTTCACTCTGTCCCTCTTATCAGGTCTTGTGGAGGGACGGGCTTTGTTTTGAATTGGTACTGGTAAACGTTGTCTTGCTGTCTTAGGTGGTTGAAGTTTCTGTAAATTCCCAGTTGTTTTTGTGCTTTGACAGGCAGGAGGTTTTCTCAAGGACTTTCCCTTTTTATGGGTTTCTTTTAATCCCGTCTTTGTCTTGATCTGCTTTTTCATCTTTAAGCGTCCCTTAACATCTGCACCTTCATCTGGGTGGATCTTATCAAGTTTAGTGGGATGTAAGATAAATTTCACCATCAGTACATTCACTGATGTTCTGGGTGGAATCACTCTCCTGGATTTGCTATCGATAGATGTCAGCTTCATATCCAATCTCTTCCTGCTCTCATTGCTTCGCTTCTGAGAAGTGAGGGGTCTGAACCAAGGCTTTTCCTCCACTGGGAACCCTCGATCCTTCTCCATACTCTCTACACTTGCACAAGCCTCTCTTCCTTCTCTTTGTGCTTTACACCGTGCTCCAGGAGAGTGTGGTAATTTTGCATCAATAAAGCCTGGCAAGTCAAACGTGACAGTCTTTGGCCTTTGAGTCCTTTTACCTTCCCAAGTGTTCCCAAAAATGTCAATTTGGTCAATGAAGTGACTGTCTCTACAGCTTGACTTGTCCATCATGTGTGACCTTGGTGGTTCCTCCCTAAGCAAATCCTGAGGGGTACTGTTCTTCTTGTGCGTTGCAAAGACCAGAATATCACGCTGCAATGCTGCACTAATATTCTGTTTAACATTTCCAACCAAGTGTTCAACTCTCACCTTTGGTCTGACCTTCTTGTCCATTTGTGTTGGAATTCTGTTGCTATGGCAAAGAAGTTGGTGATGGTTCTTATGGTTCCCGAAGAAGTCACTTCCTGGTCGCAGCTCAACATTCCGAATTCTGCCTGGGGGAAAGGGATGCTTCCTGATCCCATAACGCGGTTCAGTGACTGGAGTGACTCTGTCAATCTGTGATTGGACGTTGCTGAGCAGTGAACTCGGGAAGTACCTACATTGTGATTTCGCTTGTGTAACGGCCTGGTCCGGACTGACATTCCTTGTTTTTAGTCCCCACTTAACAGATCTCTTTCCCAGATTATATATCCCAGTAGGACCTTTCGACAGGGCGTAACTGTTGCCTGAGCTTTCATTTCCAACTCGAAAACCTTCTGTGGAACCTGTCCAACCATCAGATGGAACAGTATTAATATTACCACCTGCTGGAGGTTTCTAGAATTCTTCAAAGATGCTTATTTTCTTTTAATTGTTTCACATTGACGACACACATAACAACAATTTGTCAACTTTCCTGTAGGAAAATATCCCGAGATACTTCAGTGTAATCCTGAGCATAATTAAGCCCCTTCAGATGTTGTACCATGTTAAGTGTGCTATATAAATGCCAGTTGTTAATGTAATCAGACAGAATTTGACTCTGTGTCATCTAAAGGATATTCAGGTAGGTGGCGATAGTTATAGTCAAAGAGGTCAGTTTTAAGGAGTACAGGAAGAGAGAGGCGGAGAAGTTTAGGAAAGAAATTTCAGAGCTAAAGCCCCAGCTGCGAATGGTAGAATTCAGGAACTGGAAGATGTCCAAGAAAACTGGGATGCAATAGGATGGAAGTTATGACATAATTGTATGAAATTTAAATCAAAGCCCATTTGGAGTAATTGTGTTCAGTTCTGGGCATTGCATCTCAGGAAGGAAATATTGGCTTTGTAGGGAAAGCATTCAACTTGATTGCTACCCCTCCCACAAACATTCAATCCCCCCAACACCGATGAACAGTGGCAGCAGTGTGTACCATCTACAAGATGCACTGCAGAAACTCACCAAAATTCCTTAGATAGCACCTTCCGAACCCACAACTGCTACCATCTAGATGGACAAGAGCAGCAGACACCTGGGAACAAAACCACTTTGAAGTTCCCCTCCAAGCCACTCACCATCCTGACCTGGAAATATATCACCGTTCCTTCATTGTCGCTGGGTCAAAACCTGGAATTCCCTCCCTAACAGCACTGAGGGTGTACCTACACCTCAGGAATTGCAGTGGTTCAAGAAGGCAGCTCACCACCACCTTCTCAAGATCAGCTAGGGATGGGCAATAAACGCTGGCCAGTCAGTGATGCCTACGCCCCATGACTAATTTTTTTAAAAAATCACCAGACACTGGGGCTAAAAGGGTTAAATTTGAAGGATAGCTTGTATAGACTGGACTTGTACTCCCTTAAGTATAGAAAATGGATGGAGTTTCTGATTGAGGTGTTTGAGTATTTGATAAGGAATTGGAGAGAAATAAGAAAGTTTTTGGACAGAATGTAAGGAATTACATTTAAGGCAGGTTGTTCATAGCTGCAGGGATGTTGTTTCCTCTGATTGGGCGGGTATCGAACAAGGATACAGAGTAGATCATTTAGAACAGAGGTGAGGAGAAACTCCTTCATTCAGAGGGTGGTGAACCTGTGGAATTCTCTACCGAGGAAAGCTATGGGGCCAAGTTACTGAATTTATTACAGAAAGAAATAGCTTTCTACACTCTAAAGCCATCAAAAGATATGAAGTGAGCGCAGAAGTGCTGAGATAGAGGGTCAGCAAGAGTCATATTGAATGATGGAGCAGGTTTGAAGAGCCGAATGGCCTACTCCACCTATTTTCGACATTTCAGTGTTTCAGAGTGATATCAGGAAGCATTCATTCACACATAACTGAGTGGAAATCTGAATCTCACTCCCTTAAAAAGCTGTTGATGATGGGGTTCAGTAGAAAATTGTAAAAACTGGCACTGATGGATTTTTGGTGGGTAAGATAAGGTGACAGAATCAAACTGTGTGGATGGAGTTAAGATACAGATTGATGATGGTCTAATAGAATGGCAGAACAGGTTTGAGTGAATGATGCCATGTGCCCAATTCACACAAATTACTAAAATACGGGTTCTTTCCTGAATTTTATTTCAGAAAAGAAACTCTCTTTTCATTTAAAATGGCTCACCTTGATTGGATCTCTTCACTTGGTGGGGCATTTTTCGCTTCATACCCCAGTGATTCTCACCTTCAACCCCTCTCATTGTCCCTGCAGTGCTGATTTTAGCTGCTAATCTCCTGATTTTACGGTTAGGGAGCATTGTCCTGAATGTGTGCACCAGCCCGCAGTCCTGGCACAGAAAGTATTCCTCGATCTGATTCCTGGAATGATTATATAGGCCGAAGCATTGTTGGTGAAACCTCTCCTTGTTGCTTGTTCTCCTGGATTTAGGGTTAAGTGTGTCCTGCTGTAAGCTCCTAGGATCCCTCACAGAACCCACGGTTGACAAGGCTTTTACCTCATGGTCATGAGTACAGTGACAGCAAGGCACCATCTTGAAAACACTTTCTGTTTTGTGATTAGATCCTGCCCCAGGCACTTGGCAAGTTCTCTGTCTCGGTTCCATTTGGCGATAACATTTCTTGTACAGGAGAGTTGCTATTGCGACTGTGAGACCCACAGCTCCTGCAATTGGTCACAATATGAGGTTACAAGGAGTTTAGACAAAAATATAACATCTGAAAGACATGGAAATACGGTATGGCTGACACCTTAAAAATATGCCAGCTAAATATTAAGGGGTGCTTTACAGGAACAGAGAGTTTTAGAGTTTATTTATTAGTGTCACAAGTGTGCTTACATTAACACACTGCAAAGAAGTTACTGTGAAAATCCCCTAGTTGTCACACTCTGGCACCTGTTCGGGTACACTGAGGGAGAATTTAGCATGGCCAATGCACCCTAACCAGCACATCTTTCGGACTATGGGAGGAAACCGAACCACACCAAGATCTAGATTGTTAATATGTATCAGGAAAAGCAAGGGTCCCAATACCGACCCTTGGGGAGTTCCACTACATGTTTGCCTAGAGCCCGAAAAATATCCATCGACCATGACTCTCTGCTTCCTATTGTTTGCCAATTTTGTAATCACGTTGGGGGATCTTTTATCTGGCAGCGCAGGCTCATTGGGCCGAAGGGCCTGTTTCCCGTGCTGTGTTGTTCTTTGTTCTTTATTCCATGAGCTATATATTTTTTAAATTTGTTCGTAGGACATGGGTATCGCTGGCTGCCCAGCATTCACTGCCCATCCCTAACTGCCAAAGGGCAGTTGGAAATCAACCATATTGCTGTGGCTCTGGAGTCACGTGCAGCCCAGACAGGGTAAGGATGGCAGATTTCCTTCCATAAAGGACATAAGTGAACTACATAGAACATTACAGCGCAGAACAGGCCCTTCGGCCCACGATGTTGCGCCGACCAGCTTTTTAAAAAAAAAACAACACTAACCCACTAATCTAAACCAATCCCATTTCGTCCATAAACCTATCCACAGATCTCTTAAACGCCCCCAAACTAGGCGCATTTACAACTGCAGCTGGCAGGGCATTCCAGTCCCTCACCACCCTCTGGGTAAAGAACCTACCCCTGACATCCGTCCTATAACTACCCCCCCTTAATTTAAAGCCGTGCCCCCTCGTGCTAGCTTTCTCCATCCTAGGAAAAAGGCTATCACTATCCACCCTGTCTAAACCTCTAATCATCTTATATGTTTCAATAAGGTCCCCTCTTAGCCGCCTTCTTTCCAGCGAAAACAACCCCAAATCTCTCAGTCTCTCCTCATAGGATCTCCCCTCCATACCAGGCAACATCCTGGTAAACCTCCTCTGCACCCTCTCCAAAGCCTCTACATCCTTCCTGTAATGTGGGGACCAGAACTGCACACAATACTCCAAGTGCGGCCGCACCAGAGTTGTGTACAGTTGCATCATGACGCTGCGACTCCTAAATTCAATCCCCCACCAATAAACGCCAAGACACCGTATGCCTTCTTAACAACCTTATCTACTTGATTCCCAACTTTCAGGGATCTATGTACACATACACCTAGATCCCTCTGCTCCTCCACACTATTCAAAGTCCTCCCGTTAGCCCTATACTCAACACATCTGTTATTCCTACCGAAATGAATTACCTCACACTTCTCCGCATTAAACTCCATCCGCCACCTCGCGGCCCAGCTCTGCAACCTGTCCAAGTCTTCCTGCAAACTATGACACCCTTCCTCTCAATCTACCACACCTCTGACTTTGGTGTCATCAGCAAACTTACTAATCCACCCAACTATACCCTCATCCAGATCATTAATAAAAATTACAAACAGCAGTGGCCCCAAAACAGATCCCTGAGGCACACCACTCGTAACTAAACTCCATGACAAATATTTACCATCAACCACCACCCTCTGTCTCCTATCTGCTAGCCAATTCCTGATCCAATTACCTAGATCACCCCCAATCCCATACATCTGCATTTTCTGCAGAAGCCTACCATGGTGAACCTTATGAAACGCCTTACTAAAATCCATATACACCACGTCAACTGCCTTACCCCTATCCACCTCTTTGGTCACTTTCTCAAAGAACTCGATAAGGTTAGTAAGACACGACCTACCCGCTACAAAACCATGCTGACTGTCTCTAATCAATTCATTACTCTCCAAATAACTATAAATCCTGTCTCTAATAATCCTTTCCAAAACCTTACCCACCACAGAAGTAAGACTCACCGGTCTATAATTCCCAGGGAAGTCTCTTCTCCCCTTCTTAAACAATGGGACAACATTTGCTGTCCTCCAATCTTCCGGTACTATACCAGAGACCAACGACGACCTGAAGATCAGAGCCAGAGGCTCCGCAATCACCTCTCTTGCCTCCCAGAGAATCCTAGGGTAAATCCCATCCGGACCAGGGGACTTATCTATTTTCAAACCCTCTAAAATATCCAGCACATCCCCCGTATCAACTGCAATACTATCTATTTTACACCCCTGCACCCCAGTGTCCTCCTCAGCTACATTCATGTCCCCTTGCGTGAACACCGAAGAGAAATATTGGTTCAACGCCTCTCCAATCTCCTCCGGTTCCACACACAACTTCCCTCTACTGTCTGTAACTGGCCCTAATCTTGCCCTAACCAACCTTCTGTTCTTGACATACCTGTAAAACGCCTTAGGGTTCTCCTTAATCCTATCAGCCAAAGTCATCTCATGTCCTCTTTTAGCCCTTCTTAACTCCCTCTTCAACTCCCTCCTAGCCAATCTAAAACTTTCTAATGCACTACCTGAGCCCTCAAGCCTCATCCGAACATAAGCCTCCTTTTTCTCCCTAACCAACGAATCAACTTTTTTAGTGCACCACGGTTCCCTGGGCCTACCAAATCCTCCTTGCCTGACAGGGATATACCTATCACAGACCCGCAGTAGCTGCTCCTTGAAAAATCTCCACATCTCGGACGTTCCCAGTCCCTGTAATCTCCTAGTCCAACCAATGCTTCCTAATTCTCTCCTAATAGCCTCATAATTACCCTTCCCCCAGCTGAAACTACTGACCCGAGGTTCATGCCTATCCCTTTCCATCACTAAGGTGAACGTAATCGAATTGTGGTCACTATCCCCAAAATGCACACCAACTTCCAAGTCTAGCACCTGGTCTGGCTCATTACCCAGCACCAAATCCAATATAGCCTCACCTCTAGTCGGCCTATCTACATACTGAGTCAAAAAACCTTCCTGCACACTTTGAACAAAAACTGACCCCTCTAACGAGCTAGAGCTATAGCAATTCCAATCAACATGAGTAAAGTTAAAGTCCCCCATAACAATTACCCTATTACTTTCACTCCTAACAAGGATCGTCTCCGCAATCCTTTCCTCAACCTCTCTAGAACTTTTTGGAGGTCTATAAAAGACTCCCAACAGGGTGACCTCTCCTCTCCTATTTCTAATCTCCGCCCATACTACCTCAACAGACAAGTCCTCATTAAAGTTCCTCTCTGACACTGTGATACAGTCCTTGACCAATAATGCTACCCCACCCCCCCTTCTACCTCCTTCTCTACTCCGACTAAAGCATTTGTACCCCGGGACCTGCAACATCCATTCCTGACCCTGCTCTATCCAAGTCTCTGAAATGGCCACAACATCAAAGTCCCAGGTACTGGTCCACGCTGCAAGTTCATCCACTTTATTGCGAATACTCCTCGCATTAAAGTATGCGCATTTCAAACCCTGCTCCGCCCCACCCCCACAATGCCGTGCATTGCAGTCCCCATCTATGCCCCCCTCACTTTCACCCCCTCTACTCAGGATCCCACCCCCCCTCTGAATCAGTTTAAACCACTCCACATAGCCTTCACAAATTTACCCCCCAGGATATTTGTTCCCCTCTGGTTCAGGTGTAGCCCATCCCTCTTATAGAGGTCCCACCTTCCCCAGAACGAGCCCCAATTGCTCAAGTACTTGAACCCCTCCCTCCTGCACCATCCCCTCAGCCACGAGTTCAAACTTTCCCTCTCTCTATTCCTCTCTAAACTATCCCATGGCACAGGGAAGAGTCCAGAGATAACCACTCTGTCTGACTTGGCCTTTAGCTTCCACCCCAACTCCATGAATCTCTGCTTAATATCCCCTTCCCTTAGCCTCCCTATATCATGCGTCCCCACATGAATTATAACTTGGGGTTGATCTCCCTCTCCCCTGAGAGTCTTGAATATCCTCTCTGATACATCCCGGACCCCAGCCCCTGGTAGGCAACACACCAGCCCTGAGTCCCTATCATTGTTACCGACTCTCCTATCCGTCCCTTTAACGGTGGAGTCCCCAATCACAAGTCCCAATCTTTTGCAACCCCTAACCACCTGAGCTTTTACAATAGGCTCATCCCCAGAGACCTGCTCCCTTTGGCTATCCCCAGTTGAATCATCCTCAACTAGATGGGTTTTTCCAACAATCGACAATGGTTTCACAGCAACCAGTACATTCTTAATTCCAGATATTCCAGATATCTTTTCTCACAAGCCTGTCGTGTAGCACTGCCTTTTGACAGTCTATATACACCACATCAACAGCATTACCCTCATCAAAGAGAAGCAGTGGTGTAGTGGTATTGTCACTGGACTAGTAATCCAGAGACATGGATAATACTCTGGGAATCTGCATTCAGATCTCACCAAAGAGGAAGAAGATGATGGAATTTGAATTCAATGAAGATCTCTAATTAAAGTCTAATGGTGACCGTGAAGCCATTGTCGTAAAAACCCTTCTGGTTCTTTGAGGCCCTTTAGGGAAGGAAATTTGCCATCCTTACCCAGTCTAGCCGGAATGTGACTCCAGATACACAACAATCCTGAAATGGTCTGGCAAGCCACTACATTGAAGGGCAATTAGGGATGGGTGATAAATGCTGGCCCAGGTAATTCTGCCTTTTATTTCAAGGGGGCTGGAGTGTTAATGTAAAGAGATGTTGTTGCAACTTTACAAGTTACCAATGAGGCCACATTTAGAATACTTTGTATAGTTTTGGTCCCCTTATTTAAGGAAAGAAATATGATCATTGGAGACAGTACGGAGGAGGTTGACTAGATGATCCCAGGTGTGGAGGATTAGTATTCTTTGTGGTTCAGAAGAATGAGAGGTGATATCATTGAAACATATAAGATTCGTAGGGGTAAATGTTGGGAGGATGTTTCCACTCATGGGAGTGTAAAACCAAAAGGCTTGGTCACAGAATAAGGGAGTGCTCATTTCAGATGGATTTGAGGAAGAATTTCTTCGCTCAGAGTGGTGAATCTTTGAAACTCTTTATCCCAGGGAGCTCTGGAGACGTGGAACATTTCCAAGGCTGAAATCGATAGTTTTTAATCAGACGGGTATTAATGATTACAGAGACATGGAAAGAAAGTGGACTGAGCGAGCATCAGATCAGCCATGATCTTATTAAATTGTAGAGCAGGCTCTGAGAGCTGAATGGCCTATTCCTGTTGTTCTTTGTTCTAAATAAGAAAGAAAATTACAGCGCAGGAACAGGCCCTTCGGCCCTCCAAGCCTGCACCAACCATGCTGCCCGACTGAATTAAAACCCGCTAAGCTTCTGGGGACTATTCCCATCTCATTCATGTATTTGTCAAGATGCCCCTTAAAATTCACTACCGTATCTGCTTCCACTACCTCCCCCGGCAACGAGCTCCAGGCACCCACCACCCTCTGTGTAAAAAATCTGTCTCGTACATCTCTTTTAAAACTTGCCCCTCGCACCTTAAACCTGTGCCCCCTAGTAATTGACTCTTCCACCCTGAGAAAAAGCTTCTGACTATCCATTCTGTCCATGCCTCTCATAATCTTGTAGACTTCTATTAGATCTCCCCTCAACCTCAGTCGTTCCAGTGAGAACAAACCAAGTTTCTCCAACCTCTCCTCATAGTTAATGCCCTCCATACCAGGAAACATTCTGGTAAATATCTTCTGTACCCTCTCCAAAGCCTCCACATCCTTCTGGTCGTGTGGTCACCAGAATTGAACACTATATTCCAAGTGTGGCCTCACTAAGGTTCTATAAATCATCAACATGACTTGCCAATTTTTAAACTCAATACCCAGCTGATGAAGACGGGGCGGAGAAGTGGCAGATGGACTTCAACCCGGATAAATGTGTAGTGGTACATTTTGGCAGATCAAATGGGATGAAGGAATATAATATTAAGGATAAGACTCTTCGCAGTGTGGAAGATCAGAAGGATCTTGGGGTCCAGGTTCATAGGTCTCTCAAATCAGCTTCGCAGGCAGAGGATGTGGTTAAGAAGGTGTATCATGTACTGGCCTTCATCAATCGAGAAATTGAGTTTAGGAGTTGGGAGATAATGCTGCAGATTTATAAGAGCCTTATCAGACCCCACTTGGAATACTGTGCTCAGCTCTGGTCGCCTCATTACAGGAAGGATGTGGAAGCCACTGAAAGGGTGCAGAGGAGATTTATAGGGATGTTGCCTGGATTGGGTAGCATGTCTTATGAGGATAGGTTGAGGGAGCTCGGTCTTTTCTCCCTGGAGAGACGAAGGGTGAGAGGCGACCTGATAGAGGTTTATAAGATGTTGAGAAGTATTGATCGAGTGGATTCTCAGAGGCATTTTCCCAGGGCTGAAATGGCTGCCACAAGAGGACACAGGTTTAAGGTGCTGGGGAGTAGGTACAGAGGAGATGTCAGGGGTAAGTTTTTCACTCAGAGGGTGGTGGGTGAGTGGAATTGGCTGCCATCGGTGGTGGTGGCAAAATCGATAGGGTCTTTTCAGAGACTACTGGATGAGTACATGGGACTTAATAGGATTGAGGGTTATAGGTAAGCCTAGTAGGTTGAGATATGATCAGCGCAACTTGTGGGCTGAAGGGCCTGTTTGTGCTGTAGTTTTTCTATGTTCTATGTTCTAAGTCCCTCATGTCTGAGAACATTCCAGTAAATCTCCTCTGCACCCTCTCCAACACCCTGATATCCTTCCTAAATTGCAGTTCTCAAAATTGAGACACAATCCTTGAACTGAAGATTAACTAAAATAAAGATTATTTATTAGTCACAAGCAAGGTTTACATTAACACTGCAATGAAGCTACTGTGAAAATCCGCTCGTCGCCACACTGCAGTGCCTGTTCAGGTCAATGCACCCTAACCAACACGTCTTTCAGAATGTGGGACGAAACCGGAGCACCCGGAGGAACCCAAACAGACATGGGGTGAATGCGCAAACTCCACACAGACAGTGACCCAAGCTGGGAATTGAATCCAGGTCCCTGGCCCTGTGAAGCAGCTGTGCTACTGTGCCACCCTGCTAAGGATTTCTTTAAATAAAAACTTCCTTACTTTATTGATGAGCCTGTCCTCCACCATTAAACATTTCTTCATTTATACTCCAAGTCTCTCTATTCCTCCGTTCCCTTTCCAATGGTCCTGTTTAATTTACTGTGCCGCTCCTCATTTTCCTACCAAAATGAATCACTTCATACCTCTTTATACCAAAGGAAAATTGAGCCAGTCACATGCCTGACGTTTAATGTGATATGAAAAAGTGTGGATGCCCAAATCTGAGAACTGAAACTTGGTGAACAAATGAACATTTGTACAAATACAACAATGAGGAACAGGAGAAGGCCATTCACCCCCAACCCCCCCAAACCTGCTTTGCCATTCAACAAGATCATGGCTGATCTGATTAGCACTGGTGGTTAGTACTGCTGCCTCACAGCGCCAGGAACCCAGGTTCAATTCCAACCTCGAGTCACTATCTGTGTGAAGTTTGCACATTCTCCCCATGACTGTGCGGGTTTCCTCTGGGTCCTCCGGTTTTTTCCCACAGTCCAAAAATGTGTGGGTTAGGTTGATTGGTCATTTTAAATTGACCATAGTGTCAGGGAGATTAGCAGAGTAGATGTGTGGGGTTACAGAAATAGGACCTGGGTTGGATGTGATCGGTACAGACTCAATGGGCTGAATGGCCTCCTTCTGTACAAGATTCCATGATTGTGGCATTAACTTTCCTGCCTATCTCTGATAGCCTTTGATTTTCTTTTCGATCTAGAATCTATCTCCCTATGCCTTAAAAATATTCACTGACTTTTCTTCCACTGCTGTCTGGGAAAGAGAATTGACAAAAGTTTTTTTTATATAGACTGAAATGATTTGTTCATTACCTGCAAAACAGAATACTGCGACTAAAACAACATCTCGCACATGATGCCTGTAATTTTCACTCGGCACTAGAACTGTGGCATTTTGGGGTTGAGATACACAGTTAGTGCCTGTTAGCTGCAGAACAGTCTGAAGCTCCGAATTCTCAGTTCTCTCGCAGACCAGTTCTTTGGCATTTCTTAAAGTCCGATCAGGGCTGGTAATGAAGCTTCTCAGAAACAGGGTCAGTTCCTGCAGCTGGCAGGTACAGTTCCAGTGATTGAGGTCCAGGTTTAGTACTGAAAGCTTCGACAAGTGTGAGAATGAGTCGGCCATTCCCGATAGCTTGTTCCTTGAGAGATCCAGCCACCTCAGACCATTGAGTCCTCGGAAAGCATGCTTGTCAATGTAACCAATGGAGTTGTTGGAGAGATCTAGCACTTGGAGGTTTTGAAGAGTCGACGTTGTGAATGCATCTGCTTCGAGTTTGGTGATGTGATTCCTGCTCAGGTTTAGAGAACCCAGCTGAGTCAGGTTGCTGAACCAGGCCCTGTTGATTTGGCTAATGTCATTGTTGCTCAGTTGAAGTCTTTCTAGATGAGGGAGCCCAGTAAAAGTAAATTCCATGATGGTCTCACTTGTGATTTGATTCTGATCAAGCAGCAGGGTTCTGAGGCCAGAAAGCCCATGAAAACAATCCTCACTAATGTCCACAATTCCATTGTTACTCAGCTTCAACAAGGTCAAGGAGGACAGATTAGCCAAGCTGAGTTTCTCTATGGAAGGGATGATACCATCGGTAAGTAGCAAGGCCTTTGTGGTTCGGGGAACAGCTGCAACAACACAACATGCATTATAGAGATTTCAAAAGCTCAGATGTAGAGTGATTGTTTAAATTCAATGGACCATTAAACTAACTCCTCTTTCTGTGGAATCATAGTGCACAAAAAGCGATATTTACCCTGTCATGTTTGTGCTAGCTCTTTAAGTAACTTATCCAATTATATCCACTGCCCTGGTTCTTACCCTGTAGCCCTATAACTTTCCTCCTTTTCCCCCTATCCAATTCCCTTTTGAAAGTTATTGTTGAATCTGTTCCCTCCGCCCTTTCAGGCAGCGCATTCCAGATCACAATTCTCTAGCATCTACTCAGTCTGGTGGTGAGCATATTAATGTGATCAGGGAGAGATTGCTCAGACCTCGGCCTCGTGAGGAGGTGGATTTGGCAGAATTGGTAAAATCGATGATCTGGAAGCAGTGAGGAGAGCAGCTGGTGTTCCAAGTTGTATTGTCACAAACAGGTCCACTTGCTGCTCCTGGTTCCACACAAGAATGAGGAGGGGTTTCTTTCTAATAAGTCTTATGTGTGGGTCCAATATGAGACGATAAAATGTAGGGGGTGTTCATAGAATCTCTACAGAAATAGGCCATTTGGTCCATTGAGTCTGTGCCAACTCACTGAAAGAGCACCTTACCCAGCCACACACCCCCCACCCCCCCCAATAACCCCAAACACTTACCATGGCTAATCCATCTGACCTACACATCTTTGGACCGTGGGGGGAAACCGGAGCACCCAAAGGAAACCCATGTAGATGTGGGAGAGTGTGCAAACTCCACACAGTGAACCAGGGTCGGAACGAGAACTGAGTTATGCACTGCTCTAATTGCCACCAATGGTTCTAATGTAACTAAAATGGAAGATATCAGAGTACTTCCTGATGAGAACATAAGAACATAAGAAATAGGAGCAGGAGTAGGCCATTCTTTACCCAGAGGGTGGTGAGGGACCGGAATGCCCTGCCAGCTGCAGTTGTAAATGCGCCTAGTTTGGGGGCGTTTAAGAGATCTGTGGATAGGTTTATGGACGAAATGGGATTGGTTTAGATTAGTGGGTTAGTGTTGTTTTTTTTTTAAAAGCTGGTCGGCGCAACATCATGGGCCGAAGGGCCTGTTCTGCACTGTAATGTTCTATGTTCTATGTTCTATCAGCCCTTCGAGCCTGCCCCGCCATTCAATAAGATCATGGCTGATCTGTCGTGGCTCAGTTCCACATTCCCGCCCTCTCCCCATAACCCTTAATCCCCTCTCTTATCAAAAACCCATCAACCCGTGTCTTAAAAATATTTAGCGAGGCAGCCTCCACCACTTCAACGGGCAGAGAATTCCAGAGATTCACCACCCTTTGAGTGAAGAAGTTCTTCCTCAACTCCGTTCTAAACCGCCCCCCCTTTATCTTGAGGCTGTGCCCCCTAGTCCTACTGTCCTTTCTGAGCAGGAAGAGTCTCTCCACCCCTATCCTATCCATCCCATTCATCATTTTATACGTCTCAATGAGAACATCTGCCAGCTTCTGCCTCGCCACTTTGGGAGCTTAATATGCCGTTTAGCTCCGGAACAATCCAGCGGACAGTGGTCTGAGTTTCAAGAAGAGATATGAACAAACCTGGGAAGTATGTTAGACTCTGACAGACGGTTATGTTTTCTGTACACTCCATGCAGGAGGGCGGGCAACCAGAGCAGGTGACAGGTCGCAATGAAATGGAGAAAATTGCTGAAATCAGTGTCAAGTTTCCTGGAAGAACAAAGTACAAATTTTTAATTAGTCTTTTCTTCAGACCATGCTAAAAGTTTGATTTGGTTAAACATTTTCCCTTAACTCTCGCGGAGTCTTGAAGAATATATCTACCAGACTGTACCTGTGCTGAGGGAAATAACAAGAGGGAAAAAAATATTTAAACCTTGTTCTCACCAATCTAAATGCTGCAGATGTATCTGTCCATGACAGTAAGAGTGACCACTGGACTGTCCATGTGGAGACAAAGTCCCGTCTTCACGTTGGGAATACCGTACACTGTGTTGGGTGGCACAATCACCGTGCTAAGTGGGATAGATTTCAAACAGAACTAGCAACTCAGGTCTGGACATCTATGAGCGTTATGGGCCATCAGCAGCAGTAACCTCCTGGCCTGGCTTATCTCCCACTTTACCATTACTATCAAGCCGGGGCGGGGTGGGGGGTGTGGGGGCGGGGAGTCAACCCTGGTTCAATAGAGAGTGCAGGAGGGCATGCCAGGAGCAGCACCAGGCATACCAAAAATGAGGTGTCAACCTGCTGAAGCCACAAAACAGGATTACTTATATACCAAACAGCATAAACAGAAAGTAATGCTGCCATCAAGCGAAAACTTCTGCCTATCATACTACTGAGTAAATTTCAGTGCTGGTGTGGAGCCAGGTTTGTGAGCTGTACATTCTAATGATTAGCAAATCATATCTAACAGCACGTCCCTTCAACAATTCTCAATAGGCAGCATACCGATTGTACTCAACTAATCCATGCTCGCAAAACCCATAACATAATGTCCAACATCAGATGTGAGTCCACGATTGGACAACACTCGCTGAACAATCCCAAGTTTGCTACAAATTACGTAAACAATCAATTTAAGATTATCCATCCAATTTCACCACTTCTCTGCCTTCCCTGCCCTCCTTGCCTTCCTTCTCCTCCATCTCCTGCCTCCCCCCAAATCCTTGTCTCTACGCCTCCTTCATCCTCTTTCCCCCTTCCCACTCTAGTCCGTCCACAGGGATATTTTCAGTGCTCTGAAATCCCTGACCCAATAGCAAAGTTAGTACGTTGAGAAGACCCATTGCTAAATGATTACATCCCTCATGCCTACAATGCAGAAGTCAGGGAAATCATAGAAGTTCAAGACTTGTGGCCATTGGGCACGCGGGAAGTAGCATTGCAATTGATTGGATGGTCTTAATCTTTGTGTCTTGTAGTTGGATCTGATTTGATTTGATTTATTATTGTCACATGTATTAATGTACAGTGAAAGTATTGTTTCTTGCATGCTATACAGAGAAAGCATACCGTTCATAGAGACGGAAACGAGAGAGTGCAGAATGTAGTGTTACAGTCATAGCTAGAGTGTAGAAAAGGATCAACTTAATGCAAGGTAAGTCCATTCAAAAGTCTGACAGCAGCAGGGAAGAAGCTGTTCTTGAGTCAATTGGTACGTGACCTCAGACTTTTGTATCTTTTTTCCCAATGGAAGAAGGTGGAAGAGAGAATGTCCAGGGTGCGTGGCTGCTTTGCCGTGGCAGTGGGGAGTGTAGACAGAGTCAATGGATGGGAGGCTGGTTTGTGTGATGGACTGGGCTTCTTTTGCGACCTTTTGTAGTTTGTTGTGGTCTTGAGCAGAGCAGGAGCCCATACCAAGCTGTGATACAACCAGAAAGAATGCTTTCTATGGTGCATCTGATTTATTTTTGAGGATAGGCCTTGGAAGGATCCGGGGTCTGGCACATGGTGGAGGTAGGGTGTTTAAGTTGGTGGTTTACAGAGCGGAATAGAAACCCGGGCTGATCATTGTGTTTCATGATGACCCCAGAATTGTGACAATTCTGGGTGAAAGAGAGCAGGAGCAGCTCAAATGCTTTATGTGAGCCAAGTAGTTATGGCTAACGCTGTATCTGTCATAAATGTGCCTGGTGGTAGAGACAGGAACCTTCACAGACTTGAGAAGCATTGAGATGAGCTCTTAAAACACCATATCATACTAGGATATGAATGTTCAACAACCTCTTCTGGACCTCACTATAATTAAGAAAGCCCACCAACACCTCTATTTTCTCAGAAGACTAAGGAAATTTGGCATGTCAGCTAAAACTCTCATTAACTTTTACAGATGCACCATAGAAAACATTCTTTCTGGTTGTATCACAGCTTGGCATGGTTCCTGCTCTGACCAAGACCACAAGAAACTACAAAAGGTCAAGGATAAAGCCCAGTCCATCACACAAACCAGCCTCCCATCCATTGACTCTGTCTACACTTCCGGCTGCCTCGGAAAAGTAGCCAGCATAATTAAAGGCCCCATGCACTCCTAACGTTCTCTCTCCCACCTTCCTCCATCGGGAAAAACATACAAAAGTCAGAGACATGTACCAAACGACTCAAGAACAGCTTCTTCCCTGCGGCTGTCAGACATTTGAATGGACTTACTTCGCATTAAGTTGATCTTTCTCTACTTCCTAGCTATGACTGTGACACTACATTCTGCACTCTCACCTTTCCTTATCTATGAATGGTATGCTTTGTCTGTACACTGTGCAAGAACTAATACTTTTCAGTATATACTAATACAAGAAGTGACGAAAATGATTGTTGAGGGTAGAGCAGTGGGTGTTGTCCATTTGGCCTTTGACAAGGTCCCTCATGGCAGACTGGTGCAGAAGGTGAAGTTGCATGGGATCAGAGGTGAGCTGGCAAGTTGGATACAAAACTGGCTCGGTCAAAGGAGACAGAGGGTAGCAGTGGAAGGGTGCGTTTCTGAATGGAGGGCTGTACTGGGATCTTTGCTGTTTGTAATAAATATAAATGATTTGGAAGAAAATGTAAGAAAAGAAATGGATTGATTAGTAAGTTGTAGACGACACAAAGGATGGTGGATTTGCGGATAGTGATGAGGACCATCAGAGGATACAGATCAGTTGAAGACTTGGTGAAGAGATGGCAGATGGAGTTAAATCTGGACAAATGTGAGGTAATGCATTTTGGAAGGTCACTCCACACAGACAGTGACTCAAGCCCAGAACTGAATCCAGGTCCCTGGAGCTGTGAGGTAGCAGTGCTAACCACTGTGCCCTCAGCACTGTAAGGATTCTATGGGCCTGGATATGTGATGCAAGTGCAGACATGATGGGCCGAAGGGGCTCTTTCTATGAAACTCTATGAAAGATTTCAAAGATCATCGCCAGTGTGGCTGGAACATGTTGAGCAGTTGGTAATGAGTATTTTAAAATAAATGTATAATTGAAATGTGAGTGCCGCCACCCATCCCCACCAGCAGAGTGCGCTGGTGAGCTGCCTTCTTGAACTGATGCAGTCTCTGAGTGTAGGTACACCCACAGTGCTGTTAGGGCAGGAGTTTCAGGATTTTGACCCAGCAACAGTAAAGGAATATATTTCCAAGTCAGGATGGTGAGTGACTCAGAGGGGAAGTTGTCAGTGCCCTTATCCATCAAGATATTAAAGATCATAACGTTTGGAAAATCAGAAAATGCTGGAGAAGCTTAGCAGGCTGGCAATATCCGTGGAGAGAAAGAGAGTTAGTGTTTTGGATCTCTGTAATCCTTCCACAGAACAGATTTGAGAGGTTTATTGAGAAAATTAATAACCCTGTTGAAATTCTGGAGAGAGGAATTTGAGAGAAATGTGTTGACCTGCACGATGCAATCTTGAAGCCCAGGAATTAATTTAGAATTCAATAATTCTTCAGTAACAGTGAGATTTAAGGAATTTAATTTACTTTTCACGTTGTTCATGTTGTCCCAGGGCCATTGACATCTAACCAGGAAACTTAGCACAGCAATGATCTTCCTCCAGCTGTCCCTATAGAAAGAATGGAAATGGCTGTTAAATTGTATAACTGAGGAAACTACAATTGTCAGGCACACTGTGGCGATATATCACTGCTATTAAATTGCTTTGATCGTCTACCTAACAAGCAGCTCGTATCTTTAGAATTTACAGCCTAGTTGAAACAAAATTTATAATTCTATATCACCTTGCGCAATCTCAGGATGTTGCTCAGTTCTTTTTCTTTTTGGAGTCATAGAGTCAGAGAGACATAAAGGTTTACAGCATGGAAACAAGCCCTTTGGCCCAACTTGTCCATGCCATCCTTATTTTTCTTAAAACCCCTAAGCTAATCCCAATTGCCCATACTTGGCTGATATCCCTCTACACACATTGTACCCATGTAACTGTCTAAACGCTTTTTGAAAAACAAAATTGTACCTGCCTCTACTACTACCTCTGGCAGCTTGCTCCAGATACTCACCACCGTCTGTGTGAAAAAATGACCCTCTCGACATTTTTGTATCTCTCCCCTCCCACTTTAAACCTATGTCCTCTAGTTTTAGACTCCCCTACATTTGGGAAAATATGTTGGCTATCTACCTTGTCTATGCTCCTCATCATTTTAATGACGCCAATAAGGTCACCCCTCAGCCTCTTACCTTCAGAGAAAAAAGTCCCAATCTATTCAGCCTCTCCTTTTAACTCAATCCATCAAGTCCCAGTAGCATCCTAGTAAATCTTTTCTGCTGCACTCTTTCTAGTTTAATAATATCCTTTCCATAATAGGGTGACCAGAATTGCACACAGTTTTCCAAGTGTGGCCGTACCAATGTCTTGTACAACTTTAACAAGACGTCCCAACTCCTGTATTCAATGTTCTGACCGATGAAACCAAGCATGCCGAATGCCTTCTTCACCACTCTGTCCACCTGTGACTCCACTTTCAAGGAGCTATGAATATGTATCCCTAGATCTCTTTGTTCTGTAACTCTCCCCAGTACCCTACCATTAACTGAGTAAGTCCTGCCCTGGTTCAATCTACCAAAATGCATCACCTCGCATTTGTCTAAATTAAACTCCATCTGCCATTTGTCAACTCACTGGCCCAATTGATCAAGATCTCGCTGCAATTGGAGATAACTTTCTTCACTGTCCACCATGCCACCAATCTTGGTGTCATCTGCAAATTTACTAACCATGTCTCTTATATTCTCATCCAAATCATTAATATAAATGACAAATAACAGTGGGCCCAACACTGGTCCCTGAGGCACACTGCTGGTGACAGGCCTCCAGTTTGAAAAACAACTCTATACAACCACCCTCTGGCTTCTGTCAACAAGACAATTTTGTATCCATTTAGATACCTCACCCTGGATCCCAGGAGATTTAACTTTATGCAACAACCTACCGCGTGGTACCTTATCAAGGGCCTTGCTAAAGTCCATGTAGACAACATCAACTGCACTGCCCTCGTCCAGCTTCTTGTTATCCCTTCAAAAAACTCAATCAGATTTGTGAAACATGATTTTCCACTCACAAAGCCATGCTGACTGTCCCTAATCAGTTCTTGCATCTCTAAATGCCTGTAGATCCAATCTCTCAAAATACCTTCCAACAATTTACCCATCACAGATGTGAGGCTAACTGGCCTGTAGTTCCCAGGCTTTTCCCTGCAGCCCTTTTTAAACAAAGGCACAACATTTGCCACTCTCCAATCTTCAGGCACCTCACCGGTGACTATCAATGATTCAAATATCTCGGCTAGGGGACCTGCAATTTCCTCCCTATTCTCCCACAATGTCCTGGGATACACTTCATCAGGTCCCTGGGACTTATCTATCTTGATGCGCTTTAAGACTTCCAGCACCTCCTTCTCTGTAATATGTACACTCCTCAAGACATCAATATTTAATTCTTAAGTTCCCTAACATCCATGCTTCTCCCAACAGTAAATACTGATGAGAAATATTCATTTAGGATCTTATCCATCTCTTGTGGATCCGCGCACAGATGATCTTGTTGATCCTTAAGAGGCCCTACTCTCTCCTTTATGTATTTGTAGGAGCTCTTTGGATTCTCCTTTGCCTTATCTGCCGAAATAATTTCGGGTTCCCTTTTTGCCCTCCTGATTTCTCTCTTAACTCTACTCCTACACACCCTATACTCTTCAAGAGATCCACTTGATCCCAGCTGCCTATGCACGTCATGTGCCTCTTCTTCTTCTGGACCCGGGCCTCAATATCCCGAGTCATCCAGGGTTCCTGACTTCTGCCAGCCTTGCCCTTCACTTTAAGAGGAATGTGTTTACCCTGAATCCTGGTTAACACACTTTTGAAAGTACTCCATGTATAAAAACTGCTGCAGTGTTGTACGTTGCCAGAAAATTGTTTTCTAGTGATGTCAGTTGAAAGATGAATATTGGCCAGACCAGCAGCTGGGGCTCTTCATCCAAGTGTTGTGAGATCCTCTACATTTGAGAGGGCAAATTAAACCTTAATTTACTGTCACCAAAAGAGAAGATTATACCTCCAATAATGCAGTATTCCCTCAGCACTGACCCTCTGACAGAGCGGCACTCCCTCAGTACTGACCCTCTCATAGTGCGGCACTCCCTCAGTACTGACCCTCTGACAGTGCGCCACTCCCTCAGTACTGACCCTCTGACAGTGCGCCACTCCCTCAGTACTGACCCTCTGACAGTCCGCCACTCCCTCAGTACTGACCCTCTGACAGTGCGGCACTCCCTCAGCACTGACTCTCTGACAGTCCAGCACTCCCTCAGTACTGACCCTCTGACAGTCCGGCACTCCCTTCCGCTTCCACTACCTCCCCCAGCAACGAGTTCCAGGCACCCACTGCTCTCTGTGTAAAAAATCTTCCTTTTACCTCTCCTTTAAACCTTGCCCCTCACACCTTAAACCTGTGCCCCCAAATAATTGACTGTTCCACCCTGGGAAAAAGCTTCTGACTATCCACTTTCATTATCTTGTAGATTTCTATCAGGTCACCTCTCAACCTCTGTTGTTCCAGTGAGAACAAACCAAGTTTCTCCAGCCTTTCCTCATAGCTAATGCCCTCCATACCAGGCAACATCCTGGTAAATCTTTTCTGTACCCTCTCCAAAGCCTCCACATCCTTCTAGTAGTGTGGCGACCAGAATTGAACACTATATTCCAGGTGCGGCCTAACTAAGGTTCTATAAAACTGCAAGATGACTTGCCAATTTTTAAACTCAGTGCCCTAGCTGATGAAGGCAAGCATGCCGTTTGCGTCCTTGACTACCTTCTCCACCTGTATTGCCATTTTCAGTGATCTGTGTGTTTGCAGATCCCTTTGCCTATCAATACTCTCAAGGGTTCTGCCATTTACTGTATATTTCCTATCTGTATTGGACCTTCCAAAGTGCATTACCACATGTTTGTCCAGATTAAACTCCATCTGCCATCTCTCCGCCCAAGCCTCTAACTGATCTATATCCTGCTGTATCCTCTGATGGTCCTCATCACTATCCGCAAATCCACCAACATTTGTGTCGTCCGCAAACTTACTAATCAAACCAGTTACATTTTCCTCCAAATCATTTATATATGTTACAAACAGCAAAGGTCCCAGCACTGATCCCTGAAGAACACCACTTGTCACAGCTCTCCATTCCCTCTTTGGTTTTCTGGAAATGTGCCTGTATTTTGTGTTCAAGTGTCTAGAGTGGGACTTGAACCCATGACTTCATGGCTCAGAGATGCCAGTGCTTACCTCGTCAGTGTGTTTGTGTCTCTGGGGCTAGAGTGAGGAAATGGTTTTAAGTTAGTTGATTAGCCACAATCTGGTTGAATGGTGGAGTAGGCTTGATGGGCTGAATGGCCTATTCTGCTTCCTATGTTACAGAGCCTGAGTCCTCTCATCAGGTTGCAGCCGAGCACTGACCTTGCCAGTGCACAAAAGGTCCTTTATGTTCCTGGCTTGATATCCAGGTCCTCCTCACCATGCTGTAGCCACCTCCAGCCAAATCTGCGTACTCTCGCTGGCTGGCCTTCCCCTGCGATCTGCAAGATACAATGTGCTGCCACCTGTCCAAAAGGATCTCAAGGAGACTTTTTTGTGATTTTTAAGGGGCGACTTCACAAATACATGAATAGGGTGTGAATCGAGGGATTTGGTCTCCAGAAGGGTAGGGGGTTTGGTTCAATTGGGCAGCATGGGCCTGCACGGCTTGGAGGGCCGAAGGGCCTGTTCCTGTGCTGTAATTTTCTTTGTTCTTTGAGATTTTGCTGATCTCAAGGTTGTCCCTGTTTCTATCTCCCGCTCCCCATCTCCTCTGGTTCTAATTTTAACGCTAGCGTGCACCTGACACTTGGCCTGTTTACAACTCTCAGGTCAGGCATCAGAATCGATAGTGACATGGGCTTCTGACTTGGAAGTACACATGACATCAGTGTTCCTAAACCAGAGCCCACGTTCAGCCCTACAACTATCATTCTCCAAGTGTGGTTTGGAGGAGAGAACTGCATCCAGTACTCTGAGTGTGATGTGATAATTTGGAGACTTCCTGTACTCTGAGTTGATGTTGTCTACATGGACATTAGCAAGGCTTTGACAAGGTACCACATGGTAGGTTGTTGCATAAGGTTAAATCTCACGCAGTCCAGTGAGAAGTATCTGAGTGGATGCTGGTTGTAGAGAGCTTTTTTTCAAACTGGAGGCCTGTGATCAGAGATGTGCCTCAGGGATTAGTGCTGGGTTCACTGTTATTTGTCATTTATATTAATGATTTGGATGAGAATGTAGGGGGCGTGGTTAGTAAGTTTGCAGATGACAGTATGATTGGTGGCATGGTGGACAGTGAAGAAAGTTATCTCAGATTGTAACAGGATCTTGATCAATTGGGCCAGTGGGCTGACGAATGGCAGATGGAGTTTAATTTAGACAAATGCGAGATGATGCATTTTGGTAGATTGAACCAGGGCAGGACTTACTCAGTTAATGGTAGGGCGTTGGGGAGAGTTACAGAACAAAGAGATCTAGGGATACATGTTCATAGCTCCTTGAAAGTGGAGTCACAGGTGGACAGAGTGGTGAAGAAGGCATTCAGCATGCTTGGTTTCATCGGTCAGAACATTGAATACAGGAGTTGGGACGTCTTGTTGAAGTTGTACAAGACATTGGTAAGGCCACACTTGGAATATTGTGTACAGTTCTGGTCACCCTATTATAGAAAGGATATTATTAAACTAGAAAGAGTGCAGAAAAGATTTACCAGGATGCTACCAGGACTTGATGGTTTGAGTTATAAAGAGAGGCTCGATAGACTGGGACGTTTTTCTTTGGAGCGTCGAAGGCTGAGGGGTGACCTTATAGAGGTCTGTAAAATAATGAGGAGCACAGATCAATATCCTTTCCCAAAGATAGGGGCGTTTAAAGCTAGAGGGCATAGGTTTAAGGTGAGAGGGGAGAGATACGAAAGTGTTCAGAGGGGCAGTTTTTTCACAGAGGGTGGTGAGTGTCTGGAACAAGCTGTCAGAAGTAGCAGTACAGGCTGGTACAATTTTGTCTTTTAAAAAGCATTTAGATAGTTACATGGATACGATGGGTATAGAGGGATATGGGCCAAAAGTGGCAATTGGGATTATTTTAGGGGTTTTAAAAAAAGGGCGGCATGGACAAGTTGGGCAGAAGGGCCTGTTTCCATGCTGTAAACCTCTATGAGTCTATGTAGAGATTTGGTGATTTCCAGTACTGTGAGTGTGATGTGGAGATTTGAAGATTTCACAGTATTCCAAACATAGTCTGATCAAAGATATTATTACTTTGCTTTTTACCTACAGGAACGTCCTGAGTTTTCTGAATTGGTTACCAATTTGGAGGAGTGCATTTGTAACATTGAGGTAAGAATTTGTTTAGTAAGAACAATAATCTTTGATGCACCATTGGGATTTTTCTCAACTGGACGTTTCTATATTTTTTTCTGTCATGATCTAAAGTTTTGTTCTTCCTTCTCCATGGACACAGCTGATGTCTCCAGCCTCCAGTAACAGCAGTGGATCTGTCTCCCCCTCATCGTCCGACTGCCTGATGGCCCGTGGGGGACCAGGCAGGAGTCACGTGGCAGCTCTGCGTACCCGATTTGAGCTGGAGTACGCCCTAAATGCACGGGCATACGCAACCTGGTCTCAGAGGTAAGCCGCAGGACAGGTGTTGGACAATGGGCTCTGGTGAGGCACAAACTCAACATAACCTCTCTTTATCAAGAAGATCCTAGAGTTAAAAATACACGGCCACAAATGTCCTCAAGGCAAGAGGCGCTGTTTGGAAAATGGCACTGACATTGTTGTGACAATTTAACATTTTGTAAACAGCCCCTCACCAGATGGAAAAAAGATGACTTAGGTCATCTATACTGCCCTTAATATACCAATGATGGAGTTGTTGAAAAACATAGCAAACAATCAGAACAACATAAGAAGCAGGAGCAGGACTGGTTCGTTCCCTTTCACTCACTTATTAGTGACTCAATTCCTACCTTGGCTCTATCTTCTCACACTATCTCCATGTCCCTTCATCCTCTCGGTACCGATCTGACTGAGCACCCTGGCTAGAGGATTCCAAAGATCCACAATCCTCTGATCATTTCTCCATTTCTCCTCATATTCAAGATGGCTGACCATTTTCCAGAGACTGTTACTGAGACGTGCTCTGAGTTCTCCAGGTGAAACAGCCTCTCAGTGTGTACCCTGTCATATTCTCCAGGAGAATTTCAAATGTTTCTTTGGACTTTAGTGCAAATGTCTAGGCTGACACTCCAGGGCAGTACTCGGGAAGTGCCAGAGTGTCTTTATTATGAGAGGATGCACTCAGGTCCTGCCTGTCCTCTCAGGCGGCAAAGAGTCAGTGGCACCATTTTGGAGAAGACTATTTCGAAAAACTGTTCTGCCCAGTAGTAATCCCTAAACCACCCTCACTAATACCAGATGATGTGATTATTGTCACAATTCTGTTTCTGGGACCTCGCTGTGCAAGAATTATCTGTCATGCATTCTCACATTACAACATTGACTGCAAATGAAAAATTAAACACACTTTGCAAGATTCTGAGACTACCAGCAGTGCTAGAAAAATGCAAGATTTTCTTTCTGTCCCTTATTCTCGGACATTGAGCTACTTTGGAAACATTGGCCAATTACATCAATTAAATCACTTCAGGAAAATTTGCCAGTGTCACTCACATCGAGCACTTCAGTCTGATCAAGTTTAGTTCATATCAGGTACTTGAATCTGATCTAGCTTAATTCACAACCAGCACTTCACCCTAACTGAGTTTAATTTACATCAAGCTCTTAAAACTGACCTAGTATAACCGGGAATTACTCAGGACATTATCGTGCTGTTGTTTCTGGTTAGCTTGCCAGCCAGCCACTGGAGTTCCTAGCAACCATCCTCGTTTATACAACAACAAATGGATTCCATATGCTACTGTTCAAACTAATATAGCATTGAGAGAAATTGCCAAGTGCTTGGAAAGATAAAGATTGAATTAGTGTTTGTAATGGAAACAGTTTCAGGAAACTCTTTGTGTATGTCGCTGGTGGAAAGGAAGGAGCTGCATTTTTGTAGCACCTCTCAGGATACCCCAAGGTACATCACAGCCAATAGCCCAAATTTTGCCCTCCCCCCAAGCAGGTTTTTTAGGCAGGTGAAGTGTGCAATTGAAGTAACGGGTTTCCTCCAGGTTCCCGCCTGTCTCAACCTCACAGTGATTTTACACTAAGAAGGGCAAGGCCTTGGACAGAAACCCTCCCTTGCCCTAATTAAATGGCTAATAATTGGTCCGTTTTCCACTCGGCCTCAATTTCCCGGCTGGTGGGAGGATTGACCTTGCATGGGAGAGTCTGGAAAATGAAAGGATTCGGCGGGGATGGAGGGAGAGGTGATGGGAGAGATGCCTCAATCAGAAGCCCCTTCCTCTGGCATTCCCAGCCTCTCCAATGAAACCCTGATCATTACCTTTGTGCCCACCCCTGTCCCTGGCCTTCCCAGCCTCCCCTCCTGTGTACCCCTTCATACAAACTTTATACATCATTTCTCCCTTCCTCCTCCTCCTCCTCCTCCTCCTCCTCCTCTCCCTCCCATCTCTCTCTCCCCCCCAACCCCCCAAGAACTCTTGAACTTACTTTGGCCTCTGGTGCCCAGACTTAGTCTCAGACATCCTTATTCAATTCCTCTTCAGTCACTGCAGGCGCCGGGGAGAAGCCATTCAAACATGTATGGGTTAGGTGGATAGGCCATAGTAAATGTGTGAGGTTACAGGGATAGGGCAGGGGACAGGGCATGGGTAAGATACTGACAGAGAGTCAGTGCAGACCCAATGGGCCACATGGCCTCTTCTACACAGTATGGACTCTATATAAATCTGATTGGCCAGTAAGTCCCGAAGATGAGACTTCCTCCTGAGTGTGGAGCAAGGGCCCCGCCTGCAGCCAGTAATCCACTCATTAAAATGAGGAATGGCTACAGGCACTTGGAGTCAGCGAGAGTGTGGTCCCACCAATTGTTTGGATGGTGGGAAGTGAGGCGCCACCATCTGTATAATTCAGGCCAATGCCTCACTTTTGATGTGGAATCTCTGGCATTCTAGGGACCCTCAACCTCTGCATCAGTAAACATGCCCCCATCCACACATCCTGCCCCAACCTGTTCATTTTACCTCACTGTAGCAGCCCCTTCTGACCATCTGACGGGCAACATGACAGCTCAGTGACTGTTTGCTGTGCGGACACATGGATTTGGGCCGGTGTCTGTGGGAGTTTGCACATTCTCCCCGTGATTGCATGGGTTTTCTCCGGGTGCTCCGGTTTCCTCCCACACCCCAAAAAACATGCTCTTAGGCTGATTGGTGTAACAAACTGTCCCTAAATTAGTCTCCCCTCAGTCTTCCCCAATAGGTGTAGACAAAGGTCATGGGTAGAGGAGGGCACTCATAATGTTAAAATGGCGGCACGGGCTCGTTGGGCCGAAGGGCCTGTTTCCCGTGCTGTGTTGTTCTTTGTTCTTTGTTATCACACTCCAGTGCTTGTTCAGGTACACTGAGGGAGAATTTATCATGGCCGCTGCATCTAACCAGCACAACCTTTGGACTGTAGGAGGAAACCGGAGTGCCCAGAGGAAACCCACACAGACATGGGGAGAACGTGCAAACTCCACACAGACAGTGACCCAAGCTGGGAATCAAACCTGGGTCCCTGACACTGTGAGGCAGCAGTACGAACCACTGTGCCATCCTAATTTCTCAATAAAATATTGCAATTTCTGGCATTAATTGTAATCTGAAACACGCTTGCTGAAAAGGTGGTGGAAGCTGTTTAAATAATAATTTTCAAAAGGGGCATTAACTACTTGTTGACTCTTCACAGAGTCATTGAGAGTTTGATAGATTCCTGTTTGGAAAATGTGAGTGACTGCAGGAGAGATCGGGTTCTTTCTTTGTACAGAAGCTGAACTGACAGCTATTGTGCTGCTGATTGATAAGGTTTTTACAGAGTGAAGCTTGCAATAATGGTATTCATTGTGTAAAAACAACAGGACCATCACAATTTGAGCTTACCTGTGCTAAAGAAAATCACTCAATGGCCACAGCTACCGGACTGTCCTTTCATTAAGGAGTTTGCATTTCCTGTTGAGATATCACAGGCTGTCTGAAATAGATGGTAGAGTTTCACAGGGAGACGTTCAGCTCAGTCAACATGATCAGGTTTCTGTCTCAGGTTTTTAATGTGGATACAATCAGACCCGGCCAACTTCCTGGTAACTGAAACGATCTGGAGACTTCTCCGATATCAAGAACAGGGACAAGGTTGTCTGCTCACCATTTCCCAGTCTATCGGGGGCCCACATTTTCAGCTCCTGTCCATGGAAATCGTTGCGGACGGGCTGGAAAACCTGATGGACCAGCAAAAGCTTCATTGCCTTTGCAGCCATTGGAACTGGAAACTCAAGTGTGGCAAAATGGAGAGAAATCAGCTGCTTTCCCTCCCAGGCATCCAGGCTGTCCCCACCTGTGTGATCCGTATGCTGAAGTGACAATCATCTCTTAGTGTCAATCACAAACACAGGACAGGCCGTATCTCTTAACAATTACTGATGTGCATTTTGAAGAGTACTCACTGCTGGAATGCAGGAAATGTGCCAGCCATGGCTCAGAGGGGAGAACTTTCGCCTCTGAGGCAGAAGGTTGTAGATTCGTAGACACATTTCAGAAAACTTCAACATAAATTGCTGAAGTGCTAAATGAAGCAGGGTCAGCACTGAGGGAATGCCGCACTGTCAGAGGGTCAGTGCTGAGGGAGTGCCTCACTGTCAGAGGGTCAGTGCTGAGGGAGTGCCGCACTGTCAGAGGGTCAGTACTGAGGGAGTGCCGCACTGTCAGAGGGTCAGTGCTGAGGGAGTGCCGCACTGTCAGAGGGTCAGTACTGAGGGAGTGCCGCACTGTCAGAGGGTCAGTGCTGAAGGAGTGCCGCACTGTCAGAGGATCAGTACTGAGGGAGTGAACATAAGAACATAAGTGCCGCACTGTCAGAGGGTCAGTGCTGAGGGAGTGCCGCACTGTCAGAGGGTCAGTGCTGAGGGAGTGCCGCACTGTCAGAGGATCAGTACTGAGGGAGTGCCGCACTGTCAGAGGGTCAGTACTGAGGGAGTGCCGCACTGTCAGAGGGTCAGTACTGAGGGAGTGCCGCACTGTCAGAGGGTCAGTGCTGAGGGAGTGCCGCACTGTCAGAGGGTCAGTACTGAGGGAGTGCCGCACTGTCAGAGGGTCAGTACTGAGGGAGTGCCGCACTGTCAGAGGGTCAGTACTGAGGGAGTGCCGCATTGTCAGAGGGTCAGTACTGAGGGAGTGCCGCACTGTCAGAGGGTCAGTACTGAGGGAGTGCCGCACTGTCAGAGGGTCAGTACTGAGGGAGTGCCGCACTGTCAGAGGGTCAGTACTGAGGGAGTGCCGCACTGTCAGAGGGTCAGTACTGAGGGAGTGCCGCACTGTCAGAGGGTCAGTACTGAGGGAGTGCCGCACTGTCAGAGGGTCAGTACTGAGGGAGTGCCGCACTGTCAGAGGGTCAGTACTGAGGGAGTGCCGCACTGTCAGAGGGTCAGTACTGAGGGAGTGCCGCACTGTCAGAGGGTCAGTACTGAGGGAGTGCCGCACTGTCAGAGGGTCAGTACTGAGGGAGTGCTGCATTGTCAGTGCTGAGGGAGTGCCGCACTGTCAGAGGGTCAGTACTGAGGGAGTGCCGCACTGTCAGAGGGTCAGTACTGAGGGAGTGCCGCACTGTCAGAAGGTCAGTACTGAGGGAGTGCCGCACTGTCAGAAGGTCAGTGCAGAGTTAGACCTCAGTCACTCCCTCTGTCACTTCCCTGCTGGAATCCCAGATCTGATGTTTGTTTGTAAATAAGTATTTTTTGTTGGCAATAAACTCCTCGTTGCTTTGAGCTGCCTGATGTTGCCTTTGATCTACTACAATTCTATTATCCTGTAACAAGTGCTATAAATATAACAGTATCTAATATTTTACTGGCAGGAGTATCAGTAATGAAAGAGCAAAGTTTGAAGGAACCAAAGGGAGAATTTCCTCTGCACAGGGAGTTGTCCTGTCTGCACTTCACTAATTAAAAGCAGATTCAATAACTAATTGTTTTTCAGTCATTGAATTCCCTCCAAATCACTCACCATCCAGACTTTGAAATATATCACCGTTCCTTCACTGTCGCCGGGTCAGAACTCTGCAACTCCCTCCCTAACAGCACTGTGGGTGTACCTACACTACATGGACTGCAGCGGCTCAAGAAGGCAGCTCACCATCACCTTCTCAATTAGAAATGTGTAATAAATGCTAGTATTGCACTGATGCCTCTCACTTGAGAATTTATAAAGAAAAGTGATTGTTGATGTTTGTTCCCAGTGGCTCTGACCATCATTCTTCCCAAGGAATTCCACTGGAGGACCTCAGGAAGAATCTGCAATACCCACCAATGGATGCTAATGGTGAGTGACGTCCTTCCCCAATTCATTGTACTGCTGGGCTACCAAATTTTATTTATTATCCGTGGGATCAGGGTGTCACTGGGAAGGACAGCATTGTTGCTCATCCCTAATTGCTCTTGAACTGAATGGCTGTGCTAGGCCATTTCAGAGGGCAGTTTGGGGTTGTTAAGACAATTGTCAGGGTCACCACTATTGAACTAGCTTTATATTCCATTTTTATTAATTTATCTTTAATTTCATCAGATGTCGTGGTGGGATTTAAATTTGGAGCACTAGTTTAGTCCAATGGCATTACCACGAAACCACCCTTTTGTTACAGCTTTGGTTGGTGTTGGATTAGTAACGGTAGCGACGTGAGTTGTAGCTCACTGGCTGCTAGCTCATCCCTGTGTCTGAAAGTCCCAGGGTCAAGTCCCACTCGAAAACATGAATACTCTACATTCTGCTGTGCAACTTCTCAACTAATTCCTTCTTTTAATTACAGGCTACGTATCTGATCCCCTCAGTACCATGCGATACAATTCCTGTAGCGGCGGGAGCCTCGAGGATAGTTCCTGAATTCCCACAGTGTCATTTAGGTTGACTAAATCCCTGGAAGGTGAGGGAATAACTGGCAGAGGAGCAACATGCAACAGCATTCTGATAACTATTAAGCAGAGATTATCACATCTCGATTCGCTCACTGTTCATTTATTGAACTCTCATACCCCAGAATATAGAATTACACAGAGTTACAACGATGAAACATTGTTCCAACAGCTCAATGTTATTTATGCGCTACACAAGCTTCCTCCCACTCTTCATCTCACTCTATCACCATCTCCATCTGTTCCTTACTCCTTCATGTGTTCATCCAGCTTCCCCCTTAAATGTATCGATACTATTCACTTCAACCACTCCCTGTGGGAGCGGATCCCACATTCTCACCACTCCCTGGGTAAAGAAGTTTCTCCTGAATTTACAATTAGATTTATTGGTGACTATCTTAAAGTTATAAGTGCTAATTTTTGCTTTTGGCCCAAGTTTGAAACATCTACCTTTTGAAGCTTTCTATAATTTACACATCACTGTTCAGTCACCCCTAAACCTCCTCTTCTCCAGACGGAACAGCCCCATCATCCTCTTCGGTTGTACCTGGTAGTTATAATCTTTAGGTTCCAGTATCATTCTCATGAAAAGTGGTAAAGTGCTGAAACTGAAACCAAGTTCTACAGATCAATCTACCGGTTGATTAACTTGGTACATAGATTGTGCCTTAACTTTCACCCATTCCACCTGCCAATGTCCTTTTGAAGTCCAGCACTATCCTCCTCACAATAATATTTTCAAGTTTTGTGCCATCAACACAGTTTGAAATGGTGCCCTGTACACCCAGTCCAAATCATTCATCTGTATCAAGAAAAGCAGAGGTCCCAACACTGACTCTCGGGAAACCTCACCTAATGTCTTCCTCCATTCTGAAAAACAACAAATCATCACTGAGCTTCTCAGTGTCTATCTCAGTGAGAGGACTTTATTCAACTGCTCTTAAGATGGCAGATTAGAGATTGCCTCATGGCAGAACACATCTGACCATGGAAAGCCAAATAGCACAGGCTCAATGTCAACAAAATGAAGGAGATTGTCATCGACTTCAGGAAGCGTAATGGAGAACCTGCCATTGTCTATGTCAATGGGGACAAAGTGGAAATGGTTGAAAGCTTCAAGTTTTTAAGGTGTCCAGATCACCAACAACCTGTTTATTTATTTTATTTATTATTAGTCACAAGTAAGGTTTACATTAACACCTCAATGAAGCTACTGTGACATTCCCCTAAACGCCACACTCAGATGCCTGTTTGGGTCAATGCACCTAACCAGTCCGTCTTTCAGACTGCGGAAGGAAACTGGAGCATCTGGAGGAAACCCATGCAAACAAGGGGAGAATGAGGAGGCTCCACACAGACAGTGACCCATGCTGGGAATCAAACCTGGGTCCTTGGCTCTGTGAGGCAGCAGTGCTAACTACTATGCCGGTATGCTGCCTGCCCCTCTGCCCCGCTCCACCCCATGCTGACACTATAGGTAAGAAAACCCACCAACACCTCTACTTTCACAGAAGAGTAAGGAAATTTGGCATGTCTGTTCCAACTTTCACCAACGTTTACAAATGCACCATAGAAAGCATACTTTCTGGTTGTATCACAGCTTGGTATGGGCTTGTGCTCTGCCCAAGACCGCAAGGAACTACAAAAGGTCGTGAATGTAGCCCAATCCCTCACGCAAACCAGCCTCCCATCCATTGACTCTATTTATACTTCCCGCTGCTTCAGAAAATCAGCCAGCAAAATTAAGAATCCCACACATCCCGGTCATTCTCTTCCACCACCTTCTTCGGGAAAAGATACAAAAGTCTGAGGTCATGTACCAACTGATTCAAGAACAGCAATCAGATTTTTGAATGGACTTACCTTACATTAACTTGATCTTTCTCTACACACTAGCTATGATTGTAACACTACATTCTGCACTCTCTCCTTTCCTTCTCTATGAACGGTATGTTTTGTCTGTATAGCACTTGAGAAACAATGCTTTTCACTGTATATTAATGTGACAATAATAAATCAAATCAAATCAGAACTGATTGCATTTCAAATCCAAGCATCCCCTTTTTTTATACTGAACAAAGAGACAGCCAATATTCACCATTTCCTGTCACTCTATCGTACTTTGTATCTATGCCACCACAGCCCTTTTATTTATTGGCTTTAGCTTTCCTGACAAGCCTAGTTATGTGGCATTTTATCAAGTGCCTTTTAGAAGTCCATGTATATCACATCAACTGCATGCCCTTCATCAACCCTCTCTGTTACCTCATCAAAAATAACTCAACCAAGTAAATTAAGCATGATCTTCCCTTAACAAGTCCTGCTGAATTACCCAATTAATTGGCAATTGTCTATAAAGTCATAGTGGTCATAGAGGTTTACAGCATGGAAACAGGCCCTTTGGCCCAACTTGTCCATGCTGCCCTTTCTTCTTTAAAATCCCTAAGCTAATCCCAATTGCCCGTATTTGGCCCATATCCCTCTATACCCATCATACCCATGTAAATATCTAAATGCTTTTTTAAAAGACAGAATTGTACCCGCCTCTACTACTACCTCTGGCAGCTTGTTCCAGATACTCATCACCCTCTGTGTAAAAAAATTGGCCCTCTGGACACTTTTGTATCTATCACCTTAAATCTATGCCCTCTAGTTTTAGACTCCCCTACCTTTGCGAAATGATAATGACTATCTAGCTGATCTGTGCCCCTCATTATTTTATAGACCTCTATAAGGTCACCCCTCAGCCTCCTACGCTCTAGAGAAAAAAGTCCCAGTCTATCCAGCCTCTCATTATAATTCAATCCATCAAGTCCCGGTAGCATCCTAGTAAATCTTTTCTGCATTCTTTCTAGTTTAATATTCCTTCTATAATAGGGTGACCAGAATTGCACACAGTATTCCAAGTGTGGCCTTACCAATGTCTTGTACAACTTCAACAAGATGTATTCAATGTTCTGACCAATGAAACCAAGCACGTTGAATGCCTTCTTCACCACTCTGTCCACCTGTGACTCCACTTTCAAGGAGCTATGAACATGTACCCCTAGATCTCTTTGTTCTGTAACTCTCCCCAACATCCTACCATTAACTGAGTAAGTCCTGCCCTGGTTCAAAAAAGCATCACCTCACATTTGTCTAAATTAAACTCCATCTGCCATTTGTCAGCCCACTGGCCCAATTGATCAAGATCCTGTTGCAATTGGAGATAACTTTCTTCACTGTCCACTATGCTACCAAGTCTTGGTGTCATCTGCAAACTTACTAACCATGCCTCCTATAGTCTCATCCAAACCACTAATATAAGTGACAAATAACAGAGGACCCAGCACTGATCCCTGAGGCTCACCGCTGGTCACAGGCCTCCAGTTTGAAAAACAACTCTGTACAACCACACTCTGGCTTCTCCAAATCCAGGTGACCGCTAATCTTGTCCCAGATGATTGTTTTGAAAATCTTTCATACCACCCAAGTTAAATTAACTGTCCTTATCTTTACACCCTATAATGAATAAGTGTGTGATGTTTGCAATTTTCCTCTGCCATCACCCCAGTATCTAAGACAGAATGGAAGTGATGGCCATTGCCTCTGCTTTTACTATCACTTGGCAACATCCTCTGCCTTGGTAAATACCCCTACAGTCTGCCTATCACCACAACAGGTCCACAGCAGACACTATCTCCCTGGCCCTGCACTCAACCCTGGAACACCGAGATAACAAAGACACCTATGTCAGACTCCTATTTATCGAATACGGCTCAGCCTTCAACACCATTATTTAAAAAATTTAAAGCTTACATTAGCACTACAATGGAGTTACTGTGAAAATCCCATAGTTGCTACACTCCGACACCTGTTCGGATACATTGAGGGAGAATTTTGCACATCCAATGCAGCTAACCTGCACGTCTTTGGACTATGGGAGGAAACCGGAGCACCTGGAGGAAACCCACGCAGACACGGGGAGAATGTGAAAACTTCACACAGACAGTGACCAAGCCGGTAATCGAGCCCGGGTCCCTGGTGTTGTGAGGCAGCAGTGCTAACCATTGTACCATCATGTCGCCCTTATTCCCACGAAACCCCATCTCCAAATCATTGGCCTGGGCCATGGCTCCTCCCTCTGCAACTGGATCCTGAACTTTCTAACCCACAAACAGCAATCAATAAGGATAGGCAACAACACTTTCTCCATGAACATCCTCAACACCAGCACCCCACAAGGCTGTGTCCTCAGTCACCTACTATATTCTTTATATATCTATGACAATGTGGCCAAATTCCCCTCCAACTCGATCTTCAAGTTCACTGATGACACCACCATAGTAGGACAGATCTCCAACAATAATATGGAAAGAGATAGACAATCTGGTGAACTGGTGTGACGAAAATAATCTCAAGCACACACAGACAGAGGTGGATTTTGGGGCTCTGTGCTCTGCCCCTGTGCTGCACCCACCCCATGATATCATGCTCCTCCCCATCCTGTCACATGGATCCTCACCCCAAACATCAAGCTCTGCCCTAAATGACATCATCACGCTCCTGACCACGCTCGCCCCCACCTCCCCCCCACCGCACTCCCCCCCCCCTCGCAGCTTGTACAATGCCAAGCCACAAAAATACAGAAAAGTACACCAATTATTTCCTCACTGCTTTCAACTTATGAAAACAAGCCTGTAATTGATGAACTGAAATCCAAGCCTCGCTGCTTTCAGTACAACGGGAGAGATGGTCAATATTGTGAATAACGTGCCTTGAAGCGAACAAACATGGCACTGTCCAGCGAGCAACAAGATGGAGAAATCAGCCAATGATATGGTTACAGCACAGGTCAGTGACGGACAGAATGAGTGAGAAAATGTCCAGCGCAGGAGCAAATATTCCAATCAAGTAGATCCAGTCAGTTCAACTCCAATATCAGTGGCCCAGCTGGCAACTGTCTGGCAGGATTCTACTCTCTGTCCAGAAGAGTCTTTCTGAAGGTCAGTATTGTGAGTGATGGGGATGGTGGTTACTCAGTTGTTATATTTGCCATGTGACAGTCATGATATCAAATCAGGAAATAGTGATCCCATTTGAAAAAACAATTGAAAAGAGAGGGACATCTTTAAAGATTTTTTTGCTCCATCAGTTGTTTGCAAATCATGGCAATTTAGATTTTATTCTGCAGTTTTTCTTCACAAAATTATCAATAACATCACTGCAGCTGAAATCCTGTCAGGATGCATTAGTCAATTGTCAGAATCTCTGGACTTGTCAAATGTTCTCAACTCATCGTAAATCATTGATAATTTTTAACTCTTTCAAGGCAGAGAAAGAGCATTCACCTCCAGCATTTGTAACAGGTATGCTAAAACAATATTCTTAGAGTGTTTTCCACATTTGAAAAGGTTGCCTGCAAACCGTAAGGTACAAGCTGTATTGTTCAGTTGGTGATCTCGTAGTACAGAACTCATCATTATTGATGAAATTAATGAACTTTTTTGCTTCATCTTCAAAAAGATTTGCGTCTATATCCTCCTGATAGAATTCAGTTCATTTCTTACTGCAGTATTCTCATCCAAACTTCTGTTGCAGAGCACAGAAAATAATGCAACAGTTTTCGTGAGAGATTCACTTATATTCTGCATTTACACCATTACTGTGTCACAAATAACATTGACAGCCTCAATGATGATCTTCACTTTCTTTTAAAGTGGTTTCATTATCTCTAATTTCATCAAAAAATAACTTCCTGTGTCTTGTACACTTCTCATCATCAGCAGGACCTGTTATTCTTTGTTAATGTTAGTATCTCTGCTTCCACCGAGAGAGAGTCATTTCGAATTTCCATGACAAAATTTCTAACTGAGGCTGAGAATTGTAAAGCTTTCAGTAAAGTTGTATCAGCGTTTTGCAACAATTTGTTAATGACATTGATTCTTTAAAGTCAGCGGTTTACAAAACAGTTAAATCTTCAACATTGTACTTTTCAAATATTTCTGCTGAGGATTTTGCTTCAGTTTTCGTCCGTGGTTTTTTTTGAATTTGATGTAGCTGTGTCTAGGGTGGCATGGTGACACAGTGGATAGCATTTCTGCCTCAGAGCGCCAGGGACACAGGTTCCCAGCTCGGGTCACTGTCTGCACGGAGTCTGCACGTTCTCCCTGTGTCTGCTCCAGGTGCTCCAGTTTCCTCCCACAGTCCAAAAGATGTGCGGGTTAGGTGGATTGACCATGGTAAATTATTCCTCAGTGTAGCTGAATAGGCACCTAAGTGTTGCGACTAGGGGATTTTCACATTAACTTCAGCAGGAGGTCATTCGGCCCATCAAGTCTGCACTGACAACAATCCCACTCAGGCCCTATCCCCATAAACCCATATATTTAGCCCACTAATCCCTCTAACCTACATATTCCTGGACACTAAGGAGCAACTTAGCATGGCCAATGAACCTAACCCACACATATCTGGACTGTGGGATTCCAGCTGGACAAAACAGAGAAACTGCCCCACAACTTCACCATTGCTGCTTACGTATCTTAAAATTAATGTTAATTGGTCCACATGACTCACATCTGGTTTTGAATCACTATTATGGAAAAGTATTTGGCAACTTTTACTTCACTCATGAACTGGTTTCTGTGCCACGCTACCATTACGGTGATAAGGTCACTGTAGTTTCTACAAAGAACAAAGAGCAAAGCAAATTACAACACAGGGACAGGCCCTTCGGCCCTCCAAGCATGCACCGACCATGCTGCCCAACTTAGCTAAAACCCTTCTGGGGACCATATCCCTCTATTCCCATCCTATTCATGTACTTGTCAAGACGCCCTAAACATTCACTATCGTATCTGCTTCCACTACCACCCCCGGCAACGAGTTCTAGGCACCCGCTACTCTCCATGTAAAAATCTGCCTCATACATCTCCTTTAAACCTTGCCCCTCGCACCTTAAACCTGTGTCCCCTAGTAATTGATTCTTCTACCATGGGAAAAAGCTTCTGACTATCCACTCTGTCCATGCCCCTCATAATCTTGTAGACTTCTGTCAGGTTGCCCCTCTGTCATTCCAGTGAGAACAAACCAAGTTTCTCCAATCTCTCCTCACAGCTAATGCCCTCCATACCAGGCAACAATCTGGTAAATATTTTCTGTACCCTCTCCAAAACCTCCACACCTTCTGGTAGTGTGGCGACCAGAATTGAACACTATATTCCAAGTTCAGCCTAACTAAGGTTCTATAAAGCTGCAACGTGAGTTGCCAAATTTTGAACTCAATGCCCCAGCCGATGAAGGCAAGCATGCCGTATGCCTTCTTGACTACCTTCTCCACCGGCATTGCCACTTTCAGTGACCTGTGTATTTGTACACCCAGATCCCTCTGCCTATCAATACCCTTAAGGGTTCTGCCATTTACTGTATATTTCCTCTGTATTAGACCTTCCAAAATGCATTACCTCAATTTGTCCGAATTAAACTCCATCCGCCATCTCTCCACCCAAGTCTCCAACCAATCTATATCCTGCTGTATCCTCTGATGGTCCTCATCGCTATCTGCAAATCCACTAATCCTTGTGTTGTTCGCAAACTTACTGATCAAACCAGTCACATTTTCCTCCAAATCATTTATATATATTACAAACAGCAAAGGTCCCAGCACTGATCCCAGAGGAACGCCGCTTGTCACAGCCCTCCATTCAGAAATGCACCCTTCCACTGCTACCCTCTGTCTTCTTTGACTGAGCCAGTTTTGTATTCACCTTGCCAGCTCACCTTTGATCCCACGCGACTTTACCTTCTGCATCACTCTGCCATGAGGGAACTTGTCAAAGGCCTTACTGAAGTCCATGTAGACAACATCCCCTGCCCCACCCTCATCAATCATCTTCATCACTTCCTTAGAAAATTTGATCAGCCTAGTGAGACATGACCTCCCCTTCACAAAACCATGTTGCCTCTCCTAATACATCACTTATTTCAAACGGGGAATAAATCCTATCTCAAAGAATCCTCTCCAATAATTTTCCTGCCACTGACGTAAGGCTCACCGGCCTGTAATTACCTGGATTATTCTTGCTACCCTTCTTAAAGGAACAACATTGGCTATCCTCCAACCTCCTGGACCTCCCAGAAGTCCAACAACTTTATTTGGAAGAAAATGCCACTAGCCTTTGGGGTTTTGCCCCTTTGTCAGGTGAGTGGGGAATTCAGATCACAAACAGGGCATATAAAGGCACAGATTACTGATTAGAATGCGAGTCTTTACAGGTAATCAAGTCTTAAAGGTACTGACAATGTGAGTGGAGATAGAATTAAGAATAGGTTAAAGAGATGTGTGCTGTCTCCAGACAGGACAGTTAGTGAGATTTTGCAAGCCCAGGCAAGTCATGGGGATTACAGATAGTGTGACATTAATCCAAGATCCCGGTTGAGACCATCCTCATGTGTGCGGAACTTGGCTAGGAGTCTCTGTTCAGCGACTCTGCGCTGTCCTATGTCATGAAGGCTGCCTTGGAGAAAGCTTACCCAAAATCAGGGGCCGGATGCATGTGACTGCTGAAGTGTTCGTCAACAGGAAGAGAACAGTTTTGCCGGTGATTGTCAAGCGGTGTTCGTTCATCCATTGTCGTAGCGTCTCCCCAGTGTACCGTGTATCATACACCAGCTCTACAGCAAACACTGCATCCTAGAAACAAAGATAGAACTCATATTCTCAACTTGTGCCCAGGACGCAGACCAGCTGCGAAACTCTGCCAAGCAGATGAGACAAAGAAACTACACGATCTACATGCACACCAAGAACAGGAAACTTAAGAAACTTGGCATCATCACCAGCAGCAACCAAGCCTCTCGCGGTATCACAGAGAAAACAGCACTACCGCAGGGAGGTCCATTGTCAACTTGTCAGACTGCACACTTCAACCAGATGAAGTCGAAGTTCTCAGCCGAGGGCTCAATTTCTATCCCATCAGACCCCATTAGTCTCACAGCGGACACAGAGGAATTCATCAGGCGAATGAGGCTGTGGGAGTTCCTCCACAAACCCTAAGAGGCCAACAGCGAACACAATGAGACAGCCGATGAACCCAAACAGCCGACAGAGAGATCCGCAGTGCAGCAACCGAAGAGGAAAGAGTCCAACTGGACTCCTCCAGAAGGCCGCTGCCCTCGACTGGACATGTATGTCCAAGCCATCAGGACGTACATCAACACCAGATTCATTAACTGCACTCTCAAAACAGCCCTGAACATCACCCCAGCACAACACAATGCCATCCATGCTCTCAAGGCCAACCGCAACATTGTCATCAAAGCAGCAGACAAAGGAGGGGCCATCGTCAAACTGAACAGAATGGATTACTACAAAGAAGTGTACCAACAACTGAACAATGAGGAACGCCACAAACAGTTACCCACAGATCTGAACAAAGAACACACCCGTCAACTCAACACTCTGATCAAGACCTTTGATCCGGACCTTCAGAGCACCCTCCGTGCTCTCATACCCTGTGTTGGAGATCGCTACTGCCTCCCAAAGATACACAAGGCAAACACACCTGGCTGTCCCATCGCATCAGGCAATGGGACCCTGTGCGAGAACCTCTCCGGCTATGTCGAGGGCATCCTGAAACCCATTGTACAAAGAAGCCCCAGCTTTTGTCACACTATGGATTTCCTACAGAAACTCAGCACACATGGAGCAGTTGAACCAGGGACGCTCCTCGTCACAATGGATGTCTCAGCGCTCTACACCAACATCCCCCACAACGATGGCATTGCTGCGACTGCCTCAGTACTCAACGCCGGCAACTGCCAGTTCCCAGATGCAATTTTACAACTCATCCACTTCATCCTGGGCCACAATGTCTTCACCTTCAACAACCAGTTCTACATCCAGACACACAGAACAGCTATGGGGACCAAATTCACACCTCGATATGCCAATATCTTCACGCACAGGCTCGAACAAGACTTCTTCACCACACAGGACCTTCAACCAATGCTATGCACCAGATACATCGATGACATTTTCTTCCTTTGGACTCATCGTAAACAATCTCTGAACCAACTACATGATGACATCAACAAGTTCCATCCCACCATCAGACTCACCATGGATTACTCTCCGGAATCAGTTGCATTCTTGGACACATACATCTCCATTAAAGACGGTCACCTCAGCACCTCACTGTACCGCAAGCCCACAGATAACCTCACAATGCTCCACTTCTCCAGCTTCCACCCTAAACACATCAAAGAAGCCATTCCCTACGGACAATCTCTCCGTATACACAGGGTCTGCTCAGATGAGGAGGATCGCAACAGACACCTCCAGACGCTGAAAGATGCCCTCATAAGAACAGGATGTGACGCTTGACTCATCGATCAACAGTTCCAACACGCTACAGTGAAAAACTGCACCGACCTCCTCAGAAGACAAACACGGGACATGGTGGACAGAGTACCCTTCATCATCCAGTAATTCCTCGGAGCGGAGAAGTTATGACATCTTCTCCGGAGTCTTCAACATGTCATTAATGAAGACAAACATCTCGCCAGGGCCATCCCCACACCCCCACTTCTTGCCTTCAACAACCGCACAACCTCAAACAGACCATTGTCCACAGCAAACTACCCAGTCTTCAGGAGAACAGTGACCACAACACCACACAATCCTGCCACAGCAACCTCTGCAAGACATGCCGGATCATCAATATGGATGACATCATCTCACGTGAGAATACCATCCACCAGGTACATGGTACATACTCTTGCAACTCAGCCAACGTTGTCTACCTGAGACGCTGCAGGAAAGGATGTCCCGAGGCATGGTACATTGGGGACACCATGCAGACACTACAACAACAGATGAATGAACATCGCTCAACAATCACCAGGCAAGACTGTTCTCTTTCTGTTGGGGAACACTTCAGCGATCACAGGCATTCGCCCTCTGATTTTCGGGTACACACGACAGTGCAAGTCGCTGAGCAGAAGCTGATAGCCAAGTTCTGTACACATGAGGACGGCCTCAACCAGGATCTTGGGTTCATGTCACACTATCTGTAACCCCCATGACTTGCCTGGGCTTGCAACATCTCACGAACTGTCCTGTCTGGAGACAATACACATCCCTTTAACCTGTGATTAATGCTCTCTCCACTCACATTGTCTGCACCTTTAAGACTTGATTAGCTGTAAAGATTCACATTCTAATCAGTATTCTGTAAACTGGGTGTGTGCCTTTATATGCCCTGTTTGTGATCAGAACTCCCCACTCACCTGATGAAGGGGCAAAGCCCTGAAAGGTAGTGGCATTTGCCACTTAAACTTGTTGGACCTGGTATTGTGAGATATCTTACTGTGTTTACCCCAGTCCAACATCAGCATCTCCACATCATGAACTCCCTGTAGCCAGTGAGGATGCAAAGATTCCTTTCAAGGCCCCAGCAATTTCCTCCCTTGCCTCTCTCAGTATTCTGGGGAAATCCCATCAGGCCCTGGGCTTGTCTACCTTAATGTTTCTCAAGAACCCCAACACCTCCTTTTTGATCTCAACATGACTCAAACTGTCTACACATCCTTTCCCAGACTCATCATCCAACAAGTCCTTCTCTTTGGTGAATACTGACGCAAAATACTCATTTAATATCCCACCCATTTCCTCTGGCTCCACGCATAGATTCCCTCCCCTGTCCTTGAGTGGGCCAACCCTCTCCCTGGTCCTCCCTCCTTAGCTTTGGGGTTCAGGTTGATGCTGTTCACTCAACAACCTCCCTGTTGTGCTGGCTGGCTGCCTGGCTATCTGGCCTCTTCACCCACCCTCATCTCATTGCCCAGCCTTCCTCAGCCCTGGTAAGAAAAGTGGGCTGCTGCTGTTCTGAAGAATATTTTTTGAGATCCTTGTTTCTGCTGCTCTACAAACTCACCAACCTCTCAGTCATCATGCACAGTGTTTTCCTGCTCTGAGGTGTCTCCACCAATCACAACCCAATGTTTCTTTGCATTCATTGCTGATAGGCTATTTTGTATTTCTTGAGCCTATCAGAAAATTCAGGGCTCTCAGTTACCGGCCAGCGTGGGGTCCCCTCATTGGTACGTGCTCTGTGTCTAGGCCTGATGTGTTTCATTGTAAGACTGCCTCTGCACGCACGCACTCACAGTCAGTCTCGCACTTTCACACACACCTTCACTCTCACAGTCTCTCACACACTCACATACACACACAATCACACACACACACATACACAGGCACACTCAGCGATGCACTCACACGTGCTTTCACACATGCACTCACTCACCCTCACACTCTCACTCTCATTCCCACACTCTCAAACACATACACTCTGAAAAACATACGCACAGACACACCCACAAACACACATACTCTGACACACACAAACACACCCACAGACAAACACACTTTCACACACAGACAGACACTTTCACACACATATATTTTGATTTGATTTGATTTTGATTTGATTTATTATTGTCACATGTATTGGTATACAATGAAAAGTATTGTTTCTTGCACACTATACAAAGCATACCGTACATAGAACATAGAACATAGAACATTACAGCGCAGAACAGGCCCTTCGGCCCACAATGTTGCGCCGACCAGTTACAAAACAATGACCCACTAACCTAAACCAATCCCTTCTCGTCCATAAACCTATCCACGGATCTCTTAAACGCCCCCAAACTAGGCGCATTTACAACTGCAGCAGGCAGGGCATTCCAATCCCTCACCACCCTCTGGGTAAAGAACCTACCCCTGACATCCGTCCTATAACTACCACCCCTACATAGAGAATGAAAGAAGAGAGTGCAGAATGTACTGTTACAGTCATAGTTAGGATGTAGAGAAAGATCAACTTAATGCAAGGTAGGTCCATTCAAAAGTCTGATAGCAGCAGGGAAGAAGCTGTTCTTGAGTCAGTTGGTATTTGTCCTCAGACTTTTGTATCTTTCTCCCCACAGAAGAAGGTGGAAGAGAGAATGTCTGGAATGTGTGAGGTCCTTGGTTATGCTGGTTGTTTTTCCAAGACATAGGCAGTGTCAGTGGATGAGAGGCTAGTTTGAGCGATGAACTGGGCTTCGTTCGTGACTCTTTGTAGTTTATTGTGGTCTTGGGCAGAGTAAGAGCCCATACCAAACTGTGATCCAACCAGAACAGCTTTCTATGGTGCATTTGTAACAGTTGGTGAGAGTTGTATCTGACATACTGAATGTCCTTAGTCTCTTAAGAAAATAGAGGCATTGGTGGGGCTTACTTAACTATAATGTCAGCATGGGGGGAGCAGGACAGGTTGTTGGTGATCTGGACACCTAAAAACTTGAAGCCCTCGACCATTTCTACTTCATCCCCGTTGATGTAGACAGGGGCATGTTCTCCACTACGCTTCCTGAAATCGATGACTATCTCCTTCATTTTGTTGACATTGACGGAGAGATTATTCACACACACTCATATACACAAACTCACAATCACTCTCATATACTCATGAACACAAACACTCACTCATATACACACACACACACACACCCCTTCTCACAAACACGGACCACAGGCTCCCTCTCGCAGCCTGGTCCTATTATCAGCCTATTTTTCTTGGAGCTATCTGTAATCTTACTTATTTGCTCCTCAATTTTCTGCTGACTATTGGATACTATAACCCTATCAAAGTGATTTCCCCCTTCTTATTTCTCAGTTCAACTGATATAGACTCAATGGGCGAATCCTCAGAAATATCCCCCCTCAGTGCTAACGTTTTCCGTAATCAAAAACTCAATTCCCCCTCCTCTCTTACCTCCTGTTCTATCTTTCCTATAGCATCTGTACCCTGGAACACTGAGCTGCCAGCCCTGTCGCTTCCTTAGACATGTTTCAGTAATTGCTATAATATCCCAGTCCCGCGTACCCATCCATGCTCTGAGTTCAGGTCTCTTGCATTGAAATAAATGCAGTTTAATCTGGACTTCCCTTGCTCTCTGCTCTGCTCTTGCCTGACCTGTCTAGTGCTCGGATTACTGACACTGCCTTTACTATTTAATGTGCCCTCTTTAATTTCCGTGCTGTCCTCAACCTTCTCTTCTGTTTCCCTATTGCTCTGGGTCCCACCTCCCTGCCAAACTAGTTTAAACCCTCCCAAGTGGCTCTAGAAAATTAGTCCCCGTCCAGTTCAGGTGCAATCCATCCCTCTTGAACAGCTCAGTCCTGTCCCAGAAGAGATCCCAATGATCCACAAATCTAAATCTCTGCACCAACTCTCAAGCCACACATTCATTTGCCCAATCTTCCTATTCCTCTTCTCAATGGAACGTGGCACTGGCTGTAGCCCAGAAATTACTACCTTCGAGCTCCTGCACTTTATCTTTCTGCCTAACTCTCTGTATTACACTTCAGGACCTCATGCCTTTTCCTTTCTATATCGTTGGTACCAATGTGTGCAATAATCTTTGGCTGCTCACCCTCCCCCTTAAGAAAGTTCTGCAACTGCTTAGAGATGCCCTTGATGCTGGCACCAGGGAGGTAACATACCATCCTGGAGCCTCGATCACGACCACACAAACCCCTCTAACGAGGGAGTCCCCTATTACTACAGCTCACTTGCTCTTTGCCCAACCCTGCTCTACATCAGAACTAGATGTGATGCCACAGGCCTGGCTGCTGATGGTATTTTCCCGTGAGAGGCTATTCCCCCAAGAATAACCAAAATAGTGTACCTGTTTGAAAGGGGAACTGTTACAGGACACTCCTGCACTACCTGCTGCCTCTCCTGGTAGCCATTGATTGAACCTGTGGTGTGACAGCCTCCCTGCAACAAGCGTCAATCACACCCCCGAATGCTCCATAGCGTATCCACCTGCCGCTCCAACCGAACTATGCGGTCTGTGGCGAGCTGCAGCTGAACACACTTCCTGCAGACAAGTTGTCAGGGAGACTAGATTGCTCCCTAATTTCCCACATCTGGCAGGAGGAGCATGCCACTGCCCTAACTGCCATAACTGCCCTTTTATAGTTAAAAGGATAACAGAATCTTCACCAGTCTTTTTCAGATCCCCAGCTTTACTGCATTTTCTGACCATTTAAATGGTTGCTATTTGTCTTTAACACTATTCCTGATTCCCCTTGTTAGCCACGGTTGATCCACATTCCCTGTTTTACTCTTACGCCAGACAGGGATGTACAGCTGTTGAAGTTCATCCATGTGTTCTTTAAATGTCTGCCATTGGCTATCCACTGTCAACTCCTTAAGTATCCTCTGCCAGCTTACCCTCACCAATGCACATCTCATACCATCAAAGTTAACTTTCCTCAAGGTCAGGAGCCAAGGCTCAGACTTAACTGAGTCACTCTCCATCTTAATGAAGAATTCTACCATATTGTGGTCACTCTTCCCCAAAGGATCTCACTAATTAATGCTAATTAATTCTTTCTCATTACACAATACCCAGTCTAGGATGGCCTGCTTTCGAGTTGACTCCTTGACATATTGGTTGAAAATTCATCCCTTTTACACTTCAGGAAATCCTCCTCCATCGCATTGCTACCAGCTTGATGAGCCCAATCAATATGCAGATTAAAGTCAGCCATGATAACTGCTGTACCCTGACTGCACACGTCTCTAATTTTCTGCTTCATTCCATCCCCAAACTTAGTGTCTATACACAACTCCCCGTAGTGTTTTTTTGTCCTTTGGTGTTCCACAGCTCCACCCAAACAGATTCCACATTGTCCAGACTAATGTTCTTCCTTAGTATTGCATTAATCTCCTCTTTGACCAGCATGTCTGCCCCACCTGCCTCCCTTTCCATCTATCTTTCCCCATTATTGAATACCCCGGATAGAATATAATGTTCTGTACTTTGATAGGAAGAATAAAGGAGCTGAATATTATTTAAATGGAGAAAGACTGCAGAAAGCTGCAGCACAGAGGAACCTCGTATATTAATCATAAAAAGTGATCATGCAAGTTCAGGAGGTAATAGGGAAGGCAAATGGGATGTTGGCCTTTATTTCAAAGGGAATGGAGTATAAAAATTGGGAAGTCTTGCTAAAACTACATGGCATGAGTTAGACCACACCTGGAAAATTGTGAACGGTTTTCGTCCCTTATCTAAGGAAAGATATCCTGGAATTGGAGGCAATCCAGAGAAGGTTCATGAGGTTGATCTCAGCTATGGAGAGATTTTCTCATAAGGAGAGGCTGAGTAGGTTGGGTCTGAACTCATCGGAGTTTAGAAGAATGAGAGGTGACCTCATTGAGACATATCAGATTCTCAGGAGGTTTGACAGAGTCGATGCTGAGGGGCTGTTTCCCCGTGTGGGAGAGTCTGGGACCAGAGCGCATCATCTCAGAGTGAGGGGGTCACCCAGTGAAGACAGAGATGAGATGGAATTTCTTCACTCAGAGGGGAGTGAACCTGTGGAATTCTTTCCCGCAGAGGGATGTAGAGGCTGGGTCATTAAGTGTTAAAGGCTGAGACAGACAGGTTTTTAATCAGTAAGGGAATCGAGGGTTATGGGGATAAGGCGGGAGAGTGGAGTCACGGATTATCACATCAGATCAGCTATGATCTCATTGAATGGCGGAGCAGGCTAGATGGGCTGAATGGTCTACTTCTGCTTCTACTTCTTATGGTCTAAGGACACACACACACACACACACACACACACATACAACCACAATTTCATACACAGGCATGCACACACTATCACATATGAACACATGCACTCACAAACACACACAGCTTTTCCCACAGCAGCAGTGGTGGCATCAGGCACTCAGCTAATTGCCCCTTAAGGGCTTCACTGATGGTGAGATGGGAGGATGGTCTGCAGGTTATCCTGCCATGTACTGAATCCGTGGGGAGGTGGGAAGATGGTGAGGTGTTCACTCACTATTCTGCTGTCCATTAAATACGCCCCTTCCACTAAACTTACCATGGAGCAGGGTATTAAAAAACACCCAAAGTAATCATTAAGAACCTTACCAATCTCTTCTGCCTTTATACAAGTGTTAACCTGATGGTCTGTATGAAAGGCCCTCACTTTCTTTAGGTACCATCTCGCTCTTTCTGTGAATACTGTTTGTAGAAAATTACTCCTTCCAACTTCATGGTTCAAAATCATTCGCTGAAGACAGGACTGTCTTGAATAAACGTCGCAGAGTACAGAGACACAGCTCACTCCACCATCCCATCACACACATCCTTTAAATAATGGATAAAGTCATTAGCCTGTAGACCGCAGTGTTCATTCTTTATAGACACAGAATGTTTGATGTGTAACCTGATCCAGATCTGTAACCTCACGAGGTTATATCCCCACCACAACTCATCTGCTGCTCAAACCACCACGGGTCTCTTCAATTCTTCGATTCAGACTCCTGGCTGCACTTGCTTGAAAACTGGAGATTCCTGCCTGAATTCAATAGACCTTTACATGGTCTGCCCCCTTCCCCCATTCCCCCCGCCACTCACCCCTCTCTCCCCTCCCCCCACCCCGCCAGCCCACCCGCCTACTACAATTCCAGTGGCAGGTGAGATGGGAGAACTCGTTGCCAACCTCCCATCTTCCACTCTCATTAAACTTCAGCTCATTCTCAATTCTGCTGCCAGTATAACCCATATCCAATCCTGTTCACACATCAACCTCGTGCTCCCTCACCAGAAATGGCTCCCTGCCCAGCAATACTTCCATTTGAAAATTCCCATTTCCCCATTCAAATCCCTCCATGTCCTCTCCCCTCCCTATCCCTATAATCTACTCCAGTCCCAACAGCCCCTCGATCTCTCTGTAATGTCCTGTAGCCCCTAAACCCCTCCCTATTTCTGTAACCTCCTCCTGTCCCAACACCCTCCCTATCTCTGTAACCTCCTCCAGCCCCTACATGACCCTCCTATCTATGTAACCTCCTCCAGTCCCTACAACCTTCAAAGATCTGTCTGCTTTTCCAATCCTGGCATCTTGCATATTCCCAATTTCCACCTTTGGCTGCCTGAGCCCCAAACCCTGGACTTTATTCCATAAATCTCTCTGCCTCTTCTCCCCTCCCTCCCTGTGTCAAACACCCCCTAAATCCTCCTTGTTTAGTAACTGATCCGGACAGTTCTTGGTGTGAAAGGCCTGATTCTGTAGCTGTGGGTGCCTTTATTATATTGAGGAAGTTGTGCCGTTGCAGGTTACTGTTACTCTTGATTTTTACCCATTGTGTTATCTGGTTTTGCTGTAGATGGCATTGAGGGATGTAACAATTCTATAGCACCTTTCATTACATTAGGATGTCCTGAAACACTTTACAACCAGTTATGTATTATTTAAAGTTTAAGCTCTGTTGTAATATTGCGAACACCACAGCCAGTTAATGCACAGCAAGCTCCCACCAATGGCAATGAAATAAATGTCTGGTTAATCTGCTTTAAAGATTTTGAGTTGATGTTAAAATTGGGAAATTAGTTTGTTGCATTGAATCATCTATATATCAGACATGGGGAGATGAATGATATCAACCATTGTGGATTAGAATCCTTTTCTGAAAATCAGAACATTTCCTGACCCTCCTCCTGCAATGTTTGTCAGAGAGTCTCCCTCCCACTCCACTCCCTGTCATCCCATTCACAAGCACACAATGTATCCTCTCACACACTCTCGCACTCTCACACACTCTCGCACTCACACACACTCTCGCACTCACACACAGACTCACACACAGACACACACACACAGACACACACAGACTGTATCTCACATACACACACACACACACACACACACACACACAGACTCTTACACTCACACATGCACACACATGCATACACTCACACGTACACTCAACACTCACACGCTCATGCACACTCACAGGCACGCACACTCAAACACACACATACTCAACACACACATGCACACGCACATTCATACACACACGCAGTCACACACACACATGCACACACACAGACACACGGTCACACACACTCACACATGTTCGTTCACACACACACATGTATATACACACACGCAGTCACACACAGACACACATTCACAGACACATACACACACTCACACTGGATCTCACACACTCACACACATGCACGCAAACACACACACATGCTCACACACACTCCTACATGCTCACTCACACCCATGCACACACACACTTAAACACAGACACACACTTAGTCACACACAGACACAAACACAAACTCACACACACACATACAATCACACACACTCATACACACACATGCATGCACACACACACACACATACACACACAAACACACTCACATGCTCACACACATTCACACAAAACACACACATACACACAGACATAAACTCGCACACAGGCACACACGCACACTCAGACTCACTAACACACACAGACTCACACACGCACACATATTCACACACAGACACACAGAGTTGTTTTGCTCTTTCGCGATGGAGATCTTGTTTTTAATGTTGTAAATATTGCTGATGGAGGAATAAAACATTGTGTAAAAAATCCAAATTGATCAACTCTAATTAAAGAGCTGGAGGCGCCCAGGAGAGAGAGAGAGACTGGGAGCTGGGAGTAAATGCAGCTCGGTGCACTCAGATCGGAGCTCAGCACCCAATTAATGAGAATTCGACTGGGGATCCAAACAGACTCAGCATAATGACAGGAATGATTTGTTTAGGCTCAGGCTGAGTTTTGCACCAGAACATTTGACAAATATTTCTGCATCGATAGCAAACACGACTCTTAATTAAGAATTACCCGGTGAACAGCAAACCAGCACCAAGGAAATGTTCCTCGTAAGACAGCACTCCAGATTCCTACCTTAATATTCTATCACACTGTATGCTTGGAATAGAGAGAGAGAGCTTTGCATTTACATAGCACCTTTAACCACATCAGAATACCCTAAAGCACATTCCAGCTGATCAAATATTTATGCGTTTAGACACTGTTCTAATGTAGGAAATACAGTACACAGCAAGATTCCACAAACAGCGAGATTGATTAGCCAATGAATACTCCTTGAGATCACTAGGTAAACTGTATTCAACTGAGAGGGCAAATTATTTAGTGTCTCATTCTAAAGCCTGGCCCCTCACCACTGACCCTCTGACAGTGCGGCACTCCTTCAGCACTGACCCTCTGACAGTGCGGCACTCCCTCAGCACTGACCCTCTGACAGTGCGGCACTCCCTCAGCACTGACCCTCTGACAGTGTGGCACTCCCTCAGTACTGATCCTCTGACAGTGCGGCACTCCCTCAGCACTGACCCTCTGACAGTGCGGCACTCCCTCAGCACTGACCCTCTGACAGTGCGGCACTCCCTCAGCACTGACCCTCTGACAGTGCGGCACTCCCTCAGTACTGACCCTCTGACAGTGCGACGCTCCCTCAGTACTGATCCTCTGACAGTGCGGCACTCCCTCAGCACTGACCCTCTGACAGTGCGGCACTCCCTCAGCACTGACCCTCTGACAGTGTGGCACTCCCTCAGCACTGACCCTCTGACAGTGCGGCACTCCCTCAGCACTGACCCTCTGACAGTGCGGCACTCCCTCAGCACTGACCCTCTGACAGTGTGGCACTCCCTCAGCACTGACCCTCTGACAGTGTGGCACTCTGATATTATTGCCAGCCTTGATTTCATGCTCAGTGCTCTCTGATCATTTCTTGAAACCACAAATGTCTGTCTCAGGGATGAGAAGCAGCCACTGAATCAGAGCTGAAGCCTGATTAGTAAGTTTGCTGATGACACCAAAGTCGGTGGTGTGGTAGATTGTGAGGAAGGGTGTCGAAGTTTGCAGGGTGACTTGGACAGGTTGCAGAGCTGGGCCGCGAGGTGGCGGATGGAGTTTAATGCGGAGAAGTGTGAGGTAATCCATTTCGGTAGGAATAACAGATGTGTTGAGTATAGGGCTAACGGGAGGACTTTGAATAGAGTGGAGGAGCAGAGGGATCTAGGTGTATGTGTACATAGATCCCTGAAAGTTGGGAATCAAGTAGATAAGGTTGTTAAGAAGGCGTACGGTGTCTTGGCGTTTATTGGTAGGGGGATTGAATTTAGGAGTCGCAGCGTCATGTTGCAACTGTACACAACTCTGGTGCGGCTGCACTTGGAGTACTGTGTGCAGTTCTGGTCCCCACATTACAGGAAGGATGTGGAGGCTTTGGAGAGGGTGCAGAGGAGGTTTACCAGGATGTTGCCTGGTATGGAGGGGAGGTCCTATGAGGAGAGACTGAGGGATTTGGGGTTGTTTTCACTGGAAAGAAGGCGGCTAAGGGGGGATCTTATAGAAACACATAAGATGATTAGAGGTTTAGATAGGGTGGATGGTGATAGCCTGTTTCCTCGGATGGAGAAATCTAGCACGAGGGGGCATGGCTTTAAATTAAGGGGGGGTAGTTATAGGACGGATGTCAGGGGCAGGTTCTTTACCCAGAGGGTGGTGAGGGACTGGAATGCCCTGCCTGCTGCAGTTGTAAATGCGCCTAGTTTGGGGGCGTTTAAGAGATTGGTGGATAGGTTTATGGACGAAAAGGGATTGGTTTAGATTAGTGGGTCAATGTTTTTTTTTAAAAATAAGACTGGTCGGCGCAACATTGTGGGCCGAAGGGCCTGTTCCGCGCTGTAATGTTCTATGTTCTATGTTCTATGAAGCCTGGTGTTTATATCCAATGCATTGATGTTGGCAGATTTTCAGATTAGCCCTCACCTTCAACTGAAGGAAAAGTCTTGTGGTCAATGATACCTTTTGTCTGCCGGTCACACCCAGTGTTTTACTCAGAGCTGTTTGCGCACAAGATCTGGACTGGAGATGAACGTACAGGAACCTGCTATAAGAAAATAGGGACTAGAATTCTCCAAACCCATTCATTCCACTACCACTGCCAGTGAGAATGGAGAATTAGGCGCTTGTCCATTCACTGCAGCGGGACTGGAGAATCCCAGTGTGGGTGAGTCCGGTGAATTCCGGACCGGAGCTTTCTCTAGCACATTACATTTTGACAGTTTTTCAGCAATATTCTCACTCTTTGCTATAGAATGAGCTATCCTGAAGCACACTTTCTGTTGGCGAGGCAAGAATATGAACTCCATCATTGTCCATCTGACGAGAAGAAAAGTGGCATCATGGCTGTGACATTGGTTAATATACCATTCGCATACACACGGGGCAAGGTAGGTGTAGGAAAATGCTTTAAAATGGCGGTGCGGGCTCGTTGGGCCGAAGGGCCTGTTTCCCGTGCCGGGTTGTTCTTTGTTCTTATAGTTCTTTCAAAGAGCTGGCATAGGAACAATGGGTGGAATGGCCTCCTGCTGCAGTATACAATGCTGTAAATTGTGAAGAGGAGAGTAATCACTAAATAACACCATAAATAGATTGTAATCTTACCCCGTGTCCTTTTCCCTCGTGCGGTGAGGGAGAAACTGCCCTCGATCTGGAATCATTGGGTTTGTCAGTCACAACAGACTTTGGGTACATCCAATTAGAGAAGGTGACGGAGGGTCAGGAGCTGTTGACAGACCCGATGTCTGCACCTTCTCGGGTTTATTGTGTTTCTGTTCAAGTTCCAGTCATTACTGAGAACAAGCATCTAATTCATGAGATCTGGCCATTTATTTGATTTGATTTGATTTGTTATTGTCACATGTATTAGGATACAGTTAAAAGTATTGCTTCTTTTGCACTATGCAGACAGAGCATACCATTCATAGAGAAGGAAATGAGAGAGTGCGGAATGTAGTGTTACAGTCATAGCTAGGGTGTAGAGAAAGATCAACTTAATGTGAGAATGGAGAATTTGGCACTCGGCAGTGGGACTGGAGAACCATTCAAAAGTCTGACAGCAGCAGGGAAGAAGCTGTTCTTGAGTTGGTTGGTACGTGACCGCAGGCTTTTGTATCTTTTTCCCAATCGAAGAAGGTGGAAGAGAGAATGTCCGGGGTCCTTAATTACGTTGGCTGTTTTTCCGAGGCAGCGGGAAGTGTAGACAGAGTCAATTTATTCACAGAATGCTGGAAAAGTGCAGGAGAGGCCAGCAGCCCAACAAGTTTATCCCAGCTTTTTTGAAATACGATTCAGTTATTCCCTGTTCTTTCCTCACATTCCTGCAAAATTCTTCTCCTTCATGTGTTTAACCATTTCCTTTTTGAAGGCTGATTGAATCTCTATCCAGTGCTTTCCAAACCTGATCATTGCATAAGGAATATTCTCATGAGATCGCTGGTTCTTTTACGGGTGTCCTCTAGTTAATAACCCCTCCCCCAGTGCAAACTGTTTCTCTTTTTCTCTTTTCTCCATCGAAACCATTCAAGATCTTCACCATTTCTATCCATTTCCCCAGAGGTTTTGTAGCTGAACAATGGGTGATAGAGAGGGTGCAGGAAGGAGTCATGACAATGGTTCAGAAGATGAGGAACTTCAGTTACAAACAATGAGTGGATTAGGGAAATTGGAGCTCCTCCCTGAGGGGAAGGTTATGAGGAGGTTTGAGAGAGTTGTCCAAAATGGTGAAGGGCCTGGACAGAGAGGAGAGGGAGAAACTGTTTCCACTGGTTGAAAGACTGAGAACTAGCCAGCACAGCTTCAAGGAATTGGTAAAAGAAGTGAAGGCGACTTGGTGAGTGTTTCTGGTCTGGAGCCTGCTGCCTGAGAGTGTGCTGGAGGCAGGTTCAATCCAGGATTTCAAAAGTGAACCAGACGGTGATCTGAAAAGGAAGAATGTGCAGGGTGACAGGGAGAGGGTGAGAGAATGGGACTCAGGGAATTGCTCCTTCAGAGAGCTAGTGTAGACACCATGGGCCAAGTGGTCTTATCTGTGGTGTCATCATTCTGTAACTATAACTCCAGCTACGGCCACACCAGTGTTTTATGTAGATTTAGCTCCTTGCTTTTGCACTCAGACTGAGCAGAATTTTACCAGCACTTCCGCCCGAGTTTTGTACAATCCCATCCGAAGCCAATGGAGAATGCCGTTCTCTGAGCCTCGCCCACCCCCGGGTTTGGGGAGGGCGTGCCGGTAAAATTCTGGCCAGAGGCTCTATTTATGAAGTTCAGGATCCCGTCAGTTTTATTAACTGCTTTGTTAACCTGCACTGTCACCTTCAGAGATTTGTGCACAAACCTGCGATGACAGGTAGAATTTGTGTGGTCCTTTCCCATCCATAGAGAGGATATTTGTGTGTAAGGTGTGTGTATTTCCCTACCGCTAGAGAGATTTTTCCAAGCTTAAGATAAATTTCCAGCAGCAGGCATTTTGGTGATTTAAAAATAAAAGTTATTTATTATCTCACACTCTCCCTGCATTGCAGCATCTCAATCAGTTGTATCACTCACACTTTCACACATTCAAGAATTGGATACAGATTATTTTAAAGCTAGAATTACAATTCAATCTGTGTGTCGACAAAGGTTTGATATCTTCTTCGTTGAGTTGATCCTTTAGCTGGAGTGAAGGCTTTTGAGAAACAAAGAGTTCTCGTGAAGCTGCAAGTCCTCATGTGGACGAGTAGCCGATAGATTTGTTCTTACCTGGATGTGGAACCTGGGCTAGTGCAGTAATTTGGCTATGATGGCTCAGCAGTTTTGAATGTTTCTGGTCGTTCAGATGTTTGCCGCTGGATTTGCTCTGTTCAGGGCACTTTCTAGTCCCTGAAAGCTAGTTTCTGTCACATGACGGGGGTTGACACTTCTGTCCAGACCATAATGATGTCGTAGCAGTTAACATTGGTCACTCCGTCTTATCTCTGTCCCAGCCTGAGCTCAACTACTCTATTTATTCCTCAAAGCTGATTCATCCTTATACAATGAGATGTTTCAACTTCACAGGTGACTGCAAAGTTCCCATGTTTAACTAAATATTGGCCACAGAATCGAGTACTATCCACAGTTTAAATGTCTACAGCCACATGGTAAGTTGCAGCCGTGTTGGAAGGTTCTGTGGCCACTTTCACAGTCCATAACCATTAATATCTTCATGTTGTCCTGGGCATGATACACCCCAGCACCTCTCTGCCCCTGCATCCCATTTAAAATTCTATCATTTAGTTTGTATTTTCTTTCTGCATTCTTATTACCAGAGGTCTCACCTCTCAGTGTTGAATCTAATTTTATCACCTGTCTGCCCATTCTCATCAAAGTCTTTTTGAGGTCTGTCACTAATTTTCTCACTTTATTATATGTCCAAGTTTCATGTCATCTACAAATTCCAAATTTTTGCCCTGCATGCTTAAATGCAGGTTATTTTTCCACATCAGAAACAAGAGTGGATAGAATACTGGATTTAGGAAAACTCCATTTATCCCTCCCTCCGATCTGAAAAAAAACAACCGTCTGCTCTACCCTCTGTTGTCTATCCCACTCTGAATCCATGTTACTGCTGCTGTGAATATAAAATAACAAAACAGAATCTTACAGCACAGAATGAAGCCAGATGGTACATCATGCTGTGCCAGCACTTTAAAAGAGTTGTCCCAATTAGTCCTAAATCCCAATTGTTAACCATATCTCTCGAAAATTAGTCCTGTTCAAGAACATGCCCAATTGCCTTTTCCAATGGAATCTGTTTTACATAGAACATAGAACATTACAGCGCAGAACAGGCCCTTCGGCCCACAATGTTGCGCTGACCAGTTACAAAACAATGACCCACTAACCTAAACCAATCCCTTTTCGTCCATAAACCTATCCACGGATCTCTTAAACGCCCCCAAATTAGGCGCATTTACAACTGCAGCAGGCAGGGCATTCCAATCCCTCACCACCCTTTTCACAGCACTTTCAGAAAGTACATTCCAGATCTTAACAATTTTCTGTGTGGAGAACTTTCTGCACATTTTTCTTCCAGGTCTTTTCCCGATTCTCTTCAATCTGTGTCCCTCTGGTTACCCACTGTCCTCTCACTGCAAACACTTTCTCCTGATTTACTCCATTAAAACGCTTCCTGATTTTGAGCTCCTCTATTAAATCTCTTCTTAGCTTCCTCTGATCCCAGGAGAACAATCCCAGCTTCTCCAGTCTCTCCACATTCCCCAAAGTCCCTCATAGAGGTTTACAGCATGGAAACAGGCCCTTCGACCCAACTCTTTTTTTTAAAGTGCTAAGCTAATCCCAATTGCCCGCATTTGGCCCATATCCCTTTGGAATATCCCCCCTATTTCCTCATCCCTGGGAACATTCTAGCAAATCTCCTCCACACCCTCTCCAAAGCTTAAGTGCTCAGAATTGGACCCTAAGCTGCTAGCCAATGTTTTGTCAAAGTTGAGTATGAGTTATATGATTTTCTATTCAAATACCCCAATTTACAAAACCAAGTATCCCGTAGGCTTTCTTAACCGTCTGATCACTTTGTCCTGCCACATTCAAGGGTCTGTGAATATGCAAACCCAGTCCCATTCCTCCTCAATCTTACAAAATAGTATGCTTTTACAATACGCGCTGTTCTTCCCAAAGTGCATTATCTCACACTTATTCACATTAAACTGTCAACACTGTCTCTCTTCCCTCTGCCTCAGTCCGTGTCCTCTCCAGTCTCCGACAGATGAAACTTGTGGCATATTGCTACGTACAGATTGGCTGCTGCAATCTTTACTACAGCATGAATCTGACAGTGCTGAAACTCACTCGAAACCTTCAATCTTCACATGAATGAGGAGTTACTTCCTCACCAAGTTTTATATTTAACAACACTCACACAGCAAATATTTAGCGGTAAGTTAACTGCATAAAAATAGCATTTATTCACTTCTATGGAGCATAACAAATCACAAATGTTCAGAGAAAGGGTTCAAATTTTGCATTTCCAGATGAGGTTGCTCTCTGCGAGATAGTGAGGAATTCCTGCTGGGTCCACCCAGCGCAGACATTTCCAATGTCGGACTCAATGAGAGAGAGAAAGATCTCCTGTCAAAACAGCTCCAGATTGAGGTGCCTGAAGAATCTACAGCGAACAAGCTGGCGAGGTTGAACATGTTCCTGCCCCCTGGGTTAGATGATCCACCAGAGGGGCTGCCATTCGGAATCTCTCCCTTTCTCCGCCATGGAAAAACACCTGGGATACAAAAGCCAAGGCAGGAAAGTTGATGAGAAGCGAGACACAGAATGGATGGTTCAGTCACAAGGAGAGATTGGGAAAGTGAGGAGAGTTCCTCCTTGTAGCAGCAGCAACTGGAAGAGATTTAATCAAAGTGCAAATAAGAAGACAGTGGCTGGGATTTTACCATCATACCTGCCCAAGGCCTGTAAGATCACCCTGAGGCTAACAGAAAAGGCCATTCTAGAATTTTGGGATGGGCATGGTGGTACAGTCAGAACCAGCGTCTCCAGTGATGGAGGGGTCAGAAACCAAAGACAAACAGATTGTCGTCAATTTGCAAAAAAAACCTCCTCTGCGCAAATGAGGGGAATTTTTTTTAAATTAGAGTTGTTGTGATCTGGAATGTGCAGAAAGGGCGGTGGAAACAGATTCAATAATAACTCCTAAGAGGGAATTGGAGAGATAGTTGGAACATAGAACATAGAACATTACAGCGCAGAACAGGCCCTTCGGCCCACAATGTTGCGCCGACCAGTTACAAAACAATGACCCACTAACCTAAACCAATCCCTTCTCGTCCATAAACCTATCCACGGATCTCTTAAACGCCCCCAAACTAGGCGCATTTACAACTGCAGCAGGCAGGGCATTCCAATCCCTCACCACCCTCTGGGTAAAGAACCTACCCCTGACATCCGTCCTATAACTACCCCCCCTTAATTTAAAGCCATGCCCCCTCGTGCTAGATTTCTCCATCAGAGGAAAAAGGCTATTACTATCCACCCTATCTAAACCTCTAATCATCTTATATGTTTCAATAAGATCCCCTCTTAGCCGCCTTCTTTCCAGCGAAAACAACCCCAAATCCCTCAGCCTCTCCTCATAGGACCTCCCCACCATACCAGGCAACATCCTGGTAAACCTCCTCTGCACCCTCTCCAAAGCCTCCACATCCTTCCTGTAATGTGGGGACCAGAACTGCACACAGTACTCCAAGTGCGGCCGCACCAGAGTTGTGTACAGAAAGATTTGCAGAGATACAGGGAACAGGGAGGGTGGGATTAATTGGAGGGGATCGTTCACAGAGACAGCACAAACACGATGGGCCGAATTGCCTTATTGGGTGCTGTAGATTTTGTGGAGAGAGTGGTTTTTATTTAACAAATGATCCCACATTGCAGCATGTAACAGATTCCTCAGCACAACCATTGTACTGCACTGTCAGAGGGTCAGTACTGAGGGAGTGCCGCACTGTCAGAGGGTCAGTGCTGAGGGAGTGCCGCACTGTCAGAGGGTCAGTGCTGAGGGAGTGCCGCACTGTCAGAGGGTCAGTGCTGAGGGAGTGCCGCACTGTCAGAGGGTCACTGCTGAGGGAGTGCCGCACTGTCAGAGGGTCAGTGCTGAGGGAGTGCCGCACTGTCAGAGGGTCAGTACTGAGGAAATGCTGCATTGTCAGAGGTCAGTACTGAGGGAATGCCACACTGTCAGAGGGTCAGTGCTGAGGGAGTGCCGCACTGTCAGAGGGTCAGTGCTGAGGGAGTGCCGCACTGTCAGAGGGTCAGTGCTGAGGGAGTGCCGCACTGTCAGAGGGTCAGTGCTGAGGGAGTGCCGCACTGTCAGAGGGTCAGTGCTGAGGGAGTGCCGCACTGTCAGAGGGTCAGTGCTGAGGGAGTGCCGCACTGTCAGAGGGTCAGTGCTGAGGGAGTGCCGCACTGTCAGAGGGTCAGTGCTGAGGGAGTGCCGCACTGTCAGAGGGTCAGTGCTGAGGGAGTGCCGCACTGTCAGAGGGTCAGTGCTGAGGGAGTGCCGCACTGTCAGAGGGTCAGTGCTGAGGGAGTGCCGCACTGTCAGAGGGTCAGTGCTGAGGGAGTGCCGCACTGTCAGAGGGTCACTGCTGAGGGAGTGCCGCACTGTCAGAGGGTCAGTACTGAGGGAGTGCCTCACTGTCAGAGGGTCAGTACTGAGGGAGTGCCGCACTGTCAGAGGGTCAGTACTGAGGGAGTGCCTCACTGTCAGAGGGTCAGTACTGAGGGAGTGCCGCACTGTCAGGGGGTCAGTACTGAGGGAGTGCCGCACTGTCAGAGGGTCAGTACTGATGGAGTGCCGCACTGTCAGAGGGTCAGTACTGAGGGAGTGCCTCACTGTCAGAGGGTCAGTACTGAGGGAGTGCCGCACTGTCAGAGGGTCAGTACTGAGGGAGTGCCTCACTGTCAGAGGGTCAGTACTGAGGGAGTGCCACACTGTCAGGGGGTCAGTACTGAGGGAGTGCCGCACTGTCAGAGGGTCAGTACTGATGGAGTGCCGCACTGTCAGAGGGTCAGTACTGAGGGAGTGCCTCACTGTCAGAGGGTCAGTACTGAGGGAGTGCCGCACTGTCAGAGGGTCAGTACTGAGGGAGTGCCTCACTGTCAGAGGGTCAGTACTGAGGGAGTGCCGCACTGTCAGGGGGTCAGTACTGAGGGAGTGTTGCACTGTCAGAGGGTCAGTACTGAGGGAGTGCCGCACTGTCAGGGGGTCAGTACTGAGGGAGTGCCGCACTGTCAGAGGGTCAGTACTGATGGAGTGCCTCACTGTCAGAGGGTCAGTACTGAGGGAGTGCCTCACTGTCAGAGGGTCAGTACTGGTCCGGATGGGATCTACCCTAGGATTCTCTGGGAGGCTAGAGAGGTGATTGCAGAGCCTCTGGCTCAGATCTTCAGGTCGTCATTGGTCTCTGGTGTAGTCCCGGAGGATTGGAGGATAGCGAATGTTGTCCCATTGTTTAAGAAGGGGAACAGAGACTTTGCCGGGAATTATAGACCGGTGAGTCTTACTTCTGTTGTGGGCAAGGTTTTAGAAAAAATTATTAGGGATAGGATTTATAGTTATTTGGAGTGTAATGAATTGATTAGAAATAGTCAGCATGGTTTTGTAGCAGGTAGGTCGTGCCTTACTAACCTTATTGAGTTTTTTGAGAAGGTGACCAAAGAGGTGGATGGGGGTAAGGCAGTTGACGTGGTATACATGGATTTTAGTAAGGCGTTCGATAAGGTTCACCATGGTAGGCTTCTGCAGAAAATGCAGATGTATGGGATTGTGGGTAATCTAGGAAGTTGGATCAGGAATTGGCTATCAGATAGGAGACAGAGGGTGGTGGTGGATGGTAAATATTCATCATGGAGTGCAGTTACGAGTGGTGTGCCTCAGGGATCTGTTTTGGGGCCACTGTTGTTTGTAATTTTTATTAATGATCTGGATGAGGGTATAGTTGGGTGGATTAGTAAATTTGCTGATGACACCAAAGTTGGAGGTGTGGTAGATTGTGAGGAAGGGTGTCATAGTCTGCAGGGAGACTTAGATAGGTTGCAGAGCTGGGCCGAGAGGTGGCGGATGGAATTTAATGCGGAGAAGTGTGAGGTAATTCACTTTGGTAGGAGCAACAGATGTGTCGAGTATAGGGCTAACGGGAGGACTTTGAATAGTGTGGATGAACAGAGGGATCTAGGTGTGTGTGTACATAGATCCCTGAAAGTTGGGAATCAAGTAGATAAGGTTGTCAAGAAGGCGTACGGTGTCTTGGCGTTTATTGGTAGGGGGATTGAATTTAGGAGTCGCAGTGTAATGTTGCAACTGTACACTACTCTAGTGCGGCCGCACTTGGAGTACTGTGTGCAGTTCTGGTCCCCGCATTACAAGAAGGATGTGGAGGCGTTGGAGAGGGTGCAGAGGAGGTTTACTAGGATGTTGCCTGGTATGGTGGGGAGGTCCTATGAGGAGAGACTGAGGGATCTAGGGTTGTTTTCGTTGGGAAGAAGGCGGCTAAGAGGGGATCTTATTGAAACATATAAGATGATTAGGGGTTTAGATAGGGTGGATAGTGATAGCCTTTTTCCTCGGATGGAGAAAGCTAGCACGAGGGGGCATGACTTTAAATTAAGGGGGGGTAGCTACAGGACGGATGTCAGGGGTAGGTTCTTTACCCAGCGGGTGGTGAGGGATTGGAATGCCCTGCCTGCTGCAGTTGTAGATGCGTCTAGTTTGGGGGCGTTTAAGAGATCTCTGGATAGGTTTATGGACGAAAAGGGATTGGTATAGGCTAGTGGGTCATTGTTTTTGTAACTGGTCGGCGCAACATCGTGGGCCGAAGGGCCTGTTCTGCGCTGTAATGTTCTATGTTCTATGTTCTATGTACTGAGGGAGTGCCGCACTGTCAGAGGGTCAGTACTGAGGGAGTGCCGCACTGTCAGAGGAGCTCTTTCACATAATTGGCCCGATTTTACCATTTTGATTCTAAGTGCTGAATCTGGGAACGTTTCAGATCCGAATTTTTGACTTGTTCTCAGGTGCCCCATACACACTCAGCCTGAAAAAAAACGTGGTGATTCTGAATCGTGTGGTGGGCGGGGCTGCCGCTCCGAACGAACCCTTCAATTGCGAATGCGCAGTCATAAAAATTTTGAAAAATGCTCCCCTGCCACATCACCCCCAGATAACGCCTTTCCCTCGCCCCCACAGACATTGCCCCACCCTACAACATTACCAGCAGCGAACGATCAGACCCACCTCCCTCCCCCCTCCAGAGAACAATCTGACCCCCCTCTCCCCCCACCATCACAGAGTTCGAGGGCCATTGGAAACTCTGAACTTCCCTCCTCTGAAGCTGGAGCACTGAAATCAGACCTTTATGCAGTGTGTCTGTTTTACACTATATCTGGACAGGTGAATGTGATGGTAAACGGGGACATGCTGGGGTAAGATTGAGCATGCTCTGTAGTAAGTCAATTTAAATGCAGGCAGATACATTTAAATTGACGTCGCGCCTGTTTTGAGCGCAGTCCCGATTGCGGCTGTTTTAGGCACTTGGTAAACGGCGAATGGGCTCGGAGGGAGGTGTGGATCACGCTACTTGCCTCACGCCCAACTTTACCAAATTTTCCCACTCGAAAACAGGCGCAACTTCTTGGTAAAATTGGGCCCAGTATATTAGATCAAAGCTCCGGCTGTTCCCTCAGGCAAATGTTAAAGATCCAAATGATTTTTGTTGAATAATTGTGAACTGTGGGGGAGTTCGCCCACTCTCCCCAGCCATTGTCTGCCCCTCAATCAACATCACCTCAAGAAAACTGACCTGACTTTGCTGCCATGTTTGTGGGATCTTACTGTGTACAAATTGACTGCTATATTTCCTACATTACAGCAGTACATACACAAAATAATTCATCAGCTGGAATGTGCTTTAGGATATTCTGACGTGGTTAAAGGTGCTATGTAAATGCAAAGCTCTCTCTCTCTATTCCATACATACAGTGTGATAGAATATTAAGGTAGGAATCTGGAGTGCTGTCTTACGAGGAACATTTCCTTGGTGCTGGTTTGCTGTTCATCGGGTAATTCTTAATTAAGAGTCGTGTTTGCTAACGATGCAGAAATATTTGTCGAATGTTCAGGTGCGAAGCTCAGCCTGAGCCTAAACAAATCATTCCTGTCATTATGCTGAGTCTGTTTGGATCCCCAGTCGAATTCTCATTAATTGGGTGCTGAGCTCCGATCTGAGTGCACCGAGCTGCATTTACTCCCAGCTCCCAGTCTCTCTCTCTCTCCCGAGCGCCTCCAGCTCTTTAATTGGAGTTGATCAATTTGGATTTTTTACACAATGTTTTATTCCTCCATCAGCAATATTTACAACATTAAAAACAAGATCTCCATCATGAGAGAGCAAAACAACTCTGTGTGTGTGTGTGTGTGTGAGTCTGTGTGTGTTAATGTGTGAGTCTGAGTGTGCGTGTGTGAACATGTGAGTGTGTTTTTGAGTGTCTGTGTGTGATTGTGTGTGTGACTGTGTGTGTGAGTTTATGAGTGTGTGTGTGTTTGCGAGTGTGTGTGAGTGTGTTGCTGGTTGAGCAATTTAGAGGGCAGTTAACAGTGAGAAAGCTGGAAAGCGAGAAAGTGTGCAGAAGAGGATAGAAGAGCTTGAATTTCCATTCCACTTTTGAGAGCAGCACAGCATTCCAGAGTGCTTTATAACCAATTAAATATCTTTGTAATTGTGTGAAACTTTGAAGAGACGCCAGCCGGTTTATTGATAGGAAGATCACACTGACCCTGATGATAATGAGTGAATAATCTGTTTTCTGTGAATTTGACTGAGGGATGAGTATTGGCTCCGGGAGGCAGGGGAAACTCCCCTGCTCTTTGTTAAAATAGTAGCTACAGGATCTTTTATATTCACCTGAAACCACATGAAAGGAGCAGGAGGGGTCCATTCGGCCCTTCGAGCCTCGTTATGACCATAGCTGATCATCAAACTCAGTAATCTGATCCTGCCTTCTCCCCCCTCCCCATATCCTTTGATCCTCTTCACTCCAAAATCTATATCTAACTCCCATACGTTTTAACATCAACTGCTTTCTGTGGTAGCAAATTCCACAGGCTGACCAGTCTCTGGGTAAAGCAATGTCTCCTCATCTCTGTCCTAAATCCTCTACCCTGTATCTACAGACTGTGACCCCTGGTTCTGGACATCCCACCATTAAGAACATCCTTCCTTAATTTACTCTGTATAGTCCTGTTAATATTTCATAGGTTTCGATGAGATCCCCTCTCGCTCTTCTAAACTCCAGTGAATATAATCCTAATCGACTCAATCTCTCCTCATATGTCAGTCCCACCATCCCAGGAATCAGCCTGGTAAACCCTCGCTGCCCTCCCTCTGTAGAAAGGACATCTTTCCTCAGATAAGGACACCAAAACTGCACACCACTTTCCAGGTGTTGCCTTACTGAGCCCTGTATAATTGCATCCAGACATTCCTGTATTCCGATCCTCTCACTGTGAAGCCAACATATTATTTTCCATTTTTATTGCCTGCTGCTCCTGCATGCTTACCTTCAATGATACCCCCGAGTCTCGTTGCACATTCCTCCCTCTCAGTTTATAACCATTCAGATAATTATCTGCCTTCCTGTTATTGCTGCCACAGTCGATAACCTCACGTTTATCCACATCTGCCAAGAATTTGCCCACTCACTCAGCCTGTCCAAATCACACTGAAGGATCTTTGCATCCTTCTCACAGCTCACCCTCCCACTCAGCTTTGTGTCACCTGCAAATTTGGAGATATTACATTTAGTTCCCTCATCTAAATCATTTATATAGTGAATAGCTGGGGTCCCAGCACTGATCTCTGAGCCTGCCGCTTGGAAAAATACCCATTTATTCAAACTTTTTGTTTCCTGTTTTCCAATCAGTTTTAAACATAGAACAGTACAGTACAGCACAGGCCTTTCGGCCCTCAATGTTGTGCTGAGCTATGTCTGAACCCTAGATCAAGCTATCCCACTCCCTATCATTCCGGTGTGCTCCATGTGCCTATCCAATAACCGCTTGAAAGTTCCTAAAGTGTCCGACTGCACTATCACAGCAGGCAGTGCATTCCACACCCCAACCACTCTCAGTGAAGAATCTACCCCGAACATTGCTCCTATATCTCCCACCATGACCCTTATATTTATGCCCCCTAGTAACAGCTACATCCACCCAAGGAAATAGTCTCTGCACGTCCACTCTATCTATCCCTGTCATTATCTTATAAACCTCTATTAAGTCACCTCTCATCCTCCTCCGCTCTAAAGAGAAAAGCCCCAGTTTCCTCAACCTTTCCTCATAAGACCTACCCTCCAAACCAGGCAGCATCCTGGTAAATCTCCTCTGCACTCTCTCCAATGCTTCCACATCCTTCTTATAGTGAGGTGACCAGAACTGAACACAATATTCCAAATGTGGCCTCACCAACATCTAGTATAGTTGCAGCATAACCCCACAGCTCTTAAACTCAAACCCCCTGTTAATAAACGCTAACAAACTATAAGCCTTCTTCAGAGCTCTATCCACTTGAGTGGCAACCTTCAGAGATCGTTCTATCCATCTCAGTATACTCCCCACAATCTCACGAGCTTTAATTTTACTCACTAACCCCTAATGTGGGACTTTGAAGCTTTCTGAAAGTCCAAATAAACCACATCCGCTGGCTCCCCTGCATCAACCCTACTAATTACATCGACAAATAATTCCAATGGCATGATTTCCCTTTCACATATCCACACTGACCCTGTCTGATCCTGCCTCTCTTTTCAATGTAAATTCTTTAATAATGTATTCTAGCATTTTCCCCATTACTGACGTCAGGCAGACTGATCTATCTTTCCCTGTTTTCTCGCTACCTCCCTTTTTAAATAGTCGGGTTATATTCGCTACTCTCCAATCTGTAGGGACTGTTCCAGAGTCTATCGAGTCTCGGAAGATGACCACCAATGCATCCACTATTTCCAGGGCCACTAGATTAAGTAATCTGGGATGTAGATTATTCAGCCCTGGGGATTTATCCACCTTCAATCCCATCAGTTTCTCCAATACCATTTCTCTACTAATGGTGATTTCCTTCAGTTCCTTCTTCTCACTAAACCCTATGCTCTCGAACATTTCTGGTATCTTATTGGTGTCCTCCTTTATAAAGATTGAACCAAAGTGTGTATTCAGTTAGTCAGACATTTCTATGTTCCCCATTATAAATTCCCCTGGTTCTGACTGTAAGGGACCTACACTTGTCTTCACCAATCTATTTCTCATCAGTGACAGGGCAGGTGCGGGATCTGAAGGCACTGTTTTTATGTTAAGTGTTGGTACGTACCATCACTGGGGAGCTCTGCTGGTGGTCAGGTTTGGTTTTGATTCCCCAGTGTTGCAGGGGGCTGTTCGTCATCAACCTCTGGCTCTGTCAGTAAAGCGGGAACATCGCTCTGCCGCGAGGCTGCAGGACTCACACAAATCAAACGTGGGCCATCCGACTTCCCATCGGTTTCTGCAAACATCATCGACAATCCCGCAGTGCGACTCGGGTGGAGGGAGGTTGCTGCCGTGTCTCCCTGGCCGTGTGACAGAGACCTCGATGGTTTCTCTCCAAACCCTGGAACGCTGTCCGCTCTAGTCACACATTCCAGCATTCCCATTACTCCCCCTCGTACATCACTATCAGTCAAAGCTTCAGGGATACTCCAGTGGTCTTGAGATTTGTGTGTGGGGATACGGATGCTGCTCTCAGTCGCATTGGTGAAATATCCTGGGAATGTCGTTCCCAAATCCAAACCTCTCAAATCCTCAGCATTTGGCATTCCATCTATTCCTTCCTGGGTTTTAGTTCTCTGTCCTGTATGGCAATTTCGCATCCCATCCGATGTCTCCATGTCCTGTGTTTTTCCTACTGTCTCACTGTCCTGTGTTTTTCCTACTGCCTCACTGTCCTGTGTTTTTCCTACTGCCTCACTGTCCTGTGTTTTTCCTACTGCCTCACTGTCCTGTGTTTTTCCTACTGCCTCACTGTCCTGTGTTTTTCCCACAGTCTCACTGTCCTGTGTTTTTCCTACTGTCTCACTGTCCTGTGTTTTTCCTACTGCCTCACTGTCCTGTGTTTTTGCTACTGTCTCACTGTCCTGTGTTTTTCCTACTGCCTCACTGTCCTGTGTTTTTACTACTGCTTCAATGTTCTGTGTTTTTACTAATGTCTCCATGTCCTGTGTTTTTCCTACTGCTTCACTGTCCTGTGTTTTTACTACTGCTTCACTGTCTTGTGTTTTTACTACTGCCTCACTGTCCTGTGTTTTTCCTACTGCCTCACTGTCCTGTGTTTTTACTACTGCTTCAATGTTCTGTGTTTTTACTAATGTCTCCATGTCCTGTGTTTTTCCTACTGCTTCACTGTCCTGTGTTTTTACTACTGCTTCACTGTCTTGTGTTTTTACTACTGCCTCACTGTCCTGTGCTCTTACTACTGTCTCCATGTCCTGTGTTTTTACTACTGCTTCACTGTCCTGTGTTTTTACTACTGTCTCCATGTCCTGTGTTTTTACTACTGCTTCACTGTCTTGTGTTTTTACTACTGCCTCGCTGTCCTGTGTTCTTACTACTGTCTCCATGTCCTGTGTTTTTCCTACTGCCTCACTGTCCTGTGTTCTTACTACTGTCTCCATGTCCTGTGTTCTTACTACTGTCTCCATGTCCTGTGTTTTTACTACTGCCTCACTGTCCTGTGTTGTTAATACTGTTTCACTGTCCTGTGTTTTTACTACTGTCTCCATGTCCTGTGTTTTTCCTACTGCCTCACTGTCCTGTGTTTTTCCTACTGCCTCACTGTCCTGTGTTTTTCCTACTGCCTCACTGTCCTGTGTTTTTCCTACTGCCTCACTGTCCTGTGTTTTTCCTACTGCCTCACTGTCCTGTGTTTTTCCTACTGTCTCACTGTCCTGTGTTTTTCCTACTGCCTCACTGTCCTGTGTTTTTACTACTGCCTCACTGTCCTGTGTTCTTACTACTGCTTCACTGTCCTGTGGTTTTACTACTGCCTCCATGTCCTGTGTTTTTACTACTGCTTCACTGTCCTGTGTTTTTACTACTGCCTCATTGTCCTGTGTTTTTACTACTGCTTCACTGTCCTGTGTTTTTACTACTGTCTCCATGTCCTGTGTTCTTACTACTGCCTCACTGTCCTGTGTTTTTACTACTGCCTCACTGTCCTGTGTTCTTACTACTGCTTCACTGTCCTGTGGTTTTACTACTGCCTCCATGTCCTGTGTTTTTACTACTGCTTCACTGTCCTGTGTTTTTACTACTGCCTCATTGTCCTGTGTTTTTACTACTGCTTCACTGTCCTGTGTTTTTACTACTGTCTCCATGTCCTGTGTTTTTCCTACTGCTTCACTGTCCTGTGTTTTTACTACTGCTTCACTGTCTTGTGTTTTTACTACTGCCTCACTGTCCTGTGTTCTTACTACTGTCTCCATGTCCTGTGTTTTTACTACTGCTTCACTGTCCTGTGTTTTTACTACTGTCTCCATGTCCTGTGTTTTTACTACTGCTTCACTGTCTTGTGTTTTTACTACTGCCTCGCTGTCCTGTGTTCTTACTACTGTCTCCATGTCCTGTGTTTTTCCTACTGCCTCACTGTCCTGTGTTCTTACTACTGTCTCCATGTCCTGTGTTCTTACTACTGTCTCCATGTCCTGTGTTTTTACTACTGCCTCACTGTCCTGTGTTGTTAATACTGCTTCACTGTCCTGTGTTTTTACTACTGTCTCCATGTCCTGTGTTTTTACTACTGCCTCACTGTCCTGTGTTTTTACTACTGCTTCACTGTCCTGTGTTTTTACTACTGTCTCCATGTCCTGTGTTTTTCCTACTGCCTCACTGTCCTGTGTTTTTCCTACTGCCTCACTGTCCTGTGTTCTTACTACTGCTTCACTGTCCTGTGGTTTTACTACTGCCTCCATGTCCTGTGTTTTTACTACTGCTTCACTGTCCTGTGTTTTTACTACTGCCTCATTGTCCTGTGTTTTTACTACTGCTTCACTGTCCTGTGTTTTTACTACTGTCTCCATGTCCTGTGTTCTTACTACTGCCTCACTGTCCTGTGTTCTTACTACTGCCTCACTGGCCTGTGCTTTTAGTACTGCCTCACTGTCCTGTGTTTTTACTACTGCCTCACTGTCCTGTGTTTTTACTATTGCCTCACTGTCCTGTGTTTTTAGTACTGCCTCACTGTCCTGTGTTTTTACTACTGTCTCCATGTCCTGTGTTTTTACTATTGCCTCACTGTCCTGTGTTTTTACTACTGCCTCACTGTCCTGTGTTTTTACTACTGCTTCACTGTCCTGTGTTTTTACTACTGTCTCCATGTCCTGTGTTTTTCCTACTGCCTCACTGTCCTGTGTTCTTACTACTGCTTCGCTGTCCTGTGGTTTTTCTACTGCCTCACTGTCCTGTGTTTTTACTACTGCTTCACTGTCCTGTGTTTTTACTACTGCCTCACTGTCCTGTGTTTTTACTACTGCCTCACTGTCCTGTGTTTTTCCTACTGTCTCGCTGTCCTGTGTTTTTACTACTGCCTCACTGTCCTGTGTTTTTACTACTGCCTCACTGTCCTGTGTTTTTACTACTGTCTCCATGTCCTGTGTTTTTCCTACTGCCTCACTGGCCTGTGTTTTTAGTACTGCCTCACTGTCCTGTGTTTTTACTACTGTCTCCATGTCCTGTGTTTTTAGTACTGCCTCACTGGCCTGTGTTTTTACTGCTGCTTCACTGTTCTGTGTTTTTACTACTGCCTCACTGTCCTGTGTTTTTACTACTGCCTCACTGTCCTGTGTTTTTACTACTGCCTCACTGTCCTGTGTTTTTACTACTGCTTCACTGTCCTGTGGTTTTACTACTGCCTCCATGTCCTGTGTTTTTACTACTGCTTCACTGTCCTGAGTTTTTACTACTGCCTCACTGTCCTGTGTTTTTACCATTGCCTCACTGTCCTGTGTTTTTACTACTGCCTCACTGTCCTGTGTTTTTACCATTGCCTCACTGTCCTGTGTTTTTACTACTGTCTCCATGTCCTGTGTTTTTACTACTGCCTCACTGTCCTGTGTTTTTACTACTGCCTCACTGTCCTGTGTTTTTACTACTGTCCCCATGTCCTGTGTTACTGCCACTGTCTCCTGGTCCAGAATTTCAAGCATTGCCTCTTTGGCCTGTGTTCCCAGCACCGCCTTTAGTGTTTCTATAACTGCCGCGCTGTCCTCTGTTTCTATCACAATCTCACGGTCCTGCATTTCTACCACTGCCTCGCTGTCCTGTTTTTCCACCACTAGCTCCATGTCCTGTGTTTCTATAGCTGTCTCACTGTCCTGTGTTTCTTCAACTGCTTCATTATCCTGTGTTTCTCCCACTGTTTTACGGTCCTGCGTTTCTACTGCTGCCTCACTGTCCTGTGTTTTTTCCACTGCTTCACTGTCCTGTGTTTCTTCCACTGCCTCACTGTCCTGTGTTTCTACCACTGCCTCACTGTCCTGTGTTTCTCCCACTGTCTCACTGTCCTGTGTTTCTACCTCTGCCTCTGCTTCTGTGTCCTGTGTTTCTTCTACTGCTTCACTGTCCTGTGTTTTTACCATTGTCTCGCTATCTTGTGTTTCTACCATTATTTCCATGTCCTGTGTTTCTACTGCTGCCACAGTCTCCTGGTCCTGAATTTCAAGCACTGCCTCTTTGGCCTGTGTTCCCAGCACTGCCTTGCTGTCCTGTGTTTTTACCTTATCCTTCCCATCCTGTGTTTCCAGCATTGCTTCCCAGTCTTGTCTCTCTATTCCAGAGTCTTTGTTCTGTGTTTCAAACGAATTGTCCCTAATTTCTCTCTCCTCTGTTTCTTCCGATATTTTTCTGATTATTTTTTTCTCTGCCTCTCCATCTCTGCCTTCTGATTCTTGCTCAGGCTCCCTGATGTGCGTTTCTGACACTGTCTCCATGTCCTGCATTTCTGACACTGTCTCCATGTCTTGCGTTTCTGACACTGTTTCCATGTCCTGCGTTTCTGACACTGTCTCCATGTCCTGCGTTTCTGACACTGTCTCCATGTCCTGCGTTTCTGACACTTCTTCCCCTTCCTGTGTTTTTCCCATTGCTTCCCGATCTTGTGTTTCTATTCCAGGTTTCCTGCCCTGTGTTGTTAACACTGCCTCCTTGTGATTTTTACCCGGTGTTTCTCTGTCCTTTGCTCTTTCCTCTCTGGGTATATTTTCTGCTTCTGCTCCATGACCTTTACCCTCTATTCCTGCTATTGCTTCTGCAAGCTCCATTTCTAAAGCCACAATCCTGCGTTCTGTTTCTTCCACATTCTTCTTGTCTTGTGTTACTGACACACAGTCTTTTCTCTCTGGACTAGCAGGTGTGACCTGTGTTCCTGCCACTGGGCCTAGGTTGTGTAATATTACTGCAGTTTCCCTGGCCTGTGTTTCTGACACTGCTTCTGGGTCCTGTGTGCTTAACAGTGTTTCTATGATCTGTGTTTCTGGCATAGATACCCTACCTTGTGTTTCTGATACTGTTTCCAAGTCCTGTACTTCTGACACTATTACTGGGTCCTGTGTTTTTGACAATGTTTCTGGGATCTGTGTTTCTGAGACTGTCTCTGGGGGCTTTGTTTCTGACCCTGTGTCTGTGATCTGTGCTTTGGACACCGTCTTTAGGGTCTCTGTTTCTGACACTGTCTCCAGGGCCTGTATTTCAGACACTGTCTCCACCGTCTGTGTTTCTGACAGTTTCTCCAGGTCCTGTGTTTCTGACACTGTCTCCAGGGCCTGTATTTCAGGCACTGTCTCCAGCGTCTGTGTTTCTGACACTCTCTCTAGGAACTGTGTTTCTGATGCTGTCTCTGGGATCTGTGTTTCTGACTCCATTTCTGTGACCTGTGTTTCTGACACTGTCTCCAAGTCCTGTGTATCTGACACTCTGTCCAGTGTCAGTGTTTCAGAACCCGTCTCTTGGGTCTGTGTTTCTGACATTGTCTCTGGGATCTGTGTTTCTGATACTCTCTCCAGGGACTGTGTTTCTGAGACTGTCTCTGGGACCTGTGTTTCTGAGACTGTCTCTGGGACCTGTGTTTCTGACACTGTCTCCAGGTCCTGTGTTTCTGACACTGTCTCCGGGGTCTGTGTTTCAGAATCCGTCTCTTGGGTCTGTGTTTCTGACACTCTTTCCAGGGACTGTTTTTCTGACTCTCTCTCTGGAGCCTGTGTTTCTGACACTGTCTCTGGGACCTGTGTTTCTGACATTGTCTCTGGAACCTGTGTTTCTGACACTGTCTCCGGGACCTGTGTTTCTGACACTGTCTCCGGGACCTGTGTTTCTGACATTGTCTCTGGAACCTGTGTTTCTGACACTGTCTCCGGGTCCTGTGTTTCTGACACTCTCTCCGGGGTCTGTGTTTCAGAATCTGTCTCTTGGGTCTGTGTTTCTGACACTGTCTCACGGATTTGTGTTTCTGACACTCTTTCTAGGGACTGTTTTTCTGACTGTCTCTCTGGAGCCTGTGTTTCTGACACTGTCTCTGGGACCTGTGTTTCTGACACTGACTCCGAGTCCTGTGTTTCAGACACTCTCTCTGGGGTCTGTGTTTCAGAATCTGTCTCTGGGGCCTGTGTTTCAGAATCTATCTCTGGGGCCTGTGTTTCAGACACTGTCTCCAGCATATGTGTTTCAGACACTGTCACCAGGGTTTGTGTTTCTGTCACTGTCTCCAGGATCTGCATTTCAGAATCTGTCTCCAAGGTTTGTGTTTCTGACACTGTCTCCGGCATTTGGGTTTCTGACAATGTCTCTGGGACCTGTGTTTCTGACACCGTCTCTGCGACCTGTTCTTCTGACATTGTCTCCAAGTCCTGTGTTTCTGACACTGTCTCTGAGACCTGTGTTTCTGACACGATCTCTGAGACCTGTGTTTCTAAAACTGTCTCCGAGTCCTGTGTTTCTGCCTCTCTCTCCAGGGACTGTGTTTTTGACACTCTCTCCAGGGACTGTGTTTCTGACACTGTCTCCGGGGTCTGTGTTTTTGACACTGTCTCTGGGATCTGTGTTTCTGACACTGTCTCAGGGATTTGTGTTTTGGACTCTGTCTCCAGGGTTTGTGTTTCTGAAATTGTCTCCAGAGACTGTGTTTCTGAAACCATCTCCGGGTTCTGTGTTTCTGACACTATCTTTGGGGTCTGTGTTTCTGAGACTGTGTCTGGGATCCGTGTTTCTGAAACCATCTCTGGGTTCTGAGTTTCTGACACTGTCTCCAAGTCCTGTGTTTCTGACACTGTCTCCAGGATCTGTGTTTCTGACACTGTCTCCAGGATCTGTGTTTCTGACACTGACTCTGGGACCTGTGTTCCTGACGCTGTCTCCAGTGTCTGTGTTTCTGACATTGTCTCCAGGTTCTGCGTTTCACACACTGTCTCCGGGGTCTGTGTTTCTGACACTTTCTCCAGGGTCTGTGTTTCAGACACTGTCTCCAGAGTCTGTGTTTCAGGCACTGTCTCCGGGATCTGTGTTTCAGACACTATCTCTGGGACCTGTGTTTCTGAAACTGTCTCCAGGGTTTGTGTTTTCGACTCTGACTCTGATTCCTGAATTTGTAACACAATCTCCTTGCCATGTGTTTCTAATATTGTTTCTGCATCCAGAATGTCTCTCACTGCTTTGCTATCCTGTGTTTCTGAGCCTTGTTCCCTCTCCTGTCTTTCTGATGCTGTCGCTAACTCCTGTCTTATTGACACTGTTTCTGGGGCAATTTTATCTGACACTGTCTCACAGGTCTGTGTTTCTGGCACAGTTTCCCTGCCTTGTGTTTCTGATACTGCTCCTGAATCCTGTGTTTCTGATTGTAGGTCCTGTGTTTCTGACACAGTTTCTGGGTGCTCTGTTTCTGGCACTACTTCCAAAATATATGTTTGTACCGTTCCTTTTCTGCCTTGTGTTTTTACAATTGATTCCCTGCCCTGTGTTTTGGACATTGATTCTGGTACCTGTGTTTCTGGGACTATTTCCTGGTTTTGTGTTTTTGAATCTGTTCCTTGGCTCTCTGTAATAGGCTCTTGTCCCTGGTCCTCTATTTCCTGCACTGTCTCCCTGTCTTGTGTTCCTGACACTATTTCCACATTTTGTGTTTCTGGCACAACTTCCCTGCCTTGTGTTTCTGACTCTGCTTTCAGGTCCTGTGTTTCAGACTCTGATTTCATGTCCTGTGTTTCTGACTCTGCTTTCAGGTCCTGTGTTTCTGACACTGATTTCAGATCCTGTGTTTCAGACTCTGATTTCATGTCCTGTGTTTCTGACTCTGCTTTCAGGTCCTGTGTTTCTGACACTGATTTCAGGTCCTGTGTTTCAGACTCTGCTTTCAGGTCCTGTGTTTCTGACACTGATTTCAGGTCCTGTGTTTCTGACACTGATTTCAGGCCCTGTGTTTCTGATACTGTTTCCCTGATGTGTGTTTCTGACACTGCTCCTGAGTCCTGTGTTTCTGTAACAGTCTCTGGGTCCTGTATTTCTGATACTGATTCCCTGTCCTGTGTTTCTGAGACTGTTTCATAGTCCTGTGTTTCTGAGACTGTTTCCAGATGCTGTGTTTGTGAATCTGTTCCCTGACCCTGTGTTTCCTGGTCTTGAGTTTTTGAAACTGTTTCACTGATCTGTGTTTCTGACACTAACTCCCAGTCCCACGTTTCTGACACAATTTCTCTGTCCTGTGTTTCTGATTCCATTTTTCTGTCAGCATCTTCTGCTGAAGCTTCTAAATCCTTCTTCATCCCCACTGCGGTTACTATTTGCTGGCCAGATGCTGTTTGACTTTCTCTTTGACCAATTAGGGAGCAGATTTCTGTGCCATTCACAAAATCTGCCCCAGTTTCCTGTGTATCTCCCTCCCTCCAATCCCCAGTTTCTTCACTTCTCCCAGGTGACGGACATCTCAAATCCACCTGGGCACCATCTCCCCCTGAACCTGGGTTGATTCTTCCCACATTGTGATTCTCAGCCTCACTCGCAGGAGTTACAAAATCCTCTTCAGTTTTCGGATCTATCTCTGCCCCTTCTGATTGTATTTCTGGATCTGGGTCAGGTGTGGTGTTTGAGTTTATTGCTATCTGACCCATTTGTGCTTTGGACAGAACATCGAGCACTGGAACCTTCAGCCCTGCACCAGACTCGACAGTCTGAGACTCCAGGTCTATTTCCTCAACATCTTCGTCGCTGCTTTCCATCTCCAAACTTGAAGATTTGGAATTTGACAGAGACAAAGTCTCTTCTTTTACTTCAAGCTCCTCTCCCACCTCCATATTGTCCATTAGGTCTTCCAATGAATCTACAGTGCTTACACTATCTTCAATTTCATAAGGGATCAGTTTTCGATCACAAATGGTCACTTCTGGATTACCTCTGTTGACCTCCCTCTGATTTTTAATTGGGAAAAAGCCCATTCTTCGATCTTGGTCATCATCACCGATCTCCAATCCTTTTTCCATTGGCTCATTCTCAAAGTTAACCCTGAGAGGATCTGGTAACAATGTCCTGATTTTAGAATCTTCTCCAGGCTCTCCGTAACTCTGAATTATTTGTTCACATTCATGTTCTTGGGCTCCTGACACCGATTCCTCAGTGAGTTTCTTATCTTGTGCTTCCTGAACCATTCCACTACCCGCAGCGTTCCATCTCACAGCTTCCTTCTCCACGTCTTTCCTCTGCTCCTCTGATTCCACTCTTTTGAAGGTTTCATTCTCCGCAGCTGGAATGTGCTTCGTTCCCGTTCTTGGAATTCCTGTCGGAGGAATCAGAGTTGTCTCCCATTCTCCAGTTCCCAGCCCTGGAATAAAGAGATTTCTGGGCAGTCCACCATCCAGTTCCTCACGTTTGAATCCAGGAGTTAGTGTGAGAGATGCTGCCCTGCCCTCCTTACCAGCTGCTACGTCATTGGAAGACTTTGTCCACTGACTCAACTCTTCCCCCTCTTCATTGTTCAACACAAAACTCTTTTGTTTGAAAGCAGGTTCCACCTTCCCCATTCCTCTGGTGTTCAGTCTGGGGCTCTGCACTGAGGTGAGAGATTGTGTTCTTCCAGCTCCCTCATTTTCTATGGATTCGCTTTCCTCTGTGACAGGACCTGCCCCTGATGCTTCCAGACTGAGTGGGTGAGATTCAGACAGGATTGTACTCGCTGCTGATATAGTCTGTGTGTTCTCTGGTGCACCCTGGCCTTGCACATGACCAGCTCTTTGTGCCTCAGTTGTTGCAGGATCCTGTTCTGCGGGAGTTTCTGGAGTGCAAATTTGTGTCGCCAATTTTTGGTCTACTGATTTTGAATCGTTTGTGTCTCTAATATCTTTGGTTTGCCTCCCGTTTCCCTCCAATGTCTTCTCAATTTTGATTTCCCTGTCCGTTCCGACAGAGAACTTTCTTCCTCCTTCCTCTGTTTCCTGATGTGTTGATGTTGGCCAGTCCAAACGTACTTCCTCATTCGCTACATCTTTTGTATTGCTGGTAGCAGAGGGAAACTTTTCCGAGTTCACCCTCATTGCATCTTCTTTCAGAAAGATGCTGACATTGCCTTTGGTCTCAGTAATCTCCACTGTCCCTTCCTCCATCCTAGAAACTCCAATAGCTGGATCACTGCATCGGCCTCTTAACCCTTTCACACCCAGCGCTGCTGTTGGTGTCCTGGGATTGACAGATGATGAATGTGTCGATGTCTCTGCCATCCCTCCCTCCCACCGTGCTGTCCCAGTCGAGACCACTCCTGCATCCTGTGTGGCTGATGGATTCTCATCTGAAACATGACAGGAATGATAGAATGTCACAAAAAAAGGACCTAGATTACTGCGGCGACAGCTTATAACACCAATTTACATTCCAATAACACCTTGACATTATTTTTTAACTAATTTTAATGTATTTCACAAAAACTATTATCAAAATTTGATACTAAGTCACATTAAGAAACATCAGAGCAAATGATCAACCCTCTGGGTCAAAGATATTGTTTTTAAGCAGCGTCTTATCAACAGAGAGGTTCGGGGAGGCCCAGGGACTGGTGGCCCAGTCACTAATGGCGAAGCCATTAAAACCAGGAATGATTGTGGCCAGAATTGGAGAAGGCCAGAGATTGGGGGGTGGGGGAGGGGTGTGCTGGAGGGGCTGGAGGGGGAGTTACAGAGATAGGGAGGGGTAGGGGCTGGAGGAGGTTACAGAGATAGGGAGGGGTAGGGGCTGGAGGAGATTACAGAGATAGGGAGGGATGTTGGGGCTGGAGGAGGTTACAGGGATGGGGGGCTGGAGGTGGTTACAGAGATAGGGAAGAGTGTAGGGGCTGGGGGAGGTTACGGGGTCAGGGACGGGTGTAGAGATGGGAGGAGGTTAAAGAAATAGGTGAGCGGTGTAGGGGTTGGAGGAGATTATAGCGAGAGGGAGGTTTGTGGGATTTGGAGGAGGTTACAGAGTGATGGAACATCCCCCTTCAGCACTCTGAATATTCTATGATTCTGGGCATTGTCAGTTCAGGATTCAATCGATGAACATGGATGGGTGGCTGGGACTGAGGTTGTGTTTGGGTGTGCACTGAGATCTGATGAAGGTTACATGTTGTATATGGTGAAAAGCTAGTCCGGAATTTCCTAAATTCTGACAGCAGCATCACCTCTTGCTATGCTGTCATTCCCAATGTAAAACACATCTCCGGATTCATAAGTGAGATTCCTGGTTCTGGCACTGGGGAGGTGAAACGTCTGTGGCGACAGGAATCAGCTCAGTTCCTCTCTCACTATTGCTCTTCTAGTCTTCCTCAACTCTCTGTACAGCTGAGACAGCTCTGGATCTGGCTGCACTCCCTGGACAAACCATCATTTTCATCAGTACTCAGTTCAGGTTAGAGAGTGCAATGGACTCAGGGAACTCCCCCAACACCTGCCTGTTTCTTCTCGGGAATCCTCACAAAACTTAAGAAGCATTTAGATGAAAACCCATAGCTCTGTACATATTATAGAGAAGGAGGTGCTGGAAGTCTTAAAGCGCATCAAGGTAAATAAATCTCCGGGACCTGATGAAGTGTATTCCAGTACGTTGTGGGAAGCGAGGGAGGAAATTGCGGGTCCCCTAGCCGAGACATTTGAACCATCGATAGTCACCGGTGAGGTGCCTGAAGATTGGAGAGTGGCAAATGTTGTGTCTTTGTTTAAAAAGGGCTGCAGGGAAAAGCCTGGGAACTACAGGCCAGTGAACCTCATATCTGTGATGGGTAAATTGTTGGAAGGTATTTTGAGAGATAGGATCAACAGGCATTTAGAGATGCAAGAACTGATTAGGGACAGTCAGCATGGTTTTGTGAGTGGAAAATCATGTCTCACAAATTTAATTGAGTTTTTTGAAGGGGTAGCCAAGAAGGTAGATGAGGGCAGAGCAGTTAATGTTGTCTACATGGACTTTGATACAAAATTGGCTTCTTGATAGAATGTGGGTATGCCGGCGTTGGACTGGCGTAAACACAGTAAAAAGTCTGACAACACCAGGTTTTAGTCCAACCTAAATAGGTTGGACTAAAACCTGGTGTTGTCAGACTTTTTACTGTGTTCTTGATAGAAGCCAGAGGGTGGTTGTAGAGAGTTGTTTTTCAAACTGGAGGCCTGTGACCAGCGGTGTGCCTCAGGGATCAGTGCTGGGCTCACTGTTATTTGCCATTTATATTAATGATTTGGATGAGAATGTAGGAGGTATGGTTAGTAAGTTTGCAGATGACACAAAGATTGGTGGCATAGTGGACAGTGAAGAAAGTTATCTCCAAGTGCAAAAGGATCTTGATCAATTGGGCCAGTGGGCTGACGAATAGCAGATGGATTTTAATTTAGGTAAATGCAAGGTGATGCGTTTTGGTAAATTGAACCAGGGCAGGACTTATTCAGTTAATGGTAGGGCACTGGGGAGAGTTACAGAACAAAGAGATCTAAGGGTAAATTTCATAACTAATTGAAAGTGAAGTCACAGGTGGACAGAGTGGTGAAGAAGGCATTCGGCATGCTTGGTTTCATTGGTTAGAGCATTGAATACAGGAGTTGGGATGTCTTGTTGAAGTTGTACAAGACATTGGTAAGGCCACACTTGGAATACTGTGTGCAGTTCTGATCACCCTATTATAGAAAGGATATTATTAAACTAGAAAGAGTGCAGAGAAGATTTACTGGGATGTTACCGGGACTTGACAGTTTGAGTTATAAGGAGAGGCTGGGATAGACTGGGACTTTTTACCCTGAAGTGTTGGAGACTGAGGGGTGATCTTATAGAGGTCTATAAAATAATGAGGGACACAGATCAGCTAGATAGTCAATATCTTTTCCCAAAGGTAGGGGAGTCTAAAACTAGAGGGCACAGGTTTAAGGTGAGAGGGGAGAGATACAAAAGTGTCCAGAGGGGCAATTTTTTCACACAGAAGACGGTGAGTGTCTGGAACAAGCTGCCAGAGGTAGTAGTAGAGATGGGTACAATTTTGTCTTTTAAAAAGCATTTAGACAGTTACATGGGTAAGATAGATATAGAGGGATATGGACCAAATGCGGGCAATTGGGACTAGCTTAGGGGCTTTAAAAAAAAGGGCAGCATGGACAAGTTGGGCTGAAGGATCTGTTTCCATGCTGTAAACCCTTATGACTCTATATAGACTATGGACCAAGTGTTGGAAAATGAGATCAGAATAGGTGTTTGATGATCAGCACAGGTATGATGGGGCGAAGGGCCACTTTCTGTGCTACAATGCTCTATCAGTATGGCTGTCTGGAGGCCATCCACTCCCTCCTTTCCTGCAGACTCTTACACTGTAGAGAGACCACATCCAAAACATCTCATTTCAGCCCCTTCAGAATCCCGAATGTTTCGATGAGATCACCTCTCATTCTTCAGAACTCCAGTGAATATAATTTCTTCAGTCTCTCATCAAAGGACAAACCTCTCATCCCAGGCACCAACCTTGTGCACCTTTGCTGCGTTGCCACCAAGGCAAGTACATCCTTCCTTAAATACGGGGACTAAACCTGTACACAGTATTCTCATTTCACCAAAGCTCAGTACAAATATAACAAAACTTCCTGATTTCCAATCCCCTTGTAATGAAAGCCAACGTGGCATTTACCTTCCTATTTTCTTGCTGCACCTACATGTTAACTTTCTGACTCCTTGTGTAAACAAAGCCAAGTTTCCCTGAACATCGAGATTTACAACTTCCATGCCTTTAAAAAAATTCTTTTCAATTTTCATGGACAAAGTGGATAACCTCACACATCCTTACCTTATATTCCATCTGCTATCTTTATCACCGTGTCTTCATTGTCCCTGGGTCAAAACCCACAATCCTCTCCCTAACAGTACTGTGGGTCTACCTACACCACAGGGACTGCAGTGGTTCAAGAAGGCAGCTCACCACTACCTTCTCAAGGGGCAATTAGTGATGGGCAACAAATGCTGGCTAACCAGCAGCACATAAGAACATAAGGACATAAGCACCCCTAAATGTACTTTAAAAAAGTATGTTGCCCATATTATGGTCCTCATCACAGATTATATTACCACCCTTAGATCATTATCATTTAGACACATTATTCTCTGTAGCTTCATCTAAGATATTGATACAGCTTGTAAATATCTGAGGTTCCCGCATCGATTCTCTCAGTACTCCACAAGTCTGCCATCTTGAAAATGCCTCATTAACCTTTACTATTTTTCCTGACCATAAGACACAGGAGCAGAATTAGGCCACTCGGCCCATTGAGTCTGCCCCACCATTCAATTATGGCTGATGTTTTTCTTCTGCCTTTTTCCTATAATCCCTGATCCCCTTATTAATCAAGAATCTATCTATCTCTGTCTTAAAGACACTCAATGATCCGGCCTCCACAGCCTTCTGTGCAAAGAGTTCCACAGATTCCCCACTCTCTGGCTGAAGAAATTCCTCCTCATCTCTGTTTTAAAGGATCGTCTCTTTAGCCTGAGGTTGTTCCCTCTGGTTCTAGTTTTCCTACTAGTGGAAACATCCTCTCCGCATCCACTCTATCCAGGCCTCGCAGTATCCTATAAGTTTCAATAAGATCCCCCCTCATCCTTCTAAACTCCAATGAGTACAGACCCAGAGTCCTCAACTGTTCTTCATACGACAAGCTCTTCATTCCAGGGATCATTCTTGTGAACCTCCTCTGGACTCTTTCCAATGCCAGCACATCCTTCCTTAGATACAGGGCCCAAAACTGCTCACAATACTTCAAATGGGGTCTGACCAGAGCCTTATACGGCCTCAGAAGTCCATCCCTGCTCTTGTATTCTAGGCCTCTCGACATGAAAGCTAACATTGCATTTGCCTTCCTAACTGCCGACTGAACCTGTACATTAATGTTAAGAGAATCTTGAACAAGGACTGCCAAGTCCCTTTGTGTTTCTGATTTCCTAAGCATTTTCCCATTTAGAGAATAGTCTATGCCTCCATTCCTTCTTCCAAAGTGCATAACCTCACACTTTTCCACACTGTATTTCATCTGCCACTTCTTTGCCCACTCTCCTAACCTGTCCAAGTCCTTCTGCAGCCCCCCTGCTTCCTGAATACTACCTGTCCCTCTACATATCTTTGTATCATCTGCAAATTTAGTAACAGTACCTTCAGTTCTTTCCTCCAAATCATTAATGTATATCGTGAAAAGTCCACTGACCAATCCTCTATTCATTCTAATATATTACCCCCAGCTCCACGAGCTCTTTTCCCGTATTTTAATGTGTTGTATGGAATCCTATTCAAATGTCTTTTGGAAAGCCGAGTATACTACATCTACTAGTTTGCCTTTATCTAGCTGATGAGTTACCTCCTCAAAAAATCTTCTGATACATTCTTTTCAACATGCATTCTCATCCTCAATAACATGCTGACTTTGTCCGATCATATTGTCATTTTCTTAAATGTGGTTGACTCTTAACTGCCCTGACGGGTAATTAGGAATGGACTTTTCACTTGCAAAACCCAGGTTTCACGTTTCTGTAGCTCGTGACACTTGCCACACATTTAGGTGTGTAGGTTCCAGACCCCCTTTGCTAAATCTGATGAGTCTGGTTGATATGAAGATTAAATCCCCATGATTATTACATTGCCTTTGTTACAGGCTCCAATCCTTTTGTGCTTAATGCTCTGTCCAATGGATTAAGTAGTCTTAGGAGCCTGGAAACTAACATCAGTGTTTATATTCCAATCTCCACCCATACTGATTCTACTTCCTGATCTCCTGAACTGAGATCCTTTTTCACTAATGTCCATGCATCATTCTTCATTAGCACCAATCCTCCTCTCCCTCTTCAGTTCCTGGAATATTTATTTATCAACTTTGGTCACCTTGTAACCATGTCTTTGTATGGTTATTACAGCAAATCCATTTTTCTCTCATTTCACATCTGACTTGTCTCAAATGCTTCATTCGTGCAGTTATGGAATGTTTAATTTTATTTTTCTATTATTTTTTGTATGAACCTTATTTGTTGGTGGACTTTTACTGTAAAATTCTGTCCCTTCCTGCCTCATTCTGCTTCACTTCCAGATCTGTAAACTGCTCTTTGTCCTCGGCCTTTCGCTTTAGATTTCCTTCACTTGACATTCACCCCCCTGTTAGACCAAAGCCACGTTCAGAATCCTGGTTATACAATTCACCAAGTGAAATGAGAAAGACTGGAATCCATTTTCAATTAGCTCAGAGAATGCTATTCCCTCCGAGGGGTGTGACTGCCTCATGGAACACCTGAGATAACTCACGCCGTCTGCTGTCTGGATTCTAATTTAACCACCTCGAGTCAAATATCCTCCAGCTATAGACCTTGTCGCAGGTACAGTGATCTGAGATCACAGTGTTCACCACAACACAAACACCCACTCTGTCAGTCTAATCTTACTTATTCAATAATTTAGTTAGTTACCAAAGATCAAACAAAGAACAAAGAAAATTACAGCACAGGAACAGGCCATTCGGCCCTCCAAGCCTGCACTGACCATGCTGCCCGACTTAACTAAAACCCCCTACCCTTTCAGGGACCATATCCCTCTATTCCCATCCTATTCACGTATTTGTCAAGATGCTCCTTAAAACTCACTATCGTATCCACTGCCACTACCGCTCCCAGCAGTGAGTTCTAGGCACCCACCACCCTCTGTAAAAAACTTGTCTCGTACATCTCCTTTAAACCTTTCCCCTCGCACCTTAAACCTGTGCCCCCTAGTAATTGATTCTTCCACCCTATGAAAAAGCTTCTGACTATCCACTCTGTCCATGCCTCTCATAATCTTGTAGGCTCCTATCAGGTCTCCCCTCAACCTCCGTCGTTGCAGTGAGAACAAACCAAGTTTCTCCAAGGGTAGGTTGTGCCTTACTAACCTTATTGAGTTTTTTGAGAAAGTGACCAAAGAGGTGGATGGGGGTAAGGCAGTTGACGTGGTATATATGGACTTTAGTAAGGTGTTTGATAAGGTTCACCATGGAAGGCTTCTGTGGAAAATGCAGATGTATGGGATTGGGGGTGATTTAGTTAATTGGATCAGGAATTGGCTGGCGGATAGGAGACAGAGGGTGGTGGTTGATGGAAAGTATTCGTCATGGAGCTCAGTTACAAGTGGTGTGCCTCAGGGATCTGTTTTGGGGCCACTGCTGTTTGTAATTTTTATAAATGACCTGGATGAGGGTATAGTTGGGTGAATCAGTAAATTTGCTGATGACACCAAAGTCGGAGGAGTGGTAGATAGTGAAGAGGGGTGTCATAGTTTACAGAGAGACTTGGACAAGTTGCAGAGCTGGGCCGAGAGGTGGCAGATGGAGTTTAATGAGGAAAAGTGTGAGTAATTCACTTTGGCAGGAACATAGAACATAGAACATTACAGCACAGAACAGGCCCTTCGGCCCACGATGTTGCGCCGACCAGTTAAAAAACAATGACCCTCTAACCTAAACCAAACCCTTTCCATCCATAAACCTATCCATGGATCTCTTAAACGCCCCCAAACTAGGCACATCCACAACTGCAGCAGGCAGGGCATTCCAATCCCTCACCACCCAGGAATAACAGATGTGTAGAGTATAGGGCTAACGGTAGGACTCTGAATAGTGTTGATGAACAGAGGGATCTAGGTGTATGTGTACATAGATCCCTGAAAGTTGGGAATCAAGTAGATAAGGTAGTTAGGAAGGCATATGGTGTCTTGGCGTTTATTGGTAGGGGGATTGAATTAAGGAGCCGCAACGTCATGTTGCAACTGTACAAAACTCTGGTGCGTCCGCACTTGGAGTATTGTGTGCAGTTCTGGTCCCCACATTATAGGAAGGATGTGGAGGCATTGGAGAGGGTGCAGAGGAGGTTTACCAGGATGTTGCCTGGTATGGAGGGAAGGTCCTATGAGGAGAGACTGAGGGATTTGGGGTTGTTTTTGTTAGAAAGAAGGCGGCTAAGAGGGGACCTTATTGAAACATATAAGATGATTAGAGGTTTAGATAGGGTGGACAGTGATAGCCTTTTTCCTCGGATGGAGAAAGCTAGCACGAGGGGGCATAGCTTTAAATTAAGGGGTGGTAGATATAGGACGGATGTCAGAGGTAGGTTCTTTACCCAGAGGGTGGTGAGGGATTGGAATGCCCTGCCTGCTGCGGTCGTAGATGCGCCTAGTTTGGGGGCGTTTAAGAGATCCGTGGATAGGTTTATGGATGGAAAGGGATTGGTTTAGGTTAGAGGGTCATTGCTTTTTTAATTGGTCGGCGCAACATCGTGGGCCGAAGGGCCTGTTCTGCGCTGTAATGTTCTATGTTCTAACCTCTCCTCATAGCTGATGCCCTCCATACCAGGCAACATCCTGGTAAATCTTTTCTGTATTCTCTCCAAAGCCTCCACATCCTTCTGGTACTGTGGCGACCAGAATTGAACACTATATTCCAAGCGCGACCTAACCAACGTTCTATAAAGCTGCAACATGACTTGCCAATTTTTAAACTCAATACTCCAGCTGATGAAGGCAAGCATGCTGTATGCCTTCTTGACTACCTTCTCCACCTATATTGCCACTTTCAGTAATGTATCAGAAAGCTAGTTTCTGAACTCAGAGACAGAAAAAACTTGTACCAAATTGTCACTTTACCATTCTGTTTCTAAAGTACTCAGCTCCCTGTGCGTTCTGCTTCACATTCTGTTCTAAGTGAATAGACTGTATACCAATCCCAGCCCATCACTAGCTCAGTAGTTGACACAGTCTCTCTATTTCTTGCTATCAGGATGGCCCTTCATAACTCATGATTTTAAAGACAATATATTTAAGACACGGGTAGATAGGTTTTTGATAGGCAAGGGGATTAAGGGTTATGGGGAGAGGGCGGGAATGTGGAACTGAGCCACGACAAATCAGCCATGACCTTATTGAATGGCGGGGCAGGCTCGAGGGGCTAGATGGCCTACTCCTGCTCCTATTTCTTATGTTCTTATGATTTATTTCTCGCTGTCACTGTAACGTTAAAATGTGGCAAGCAATGTATACACAGTAAGATCCCGAGAAAATAAATGAGAAAATCGACCAAGTAATGGATCTAAAGGGTATAGGGATCAGGCAAGAAAGTTTGACTCTGATAGCAAATCAGATTTACTGAATAGTGGAGCAGTATAACCATTCCTGTTATTAGCTGAGAGAAAAATATTGGCCAAGGAAATGAACAAATCAGAATTCCCTTTAACCTTTTGCTTCCATCGTCCCCAATCAGCAGAGAGGAAACTCAGTGGTCAAATCTCACTGACTATTTGTATGGGAATGAGAAAGAGGGTGGCACGGTAGCACAGTGATCAGCACTGCTGCTTCATAGCTCCAGGGTCCTGGGTTCGATTCCTGGCTCAGGTCACTGTCTATGTAGAGTCTGCATGTTCTCCTCATGTCTGCATGGGTTTCCTCTGGGTGCTCTGGTTTCCTCCCACAGTCCAAAGATGTATGGGTTAGGTTGATTGTCTATGCTAAGAAATTGCTCCTTAGTGTCCAGGGATGTGTAGGTTAGAGGGAGTAGTGGGTACAATATGTAGGGATATGGGGCTAGGGCCTGGGTGAGATTGTGTTTGGTGCAGATTCGATGGGCTGAAGGGCCTCTTTCTGCACTGTAGGGTTTCTATGATACTATGAGAAACCAGCAATGTGGCAAGGAGTCCTGTCCTTCAGGAGCTGGTCTGAGGTAATGGTTTCTGTTTGTGGTTTATATTTATCCAACCAATTAAGTTATAAGCTTGCTTCTGGTCTGGAAAAGTGGGGAAAGGAGGTGGAGAGGGGGTGGGGTGGGCTGGGGGTGTTGTGGGGCAAAGAAAATAAAATCTTTTCTTTTCAGGGGCAGACAGAAACTAGATTCACACACCCAGCATGAAAGCTTTGACTGGATTACCCAATGATCCTTTATAACACCTCCTTCCAGCTGTTAAAAGTGCAGTGCCTGCTTGGAGGATCCCAGAAAGCTCCTGAGGTCATCACTCTGTGTCACAGGTAGACCATTTGACCCAATTGGTCCACGGTGGTGTTTCTGCTCCACATGAACCTCTTCCATCTTAGTCCCAATAACCAGTCATTGATGTACATCACACAGTGAACTCCCAGACCCTCATATTCTGCAATTTAGGGACTAGTTTCCAATGAAAATATTTCAGATTTCTATGTCGATATATAAAGTGGACACTGTGTAAGTTTGTCATGTTTCAAATACAACAAAACATTTTGTTTTAATTCATTCTGAAGGTGCGAGCACTGCTAGCTATTATTGGCCATCCCTAATTGCTCTCAAATCGGTGGTGAACTGCTTTCTTGAATCCTTGCAGTGGTGTAGGTACACCCACAGTGCTGTTAGGGAGGGAGTTCCAGCAATTTGTCCCAATGACAGTGAAAGAATGGTGATATATTTCCAAGTCAGAGTGGTCAGGATGGAGAACCTCCAGGTGGTGGTGCTTCCAAGAGTCTGCTGCTCTTGTCCTTCTAGCTGATAGTGGTCATGGATTTGGAAGTTGTTGCCTAAGGAACCTTGGTGAATTCCTATAGTGCATTTTGAGGCTGCTACACACGGCTGTCGCTGTGCTGGACGGAGAGATGGTGGCATAGTGGCAATGTCACTGGACAATACAAAGGCCCAGATTAATGCTCTGAAGACATGGATCAAATCCCACCTGGCACTTGGTGGAACTTAAATGTTTAATATAAAACAATTCTGGGTGGCACAGTGGTTAGCACCGCTGCCTCACAGTACCAGGGACCCGGGTTCAGTTCCGGCCTCAGGTGACTGTATGGGGTTTGCACGTTTTCTGCGTGGGTTTTCTCTGGGAGTCCTGGTTTCCTCCCACAATCTGAAAGACATGCTGGTTAGGTGCAATGACCCAAACAGGCGCTGGAGTGTGGTGACCAGGGGATTTCACAGTAACTTCATTGCAGTGTTAATGCAAGGCTTATTTTTGAAGAATAAATAAACTTTAACTGTATTAGAAGCTGTTCTGGAAGGGTTTACTGGACTAATACCAGGAATGGCTGAGTTATTTTGTGAGGAAAGGTTGGAAAGGTTACGTATCCATTCACGAGAGTTTAGAAGAGTAAGAGGTGACTTGATTGAAACTTTTAACATCCTGAGAGATCTTGACAGGACGGGTGTGGAAGAATCTAGAACTAGGGGGAACAATTTAAAAATAAGACATTACTCATTTAACACAGAAACTAGAAGCAGGAGTCGGCCATTCGAGCCTGCCCTGCCATTTAGTTTGATCATGGCTGATCATCAAATTCAATATCCTAATCCCCACTTCCACCCATATCCCTCGATCCCTTTAGCCCCAAGAGCTATATCTAATTTCTTCTTGAAATCAGACGTTTTGGCCTCAACTACTTTCTGTGGGAGTGAATTTGACACATTCACCACCCTCTGGGTGAAGAAATTTCTCTGCATCTCTGTTCTAAAAGGTTTATCCCTTATCCTCAAACTATGACCCCTAGTTCGGGACTGCCCCGCTGGTACAATAGTTATTTAAAAGATACTTTGGTAGAAGTTCAGATGTCACGCTGTCAGCTGTAACTCAGTGGGTAGCACACTCAACTAGATAGACTATGAATCTAGGCTAGCACTAAATATAAAAAAGGACAGTAAGAGTTTTTATAAATATATAAAAAGGAGGAGGCTGGCTAGGGTGAATGTTGGACCCTTAGAGGATGAGAGGGGGGATTTAGTGGTGGGGGATGAGGAAATGGCTGAGGCCTTGAATAACTTTTTTGGTTTGGTCTTCACGGAGGAGGACACGAATAGTTTGCCGGGTGTTAACGATGGAAAGATGGTAGGAGTGGAGGGCCTGAATGACATTATTGTTACTAGAGAGGCAGTACTCGACAGACTAGAGGGACTGATGGTGGACAAGTCCCCAGGACCGGATGGGATGCATCCAAGGGTTCTGAAGGAAATGGCGGAGGTGATAGTGGATGCCTTAGTGATTATTTTCCAAACCTCGCTGGATTCTGGGGAAGTGCCAGAACATTGGAAAATGGCTAATGTTACGCTGCTGTTTAAAAAGGGTAGCAGGCAAAAGGCAGGGAATTATAGGCCGGTTAGTTTAACGTCTGTTGTAGGAAAAATGCTTGAATCCGTAAACAAAGAGGAAATAGCAAGGCAGCTTGAGAAGAATTGTTTAATAGAGCAGATGCAGCATGTATTCGTCAAGGGGAAGTCGTGTCTGACGAATTTATTGGAATTCTATGAGGATGTGTCTAGTGCGGTGGACAGAGGGGAACCGGTGGATGTGGTGTTTCTCGATTTTCAAAAGGCGTTTGATAAGGTGCCGCACAAAAGGTTGTTACAGAAGGTTAGGGGGCATGGAGTTGGGGGTAAGGTGTTAGCATGGATAAGGGATTGGCTGTCAAATAGGAGGCAGAGAGTGGGTGTCAATGGATACTATTCGGATTGGCGGATGGTGACTAGTGGAGCGCCCCAGGGATCGGTGCTGGGGCCTCAGCTATTTACCATTTATATAGATGATCTGGAGGAGGGAGCCGAGTGTAAGGTGTCGAAATTTGCTGATGACACAAAGATAAGTGGAACAGCAAATTGTGCGGAGGGTGTGGAAAGTCTGCAGAGGGATCTAGATAGGCTGGGCGAGTGGGCAAGGACCTGGCAGATGGAATACAATGTTGGCAAGTGTGAGATTATCCACTTTGGTAGGAGTAATAGGAGGAAGGACTACTACTTACTATCCCCTGGTCCGGATGGGATTCCCCTGGTCCGGATGGGATCTACCCTAGGATTCTCTGGGAGGCTAGAGAGGTGATTGCAGAGCCTCTAGCTCAGATCTTCAGGTCGTCATTGGTCTCTGGTGTAGTCCCGGAGGATTGGAGGATAGCGAATGTTGTCCCATTGTTTAAGAAGGGGAACAGAGACTTTGCCGGGAATTATAGACCGGTGAGTCTTACTTCTGTTGTGGGCAAGGTTTTAGAAAAAATTATTAGGGATAGGATTTATAGTTATTTGGAGTGTAATGAATTGATTAGAAATAGTCAGCATGGTTTTGTAGCGGGTAGGTCGTGCCTTACTAACCTTATTGAGTTTTTTGAGAAGGTGACCAAGGAGGTGGATGGGGGCAAGGCAGTTGACGTGGTATACATGGATTTTAGTAAGGCGTTCGATAAGGTTCACCATGGTAGGCTTCTGCAGAAAATGCAGATGTATGGGATTGTGGGTAATCTAGGAAGTTGGATCAGGAATTGGCTATCAGATAGGAGACAGAGGGTGGTGGTGGATGGTAAATATTCATCATGGAGTACAGTTACGAGTGGTGTGCCTCAGGGATCTGTTTTGGGGCCACTGTTGTTTGTAATTTTTATTAATGATCTGGATGAGGGTATAGTTGGGTGGATTAGTAAATTTGCTGATGACACCAAAATTGGAGGTGTGGTAGATTGTGAGGAAGGGTGTCATAGTCTGCAGGGAGACTTAGATAGGTTGCAGAGCTGGGCCGAGAGGTGGCGGATGGAATTTAATGCGGAGAAGTGTGAGGTAATTCACTTTGGTAGGAGCAACAGATGTGTCGAGTATAGGGCTAACGGGAGGACTTTGAATAGTGTGGATGAACAGAGGGATCTAGGTGTGTGTGTACATAGATCCCTGAAAGTTGGGAATCAAGTAGATAAGGTTGTTAAGAAGGCGTACGGTGTCTTGGCGTTTATTGGTAGGGGGATTGAATTTAGGAGTCGCAGTGTAATGTTGCAACTGTACACTACTCTAGTGCGGCCGCACTTGGAGTACTGTGTGCAGTTCTGGTCCCCGCATTACAAGAAGGATGTGGAGGCGTTGGAGAGGGTGCAGAGGAGGTTTACTAGGATGTTGCCTGGTATGGTGGGGAGGTCCTATGAGGAGAGACTGAGGGATTTAGGGTTGTTTTCGTTGGAAAGAAGGCGGCTAAGAGGGGATCTTATTGAAACATATAAGATGATTAGAGGTTTAGATAGGGTGGATAGTGATAGCCTTTTTCCTCGGATGGAGAAAGCTAGCACGAGGGGGCATGGCTTTAAATTAAGGGGGGGTAGCTACAGGACGGATGTCAGGGGTAGGTTCTTTACCCAGAGGGTGGTGAGGGATTGGAATGCCCTGCCTGCTGCGGTTGTAAATGCGTCTAGTTTGGGGGCGTTTAAGAGATCTCTGGATAGGTTTATGGACGAAAAGGGATTGGTATAGGCTAGTGGGTCATTGTTTTTGTAACTGGTCGGCGCAACATCGTGGGCCGAAGGGCCTGTTCTGCGCTGTAATGTTCTATGTTCTATGTTCTATGTACTTACAGGGCGGAAAGCTGCAGCATGCTACGGTGCAGAGGGACCTGGGGGTCCTTGTGCATGAGTCGCAAAAACCCAGCCTACAGGTGCAGCAGGTGGTCAGGAAGGCAAATGGGATGCTGGCCTTCTTAGCGAGGGGGATTGAATATAAAAGTAGGGAGGTCTTGCTGCAACTGTACAGGGCACTGGTGAGGCTGCAGCTGGAGTATTGTGTGCAGTTTTGGTCGCTGCACTTGCGCAAGGATATTTTGGCCTTGGAGGGAGTGCAGAGGAGGTTCACTAGGCTGATACCAGAGTTGAGGGGGGTTGAGCTATGAGGAGAGGCTGAATAGACTGGGCTTGTACTCGTTAGAGTTTAGAAGGATGAGGGGGGATCTCATTGAGACGTATAAGATGATGAAAGGGATGGATAGGGTAGAGGTGGAGAGGTTCGTCCCGCTCGGAAAGGACAGCAGGACTAGAGGGCACAGCCTCAATTTAAGGGGGGGGGCAGTTTAGAACAGAGTTGAGGAGGAACTTCTTCACTCAAAGGGTGGTGAATCTCTGGAATTCTCTGCCCGTTGAAGTGGTGGAAGCTGCCTCGCTAAATATATTTAAGACGCGGGTTGATAGGTTTTTGGTAGGCAAGGGGATTAAGGGTTATGGGGAGAAAGTGGGAAAGTGGAACTGAGCCACTTCAGATCAGCCATGATCTTATTGAATGGCGGGGCAGGCTCGAAGGGCTAGATGGCCTACTCCTGCTCCTATTTCTTATGTTCTTATAGGGGTTTAAATTTCAGTTTAGAGTCATAAGCACAAACACTAGGCTGACAGTAGCACTGGAAAGAATACAGTATAGATTTGACATAATAATTCTAGAAAGGTTACAGAAACATGGACTGTATTCCCCAGAATTTAGAAAATTAAGTGTTAGAACATAGAACATAGAACATTACAGCGCAGTACAGGCCCTTCGGCCCTCGATGTTGCGCCGACCAGTGGAACCAATCTAATGACCCTCTAACCTAAACTATTCCAATGTTATCCATATGCCTATCCACTGACCATTTGAACGCCCTTAAAGTTGGCGAGTTCACAACTGCTGCAGGCAGGGCATTCCATGACCTTACTACCCTCTGAGTAAAGAACCTACCTCTGACATCCGTCCTATAATTACCACCCCTTAATTTAAAGCTATGTCCCCTCATGTTAGCCATCACCATCCGCGGTAAGAGGCTCTCACTGTCCACCCTATCCAACCCATTGATCATCTAGTATGCCTCAATCAGGTCACCTCGTAACCTTCTTCTCTCCAATGAAAATAACCTCAAGTCCCTCAGCCTTTCCTCATAAGACCTTCCCACCATACCAGGCAACATCCTTGTAAACCTCCTCTGCACCCTTTCCAATGCCTCCACATCTTTCTTATAATGCGGCGACCAGAACTGTACGCAATACTCCAAGTACGGCCGCACCAGAGTTTTGTACATTTGTAACATGACCTCACGGCTCCGAAATTCAATCCCTCTACCAATAAAAGCTAACACACCGTACGCTTTCTTAACAACCTTATCAACCTGGGTGCCAACATTCAGGGAGCTATGCACATGTACCCCGAGGTCCCTCTGTTCGTCCACACTACTAAGAGTCCTTCCATTAGCCCTGTATTCTGTACTCCTGTTATTCTTACCAAAGTGAATCACCTCACACTTTTCCGTATTAAACTCCATCTGCCACCCCTCGGCCCAGCTCTGCAGCTTATCTATGTCCCTCTGCAAACTGTAACATCCATCCTCACTGTCTACAACTCCTCCGACCTTGGTGTCGTCAGCAAATTTAATCCATCCTTCTACACCCTCATCTAGGTCATTTATAAAAATGACAAACAGCAGTGGCCCCAAAACAGATCCCTGAGGTACACCACTTGTAACTGAACTCCAGGTTGAATATTTCCCATCAACCACCACCCTCTGTCTTCTATCAGCTAGCCAATTCCTGATCCAAACTGCTAACTCACCCTCAATCCCATGCATCTGCATTTTCTGCAATAGCCTACCATGGGGAACCTTATCAAATGCTTTGCTAAAATCCACATACACCACGTCAACTGCCTTACCCTTATCTACCTTATTTGGTTGAAGTTTCTAAGATAATAAGGGGAACAGATAGGTCAATACAGACAAACTCTATTTGATCAATGGAGCATCTAGGACAGAGTTTTGGGGGAAATTCCCCCAGCCCGCTGCGCTGCTATGGCCGAGAGAGTGCCACACTGTCAGAGGGTCAGTGCTGAGGGAGTGCTACACTGTTGGAGCGCATGTCTTTCAAAACTAAACACTGAATTTAGAAATTCCAAGATAATCTTGTTACCTTTACATAATCGTGGATGCTTAAGATTTGTCATGTGACTTTTCTTTTTATCTTGTAAACTTTTATTGTAGCTCAGAAAATGAAATAGTTGAAAGTATGCATTCCCAGAATACCTGGTTTAATGTGTCACATTATGATCTCACTATTTGCTTTATAGTTTCTGCTGGATGTGAGAGATTAATATAAGGATAGCAAGAGTTTTTATAAATATATAAAAAGGAAGAGGCTGGCTAGGGTGAACGTTGGTCCCTTAGCGGATGAGAAAGGGGACCTAGTGGTAGGGGATGGGGATATGGCTAAGGTCTTGAATAACTTTTTTGTTTCTGTCTTCACAGAGGAGGACGTGAATAATTTGCCGGGTGTTAGCGATGGAAAGGTGGTAGGACTGGAGGGTCTTAATGACATTACTGTTACTAGAGAGGTGGTGCGCGACAGACTGGAGGGGCTGATTGTGGACAAGTCCCCAGGACCGGATGGAATGCATCCGAGGGTTCTGAAAGAAATGGCGGAGGTGATAGTGGATGCCTTGGTGGTTATTTTCCAGACGTCGCTGGATTCCGGGGAAGTGCCGGAGGATTGGAAAACGGCTAATGTTACGCCGTTGTTTAAGAAGGGTGCCAGGCAAAAGGCGGGGAATTACAGGCCGGTTAGTTTAACGTCTGTGGTAGGTAAAATGTTAGAATCCGTCATTAAGGAGGAAATTGCGAGGCATCTTGAAGGGAATTGCTTGATAGGGCAGACGCAACACGGTTTCATTAAAGGGAAGTCGTGTCTGACAAATTTACTGGAGTTCTATGAGGATGTGTCTAGGGCGGTGGATAGAGGAGAGCCGGTGGATGTGGTCTTTCTGGATTTTCAGAAGGCGTTTGATAAGGTACCTCACAAGAGGTTACTGCAGAAGGTCAGAGGACATGGAGTTGGGGGTAGGGTGTTAGCGTGGATAGAGGATTGGTTGTCAAATAGGAGGCAGAGAGTGGGGGTCAATGGGTGCTATTCGGATTGGCGGTTGGTGACTAGTGGGGTGCCCCAGGGGTCGGTGCTGGGGCCTCAGCTATTTACCATTTATATAGATGATCTGGAGGAGGGAACCGAGTGTAGGGTGTCGAAATTTGCTGATGACACCAAGATTGGGGGAAAGGCAAATTGTGCGGAGGGTGTGGAGAGTCTGCAGAAGGATCTAGATAGGCTGGGCGAATGGGCCAGGAAATGGCAAATGGAATTTAATGTTGGCAAGTGTGAGGTGGTCCACTTTGGTAGGAAGAATGGTAGGAAGGACTATTACTTACGGGGCGAAAAACTGCAGCAGGCGACGGTGCAGAGGGACCTCGGGGTCCTTGTGCATGAGTCGCAAAAACCCAGCCTGCAGGTGCAGCAGGTGGTCAGGAAGGCGAATGGGATGCTGGCCTTCATAGCGAGGGGGATTGAATATAAAAGTAGGGAGGTCTTGCTGCAGCTGTATAGGGCATTGGTGAGGCCGCAGCTGGAGTACTGTGTGCAGTTTTGGGCGCCGCACCTGCGCAAGGATATTTTGGCCTTGGAGGGAGTGCAGAGGAGGTTTACTAGGCTGATACCAGAGTTGAGGGGGTTGAGCTATGAGGAGAGGCTGAATAAACTAGGCTTGTACTCGTTAGAGTTTAGAAGAATGAGGGGAGATCTCATTGAGACGTATAAGATGATGAATGGGATGGATAGGATAGAGGTGGAAAGACTCTTCCCGCTCAAAAAAGACAGTAGGACTAGGGGGCACAGCCTCAAGATAAAGGGGGGGGCGGTTCAGAACGGAGTTGAGGAGGAACTTCTTCACTCAAAGGGTGGTGAATCTCTGGAATTCTCTGCCCGTTGAAGTGGTGGAGGCTGCCTCGCTAAATATTTTTAAGAAGCGGGTTGATGGGTTTTTGATAAGAGAGGGGATTAAGGGTTATGGGGAGAGGGCGGGAAAGTGGAACTGAGCCACGACAGATCAGCCATGATCTTATTGAATGGCGGGGCAGGCTCGAAGGGCCAGATGGCCTACTCCTGCTCCTATTTCTTATGTTCTTATGTTCTTATGTTCTTATTTGTACCTAATGATTTTTTGATGAGATCAGTTCCACACTTAATGATAAAACACATTGACTATCTGGAAGTTGTGTCGGAACTCTCATTTCCAAAGTTCTTGTTGAACACTTGTCATGTCAAAATGAATCAGCAATGACTGTGTATGACTAGAGAACAATGACAATCCTGAGCATTGTTTGACAATTTGTAGAGTCAGCACTGAAAGGATTGATGGAAGTTACCCCAATACCCAGAGAAATACAGAGTAATGTTGTTTATTATCCTGTATATCCACTACTTAAAAAGTTTTTAAAGTTTATTTATTAGTGTCACTTGTAGCTTTCATTAGCACTGCAATGAGGTTACTGTGAAAATCCCCTAGTTGCCACATTCCGGCGCCTGTTTGCGTACATTGAGGGAGAATTTAGCACGGCCAATCCATCTAACCAGCACATCTTTCAGACTGTGGGAGGAAACTGGAGAACCTGGAGGAAACACACACAGACATGGGGAGAACGTGCAAACTCCACACAGACAGTGACCCAAGCCAGGAATTGAACCTGGGTCCCTGGTGCTGTGAGGCAGCAGTGCTAACCACTGTGCCGTTCCGCTGTGCCACCGTGCTAAAAAGATAGAGTGTGTCAAAGGTTTCATCAAAAAAATTAAAGGATTGAGCCGTAAACCATAAGTTCAGTCATCAGTGTCAAGTGTTCTTGCACAGCCCACCTGCTCTCACAGACTGACAGGAGAAGTTATCACTCTACCTTTTTGAAGAGAAGGTGTTCTCTAACTAATATTTCTCCCTCAATCAGTATCATCCAAAAAATGGAAAATCTAATTATTATCAATTTGTGATTGTTGGGATCTTGCTATGTAAAACTTGGTTGTCCCATTTTCTCTACATGACAATAGTAGCTACAATTAAAAAACAGGATGTTAAGCATTGTGGGACATCACAAGTGGTTAAAAAGTTGCTGTGTAAATACAAGTTCTTTCCTTTCCTCAATCATCACTTCGCTGAATAATTTAGCTGTATGCAATGTGATCCTAAGGTGCCTGTAAGGGAAAGTGTGTAACTTACTCTCCTGATTTTGTGTGGATGCTTTCTCCATATCATCCCCGCTTGCCATCACATCCTCCTCCTCAGTACTGGAATCACTGGGTTCTGGCTCCGAATTACAACCGTGTTCCTCTTTAATGGCATCTGCAATTTTCTCTTGAACAGACTTACACTCTGAAATTCTGAGTGGCAGAGGGGCTGGGAGGAGGGGAAATGTCATTCACAAATGGAGCATTACCCAATCCGAGATGACAATCAGAGTGGTGGACAGTGAAGGTGGGAGTGAAAAACACAAATGGAATCACAAAAACAATACAAAGATGGAGATTAGAAACAGCAGCAAATACTTAGTGTGTTTTTACAGCAGTTTTAACAAGAATATGGGATCTTTCACCTGTACATCATCAAACAATGTCACATCGCTCAAATTAACACAAAAACTTTCATTTATATTGCACCTTGAACATATTTAAACGTTGCAAGGCATTTTGCAAGAGTGTTATCAAACTGGAGCTACATATGGAGACATTAGGACAGGTGACCAAAAGATTGATTAATGATGTAGGTTTTAAGGAGCATCTTAAAGAACAAGCTAAAGGTGGAGAGTCTCAGGACACTGAAGTGATACATGACAACACTTTAACACCTCAGTAAATATTGGCCATGCATCATCCAGCATAACACATGCAGCAATAACGCAGATTGGCACAGATTAATACACTGCTCATTTCCTCAATCTCCCAACGTGTGTGGATAAAGGGTCAGTTACTTTTGCTGCAAGTTAGAATAATGGGTTCAAACAGCACAGGAGGAGACCATTCGGTCCATCATGCCCATGCCTGCTCTTTACTATCCTGCTGTTTCCCGAAGCCCAGCAATTATTTTTTGCTTTTCAACTATTTCCCCAATTTCCTTTTGAAAGTTATTATTGAATCTGCTTCCACTGTCCTTTCAGGCAGCACATTCCAGATCACAACAACTCACTGTGTCAAATAAATTCCCCTCATCTCCCCCTCTGGTTCTTTTCCCGATTCTCTTCAATCTGTGTTCCTTTGGTTACCCACCCTCCTGTCACTGGAAACAATTTCTCCTGATTTACTCCATCAAAACTCTTCCTGATTTTGAACACCTCGATTAAATCTCCTCTTAACCTTTTCTGCTCCAAGGAGAACAATCCCAGCTTCTCCAGTCTCTCCACATTCACTGAAGTCCCTCATCCCTGGGAACATTCTAGTAAATCTCCTCCACACTCTTTCCAAGGCCCTGACATCCTTCCTAAAGTGTGGAGCCCAGAATTGGACTCAATAATCTGTATGATGACTCATAATTGTTTAGGAATAACCTTCCCATTATCCACATCCTGACAGTGGAGTCTGGAATCAATGCAAATGATTATCCACCTACCTGACCCACACTGTCCTCATTTAATTTTCAAGTGTTCTACTGTCACTCATTGCCTGGTTAATGTTGAAAGACTATTTTTCATTCATTCACAGAATGTGGGCGTCACCAGTTAGGTCAACATTTATTGCCCATCTCTGATTTACCCTTGAGAAGTTGCTGGTGAGCTGCCTTCTTGAAGCATTAGAGTCCGTGGTGTGTAGGTACATCTACAGTGCAGTTAGGGAGGAAATTCTAATGAAGGAACGGCGATATATTTCCAAGTCAGAATGGTGAGTAACTTGGAGGGGAACTTACAGGTGTTGGTGTTCCCATGTGTCTGCTATCCTTGTATTTCTAGGTGGATTTGAGAGGTGCTGCCAAAGGAATCTTGGTGAGTTGCTTCAGTGCTCCAATTTCAGCGAGGCTCCCACAGGAATCAGTATCATCACCACAGCAGGAGACCCCTTATCTGGAGTGTTCAATTCTGGGAATCGCAGCTCAGGAAGGATACTCATCTTGGGTGAGTGCAGTGTTGATTCATGAGAATGATACCAGGGATAAAAGGATGACACTTTGAGGACAGGTTGTATTGACTAAGATCGCCATCTCCAAAATGTAGAAGATTAAGGGGTGATGTAATTAAGGTGCTTAGAACAATTAAAGGTGAGGTAGAGAGAATCTATTTCCTCTGGTAGGGAGAGATTAGAACAAGAGGCAGACCCTTCAAATGAGAGCAGGCTGTTCAGGAGGCAGGTCAGTGAATAATTCTTTACCCAAAGGGCAGTGGGAATCTGGCAGTCTCTTCCTCACAGGCCGATACATGCAGGTGCTTTCAAACAGACTGACAGATGTTTATGGGTAAGGTTTTTGAGGGATCTGGAGCAAAGGCAACTCAATGAACTTCAGGTATGCATCAGCTATGATCTAATTGAACAGTATAGCAGATGAGGGGCTGAATGGTCTCCTCTTCTGATTGTTCTTAGAAATGAGGCAGGGGAGAATGCCCTCAAGCTTGAAGGAATATTTCACATCAAAAGTATTTTTCAAACCCTTTTGTTTTTCAGTTCTGTTATTTGTATGTTGTGCCTTTATCACACGAGTACTTTATGTCACTCAGTACTGAGCATTTGCATATTAAAAAGGCTGTAACTTCATTCATATCTACCCAGAGTTTACATTTATTGCTGCATCAGAAATAACCAAAGTACAATGAACCTTGAATAAGACAATAAGTGAACAATAATAACTGTCTAAATATCTGCACAACCACACACACACATACACACAGTGCAGAACCACCTCTATCCATTCCAATTATCTGTCAATTCTACCCCAAGGTCATGTTTTGTGTGAGACTTTGCCTCATTTTGTCATTAGCTTTTTCTATTTTTTCCATTTCCCAAGTCGAATATGCTGCAGTCCCCAGTCTGTGAAAGACCAGAATCTGGAAACTCTTCATTTGTTTTGTATTTATCCATTCTCAGGATGTGGGTATCGCTGATAAAGCTGGTATCTATTGCCCACTCCCCCCACAACCCCAGCCCCTCATGTCACTCCACGTTGCCCAATGAGAAGAAGAAGAAGGGGTGAGGGGGTGGGAATCTCCAATGGAAATTTCCCGTTAATCCAACAGAGCAGATACTGGAGGTTCAACTGCATAATCACTTGATGGGTGACAGTATCCTCTTTAACACTTATTACATAAATGCAAAAAAATTAAAACACAAGGGAATCAATACACCACAAACTGGATTGATGAGAAGCAAAACATATCAAGAGGATATGATAAACAAATGGCACAATGCACCTGCTTTGGATACAGTCTCTTATAATTCAAAGTAAATGTAAAATGTAGCTGTGGTTATCTTATAGAAATGGGACAGGCCACCTGTTACAGTTACAGTGCCAGACTACAGTCTCTGCTGAAATCTTCAACCACACCCAAACATTGAGAAGCTGCTATAATCAGCCCCCCATCCAGCCTCTCCCATACTGCGGGACATGTGAGTTATCACTGCTGAACCCCAGACTGATCCTACTGGTTTCCTCCGGTTTCCTCCCACACCCCAAAGATGTGCTCTTAGGCGGATTGGTGTAACAAATTGTCCCTAAATTATTCTCCCCTTAATCAGGTTTCCAATGGGGGTACCATAAGCATAGACATGGGTCAAGGGTGGAGGAGGAAAAACACATTGTTAAGATGGCGGCGCGGGCTCGTTGGGCCGAAGGGCCTGTTTCCCGTGCTGTGTTGTTCTTTGTTTTAAAAGATTCATTCTTTTAACCCCAAGCGGGATGTTCCCTCCTCTGCTGTTTAACTCTTTGGAACCTGGCTGAGCTCTCCCAGCGCTGTCTCAGCTAAGCTGAAGGGTTTTGGATTGGGGGTAATGATTTGGACATCATACAACATCTTTCATCCAGCAAAGACATGCCAAAGCAGAGGGCTTGGGGTGAATTTGAGCAAGATAAAAGACAAATCAGTCCCTCTGCCTGAAAATGAGCTCAAACACACTCAGAAGATCCTAGAAGGAAATGCAGCAAGACAGGGTATTTAGAGATAGGTCAAAGCATAGCATTAAAATCTGGAGAGGGTAGGAGGAGGAGAGAAAGTGATTGAAGAAAGAATTAGGAGAAAGAATGGAATTCAAGCAATAGAAGCAGGAGTGGCCACCAGGCCGATCCCTGCCATTCAATAAAATCATGGCTGTTCTATACCGGCCTCAACTCCTTCTCTGTGCCATTTCTCCATAGCCCTCTATTCCTCAAACAATCAAATATTTATCCACCTCCACTTTAAATACTTCTAATGTCCCAGCCTCCATCACCCTTTGGGGCAGAGAATTCCAGAGATTCACCACCCTGTGAAAGAAGAAATTTCTACATGCCTCAGTTTTAAATGACCGGCCCTTTATCCTGTTGTGATGCTCCCTTGTTCCAGACTCTCCCACCAGTGATAACATCTCACCTTCTACCCTGTCGAACCCTCTCAGGATCTTAAATGTTTGAATAAGGTCACCCCTTCCTCTTCTAAACTCCAAGGAATACAGGGCCAGACAGCACTGTGAGAGCTCAGCAAGGTTCCAAAGAGTTAAACAGCAGAGGGAAGAACATTCCACTTGAGGTTAATGAATGAATCTTTAGAGCAGGAACAATCTGGGCCTGTATACCTTGGAGTTTAGAAGAGCGAGGGGTGACCTTATTCGAACAAGAGACAGTGAGAGAGGGGATGAGAGGAGAGAGAGGAAGAGAGAAAGGGAGGGAGAGGTGAGAGAGAGACAGAAAGATAGAGAGGGAGAGTGGGTAAGAGAGAGGGAATGAAAGAGGAGACAGAGGGTGTGAGAGGGAGAGAAGGAAAGGAGAAGGGGAGAAAGAGGAACTAGGGAGAGCAAAGAGATCAACAACAGAGGGAGGAGGGAAAAAGAAAGGAATGATGAGGGAGGGAGGGTAAGAGAGAGGGAGAAACACACTGAAGAACTAGAGAAGGTGGAAGAAGGATGGACGCAAGAGGAAGTGAGAAAGGAGAGAGCTGAAGGAGAGAGGGTGCGAAAAGTGGAAAAAAGAGACAAGGGAGGGAGGGGGCGAGATGAGGGACAGGGCGGAGATGGCGGGGGGGGGAGAGGGGGAGATAGGGGAGTGAGAGAACATAGAACACTATAGCACAAACAGGCCCTTTGGCCCACAAGTTGCACCGATCATATCTATACCTCCCAAGTCATAGAACTATCTATAACCCCCAATCCCATCACATCCCATATACTCATCCAGAAGTCTTTTAAAAGACCCCAGCGAGTTCGTCTCCACCACCACCGACGGCAGCCGATTCCACTCACTCACCACCCTCTGAGTGAAAAACTTATCCCTAACATCTCCTCTGTACTTGCTTCCCAGCACCTTAAACCTGTGCCCTCTCGTAGCAACCATTTCAGCCCTGGGAAATAGCCTCCGAGAATCCACCCTATGTATTCCTCTCAACATCTTATAAACCTTTTATCAGGTCGTCTCTCAACCTTCGTCTCTCCAGGGAGAAGAGACCTAGCTCCCTCAACCTATCTTCATAAGGCATGCATCCCAATCCAGGCAGCATCCTTGTAAATCTCCTCTGCACCCTCTCAATAGCTTCCACATCCTTCCTGTAGTGAGGCGACCAGAACTGCACACAGTACTCCAAGTGGGGTCTGACAAGGGTCTTATAAAGTTGCAGCATTACCCCCGACTCCTAAACTCAATCCCTCGATTAATGAAGGCCAGTACACCATACGCCTTCTTGACCACATCCTCCACCTGCGAGGCCAATTTAAGAGTCCTACGGACCCAGACCCCAAGATCCATCTGCTCTTCCGCACAGCGAAGACTCCTAACCCTTGATATTGTACTCCTGTATCCTATTGGTCCTGCCAAAATGGACCACTACACATTTATCCGGGTTGAAGTCCATCTGCCACTTCTCCGCCCAGTCTTGCATCCTATCTATGTCATGCTGCAACTTCTGACATCCCTCCAGACTATCCACAACACCACCAACCTTTGTATCGTCAGCGAACTTACTAACCCATCCCTCCACTTCCTCATCCAGGTCATTTATGAAAATGACAAACAGCAAGGGTCCTAGAACAGATCCCTGGGGCACTCCACTGGTGACCGACCTCCATGCAGAAAAAGACCCATCCACAACCGCAGTCTGCCTTCTGCAGGTAAGCCAGTTCTGGGTCCACAAGGCCTAAGCTCCTTGGATCCCATGCCCTCTCACCTTCTCAAGAAGTCTTGCATGGGGGACCTTATCAAACGCCTTGCTGAAATCCATACAAACTATATCCACTGCTCTTCCTTCGTCAATGTGTTCAGTCACATTCTCAAAGAACTCAACTAGGCTCGTAAGGCACGACCTGCCCTTGAAAAAGCCGTGCTGACTATTTCTGATCATTCTAAACTTCTCTAAATGCTCATAAAGCTTGTCCCTCAGCATCCTCTCCACCAACTTACCAACCACTGAGGTCAGACTCACCGGTCCGTAATTTCCCAGGCTATCCCTGTTCCCTTTTGTTGAAAATAGGAACCATATCCGCAATCCTCCGGAACCTCTCCCGTCTCCGTTGACGACGCAAAGATCATCGCCAGGGGCTCTGCAATCATTTCCCTCACCTCCCACAGTAACCTGGGGTACATCCCATCTGGTCCTGGCGACTTATCTATCTTAATAGAGTTTAAAAGTTCCAACACATCCTCTTTCTTAACATCCACATACTCAATCTTTTCAGACTGCTGCAAACCTGTAGGGCAACCTCCCAGATCACTTTCCACCGTAAATACCGAGGCAAAGTACTCATTAAGCACCTCTGCCATCAGTTCCACACAGACTTTTCCCCCTTCACCTTTTATAGGTCCTGTCCCTTCACTTCTCATCCTTTTACTCTTCACATATTTGTAGAATGCCTTGGGATTCTTCTTAATCTTACCTGCCAAGGCCTTCTCATGTCTGCTTCTGGCTCTCCTAATTTCCTTTTTAAGCTCCTTTCTACAAGCATTATATTCCTCTAGATCCTTACCATCTCCTAGCTCTCTGAACCTTTTATACACCTTTCATTTCTTCCTGACTAGGTTCACCACAATCTTCGTGCACCATGGCTCCCGCGACCTACCAAAACCTCCTTGTCTCATTGGAATGTTGTTGTGCAGAGCTCCAGTCAAACATTCCTTGAAAATCTGCCACCTTCCTTCAGTACTTTTCTCCAAGAACGCCTCCTTCCAGTTTATTCGTCCAATTGTCTGCCTGATGTCTTCATATTTCCCCTTACTCCAGGCAAACACCTTCCCAGCCTGTCTGATCCTATCTCTTTCCAATGCTATCGTGAAGGAGATAGAATTATGATCTCCATCCCACTGAGATCTGTCACCTGTCCTGGTTCATTAGCCAGCACCAAGTCAAGTACAGCCTCTCCTCTCGTAGGCTTATCCACGTGCTGTGTCAGGAAACCCTCCTGAACACACCTAACAAACTCCTCCCCATCCAAACCCCTTACCGTAGGGATATTCCAGTCGATGTTTAGGAAATTAACGTCTCCCATCACGACAATTCTGTTATTACTACATCTCTCTAGGATCTGTTTCCCTATCTGCACCTCAACTTCCCTGTCAGTATTGGACGGCCTATAGAAAACACCCAGCAAAGTTATCGACCCTCTGTTGTTCCTAACTGCCACCCACAGAGACTCCATAGACAGTCCCTCCATGGCATCCACCTTCTCTGCAGGCATGACACTGTCCCTGATCAACAGTGCCACTCTGCCACCTCTTTTGCCCCCCTCCCTGTCCTTCCTGAAGCATCTGAATCCCGGCACCTGAAGTACCCAGTCCTGTCCCTGAGACATCCAAGTCTCTGTAACGGCCACCACATCACATTCCCAAGCAGCAATCCACGCCCTAAGCTCATCTACTTTGTTCACTACACTCCTGGCGTTAAAATAGACACACCTCAGACCCTCGGTCTGGGCACTTCCCTTATCCATCACCTGTCTAACCTCCCTCTCATATTGTCTACAGTCCTTCTCTGCCTGGGAGCTAACGTCCTCACTCTCAGACTCCTCATCTCTATTCCCTCCCCCCAACCTTTCTAGTTTAAAGTCCCCCCAGTAGCCCTAGCCAACCTTCCCGCCAAGATATTGGTTCCCCTGGGATTCAAGTGCCACCCGTCTTTACTGGACAGGTCACACCTGCCCCTAAAGAGGTCCCAATGATCCAGGAACCGGAATCCCTGCCCCTCCAGTCCCTCAGCCACGCATTCACCCTCCACCTCATTCCATTCCTGCTCTCACTCTCTCGTGGCTCAGGCAGCAATCCTGAGATTACTACCTTCGCATTCCTCTTTCTCAGCTGTCTACCTAATTCCCTATAATCCCTTTTCACGACCGCTTCCCTCTTCCTGCCTTTGTCAGCGGTACCTATATCAACCACAACTTCCGGCTCCTCACCCTCCCCTTTCAGGATGTCTGGGACATCCATTGAATGTCGCCGCATTTGCACAAGGATATTTTGGCCTTGGAGGGAGTGCAGAGGAGGTTCACTAGGCTAATACCGGAGATGAGGGGGTTAGACTATGAAGAGTGACTAAATAGACTGGGCTTGTACTCGTTGGAGTTTAGGAGGATGAGGGGGGATCTTATAGAGACATATAAGATAATGAAAGGGATGGATAGGGTAGAGGTAGAGAGATTCTTCCCGCTCAGAAAGGACAGCAGGACTAGAGGGCACAGCCTCAAGATAAGGGGGGTGCAGTTTAGAACAGAGTTGAGGAGGAACTTCTTCACTCAAAGGGTGGTGAATCTCTGGAATTCTCTGCCCGTTGAAGTGGTGGAAGCTGCCTCGCTAAATATATTTAAGACGCGGGTAGATAGGTTTCTGGTAGACAAGGGAATTAAGGGTTATGGGGAGAAGCGGGAAAGTGGAACTGAGCCACTTCAGATCAGCCATGATCTTATTGAATGGCAGGGCAGGCTCGAAGGGCTAGATAGCCTGCTCCTGCTCCTACTTCTTATGTTCTTATGTTCTTATTATTATAACAATCAGTGTTAGTTCCACGTCACCATTAAGAAGGTATAGATTTTATTAATGAATTCAAATTCCACCAGCTGCTGCACTGGGATTTGAACCCATAGCCCTCAGCATTAGCCTGAGCCTCAGGATTCACCCAGACATTACCACCATGCCACCTACTCTGCATCATCACCAAATACAAATTGATATCTTCCTCTGGATTTCAAGGTAAGTGGAGGTATAGACAGGAGGCAGATAGGGATTGGCTAAGACAGTTCTCATCTCCATGTTACAAAAAGCAGCAATGAGGCAATGAAGAAGATACAAGAAAAATTCACAAGCCTGATTGTAGGACTGAAAGAAAGGAACACCAGGATGTGCTGATGGGATGAAATGGAGATGGATGGGGGGAAGGCTCAGATAGGTCAAATAGCCTATTTCTGTGTGATATTAACTGAATACTGATGCACTTTCTATGAGATTCACCACAGCTGTTTTCACAAACACTCACAAAAATGTTGATCACATTTAGCTCAAATCTCTGCAAACCCAGTGGATCTGTTTTCTGTTAAAGCACACACAGGGAAGACTAAACACTCCGTGCACCACAGTTTTAATTGACATATTGTAACTGCATCTCTTCAGAGCTGTTTTTTTCTGTTGTGGAAATGCAGCCAAGGTCAACACTGCAACTAAAAGGGAGCTGAGACAGTACATGCATGAAGGAAGGCAGCACGCGGGAGTCTGCTTTTACTCACCAACAGATCTCCCAAGCACAGAGAGCTCCGCAGCACAAAGGTTCACCTCACTACCCCTCAACGCTACGTCTTTGGAATGTATGTCGTGAATGTCCACAGTTATTAAAGGTTTTCCACCTGTTTCTACAGCTTCTTTGTTACTGTTCTCTGGATTACCATTCACCTGCGCTCTGGATTCAATCTCTTCCTCGCTTCCAGCTTTTTCTACAGAATCCCTATCAACTCTCTCTGGACATTGATCCTCTCCCACCAAAGACCGGATGATTTGCTCCTCGGCATCTTCTGCTTTCTCCAGCAAGACCCCTCCTTCTGCTACTTCTTCATCCTCCCGCCCTTCATTATTTACAGCCGTCACCTCACAGCCATCCTGTTTGGGTATTTCTGGGGCTACTCCCAGTTTTATGACAGTTGTGGGGTCTCCGTCATCTTCAACAAGGATGAACTTTTGCTCCTCTTCATCATCAGTGACATCCTGCTCCAGTCTTTCACCATCAGAGTTTTCACTGCTTCTTGGGGAGTAAGATGAACTTTGGAACGATGTTGGTGATCGTGGCAATCCCTCTGTAAAACATTGCACATCATTTAATGCTTTAAAGACAACAACTTTGATTTAAACAGTCCCTTTGACATAGTGTAACATATCAGTATGTTTCACACAAACAGACATCAGATGGAATTTGACATGAATCCGCTAAAAGGCGGATCATTGAAAAGGGTTCATTCGAGAGGGAGGTTTCAAGAAGCATCTTCAGAAACATAGCAAACAGGGGCAGGAAAAGGCCATTTGTCCCCTCGAACCTGCTCCACCATTCAATTACCTTATATCTGAACTTCTACCTCATCACCTTTTTCCTGTTGTTTTCCAATATTGCTATACTGTTTGCTATCTAGAAATCTATTGATCTTTATTTTGAACACAGTGACTGTAGAGGCAGCTGAGGACTTCACTGGTGCATTCTGGGAGAAGCTGGACCAGCAACATCTATCAAGAAGTGGAAAGCAGAAGATCTGGTGTCAAGGAGCAGTAAGCCTGAAACACTACATTAGTGTCTCCCTCCCTCCTTCCTTCAACCAAAAAGAATCCATTGTGAGAAGGTAAAAGTGAAGGTAAGAGTTTTATACATTTTTTCAAATAATTTAATTGGTGCTCAAAATGTCGGTCAGTGGGGTTAAGTATCGTATTTGAGATGTGGGCGATCCCTGATGCTTCCAGCCTCTTGGACAACTATGTCTGCAGGAAGTGCATCCAATTGCAGCTCCTTACAGACCGCATGGATAGGTTGGAGCAGCAGCTGGAAGCACTGAGGAGCATGAAGAAGGCAGAAAGTGTCACAGACAGGAGCTTTCGAGACGTGGTCACACCGAAGGTGCAGGCTGATAGATGGGTGACCGCCAGAAGGGACAGGCAGTCAGTGCAGGAATCCCCTGTGGTCATCCCTCTCTCTAACAAGTATACAGTTTTGGATACTGTTGGAGGAGATGGGCTATCAAGGGATACCAGCTGCAGCTGGCTCAGTTGTTAAGTAGGGAGGGAGAAAGGGGACTACAGCAGTAGTTATAGGTGACTTTATAGTTAGGGGTGCAGATAGGCGTTTCCGTGGATATGAAAGAGATTCCAGGATGGTACGTTGCCTCCCTGGTGCCAGGATCCAGGATGTTCCTGAATGGACAGAAAGCATTCTGAAGGGCAAGGGTGAACAGCCAGAGGTCATGGTATATATTGGTACTAATGATATAGGTAGGAAGAGTGATGAGGCAGTTTAGGGAGTTAGGTAGAAAGCTAAAAAGCCTCTAGGGTTGTAATCTCAGGATTATTCCCTGTGCCACGTGCTAATGAGGCTAGGAATAGGAAGATAGTGCAGCTCAACACATGGCTAAACAGTTGGTGTACAAGGGAGGGTTTCAGATATCTGGACCTTTGGGGTCTCTTCTGAGGCAGATGGGACCTGTACAAGAAGGACGGGTCGCATCTAAACTGGAGGGGTACAAATATTCTGGCCGAGAGGTTTGCTAGTGTCACACGGGAGGATTTAAACTAGTTTGGCAGGGGGCTGGGAACCAAAGCAAAGGTGAATTAGCTGAAGGAGAACCAGAGCGTAGGGCCAGTAAGACTCAGAGAAAAAGTAGGCAGGGTGGGGTTGCTAATCAGAGAGGGTCTGGTGGACTGAAGTGCATTTGTTTCAATGTGAGAAGTGTAACAGGTAAAGCAGATGAACTTAGAGCTTGGATTAGTACTAGAGCTACAATGTTGTTGCCATTACAGAGATTTGGTTAAGGGAAGGACAGGATAGGCAGCTTAACATTCCAGGACACAGATGTTTCAGGCAGGATAAGAATATAAGAACATAAGAACTAGGAGCAGGAGTAGGCCATCTAGCCCCTCGAGCCTGCTCCGCCATTCAATAAGATCATGGCTGATCTTTTTGTGGATTCAGCTCCACTTACCCGCCCGCTCACCATAACCCTTAATTCCTTTATTGTTCAAAAATTTATCTATCCTTGCCTTAAAAACATTCAATGAGGGAGTCTCAACAAATTTACGGGGCAGGGAATTCCATAGATTCACAACCCTTTGTGTGAAGAAGTTCCTCCTCAACTCAGTCCTAAATCTGTTCCCCCTTATTTTGAAGCTATGCCCCCTAATTCTAGTTTCACCCGCCAGTGGAAACAACTTCCCTGCTTCTATCTTATTTATTCCCTTCATAATCTTAGATGCTTCTATAAGACCTCCTATCATTCTTCTGAATTCCAATGAGTAAAGCCCCAGTCTACTCAGTCTCTCCTCATAATCCAACCCTCTCAAATTGACGAAGGAGCAGCACTCCGAAAGCTAGTGGCTTTTTCTACCAAATAAATCTGTTGGACTTTAATCTGGTGTTGTGTGACTTCTTACTGTGTTTACCCCAGTCCAACACCGGCATCTCCACATCATGACCCCTTCAGTGCCAGTATATCTTTTCTCAAATAAGGAAACCAAAACTGTGCACAGTACTCCAGGTGTAGCCTCACCAGCACCTTAGACAGCTGCAACATAACCTCACTGTTTTTAAACTCCATCCCTCTAGCAATGAAGGACAAAATTTCCCTTCATGAATCCATGCTGCGTCTGCTTGATCGAATCATTCTTTTCCAGGTGTTCTGCTATTTCTTCTTTAATGATGGACTCCAGCGTTTTCCCAACTACGGGCGTTAAGCTAACTGGCCTGTAGTTACCCACCTTTTGTCTATTTCCTTTTTTAAACAGCGGCGTAACAATAGCTGTTTTCCAATCAGCCAGCACTTCCCCAGAGTCCAGCGAATTTTGATAAATAACTACTAATGCATCTGCTATTACTTCTGCCATTTCTTTTAGTACCCCGGATGCATTCCATCCGGGCCTGGGGACTTGTCTACCTTCAGTCCCTGAACAGAGACTGATAGCCAAGTTCCGCACACACAAGGACGGCCTCAACAGGGATCTTGGGTTCATGTTACAATATCTGTAATCCCATGACTTGCCTGGACTCGCATAATCTCACTAACTGTTTTGTCTGGAGACAATACACACCTCTTTAACCTGTGCTTAACACTCTCTCCATTCACACTGTCTGTATCTTTAAGACTTGCTTAGCTGTAAAGACTCGCATTCCAATCATTATTCTGTAAATTACGTATGTGTCTTTATATGCCCTGTTTGTGATTAGAACTCCCACTCACCTGACAAAAGGGCAGCCAGCACTTCAAAAGCTAGTGGCTTTTGCTCCCAAATAAACCTGTTGGACTTTAACCTGTTGTTGTAAGACTTCTTACAGGGGAGGTCCCAGAGGAATGGAGAATAGCCAATGCTGTTCCTTTGTTTAAGAAGGGTGCAGCCAGTGAACCTTACGTCAAAGGTAGGGAAATTATTAGAGAGGATTCTTTGAGACGGGATTTATTCCCACTTGGAAACAAGTGGACGTATTAGTGAGAGGTAACATGGTTTTGTGAACAGGACGTCATGTCTCATGAAATTGATCTAGTTTTTTGAGGAAGTGATGAAGATGATTGATGAGGGTAGGGCAGTGGATGCTGTCTACATGGACTTCAGTAAGGCCTTTGACAAGGTCCCTCATGGCAGACTGGTGCAGAAGGTGAAGTCGCATGGGATCAGAGATGAGCTGGCAAAGTGGATACAAAACTGGCTCGGTCAAAGAAGACAGAGGGTAGCACTGGAAGGGTGCATTTCTGAATGGAGGGCCGTGACAAGTGACGCTCCTCAGTGAGCAGTGCTGGGACCTTTGCTGTTTGTAATATATACAAATGCTTTGGAGGAAAATGTAACTAGATTGATTAGTAAGTTTGTGGGCAACACAAAGGTTTGTGGATTTGTGGAAAGCGATGAGGACCATCAGAGGATACAGCAGGATATAGATCAGTGAGACTTGGGGGAGACTTAGGCGGAGAGATGGCAGGTGGAATTTAGACATAGAACATAGAACAGTACAGACCTTCGGCCCTCAATGTTGTGCCAAGCAATGTCCAAACCCAAGATCAAACTATCTCATTCCCTATCATTCTGGTATGCTCCATGTGCCTATCCAATAACCGCTTGAAAGTTCCTAAAGTGTCCGACTCCATTATCACAGCAGGCAGTGTATTCCACACCCCAACCACTCTCAGTGAAGAATCTACCTCAGACATCCCTCCTATATCTCCCACCATGAACCTTATAGTTATGCCCCCTAGTAACAGTTACATCCACCCGAGGAAATAGTCTCTGCACGTCCACTCTATCCCCTCATCGTCTTATAAACCTCTATTAAGTCACCTCTCATCCTCCTCCACTCTAAAGAGAAAAACCCCAGGACCCTCAACCTTTCCTCATAAGACCTACCCTCCAAACCAGGCAGCATCCTGGTGAATCTCCTCTGCACTCTCTCCAATGCTTCCACATCCTTCTTATAGTGAGGTGACTAGAACTGAACACAATATTCCAAATGTGGGCTCACCAATGTCCAGTATAGTTGCAACATAACCCCATGGCTCTTAAACTCAAACCCCCTGTTAATAAACTCTAACACACTATAAGCCTTCTTCATGTCTCTATCCACTCGAGTGGCAACGTTCAGAGATCTGTGGATATGAACCCCAAGATCTCTCTGTTCCTCCACATTCCTCAGAACCCTGTCGTTGATCCTGTAATTCGCATTCAAGTTTGCCCTACCAAAATGAATCACCTCACACTTATCAGGGTTAAACTCTATCTGCCACTTTTCGGCCCAGCTCTGCATCCTATTAATGTCTCTTTGCAGCCTGCAAGAGCCCTCCAACTCATCCACTACTCCACCAATTTTGGTGTCGTCAGCAAATTTACTAACCCACCCTTCAGCCCCCTCTTCTAAGTCATTGATAAAAATCACAAATAGCAGAGGACCCAGCACTGATCCCTGTGGTACACCGCTGGTAACTGGCCTCCAGTCTGAAAATTTTCCCTCCACCACCCCTCTCTGTCTTCTATGAGACAGCCAGTTACTTATCCAATCGGCCAAATTTTCTTCTATCTAACACCTCCTTTCTTCATGAGCCGACCATGGGGAACCTTATCAAACGCCTTACTAAAATCCATGTATACGATATCAACTGCTCTACCTTCGTCCACAGACTCAGTTACCTCCAAAAAGAATTCAATCAAATTTGTGAGGCAGGACTTACCTCTCACGAAACCATGCTGACTATCCGGTTTAATCCAGACAAATGTGAGCCAATACATTTTGGAGGGTCACATACGGATAGAAGATATACAGTAAATGGCAGAACCCTTAGGAGTATTGATAGGCAGAGGGATCTGGATGTACAGATACACAGGTCACTGAAGGTGGCAATGCAGATGGAGAAGGTAGTCAAGAAAGCATACGGCTACACAAGAGGGTACACAAAAGATTTACCAGGATGTTGCCTGGTATGGAGGGCATTGGCTATGAGAAGAGGTTGGAGAAACTTGGTTTGTTCTCACTGGAGTGACGGAGGTTGAGGGGTGACCTGATAGAAGTCTACAAGATCATGAGAGGCATGGACAGAGTGGATTGTCAGAAGCTTTTTTCCAGATGGAAGAGTCAATTACTGGGGGGCAGAGGTTTAAGGTGCAAAGTGCAAGGTTTAAAGGAGATGTACAAGGCAGATTTTTTACACAGAGAATAGTGGGTGCTTGGAACTCGTTGCTGAGGGAGGTAGTGGAAGTAGATACGATGGTGACTTTTAAGGGGCATCTTGACATGTACATGAACAGGATGGGAATAGAGGGATACGGTCTCCAGAAGGACAGGGGATTTTAGTTAAGTCGGGCAGAATGGCTGGTTTGGGCTTGGAGGGTCAAAGGCTTCCTGTGCTGTAATTTTCTTTGTTCTTTGAGTGAACGTCCACAGGCCCTGAGGTTCTGAACTCCACAGGTTCACTCTTCATTCAGTGAAAAGATTCCTCCTTACTTTAATCCTAAATGGCCATCTCCTTATTCTCAGACTGCACCCCCTGGATCTGGACCCCGCCAGGGGAACCATCCTTTTTGCAAGGACCCTATAATGCCCCATAAGAATAATGCAAGCTTCAATGCGATCATCTCTTTTTTTTAAACTCTAGAGAATACAGGCTGAGTTTTGACAATCTCTCCTCATAGAACATAGAACATTACAGCGCAGAACAGGCCCTTCGGCCCACGATGTTGCACCGACCAGTTAAAAAACAATGACCCACTAATCTAAACCAATCCCTTTCCATCCATAAACTTATCCACGGATCTCTTAAACGCCCCCAAACTAGGCGCATTTACAACTGCAGCAGGCAGGGCATTCCAATCCCTCACCACCCTCTGGGTAAAGAACTTACCCCTGACATCTGTCCTATAACTACCCCCCCTTAATTTAAAGCCATGCCCCCTCGTGCTAGCTTTCTCCATCCGAGGAAAAAGGCTATCACTATCCACCCTATCTAAACCTCTAATCATCTTATATGTTTCAATAAGATCCCCTCTTAGCCGCCTTCTTTCTAGCGAAAACAACCCCAAATCCCTCAGTCTCTCCTCATAGGACCTCCCCTCCATACCAGGCAACATCCTGGTAAACCTCCTCTGCACCCTCTCCAAAGCCTCCACATCCTTCCTGTAATGTGGGAACCAGAACTGCACACAATACTCCAAGTGCGGCCGCACCAGAGTTGTGTACAGTTGCAACATGACGCTGTGACTCCTAACAATCCTACATTCACAGCCATCAGTCTGGTGAACCTTCAGTGCACTCCCTCTACGTCAAGAATGTACTTCCTTAGGTAGCCATGTGGAGATGCTGGCATTGACTAGGGTGGGCACAGTAAAAAGTCTCACAAAACCAGGTTAAAGTCCAACCGGTTTATTTGAAATCACGAGCTTTCAGAGCACTGCTATTTCATTTATTCATCTGATGCAGGAGCAGTGCTCCAAAAGTTCGTGATTCCAAATAAACTTTTGGACTTTAACCTGGCATTGAGAGAGTTCTTACTGTGCCCTTCCTTAGGTAAGGAGATTAAAACGTACACAATATTCCAGGTAAAATCTCACTCAGTATATCTCACAGGAGATCGTCACTGACTTCAGGAAGTGTAAAGGAGAACATGGCCCTACCTACGTCAATAGGGATGAAGTAGAAAGGGTCAGGAGCTTCAAGTTTTTATGCGTCCAGATCACCAACAACCTGTCCTGGTCCCCCCATGCCGACACTATAGTTTAGAAAGCCCACCAACACCTCTACTATCTCAGAAGACTAAGAAGATTTGGCATGTCAACTACGATTCTCACCAACTTTTACAGACCACTGTAGAAAGCATTCTTTCTAGTTGTATCAGAGCTTGGTATGGCTCCTGCTCTGCCCAAGACCACAAGAAACAACAAAGGGTCGTGAATGAAGCCCAATCACTCACTCAAATCAGTCTCCCATCCATTGACTCTGTCTACACTTCCCACTGCCTCTCTACGAATGGTATACTTTGTCTGTATAGCATGCAAGAAACAATACTTTTCACTGGCTCCCAATACAGGTGACAATAATAAATTGAAGACCTGATCTCTATATAAATGCAGCAAGATGTCATTACTCCTGAGGTCAAATCCTTTGTAATAGTGACCAAGATAGCATTTGCCTTCCTAATTGCTTACTTTAGGTGAGTGATGAATAAGGACACATAGCTTTGGACATCAACCCTTCCTAACTTCTCTGTATTACTGATTTTTCGACCAGCTAACTTCATATTAGACTCATTGTCATAGAGCCCGAGTCATACTGTTCCACATTATATTCCATCTTGCATGTTCTTCCTCAATCACAAGACTGACTAAATCCCCTGGAAGCCCCTTTGCATTGTCCTCACAACTCAGGTTCCATTCTAGTTTTATGTCATCAGCAAATTGGAAATGTGACATTAGTTCCCATATCTGAATCACTGATGTAGACTGTGAGCAGCTGGGACCCAAGTACTGACCCTTGCAGTAGCCCACTAGGCAGAGCCTGCCAACCTGAGATTTTTTCTTTATCCTTTCATGGGATTTGGGTTGTGAGCATTGCTGGCTATGTCACCATACAATTCCCATCATTAATTGCCCTTCAACGCTATTAGGAAGGTCCAGGGTTTTAATCCAATAACAGTGAAAGAACTGTGAAGGACCATAACATACAGGAGCAGAGTTCAACTATTTGGCCCATTGAATCTGCTCCCCCAATCGATCATGGCTGATATTTTCTCCCCATTTAGAGGTAAACTTGTAGATGTTGGTTCTGCCCTTGTCCTTCTAGATGATAGAAGTCATGGTTTAGAAAATATTGCCAAAAAGCCTTGCTGAGTTCCTGCAGTGCATCTGGTAGATGGTATGCACAGCTGCCACTGTGCATTGGTGGTGGTCCTATCAAGTGTGCTGCTTTGTCCTGGATGGTGCACAGCTTTTTCGGTGAATATACGAGTGAAGCGTATTACATCACGCCTTGTAGGTGAGAGAGATGGTGGCACAGTGGTTAGCCACAGCTACCTCACAGCACCAGGTTTGATTCCCGGCTTGGGTCACTGTCACTATGGAGTTTGCACATTCTCCCCATGTCTGCTTGGATTTCCTTTGGGTGCTCCAGTTTCCTCCAACTGTCTGAAAGTCATGCTGATTGAGTGCATTGACCCAAAAGGGTGCCAGAGTGTGGCAACGGGAGGAAATTCACAGTAACTTCATTGCAGTGTTAATGTAAGTCTTCCTTGTAACTAATAAATAAACTTTAGTTTAGATTGTGACAAGCTTTGGAGAGTCAGGAGATGAGTTACTCACTGCAAAATTCCCAGTCTCTGATCTGCTTGCCGCTGCTAGGTTACAATCTGAGCAGTACAGGAAAACAGAAACCTTGCTTACCTTCACTTTCACTAGCTGAAGAGTTGCTGCTTTCTTCCTCGCTCGTTGATCCCTCATCCAGAAAATCCGATTTCTCGCTCTGCTTTTCATCATCTGAGCTCCATCTCTTTTCCGCTTTCGTAGGTGGCTTTATCCCATTCTGGAACCTTCCCTCACTCTGTTTTACTGCCTTCTCACTCATCTTGTCTTCCTCTTCTTCAAAATCATCATCGTACTCTGATAAACGGATTGAGATTTACAATTGTGAGTTTGCAGTGGAAGTTTGACACAAAAATCTTTCAAAGTTTACTCTGTAAAACACAGGGTCTACTGAAATCTCAGGAGTGGGCGATATTAATCTGAGATTTCAGAATTGTGTTGGTATTATTGAAAAGAGAGATGTGTTGCTGAAGTTTTCCATCTTGTGCTCATTAGGCCAAACACAAGAATTCCAAATTTCAAACAATTGTTTCAGTTTATACAATTTATTCAGGAGAAAAAGGTGCTATTAATTGACAAATTGAATTTGATTGGCCAAGGTTTTACCATGGAGAAAGCAATGGGGGATTACAGGCTCCTACAGCTCCCAGATAATTCAAAAATGGTGCAAGGCTTGAACATATTCCTCTTGTTTGCTGAGAGTGGGTCTCTGCGTATGAATGTGTGTTGCTTCCAGCAAAAGTATACAAGCCATGTTACAAACTGGACTGTTGATCTCAAATTGGTTGTTAGTGTAGCTATTAGCATAGTCAGGATTGTTTAACAAGTGCTGCCCAATCACAGAATCACATCCAACAGTAGACATGTAGGTTGGTTGAATATGGTGCATGCTGGGCTATTGCAAACAACCAAAGAAATATGTTTGGTTTGATCAGCCAATCACTGGGACATGTGGCCAAATTAAGATTACCACTTGTACTTGATGCTGTAGCTGTACAGGACCTTAGTTAGGCCTCATTTAGAATATTGTGTCCAATTCTGGTTCCCATACTACCATAAGGATATGGATGCTTTGGGGAGGGTACAAAAGAGGTTTACCAGGATAATGCCTGGTCTGGAGGGTAATAGCTATAAGGAGAGGTAATAGCTATAAACACAGTTTGTTCTCATTGGAACGACGGAGGTTGAGGGGTGACCTGTAGAGGTTTACGAGGTTATGAGTGACATGGTCAGAGTGGATAGTCAGAAGCTTTTTCCTAGAGTAGAAAAGTCAAGTACTAGAGGACATGGGTTTAAGATGTGTGGGGAAAAGTTTAGAGGAGATATGCGAGGCAAATGTTTTTACACACAGGGCAGTGAATGTCTGGAATGCGCTGCCTGGGGTGGTGATGAGAGCAGATATGATAGCGGCATATAAGGGACAACTCCATGAAAACATGAATAGGATGGGAATGGAAGGATACAGATTCTGTAAGTGCATACGGTTTTAGTTTAGACAGGCATCATGATCGGCATAGGCTTGGAGGGCCAAAGGGCCTATATCTGTGCTGTACTGTTCTTTGTTCTTTGGCTCAGTCTTTCAGTGTATCTTTACATTCTCTTCCCTCTCATGCGACTATAGAATGGTCTCCTTCTATGCTAATATATGTTAAAGCATCCAAGCTATTTAATTCAATCATTTCCTGCAATAGCATGCTCTACATTCCAACCACTTCCTGATTAAAGAAATGTCTTTTTATTTCGCTATTGGATTTATTATATTTACGTCGCCTCGTTTTGAATTCTCTAAGTGGAAACATTTCCTCCTTATCTACCCTGTCAAACCCATTCATAATTTTAATGATCTTTATCAGGTCTCTGTTACTTCTCTTCTTTTCAACTGAATAAATCTAACCTGTTTAATTTTTCTTGATGCCTTCATTCAAAATAAAGTACAGGACACCATACAAAAAGAGGCACAGACCACCAAAGCAAGGAAGTTATGTTAAACTCACTTTAATTTACTGCTGTGGCCCTCAGTTATGAGAAGAGTGAAGAATCAGGGATTCTTAAGAGTTAAGAGGCGACTTGGTTGTAACTGCCTGGATGTAGAGAGGATGTTTCCTCTTGTCAGAGGATCTCAAACTAGGGGTCACTGTTTAAAAATAAGGCTTCATTTATTTAAGAATTTCTTTCTTTCAGAGGGTCGAGAGTCTTTGGAACTTACCTCCTCAAAGGACAGTGGAAGCAGAGTTTTTCAATATTTTTAAGGCAGAGCGAGATAGATTCTTGATCAGTGAAAGGTTATCAGGGTAGATGAGAATGTGGGCTTGAGATTACAATCAAATCTTATTGAATGGCAAAGCAGACTCGAGGGGCCAAATGGCCTACTCCTGTCCTAATTTGTATATTCGTATGATCTGAAATGTGCTGCCTGAACTTAAAAAGGGAATTGGAGAAAGACTGAAAAGGGATAGGACTGTGAGAAAAGAGTACTGAAGTGGAATTAATTAGATACGGAGTTGAGGAGGAACTTCTTCACTCAAAGGGTGGTGAATCTCTGGAATTCTCTGCCCGTGGAAGTGGTGGAGGCTACCTTGCTGAGTATATTTAAGTCACGGGTAGATAGGTTTTTGGTAGGCAAGGGGATTAAGGGTTACGGGGAGAAAGCGGGTAAGTGGAACTGAGCCACTTCAGATCAGCCGTGATCTTACTGAATGGCGGGGCAGGCTCAAAGGGCTAGATGGCCTACTCCTGCTCCTATTTCTTATGTTCTTAGATACCTCTTTCAAAGAGCCAGTACAGACACGATGGATAGAATGGTCTCCTTCTATGCTAATGTAATCTTGTCATTTGATAAAATCGATGAGAATTCTGTGCATGGATTCCTGCAACCAGAATTGCAAGACGCAACTCACAGTATAACTAAAGATTAGGTGGGGTGGAGCCTTGTACCCAGCAATCCCAGACCAGGAGGTTGAATGCAGCTATGGAGATTCAAACCCAAGCCTGCAGTTCCAGCCTGGGCCTTGACACTGAGAAAGCTCTTGGGCTTTGACAGCTCAGATGCTATGAGTGGTTCTGAATGGCCCACGGCCCCAGAAATCTGCAGATCAGTTTGGGATTAGTTACTAACCCCACATTAATGGGATCAAACCTTTGCTTCAGTGGTGGCTATTTCCACTTCAGAGTCAGAAGGTACAGAATTCTGTTCCCACCTCGACAATTCCAGCGAACGCAGACCGAATGCTCCGGCTCAGAATTCTGGAACGTCCTGTGTGGAAGTGAGTCCAGACTATGTGAGTGTCTAGGCTGTCTGTGGTCCCATTACATTGTTAGTTTCACAGTAAAAAGTCTGACAACACCAGGTTTTAGTCCAACCTATTTATTTGATAATATACTCACAAGCTTTCGAGGGACACCCTCTTCGTCAGGTGAATGGACGAAGAGGGTGTCCCTCGAAAGCTTGTGAGTATATTATCAAATAAATAGGTTGGACTAAAACCTGGTGTTGTCAGACTTTTTACTGTGTTTACGCCAGTCCAACGCCGGCATACCCACATCATTGTTAGTTTCAACAGCTTTGCGCTAAGCATAGGCTGTGTTGTGCAACTGGGACAAATGTAAGATTGCCTCCCCAGGTAAGTGACAGATGGAATGTGTAAAATTCACTCCTCCTTGTCTCTGATGTTCTGGAAGGAATTTACCTGATTGGATGTGTTTACAGTAATAAAATCTAATCATAGAGTTTAGAAAACAAAGGAACCAAAGCAACAGAAGGGTTAGAAGAAATTGGGAAGAGTTTACTGTCTTCAAGTTGTTAATCTGATGTTATTTGCATGAATTGGTGATGGCCAGTGATTCAGCAGTTGTAAACATTGTGTACAGTGGCTAAGCAGAGAATCAGTACAAGAGTTGTGAGTGAAGCACTGTACATTCTCATGGTAGAATTGTAATTTGAGATATTTAAGTTCACATACTCGATTTTGAGTTGTAGTTTCTTAATAAAGACCTGAGCATGCATTGTTGCAACTGAAACCAAAAGAAAAGATGCTGGAAAATCTCAGCAGCTCTGGCAGCATCTGTAAGAAGAAAAGGTGTTATAACTGAATCTGTGTAAACTCTGATGTTTGAAGTAACAAGATAAAAAAGAACAAGACAACTGCCCAACACCTGGGATCAGGTCCGATGGGTGTGGGTGACCCTTGCCTCATCATTTGGAGTTTGTAAAACCCTCCCACCGTCTTGGGCTAATGTAAAAACGGTCCTGACTGTAGAAAGATAATTTACACGACAGGATGTCAGTGTTAATCAGTTTGATAATCCTTCCACTAACTCACTATTCATCACTGTGCAAAAACACAAAGAACCAACCCTCCTTGGAACCTCTGCCTTGAGCCTCGGTTGCTGGTGAACTTTCTCCCTCATCTTCATGCATTTTCTCTGCTATGTTAACTTTCTCCTCCTCAGCTGAAGAATCTGCTGACATCGCTCCTTCCAGACTGGGGACCTTTCTCCTGTTCATGACTGCTAATTTTTGCTTGTCTTTCGTCAACTCCAGCTTCCCTTTCTCTACTTCCTTCACCACTTCTTCCTTCATCCTTTTGGGAGGTGGTGTGGGTTTCTTATCCAAACCCATGGCGATAATACATCTGGAAAGGAGACATTGGACAGAACAGATTGAGGTCATTATCTGGTAATCAAAAAGATTTTTTTTGGAATGGGGCGTGTGGGTGATAAGCTCTGGATGTCCACTCTCCTGTTTGTGAAAATTGCTTCATGAGGTCACTCCTGAACTGGTCTGGCTCTGATTTTAAGATTATGTCTTCTTGTTCTGGGCTCCCCCAACCAGAGAATACTGTCTAATAATGGTGGAATAGCCTGGCGTGGCTGAATGTTGTACATTCTCTCTAATTGGGGGAGTCTATGTCATAGCCTTTTAATTTAATGGGGTTGGCTAGTTATACACAAAATGGCTGCTGCTGCCATATACAAAATGGCTGCCATGTGCGCTTGCTGCATAACAGTGACTATATTTCTAATTGATCCTTTGCACAGAAAGCATTTTTGATTCTATTTCTGAACGACTTAATACAAGATCTATCCCATGGCCTTCCCCTCCTATCAGTGCACCAGGGCTGGAGAAAATGATGTTGTCAAATCATTAACCCAATGGGATCTCCCGTACCTGTAGCAAGGAGATGCCCCATCCACATCCAGGAAAGCAAAGTAAGCTTGTTTGCCGCCAAGCCGGGACCCCCTGCGGTGTTTATACTCGCAGCAGGAACTCAGTCGATTAACCTGAATGCCGTTGAGGAAGAAGGTGAGGCTGAAGGGAAAACCCAAGTGTCGCCGAGACACAAACTGGAATTTCTCTGGAAAACCAGTGGAGAGAAGGACCAAGAGGAAAAACGGAAACAGCTTTTAAAACATTTACACAGCAGTCATCTAACAGAACATCTAACAGAGCTAACAAGTGACTCAGAGGAACGGGAAGGAGAAGGCCATTCAGCCCCTTTGGTCTGCTCCAGAAGACTGGTATTGGGTTCAAATTATTAACTCTGTTTCTCTCTCCACAGACACTGCCAGACATGCTGGATTTATCCAGCATCTTTTGATCTTTTTACAGATCTCCAGCATCCACAATATTTTTGTTTTGACTCCCAGGAAACCAATCCTGCTGCTGTGAGAGTCAAGGATAAGAAGGCACCATGTTAAATTCGAGCCAGGCTGTTCAGGGATGATGATGGTGTCAGGAACAACTCCTCCACTCAAATGATAGTGGAATCTGGAACTCTCCCCCCAGAAAGTTGCTGATGCTGGGAATCTACCCAAGCTTTGAGGACAGAGGTGGATTTGTTGGGTAAGGAATACAGAACGCAAGTGGATAAATGGCAATGAGGTACAAATTAACCATAATCTGATTGAATTGTGGAACAGACTCGAGGGGCTGAATGGCCTCCTCCTGTTCCTCATTAACTCAGTCTCGTGAGTAGCAAGGAGAATGGTGCTGTGTCACTGACCCGAAGTGATCATTCTATTGCAAATCAACACAAGTCTCAGAAGCAGAATTGTAAAAATAGACCCAAGTATTTGTCTAACTGGATTCTTAGAATCAGAGAATCTAACAACACAGAGGAGGCCATTTAACCCATCGTGTTATGTCAGTTCATTGGAAGAGCTATCCAATTAGTTCCACTACTCTGGTTCTTTTCCTGATTCTCTTCAATCTGTGTCCCTCTGGTTACCCATTCTCCTGTCACTGCAAACACTTTCTTCCTATTTACTCCATCAAAACTCTTCCTGATTTTGAACACCCCAATTAAATCTCCCTGTGTCCTTATCCCTATAAGTTAAGAAAATACTTATCTCTTAATCAATAAAGCAGATTATTGGGTCCTTTATCATCTTTGTGCGTGTGGGAGCTTGCTGAGTGCAAATTGCCTGTTATAATTTCTAACAACAGAAATGCTTACATTTCCAATGTACTTCATTGGCTGTGCAGTGATTTCAGACATCTTGAGATGTGACAGGTGCTATGGAAATGCAAATCTTTCTTTCTCCCCCTTCTCATCCCTAAGGAGAACAATCCCAGCTTCTCCAGTCTCTCCTGCAACTGATACTCCTCATTCCTGGTAGCAGTCTGGTAAATCTCCTCTGTTCCCTCTCCGAGGATGTGACATCCTAATCTCTGATTTTGCTCTTTTCCAACCTTCAACCGTGAGAAGAAGGAATTCAAATGGATGTAATGTGAGAATTTTTTTTCTAATTTCCTGTTGGTGCCCACCTGCTTCCAGAAGCTTCCCTTTGTACACACAGAGGTTCTCTCCACCACAGTGTTGCTGGTGAACTTTGACCTCGTCTCTGACCTCTGCCTGGTCATATGAGAGATGCAGGCGTTTTCCACGGTAGACCATCGTGACCAGAACATTGCTGTGCGTGACGGATCGATGTGACTTCCGAGTTTCCTGCAACAACAACAGCTTACATTTATATAGCCGAATGAAGATGAGTTAGAGATGGGAAAGGACTCATGGTTTTAATTTAATCATCAACCACAGCAAGCGGACTCTCCTAACTACAGCTGGATCAGAGAAAATACCAATGAAGCTGCCCGATTGTCATAAAACTCAACTGGTTCAGTAATGTCCTTTAGGATATTAAATCACTGTGCAACAGCCTGAGGTTGTGAAAGGAGCACTATGGTTTCAAATCTTCCTTGTACTTTTCTTCCACATAACCAACTTCACAGAGTCCATTTGGCCCATCTGAAAACAAATATTTTTCAGTGGGGGAGGAGGACGTCTTGATAATAATGAACCTGATCGTGTCTTTAAGATTATGAAGAGTTTCTTCTCTGCATCAGTTAAAAGTAGGGAAAATTTTGACTTGCAGTTGGGACTAAAACTGGGGACAATAACAACAAAGTAGTCACTAATAATCCAACCAGAAGTTCATGAGAAACTTCTTTACCCACGGAGAGCGGGGAGAATGTGGGACTCGCTCCCACGGGGAGTGGGGAGAGTGTGGGACTCGCTCCCACGGGGACTGGGGGAGAATGTGGGACTCGCTCCCACGGGGAGTGGGGAGAGTGTGGGACTCGCTCCCACGGGGACTGGGGGAGAATGTGGGACTCGCTCCCACGGGGAGTGGGGAGAGTGTGGGACTCGCTCCCACGGGGACTGGGGGAGAATGTGGGACTCGCTCCCATGGGGACTGGGGGAGAATGTGGGACTCGCTCCCACTGGGAGTGGGGAGAGTGTGGGACTCGCTCTTACTCGATGTGGTTGAGGTGAATAGTATCAATACATTTAAGGGGGAAGCTGGATAAACACATGAAGGAGAGAGTTATAAAAGATGTTTATATATGAAAGGAAGAGGGCTAGGAAGAGGTTTATGTGGAGCAGTTGGGCCGAATGGCTTGTTTCTATGCTCAGTATTCTGATTCCCTCCTTACCTTTGGCGGCAGCACAGCAGGGCCATTGGGGGCTGTGGTTGGTCGCAGTCTCCTGCCCCTCATGGATCTGTTCTTCTGTCGTTTCCGTGGTGGTGGTGGGACTGGAGTCACGTAGTTATTGATCACTGGCAGACGGTAGGGAGACATTCCAGTGGGAAAATCCAACGTGTGCCAGTTCCTGATGGAATCTCGGTCCAGCTACCAGAAGAAGAAACTCATTCAGCAAGGAAGCATTCTTCATTCAAACCAGTTGATCATTCCATGATTTTATTTCTCAGCACTGAATCCACTAAACTCGAAAATGGAGTAACCGGGATGAAGAAGCTAGTTACAGAATGTAGGAGTCCATCAATAAACTAGTGAAAATGTGCAGGCATAAGGCAGATACAGATTAACACAGAACAATGAATTGACAGGTCACAGAGTCTCAGAATTGTTGCCAAACTTGGGACTTGATGGTTAGGGGCTGAATAGACTGGGACTTTTTTCTCTGGAGCGTAGGAGGCTGAGGGGTGACCTTATAGAGGTCTTTAAAATAATGAGGGGCACAGATTACCTAGATAGTCAATATCTTTTCCCAAAGGGGATTCTAAAATAGAGGGCATAGATTTAAGGTGAGAGGGGAGAGATACAACAGTGTCCAGAGGGGCAATTCTTTTACACAGATGGTGGTGAGTGCCTGGAACAAGGTGCCAGAGATAGTAGTAGAAGTGGATAGAATTTTATTTTTTAAAAAGCATTTAGACAGCTTATTGGGTAAGATGGGTATAGAGGGATATGGGCCAAATGTTGGCATTTGGGATTAGTTTAATGATTAAAAACTGGGCGGCATGGACAAGTTGAGTCAAAAGGGCCTGTTTCCATGCTGTAAACCTCTATGACTATGACTCTGTGAGAACAAGTTTTTCCTCAAGTTGCCTTTGCTACTTTTGCCAATTATTTTAAATCTGTGTTCTCTTGCTTTCAATCCATTGGCTTGGGTCACTGTGTGGAGTCTGCACGTTCTCCTCGTGTCTGCATCGGTTTCCTTCAGGTGCTTTGGTTCCCTTCCACAGTTCAAAGGATGTGCTGGTTAGGTGCATTGGCCATGCTAAATTCTCCCTCAGTCAACCTGAACAGGTGCCAGTGTGTGGCAACTACAGGATGTTCACAGTAACATAAGAAATAGGAGCAGGAGTAGGCCATCTAGCTCTTCGAGCCTGCCCCGCCATTCAATAAGATCATGGCTGATCTGTCGTGGCTCAGTTCCACTTTCCCGCCCTCTCCCCATAACCCTTAATCCCCTCTCCTATCAAGAACCCATCAACCCGCTTCTTAAAAATATTTAGCGAGGCAGCCTCCACCACTTCAACGGGCAGAGAATTCCAGAGATTCACCACCTTTTGAGTGAAGAAGTTCCTCCTCAACTCCGTTCTAAACCGCCTCCCCTTTATCTTGAGGCTGTGCCCCCTAGTCCTACTGTCTTTTTTGAGCGGGAAGAGTCTCTCCACCTCTATCCTATCCATCCCATTCATCATCTTGTACGTCTCAATGAGATCTCCCCTCATTCTTTAAACTCTAACGAGTACAAGCCTAGTTTATTCAGCCTCTCCTCATAGCTCAACCCCCTCAACTCCGGTATCAGCCTAGTAAACCTCCTCTGCACTCCCTCCAAGGCCAAAATATCCTTGCGCAGGTGCAGCGCCCAAAACTGCACACAGTACTCCAGCTGCGGCCTCACCAATGCCCTATACAGCTGCAGCAAGACCTCCCTACTTTTATATTCAATCCCCCTCGCTATGAGGGGGAAGGTGACCAAAGAGGTGGATGGGGGCAAGGCAGTTGACGTGGTATACATGGATTTTAGTAAGGCGTTCGATAAGGTTCACCATGGTAGGCTTCTGCAGAAAATGCAGATGTATGGGATTGTGGGTAATCTAGGAAGTTGGATCAGGAATTGGCTATCAGATAGGAGACAGAGGGTGGTGGTGGATGGTAAATATTCATCATGGAGTACAGTTACGAGTGGTGTGCCTCAGGGATCTGTTTTGGGGCCACTGTTGTTTGTAATTTTTATTAATGATCTGGATGAGGGTATAGTTGGGTGGATTAGTAAATTTGCTGATGACACCAAAATTGGAGGTGTGGTAGATTGTGAGGAAGGGTGTCATAGTCTGCAGGGAGACTTAGATAGGTTGCAGAGCTGGGCCGAGAGGTGGCGGATGGAATTTAATGCGGAGAAGTGTGAGGTAATTCACTTTGGTAGGAGCAACAGATGTGTCGAGTATAGGGCTAACGGGAGGACTTTGAATAGTGTGGATGAACAGAGGGATCTAGGTGTGTGTGTACATAGATCCCTGAAAGTTGGGAATCAAGTAGATAAGGTTGTTAAGAAGGCGTACGGTGTCTTGGCGTTTATTGGTAGGGGGATTGAATTTAGGAGTCGCAGTGTAATGTTGCAACTGTACACTACTCTAGTGCGGCCGCACTTGGAGTACTGTGTGCAGTTCTGGTCCCCGCATTACAAGAAGGATGTGGAGGCGTTGGAGAGGGTGCAGAGGAGGTTTACTAGGATGTTGCCTGGTATGGTGGGGAGGTCCTATGAGGAGAGACTGAGGGATTTAGGGTTGTTTTCGTTGGAAAGAAGGCGGCTAAGAGGGGATCTTATTGAAACATATAAGATGATTAGAGGTTTAGATAGGGTGGATAGTGATAGCCTTTTTCCTCGGATGGAGAAAGCTAGCACGAGGGGGCATGGCTTTAAATTAAGGGGGGGTAGCTACAGGACGGATGTCAGGGGTAGGTTCTTTACCCAGCGGGTGGTGAGGGATTGGAATGCCCTGCCTGCTGCAGTTGTAAATGCGTCTAGTTTGGGGGCGTTTAAGAGATCTCTGGATAGGTTTATGGACGAAAAGGGATTGGTATAGGCTAGTGGGTCATTGTTTTTGTAGCTGGTCGGCGCAACATCGTGGGCCGAAGGGCCTGTTCTGCGCTGTAATGTTCTATGTTCTATGTTCTATGAAGGCCAGCATCTCATTCGCCTTCCTGACCACCTGCTGCACCTGCAAGCTGGGTTTTTGCGACTCATGCACAAGGACCCCGAGGTCCCTCTGCACCATCGCCTGCTGCAGTTTTTCACCACGTAAGTAATAGTCCTTCCTACCATTCTTCCTACCAAAGTGGACCACCTCACACTTGCCAACATTAAATTCCATTTGCCATTTCCTGGCCCATTCGCCCAGCCTATCTAGATCCTTCTGCAGACTCTCCACACCCTCCGCACAATTTGCCTTTCCCCCAATCTTGGTGTCATCAGCAAATTTTGACACCCTACACTCGGTTCCCTCCTCCAGGTCATCTATATAAATGGTAAATAGCTGAGGGCCCAGCACCGACTCCTGGGGCACCCCACTAGTCACCAACCGCCAATCCGAATAGCACCCATTGACCCCCACTCTCTGTCTCCTATTTGACAACCAGTCCTCTATCCACGCTAACACCCTACCCCCAACTCCATGTCCCCTGACCTTCTGCAATAACCTCTTGTGAGGTACCTTGTCAAACGCCTTCTGAAAATCCAGAAAGACCACATCCAACTTGTACGCAATACTCCAAGTGCTCCAAGTATTTGGTGACAAAGATTTTAAAAAATCCTCAGACTGCGAATATGCAGTTTACATTGAAGTTGAGAAAAGAAAAGAGTACTTACCAAGATGCCCCTCATTGGACTCCTCTGTAAATGACTGGACACAATACTTAGAGCATCTTGGCTATTACTTCCAAGCAACAAAATAGAGGAGGAAGCAAAATGCAAGGCAATTCAACAGAGTACATGTGGAACCCAATTTATAATCTGATTTGCAGTCTCACAGCCCCAAGCACGCAACTCCAAATTATTCAGTGAGCTTGTGGAATTGATGAAGTCACATTTCACCCGAAACCATCAGCCATGCTCCGTGCAGGGATTCAAGTTTAATTCAGGAGGGAGAGCCCCAGGCAAAACAATTGTGACTTACATCACTACATTGAAACATATTGGAATATTGTGATTTTTGAGCCCCCTTTAATGATACATTGCAGGATAGATTAGTCTGCAGAATGAATAATGAAGCAATTAAACAGAGGTTACTTGCAGAGGATGATCTAATTTTTAAATGAGCAATGCAGATAGCGCAGGCAATGGAAAGCACTGAAAAAAAGTGCACAAGAGTTGCAGAGCTCCCAAGTGGTGCCGTTCACCAGTTAGGGCAGGAACCTGCAGTCAGAACAGGTACCAAAACTGAAGAAGTAGCCGCAAACGGGGAAACAAGTTCAGCCACAAATAAAGCAACATTTCAAAGACACAATCAGCAAAGTTTGAAGTGACATGTTACTGATGTGGCGTAACCACTCTCCTGAATCCTGAAGGTATATGAAGCTGAATGTTATTTTTATCATGAGAGGCCACTTGACATATAGTTGCAGAGCCAAGTCAAGAAACCTATTAAATAACACACCACCAGTATATGATGTGTAAGAGTCCAGCAATAACAGTTTAAATATTTCACTCAATGTAATACAAAAGCAGGCAAAATCGCCCCTTTACTATAATGCTCTGGGAAAGTGGAAAGCCTGTTAAGATGGAAGTTGGCATGAGTCGCAAAAGCCCAGCCTGCAGTGCAGCAGGTGGTCAGGAAGGCGAATGGGATGCTGGCCTTCATAGCGAGGGGGATTGAATATAAAAGTAGGGAGGTCTTGCTGTAGCTGTATAGGGCATTGGTGAGGCCGCAGCTGGAGTACTGTGTGCAGTTTTGGTCGCCGCACTTACGCAAGGATGTTTTCGCCTTGGGGGGAGTGCAGAGGAGGTTTACCAGGCTGATACCGGAGTTGAGGGGGTTGAGCTATGAGGAGAGGCTGAATAAACTAGGCTTGTACTCGTTAGAGTTTAAAGAATGAGGGGAGATCTCATTGAGACATATAAGATGATGAATGGGATGGATAGGATAGGGGTGGAGAGACTCTTCCCGTTCAGAAAGGACAGTAGGACTAGGGGGCACAGCCTCAAGATAAAGGGGGGGCGGTTTAGAACAGAGTTGAGGATGAACTTCTTCACTCAAAGGGTGGTGAATCTCTGGAATTCTCTGCCCGTTGAAGTGGTGGAGGCTGCCTCGCTAAATATTTTTAAGACGCGGGTTGATGGGTTTTTGATAAGCGAGGGGATTAAGGGTTATGGGGAGAGGGCGGGAATGTGGAACTGAGCCACGACAGATCAGCCATGATCTTATTGAATGGCGGGGCAGGCTCGAAGGGCTAGATGGCCTACTCCTGCTCCTATTTCTTATGTTCTTATGTTCATTGCAGTGTTAATGGAAGCCTAGTTGTGACTAATAAATAAACTTAACTTAAAACTTAAAAAGTGCATTGCCTCCCTGCTACCAGGATCGAGAATATCATGGAGAAGTTGCAGCGCACCCTGAGGTGGGAGGGTGAACAGCCAGCAGTTCTGGTTCACATTGTTACAAATAGAACTGCAAGGCTCCTCAGGGGAGGGCATCATAACTCTGAAGGAGCCTTCAGATTGAGGCACCCCTTCCTCTCCTCACCCCGCACCCCTCTGCTCGACATTTTTAACTCTGTCAGTTTCCAACTGGAATCTGTCACCCTTAAAATCAAGCTGGGTGGATGCAGAAAGGCTTTTAAGTGGCAGCAAAGTGGCTACATAAGGCCTAAAGAGGAGCACGTACAAGCCTGCTGCCAAAGGCTATGCTTGCCCCATTGTGAAATTGCCTCTGGGTCGGGGATGCAAGATTCCAGAGGGAATCTCTTCCTGCAATTTTACGCTCTCTCCTACCTCAGAATCCACTTCAATATCAAATGCAGATTGAGATACTAGCCGTGTAAAGGACAAAGAGTTACATAGAACATAGAACACTACAGCACAAACAGGCCCTTCCGCCCACAAGTTGCGCCATTCGCATCCATACCTACCAGGCCACAGAACTATCTGTAACTCCCAATCCCATTAAATCCCATGTATTCATCCAGAAGTCTTTTAAAAGACCCCAGTGAGTTCGCCTCTACCACCACCGACAGCAGCCGATTCCACTCACTCACCACCCTCTGAGTGAAAAACTTACCCCAGGGTCCCTAATGCTGTGAAGCAGCAGTGCTAACTACTGTGCCACCATGCTGCCCCACCATCCTGGATTCACGTCTGTGCCTGCACACACGCTCATCTGTTCTCTTAACTATTGAATCACTGAACACTACTGCTATTTCTGGCTTCCTTGTACCCACCTGCAGAGCTGAGCCTGTGGCATCATGGACTTGCCTCTGGCTGCACTCTTGCAGATGAACTCTTATCAGTATTCAGAACTGAATACTTATTGATGTGTGGGATGCACTCAGCAACTCCTGAATTACCTGCCTATTTCTTCTTGACAGCTTGGCGATTATGCATTTCCTCTGTCCTAGCAAAATCTTAAGCTGTGGGATTCAAAAACACACTAACCACAAAGCTCTCTAAATTGTAGGTGCACTGCAGTGACATCAACTGCTGCTGAGTTCTGAAAGCTGAAACTCAAGCTGCTGCAACTGTCCCTAACCACACTATGTACGTATCTGTAACCAGGAAACCTGCAGCAGTTCATGATGGTGGCTCATCACCACCTACTCAAGGGCTATTAGGGATTGGCAATAAATGCTGTCCTAATCAGCAACTCCCCAAATCCCATTAACAAATTTAAAAACCTTTTGCAGAAATGGTTCCCAAGTTCATAGGAAGTATCCTGGATTTCCCACATATTGCAGGATGTGCACTCTAGAGATCAAGAGCAACCCTGCTATTTCTGTTTGTTTATCATGTTATTGCTTCTAATCAATCTTACTGTTGTGAATAAACTTTTATTAATACTAATACATCTTATGACTATTTATTAACCTTGCCAATAAACTTTATAAATACTGACAAACCCTGCAGTTATGTACAAGCAGTAATAAACTTCACATAAAAGAAGATGAGTCTCAAAGTTTATTCTCAAATTAAGATAAAACTAATAGGAAATACTCACCAGCTAATCACCTACCTGTTCACTATGGTGTCACACCTCGTGTTTTCTTTTTAAATGCTGGCTCTGATTGACTCCTGGTGCCAGCATTGGCTCACTCCCCATTCCTGTCTCACTTTCTCTCTCCGCTCCCACTGTACTCTCACCTTCTCCATGTTATTTATGGCCCCACTCCTGTCTCACTCTCTCTCTCCGCTCCCACTGAACTCACCTTCTCCATGGTGTTTAGGTCCCCGCTCTGACTCACTCTGCTTGTTGATTTGTGGAAGGGAGAGTGAGAAGATGCGATAAAATAAATGGTATGTGTGAGGCAATTACAAAACTTGAAGGTATTATAAACTGTGAAAAGGACAGTGTAGAACTTCAAAAGGACATAGACAAGTTGGAAAATTGGGCAGATAGGTAGCAGATGAGGTTCAATACAGGGAAAAGTGTGAGGTGATAATTTTGGTTGGAAGAAATGGAGAGACAATACAAAATAAGGGGTAAAGTTTTTAACAGGGTGGATGAGCAGAGGGACCTGGGTTTGCATGTGCACAGATCATTTAAGGTGGCAGGACAGATGGAGTTAGCAGTTTATCAAACATATTGGCCAAAATTTTACCACCACGTCTGCCCTGCCTGGAATTGGGGCGGTCACGGCTCACAGAATGGCATTCTCCATTGGTCTCAGTGGAATCTTACGAGCTTCGGGCGGGTGAGGCAGTAAGATTCCGACAATAGTATTCTAAGGTTATTAATAGGGGCAAAAAGTACAAGAGCAAGGGGATTATGCTGAACTTAGACAAGACACTGGTTAGACTTCAGCTGGAATATTGTGTAATGTTGTGGGTGCCACACTATAGGAAGGACGTGAACACATTGGAGTGAGTGTAGAAGAGGTTTACAGGAATGGTTCCAGAGATGAGAAACTTCAGTTATGAGGATGGATTGGAGAGGTTGGCACTGTTCTCCTTGGACAGAAGAAGCTAAGAGGAGACTTGATAGAGATGTTCAAAATCATAAGGAGGCTGGACAGAGTGGATAGAGAGAAACTGCTCCCACTCATGAAAGGATTGTGAACAAGAGGGCACAGAGTTAAAACGATTTGCAAAAGATGCAAATGCGATGTGAGAGAAAACTGTTTTTGTTCAGTTGACTAGACAGCTGACTAGTGATTCAGAGCTATCCCAACAGCTTGGGTACAATTCCCTTCCTAGCTGAGATTATTCACGAAAGCACCACCTTCTCAACCTTGCCCCTCGCCTGAGATCTGGTGATCTTCAGGTTAAATCACCACCAGTCAGCTCCCCCACTCAAAGGGCAGAAAAGCCTAAGATCATCTGGGACTATGACAGCTTTATCTTTTTATTCCTGATATTGTAATTTCAGAATGGCATATCTTGGTGATTATTAAAAAGTACTAAATACCCCATGATGATATTTGGAGTTGATGCCCTCGGTCACATTTAGGTGTTTCTCCTTGTGGTGGAAGTGCGGTGAAGACTGTGTTGTGATCGCTGTTGCCGACGTTGTTCCATTGCTTTGGAGGGGGATTAGTCTCACCGGACGCTGCAACTTCCCGGGGGCAGTGCTGGGCCGGGGGGATGAGGGCTGTGATCCAGACAGAAGAGCAGAGAATGATGAGTGCGATCTCACAAATATAACTGTCAGCGCAGCTCCCTCCCATCACAAACAACCTATTCATTTCAAATCTGTCCAACCATCTGTATAACCTCCCATTGCCTAAATTAACCACTGAGAGATCTCCTCCTGAACAAATATTTAAAACCCAATGCAGAATCCTGGGGAATATAGCGAAGTGAATACTGTACTCCAGTTCTACAGAGCCCTGACCATAGGACCACCATTCAATAGTCGCTGATCTGAATCTTCAGTCCATCCTGCACACATTTAGAATCATACAATCCCTACAGTGCAGAAGGAGGTCATTCAGCCCATCGAGCCTGCACCCACTCTCCAACAGACCATCCCACCCTGACCCAATTCACATAGCCCCAAGAATTTACCCCATTAATCTCCCTAACCTACGTACCTTGGGACCTTAAGGGGCAATTTAGCATGGGCAATGCATGTAACCTGCATACCTTTGTGCCACAGGAGGAAACTGGAGCGCTCGGGAGAAACCCACGCAGACATGGGGAGAACATGCAGACTCCACACAGACAGTCACCCAAGGTAGAACTGAACCCGGATCCTTGGTGCTGTGAGGCCACTGTGCCACCACTTTGTCAAGAAAATGTCTATCCATCTCAGACTTAAACTTTTCAATAGAGTTTGCATTTATTGATTTTCAGGTGAAGATTCTATACGTCTGTCAACCTTTGTGTGAAGCAGTGTTTCTCACATTCTGTCCAGAAAGGTCTAGATCTATTTAAAAGATATCTGACCTAGTATCCTAGTGCCTTGAGTAGGAAAAGGTTTTCTATCTTCCCAATTGATTAGGGGTGGCACAGTGGTTAGCACTGCTGCCTCACAGCACCAGGGACCCAGATTCGATTCTCAGCTTGGGTCACTACCTGTGTGGAGTCTGCATGTTCTCCCCACGTCTGCGTGGGCTTTCTCCTGCTGCTCCAGTTTCCTCCCACAGTCTGAAAGATGTGCTGGTTAGGTGCATTGGCCACGCTAAAATTCTCCCTTCGTGTATCTGAACAGGCACCAGAATGTGGCGATTAGGGGATTTTCACAGCAACTTCATTGCTGTGTTAATGTAAGCCAATTTGTGGCACTAATAAATAAACTCGAAAAACTTTCCTCTAAAAATATTAGAAATGGTAATCCACTCACAGATTAACCTTCTATTTCCCAGGAAATACAGGCCTGTATCTCTCCTCGCCATTTAAATTAAGGAGATGGACTGTATAAACTAGAATCATATTCCCTCAGCTTTTGAAGAGTTACAGATGATGTGGTTGAGGGGTTTAACATGATTAAAGGGAGTTGATTTAGTAGAAAGTGAGAAACTATTTCAGGCGGAGGGGGAGCCCTTAAAATCAGAGTTCTGGGGTGATGTCAGGAAACACTTCAGAGTGGAACTCTCTCTCTCTCTCTCTCTAAAGGCTGTTGATGTCAAACTGAGATTAATAGGTTTTTGTTGGGTAATGGTTTTCAGAGTTACAGAACTAAGACAGGTATGTGAAGTTAAAATACAGATCAGCCACTATCTAATTGAATGGTGGAATCACTCAAGGGGCTAAATGCTCTCCTCTTGTCTTGGAGATATAATTAGAAGCTAGACTCTCATAAATCCCTCCACTGGCTCACTGTCTGTAAAGACAAATAAGGGAAAAGGGACAAATTGTGGCAAAACGGACCAGAGAATCTCTCAGAATGTGGTCAACACTTTAAAGACAAAACTGAAAATAAAGGATCTATTAACCTCTGAGATCCAAACCTTGGCTGTTTGAATTTGAAGGTAAACAGTCAGGAAGAGTAAACAGAACAGTCGTGATCCAACATGTATTCTTTCAGACAGAGAATAATTAGGGCCAGTTTTAGCTCAATGTAAATGGGAGTCACTTCACTGCTCCATTTGCTGCTATCTCGCTTAGGGACCTGAGAGGCCACTGAGTCTGTTTAAAACCAATATGCAGGTGCCACCATCAAGCTCAATATTCTGGAAAGGGACTTATTTATTAACCAATCGCCTCTTTATCATCAGGAACCCACTTGTTCATACTTACAGATGTTGATAAATCAGAGTGTTCCACATCTGGCCTCGAGATACTCCTGTGACAATTACGAGGACAAACCGGCGGACGAGGGGAGAGGAAAGGGATGATATCTTCATCGGATCTTCGAGCCCTTTCAATCTTCAACAATAACAACAACAAATTGCATTTACACAGTGACAGTAACATAGTAAAATAAACGTCTTAAGGTGCTTTCTAGGAGCGATTAATAAACAAAATTTAACATCAAGCTCCCAAAAGTTTTATCAATGTGGTAAGTTTTAAGATGCATCTGAAAGGGGACAGAGGTACAGATGTGGAGAGGGTTAGGAAAAGCCCAGGCAGCTGAAGGTATGGCTGCCAGTGGTGGGAATTCACAGGCCAATGTGAAAGTGGTTATTGTGATCACTGTTATGCAAGTAGGACTTCAATAAGGAGCTGCAGAGAATGGCAGGAAGAGTGAAGAAATTTGTCCTGTGAATACATTTTCTGACACTGGTGTCGTTAACAGGGCTCGTGTTGAGGAATGGTTAACATGAAATCAGTTGAAAAAGCCTTGATAAGCAATGTCTCAGAAAGAGGCTAATAACAATGTAATTTAGTTAGCGAGATAGAATAAACCATAAAAGCAATAACTTGTATTTATATCGCATCCTTAACAAATCTAACATCCAAGGCGCAAACCAAAATATGGCATCAAACCACATAAGGAGCTATTAGGACAGAGGGCCAGAGACTTGGTCAAAGAGGGGGTTTTAAGGAATGTCCGCAGGAAGAACCAAGAGATGGAGAGGGGGAGGGAGGGCATTTCAGAGCTTAGAGCCCAGGCAGCTAATGGCACAGTGATCAACAGCAGAGTGATGAAAATCAAAGGTATTGCAGATATCTCAGAGGATTTTAGGGTTGGAGGAGAATGTAGAGATTGGAATGGGGGTGATCATGGAGGCATTTCAAATCAAGGACGAGGAAGTTAAAATTGAGGTTTTGCTTAACCGGGAGTTAATGTTGGGCAGTGAGCACTGGGAGTGGTGAGTGAATGGGAATTGATACGAGTTAGGGCACAGAATTTTTTGAGGGCCTCAAGTTTTCAGAGAGTGAAATGTGGGAGAGCAGTCAGGAGTGTGCTGGAATAGTTGAGTTTAGAAGAAAGAAAGCCACGGATGCGGGTTTCATCAGCAGAGGAGTTGAGGCAGGGCAGAGTGTAGTATGTTACAGAGATGGAAACAGATGGACAAAGTAATGGCTGAGAGTTTATCTTGGAATCAAAAGCACAACATCAAGGTTGTGAACAATCTGGTTCAGCCTCAGAAAGCTACCAGGGAGAGGGCTGGAATTGATGGCAGTGGGGATGTTGTTTATGATAGTGTGTGAACCTAAAACAATACTGTCAATGAGGAATAAACAAAGAGAAACTTTCCAGAAAACAATTTTTCTAAGTTACAATGAGGTTCTGGAAAAAATGGGAACCTTGATCCTTTGAACACGTTCTCTCCTGGCAAAATCTTCCAACCTCTTCTTGATTTCGAGCTGGTGGTGACGCTGGGGGCAATAAAGGAGATGAAACTTGTCAGATATTTTGGTAGAATAGTTTTCCTCATCCATCAAACATTGGAAATAAAACATGTTTTTAAATAAAAGAAAGAACTTCAACTCTAAAGCAGTTCTCACAGCTTCAGGATATCCCAAATTCTTTTACAGCCGATGAAATAGCTTTCAAATCCACTCAATGCTGCAATTTAGAAACTGCATCAACCAAATTGCACACAGATCTCACCACAGCAAGGAGATAACGAGCAGACAATCTGCTTTGTGGAATTGACTGGGGGATAAGACATCAGGGAGAACTCCCCTACTCTCTTTGAATGTAATGTGATGTGATGGGTCTTTTCACATCGATCCTGACAGGATCGATGGGTTTAACATTTCAGCTCTGAGCACAGAGAGATTATATTAGAACTGGATAAAAGACCAGTTCAAGTATTGTGAACAGTTCTGGTCACTGCATTACACAAAGCAGGAGTAAGGAGAATGAGTGAGCAAGGAGGACCCAAGGCAGATAGCGGTTTTGCTGACACTCACCTGATGAAGGAGCAGCACTCCGAAAGCTCATGCTACCAAATACACCTTTTGGACTTTAATCTGGTGCTCAGACTGTTTATTTAAATTGATTGGGTAAAATTAAAGAAAAAAAAAGATTGGCTTTGTCAAGACTATTGCTTGACTTTTGATACCAATGTTTCAGTCTGGGACTCTGGATGTACTTTGCATTTTAAACCTCCAAGCACTGAAACAAAACACCAGCTTTTAAAGGGACCACACAATTTTTTTTCTCCCCTTGAGCATTTTTACACTCTTTACACCTTTACAAATTCAACTTTGCAATACTATGCACCCCATCAGTTCCCTTAACATCTTGAAACATTAATTAATTAATTCCTCACTCATTCTTTTAAATTGCAGAAAACACAGCTGTAACTTGTGCAATTTCTCCCTGCAATTTAAATGTCTGTGTGAAATTTTCCAGTCTTACTCTCCTACTGGGGCTGGCGAGCTGTTGAAATCTATGTTCACATCAGCAAAACTGGAAGATCCTGCAATCATGAGGGGCTGGAAAATACTGGCCCTAGAATCAGTTACCCTTCTAGTAAATCTAATTTCTCTCCCAATTCAGGTATCTTTCCTGAGGTTTGGTGCCGAGAGCTGCTCACAATTTTCTAGATGTTTTTGATTTGATTTATTATTGTCATGTGTATTGGGATACAGTGAAAAGTATCATTTTTTGCGCGCTATACAAAGCATACCGTTCATAGAGAAGTAAAGGAGAAAGTGAAGAATGTAGTGTTATAATCATAGCTAGGGTGCAGCGAAAGATAACTTATCATAAGGTAGGTCCTTTCAAAAGTCTGATGGCAGCAGGGAAGTTGAGTCAGTTGGTACATGATCTCAAACTTTTGTATCTTTTTCCCAACGGAAGGTGGAAGACAGAATGTCCAGGGTGTGTGGGGTCCTTAATTATGCTGGCTGCCTTGCCGAGGCAGTGGGAATTGTAAATAGTGTCAATGGGTGGGAGGCTGGTTTATGTGATGAACTGTGCTTTGTTTACGATCCTTTGTAGTTTATTGCTATCTTGGACAGAACAGGAGCCATATCAAGTTGTGATACAACCAGAAAGAATGCTTTCTATGGCACAACTATAAAAGTTGGTGACATGCGGACATGCCAAATTTCCTTAGTCTTCTGAGAAAATAGAGGCTTTGGTGGGCTTTCTTAACTATAGCGTCCACATGGAGAGACGAGGACAGGTTGTTGGTGATCTGGACACCTAGAAACCTGAAGCTCTTGACCATTTCCACTTTGTTCCTGTTGATGTAGAAAGGGGCATGTTCTCCAATATGCTTCCCAAAGTTAATAACTATCCCCTTCGTTTTGTTGACGTTACATTGTTAGACCACACAAAGACGTGGTCTAACCAGGGCTTTGTGTGGCTGAAGCATGACTTCCACTCCCTTCTAATCTAATCCTCTCAATAGAAAGGCCAACATTCCATTCACCTTTTGTGGTTATTTTCTGAACGTGTTTATGACATTTCATTGACATTCCCCATCTTTTACTGTCACTACCTCTTCAAAAAATCTAAACAGCTTTGTCAGGCGTGACCTACCCTTCACAAATCCATGCTAGCTCTCTCGGATTAGTTGAAAATCTCCAAGTTATCCAGTTATTTGACCTTCAACTGTAAACTCCAGTAATTTCCTGAATACAAAGGTTCAGGGAACTGGTTTGTAATTCCCTGGATCCCGCTTTTGCCTTTCTTAAATGCTGGAATGACACACATTCTTAAAGAATAGTTCCTGAATAGAGAGAGAACTTTGAGAGATTACAGTTGAGCTTTTTGTAGTGTTCTTATCTACTTTCTTAAAACCCTGACATGGAAAATCTCTGGTTGTCGGGATTTATCACTCTTTAGTGCCATTATTTTCTTCATTACTTTATTGTCTTATAACTTGGTGAGCCCCTGCTCCACTTAATAATTGTTTCCTCTAGATACTGAACCTGGTTTACTTCTCCTTTACTTCTCTATGAACGGTATGCTTTGTATAGCACACAAAAAATGATACTTTTCACTGTATCCCAATACACGTGAGGTTCAGCGGACCTCTTCCTCTGCTGAAAATACCAAGGAAAGATTCAACATGACTGCCATTTCTTTATTTCCATTATAATATCACCAATGTCAGTCTTTACGGGGTCCATCTTGCTCTTTTTCCGATGATATCCCTTGCAGGTTTCTTTTCGTATTATCTGTTGCAACTCTCGCTTACTGTCCAGGGGGGGCAGATACTTCAGTTAAAATTTCACTAACTCACTAAAAATGGAAATGGTTCAGGATGAAATAACAGCAGACAATGAACCAAGGACCTGCCTTTGGGCACAGAATATTAAATAAACTTTGTATTTTGTCAGCCTTTGCTATTCTTTGTATCTTTTCCATTTACCAAGATCTATGTGATCAGTGACCAGTGGTGTGCCGCAGGGCTCAGTACTGGGACCTCTCCTCTTTGTAGTATACATAAACGACTTGGAAGAGAGCGTAAGGGGTATGATCAGCAAGTTTGCGGATGACACCAAGATGGCAGGGTTGGCGGATACTGAAGGGGAATGTCAGGTGATACAACAGGATATAGATAGGTTGGTGCATTGGGCAGATAGGTGGCAGATGGAATTTAATCCTGACAAATGCGAGGTTATGCATTTTGGAAGGAATAATGCAGAGAGGAGCTATGTGATAAAAGGTAGGCCGATTAGGAGTATAGAAATACAGAGGGACCTGGGAGTGCAGGTTCACAAGTCTATGAAGGTTGCGACACAAGTGGAGAAGGTTGTTAGGAAGGCTTATGGAATGCTAGCCTTTATAGGAAGGGGTATAGAGTATAAGAGCTGCCGTCTAATGCTTCAGTTGTACAGAACGTTGGTTAGACCGCATTTGGAGTACTGCGTCCAGTTCTGGTCACCTTACTACCAGAAGGACGTGGAGTCTGTGGAGAGGGTGCAGAGGAGGTTTACCAGGATGTTGCCTGGCATGGAGGGACTGGGTTACGAGGATAGGTTGGAGAAACTGGGACTTTTCTCTTTGGAAAGACGGAGATTGAGGGGGGACATGATAGAGGTATATAAGATACTGAAGGGAATAGATAGAGTCAATAGTGAGAGACTGCTCCCTAGACTGGGTACAAATACGAGAGGTCATGATTTAAGGGTGAGGGGGGAGAGGTATAATTTGGATGTGAGAGGAAGGTTCTTTACGCAGAGGGTCGTGGGGGTATGGAACGCACTACCGAGTAGGGTGGTGGAGGCAGGGACGTTAGATTCATTTAAGGTTCAATTAGACAGACACATGAGTGAAACGAGGATGGAGGGTTATAGTAGGGGCTATTAAATAAGGTCAGAGCCTCGGGAGACACCGGAAATGCAGACTTGTAAGTTAACGTTTTTGTCTTTTTATTCTGCAGGTGGAGGTCCACCTTGTTGTCAAACGAGGGGCATGCACATGGTGGGTCGTGCGTGGGCTGCCCTTGGAGGTTCCGGGAGTGGCCTAGTACTTCGTGTCGGTGTGTGTGCTTGATCCTGGACCGGTAGACGGGCGCCGCAACAGCTCGGTGACTAGCACTGCTAGCTGTGCAGATACATGGATTTGGGCCTGTGTCTGTGGGAGTTTGTGCATTCTCCCTGTGGTTGCGTGGGTTTCCTCCGGGCGCTCCGGTTTCCTCCCACACCCCAAAGATGTGCTCTTAGGCTGATTGGTTTACCAAATTGACACTATTCTCCCCTGAATCTGGCTAAGTAAGGGGTTCCATTCATAGACACGCAGGGTAGAATAGGTGTAGGATGATGCGGCGGCGTGGGCTCGTTGGGCCGAAGGGCCTGTTTCCCATGCTGGGTTGTTCTTTGTTCTTGTTCTTTGTTCTATTCAATTTTTTGCATTTTTGTCTGATATTTCTTTTAGTTTTTATTGTCCTTTATCGCTTTAATTGGCCATATCTATATTTTGGCAAGTAAAGCACTTGCCCCTTGGGAATATAAGTTGATTCTGCATAACATTAAATTCCTTTTCTGTTGTTTTATTAATGAACAGTTTTTTCCAGTTTACTGTGGACTGTTTCTGCCTCATCCCATTGAAGGCAGCCTTAACTAAATCGACAATCTTTAAGCTGATTCCCATCTCTCCCTTTCAAACATAACATTGAAACTCAATCATGTTCTGATTGCTATCAGATAAATGTTAATGTGGCGTTAAGCTGTTAATTAAATCTGGGTCATTACTTTGTATTAAATCTAATATAGCTTGTCCCCTTGTTGGCTCCCTTGCAGAAAATTATCCTGGTACAGCTGCCAGGGGTGTAGCGATTAAAATTAGGAATTTGCAGAGGACAGAACTGGAGGAGTGCAGATATCTTGGAGGACTGTGAGTTTGGATAAGATTTTGGAGTTAAGAAGGAGTGAGGCTATGAAGGGATTTGACCACCAACATCAGAAAGTTTAAATTTAAGCTTTGTTGGACTGGAAGCCAATATATGTCCATGAGCACAAGGAAAGCTGGGTGAGGAGGTGTATATCAAGCACTGGTTGCTCAGTACTGAGCCTCATGCCAGCAGTCTGCCACTATTGTACCTCCATATCGAGGACCTTGTGGAATATAGCCTGGGCCAAGCTCTCCCGCACATATTTCTGATGGTCTTTTCGAACTAGGTTGAGGCGATATTCTTTCTCTGAAACTATCCGTCCATTCCTTGTGACCTGGACAAGAAAGCATTATTTAAAAAACACATCAGGGAACATCAGAAGTAAATTGCAGTTGATTACTTTAACGCCATTTACGTGATCAAATTGAGTTCAGGAGTGGGAGCATTGAATCTATTACAACTTGCACAGTACTTACCACACAAAACCAGGCCACTTAGCCCATCTGCTGGTGTTTCTGCTCCACCCAGGCATCCTCCAACCCTATGAGCAGCATCTCCTTCCATTCCTTTCTCTCCCATGTCTTTATCCAGCTTCCCCTTAAATGTGTCAATAGTATTCACCTCAACCACTCCCTGTGGGAGCGAGTCCCACATTCTCCCCACTCCCAATGAGAGCAAGTCCCACATTCTCCCCACTCCCTATGGGAGCGAATCCCAGATTCTCCCCACTCCCTGTGGGAGCGAATCCCGCATTCTCCCCACTCCCTGTGGGATCAAGTCCCACATTCTCCCCACACCCAAAGCAAGCGAATCCCAAATTCTCCCCATTCCCTGCAGCAGCAAGTCACACATTCTCCCCACTCCCTGCAGGAGCGAATTCCACGTTCTTCCCACTCCCTGCAGGAGCGAGTCCCACATTCTTCCCACTCCCTGCAGGACCGAGTCCCACATTCTTCCCACTCCCCGCAGGAGCGAGTCCCACATTCTCCCCACTCCCCGCGGGAGCGAGTCCCACATTCTCCCCACTCCCTGCGGGAGCGAGTCCCACATTCTCCCCACTCCCTGCGGGAGCGAGTCCCACATTCTCCCCACTCCCTGCGGGAGCGAGTCCCACATTCTCCCCACTCCCTGCGGGAGCGAGTCCCACATTCTCCCCACTCCCTGCGGGAGCGAGTCCCACATTCTCCCCACTCCCTGCGGGAGCGAGTCCCACATTCTCCCCACTCCCTGCGGGAGCAAGTCCCACATTCTCCCCACTCCCTGTGGGAGCGAGTCCCACATTCTCCCCACTCCCTGTGGGAGCAAGTCCCACATTCTCACCAGTCTTTGGATAAAGAAGTTTCTCCTGAATTTCTTGTTGCTTGTCAAGCTCGGCAGGGCAAGGCTCGAGGAACTCAAACACCCCAAATCAGCATTAAGTGCAACATTTTCCTTTGCTCTGCTTAACCATTTTTATATTTTCCACAACAACCACATTGCATTTCTTGAATGAGAGTACCACTTGATTGTAACATTTGCCCCATGGGCACAAGCTCAATGGGAACAGGATAGAGGAACTGGGTTTAACAACATTTTGCACTCCAGTGTCTGAGTAATTGGAGACATGAGGTGAGGTGTGGTGAGTCTGGGAGGGGGTTTCCTCAGCCCAGCTCTGGGGACGGAGGACACTCACTGATAGAGACTGATCCCGATGATTGGACAATAACTCTATGACCATTGGGTCATGTGACTATCAAGATGATGGACAATGAATAACAAGGACCTGGTTCTTTTTCCACCTAATGATTTCTCTATCTCGGATAGTCAGAAGCTTTTCCCAGGATGGAAGAGTCAATTACTAGGGGGCATACGTTTAAGGTGCGAGGGGCAAGGTTTAAAAGAGATGTACAAGGCAAGTTTTTTATACAGAGAGTGGCGGGTGCCTGGAACTTGCTGCCGGGGAAGTAGTGGAAGAGGATATATTAGTGAGTTTTAATGGGCAGCTGGCCAAATACATGAAGGGCAGCACGGTGGCACAAGGGCAGCATGGTGGCATAGTGGCTAGCACTGTTGCCTCACAGCGCCAGGGACCCTGGTTCAATTCCCGGCTTAGATCACTGTCTGTGTGGAGTTGGCACGTTCTCCCCATGTCTGCGTGAGTTTTGTCTGAGTTCTCTGGTTTCCTCCCACAGTCTGAAAGAGGTGTTGGTTAGGTGCATTCACCTAAACAGGTGCTGGAACGTGGCAACAAGGGGAATTTCGCAGTAACTTAATTGCAATGTTAATGTAAGCTTTACTTGTGACTAATAAATAAACGTTAACTTTAAAAAATGAATAGGTTGGGAATAGAGGGATATGGTCCCCAGAAAGGTAGGAGGTTTTAGTTAAGTCAGGCAGCATGGTCAGTGCAAGCTTGGAGGGCCAAAGGGCCTGTTCCTGTGCTGTAATTTTCTTTGTTCTTAGATAATCTTGGGTAGTTCAGAGCAGCAAGAATCATAAAGAAATGAGGAAACATACAAGGTACCTACCAATCCTGCTCGCTGGAGATGTCTCCGGATCCTGGTATTGTTGAAATATCCTGTCAAGTGTTTGTCAGTCAGGCTGTTATAGGTGGCGAGGGGTCTGTAAGATAGAATGTCAGTCCTCTGAAATCAGCCAGTGCTCCATTTGAAATATAACTCATTTATTCAATTGCTGTGTACAACCTTTCAGAGGAAAAGTCAGACTTGAAACATTAACTGTGTTTTTCTCTCTCTACAGGTGATGCCTGACCTGCTGAGTTCCTAACATTTTCTGTGTCTGTGTCATAAAGCCATCCCCTATCCCACCACAGGAGAGAGGACAGTGATCTCAGTCTATTCCCCAAAAAGAATGACTCCAAAAGCAGTAGGTTCGACACTTAAAGCTTGTCTCTGCCGTGGTATTTAGCAAGTCATCAGCCTTTCAGCGATTCCCTGTCAAGTTACTTAGTTCAAAATAATCAAAACTGACCCTCTGACAGTGCGGCGCTCCCTCAGCACTGACCCTCTGACAGCACGGCGCTCCCTCAGTACTGACCCTCTGACAGTGCGGCACTCCCTCAGCACTGACCCTCTGACAGCGCGGCACTCCCTCAGCACTGACCCTCTGACAGCGCGGCACTCCCTCAGTACTGACCCTCTGACAGTGCGGCGCTCCCTCAGTACTAACCCTCTCACAGTGCGGCACTCCCTCAGTACTAACCCTCTCACAGTGCGGCACTCCCTCAGTACTGACCCTCTGACAGTGTGGCACTCCCTCAGCACTGACCCTCTGACAGTGCGGCGCTCCCTCAGCACTGACCCTCTGACAGTGCGGCGCTCCCTCAGCACTGACCCTCTGACAGTGCGGCGCTCCCTCAGCACTGACCCTCTGACAGTGCAGTGCTGCATTGGGAGTATCAGCCCTTGTTATGTTTATGTGTTTTTATTTTCTTGATCCCATGATCATCTGACTCAGACAAGTGTGCCAAGATGTAGAATGTTGTGATTGCAACAAAAAGGGAACAATGGAGTGTTGCACGATATCTATAGTGCTGTATAACACAAGGGGATTGGCAATAGTCTTAGCTGGTGATTTATTATCCTTGTATATTGCTCTCTCTGCAAGTTGCTACATGTCCAACATGTCCTAGATTACTGGAAGTTAAGATAAATAGACAATTGCAGCAACATTGTTAAATTGTTGGCAAGCCCTGCCCAACAACAGAGATCACTGGCATTCAAAGAGCTGTCACTCTTACAGAGAACTAATTCTGGCACAGTGGGTAGAATGGCCTCCTTCAATAATGTATGATTTTTCATAAACTACTACTGTCAAACTCTCCTTCTAACTCCCACCATGTCCCATTCACCCGATGTGATCGCTGACCTGGTTTCCAGTCCAGTAACTCACTGATTTAAAATCCTCATTCCTGTTTCTTCCAGACTCTGTATCTCCCAGTCTCTGTAATCTCCTGATCTCTGTGCCTCTCTTGCTCTGCTCTCCTGATCTTAAACATTCACTGGTTTAAGACCTGATTGGAACTTGAAGACTTAGTGCTGAGCAGTATTGGGTGATCAATACTGAGGGAGTGCTATGTCACTCTTCAACCTCCATGGTTGGAGAATAAAATCTGTGTCCACTTAATGAGTTGAAATTCTGGGATAATATATGGGCTGGCAAACCAAGTTTCACCCAAACTGACTTTGCAATCTAAAATTGCATCTTGTCAAAGATATGCATCAGCTGCCTGGGCTCTAAGCTGTACAATTCCCTCCCAAAACCTCTCCCTCATCTTCTTTGGGATGCTCCTTATAATCTCACGCTTTCACCAAACTTCACACATCTTAATAAATTCCAATGTTGCATGGTGACAAGTGTTGTTCATTAATTGCTCCTGGACATGTCACTACATTAAAGAAACTACAGAAAGAAACATATAAATGCAATAGTGCATCGCCTGCTCAGCACTGCACTGAGTCTTCAAGTTCCAATCAGTCTGACACCTACACCGTAAAGGCATTTGTTTGAATAAGTTCAGCGTTGATTTTTTGATTAGTTCATGAATTCTGAGTCTACTAGCTAGCTAATAGTTGTTGCCCATCCCCTGTTGCCTTTGAGAAAGTGGCAGTGAGCTGCCTCTTGAACTACTGCAGTCCCTGTGCTGTATGCATACCCAGGTACTGTTAGGGAGTTTCTAGGATTTTGACAGTGAATGAAAAGTAATATTATTTCTAAGTCAGGATCGCGGGTGGTTTGGAGAACTTGTAGGCGGTGATTTTCCCATGAATCTGCTGTCCTTGTCTTTCTGCATGGTGGAGGTCATGGGTTTGGGAGATGCAGTTGAAGGCGCCTTGGCAAATTGCTGCAGTGCATCTTGTAGCCATGTACACATGGCTGCTACTATCTGTCAGTGGTGAAGGGAATGGATGTTGAAGGTGGATGGGGTCCCAATCAATCGGGCTTCTTTGTCTTGGCTGGCATTGAGTATCCTAAGTGTGTTGGCACTGCACCTATCCAGGCAAGAGGACAGTATTCCATCACACTCCTGACCTGTGCCTGTACATGCTGGAGAGGCTTTGGGGGAATCAGGAGGTGACGTTACTGTTACGAGAGAGGCGGTGCTCGACAGACTGGAGGGGCTGATTGTGGACAAGTCGCCAGGACCGGATGGAATGCATCCGAGGGTTCTGAAAGAAATGGCGGAGGTGATAGTGGATGCCTTGGTGGTTATTTTCCAGACGTCGCTGGATTCCGGGGAAGTGCCAGAAGATTGGAAAGCGGCTAATGTTACGCCGTTGTTTAAGAAGGGTGCCAGGCAAAAGGCAGGGAATTATAGGCCGGTTAGTTTAACGTCTGTTGTAGGTAAAATGTTAGAATCCGTCATCAAGGAGGAAATAGCGAGGCATCTTGAGAGGAATTGCTTGATAGAGCAGACGCAGCACGGTTTCGTTAAAGGGAAGTCATGTCTGACAAATTTACTGGAGTTCTATGAGGATGTGTCTAGGGCGGTGGATAGAGGAGAGCCGGTGGATGTGGTCTTTCTGGATTTTCAGAAGGCGTTTGACAAGGTACCTCACAAGAGGTTATTGCAGAAGGTCAGGGGACATGGAGTTGGGGGTAGGGTGTTAGTGTGGATAGAGGATTGGTTGTCAAATAGGAGACAGAGAGTGGGGGTCAATGGGTGCTATTCGGATTGGCGGATGGTGACTAGTGGAGTGCCCCAGGGGTCGGTGCTGGGGCCTCAGCTATTTACCATTTATATAGATGATCTGGAGGAGGGAACCGGGTGTAGGGTGTCGAAATTTGCTGATGACACCAAGATTGGTGGAACGGCAAATTGTGCGGAGGGTGTGGAGAGTCTACAGAAGGATCTAGATAGGCTGGGCGAATGGGCCAGGAAATGGCAAATGGAATTTAATGTTGGCAAGTGCAAGGTGGTCCACTTTGGTAGGAATAATGGTAGGAAGGATTATTACTTACGTGGCGAAAAACTGCAGCAGGCGACGGTGCAGAGGGACCTTGGGGTCCTTGTGCATGAGTCGCAAAAACCCAGCTTGCAGGTGCAGCAGGTGGTCAGGAAGGTGAATGGGATGCTGGCCTTCATAGCGAGGGGGATTGAATATAAAAGTAGGGAGGTCTTGCTGTGGCTGTATAGGGCATTGGTGAGGCCGCAACTGGAGTACTGTGTGCAGTTTTGGTCGCCGCACTTACGCAAGGATATTTTGGCCTTGGAGGGAGTGCAGAGGAGGTTTACAAAGAACAAAGAACAAAGAACAACCCAGCACGGGAAACAGGCCCTTCGGCCCAACGAGCCCGCGCCGCCGCATCGCCCTACACCTATTCTACCCTGCATGTCTACGAATGGGACCCTACTCAGTCAGATTCAGGGAAGAAATAGTGTCAATTTGGTGGAAACCAATTAGCCTAAGAGCACATCTTTGGGGTGTGGGAGGAAACCGGAGCGCCCGGAGGAAACCCACGCAACCACAGGGAGAATGCGCAAACTCCCACAGACACAGGCCCAAATCCATGTATCTGCACAGCTAGCAGTGCTAGTCACTGAGCTGTTGTGGAGCCCGTCTATCGGTCCAGGATCAAGCACACACACCGACATGAAGTACTAGGCCACTCCTGGACTTCCAAGAGCAGCCCACGCACGACCTGCCGTGTGCATGCCCCTCGCTTGACACGAGGTGGACCTCCACCTGTGGAATAAAGACAAAAAATATTAATCATACAGCCTGCCCTTCCGGTGTCTCCCGAGGTTTAACCCTATTTAATAGCCCCTACCATATCCCTCCATTCTCGTTTCACTCATGTGCCTATCTAACTGCATCTTAAACGAGTCCAACGTTCCTGCCTCCACCACCCTACTCGGTAGCGCATTCCAGACCCCCACAACTCTCTGCGTAAAGAACCTTCCTCTTACCTCCAAATTATACCTCCCCCCCCTCACCCTTAAGTGATGACCTCTTGTGTTCGTACCCAGTCTAGGGAGCAGTCTCTCACTATTAACTCTATCTATTCCCTTCAGTATCTTATATACCTCTATCATGTCCCCTCTCAATCTCCGTCTTTCCAAGGAGAATAGCCCCAGTCTCTTCAATCTCTCCTCGTAACCCAGTCCCCCCATGCCAGGCAACATCCTGGTAAACCTCCTCTGCACCCTTTCCAGAGACTCCACGTCCTTCCGGTAATAAGGTGACCAGAACTGGACGCAGTACTCCAAATGCGGTCTAACCAACGTTCTGTATAACTGAAGCATTAGACGGCAGCTTTTATACTCTAAGCCCCTTCCTATAAAGGCTAACATCCCATAAGCCTTCCTAACAACGTTCTCCACTTGTGACGAACCTTCATGGATTTGTGAACCTGCACTCCCAGGTCTCTCTGTACGTCTATACTCCTAATCGGCCTACCTTTTATCACATAGCTCCTCTCTGCATTATTCCTTCCAAAATGCATCACCTCGCATTTGTCAGGATTAAATGCCATCTGCCACCTATCTGCCCACTGCACCAACCTATCTATATCCTGTTGTATCACCTGACAATCCAGTTCTGTACCCGCCAACCCTGCCATCTTGGTGTCATCAGCAAACTTGCTGATCACACCACCTACTCCCTCTTCTAAGTCATTTATGTAGACTACAAAGAGGAGAGGTCCCAGTACCGAGCCCTGCGGCACACCACTGGTCACTGGCCTCCAGCCCGACAAGGTACCCTCCACAACTACCCTCTGTCTCCTATTTCCCAACCAGTTCTCAATCCACCTAGCTACCTGGCCTCGTATCCCATGCGCCTTAACCTTTTCTACCAGCCTACCGTGAGGGACTTTGTCAAACTAGGCTTTACTAGGCTGATACCGGAGTTGAGGGGGTTGAGCTATGAGGAGAGGCTGAATAAACTAGGCTTGTACTCGTTAGAGTTTGGAAGAATGAGGAGAGATCTCATTGAGACGTATAAGATGATGAATGGGATGGATAGGATAGAGGTGGAGAGACTCTTCCCACTCAGAAAGGATAGTAGGACTAGGGGGCACAGCCTCAAGATAAAGGGGGGGCGGTTTAGAACGGAGTTGAGGAGGAACTTCTTCACTCAAAGGGTGGTGAATCTCTGGAATTCTCTGCCCGTTGAAGTGGTGGAGGCTACCTCGCTAAATATTTTTAAGACGCGGGTTGATGGGTTTTTGATAAGAGAGGGGATTAAGGGTTATGGGGAGAGGGCGGGGATGTGGAACTGAGCCACGACAGATCAGCCATGATCTTATTGAATGGCGGGGCAGGCTCGAAGGGCTAGATGGCCTACTCCTGCTCCTATTTCTTATGTTCTTACTCACTTCATGATTCCCAGTCTCTGACCTGCTCTTGTCATGACAGTTCTTAAAAATTCATGTATGGGATGTGGGTGTCATTGGCTGGGCCCAGCATTTATTGCCCAACCCTCACCTTAACCCTCCATTTCAGAGGGCATCTAAGAGTCAACTACATAGGGAGCGGCACGGTAGCACCGTGGTTAGCACTGCTGCTTCACAGGTCCTGGGTCCTGGATTCGATTCCCAGCTTGGGTCACTGTCTGTGTGGAGTTTGCACATTCTCCTTGTGTCTGCGTGGGTTTCCTCCGGGTGCTCTGGTTTCCTCCCACAGTCCAAAGATGTGCAGACTAGGTTGATTGGCCATGTTAAAATTGTCCCTTAGTGTCCTGAGGTGCTTATGTTGGAGGGATTAGCGGGTAAAATATGTAGGGATATGCGGGTAGGGCCTGGGTGGGATTGTGGTCGGTGCTGACTCGATGGGCCGAAGGGCCTCTTTCAGCACTGTAGGGTTCTATGATCTATGATACATTGTTGTAGGGTCAGGAGTCACATGTAGGTCAGACCAGATAAGGATAGCAGATGTCCCTCCCAAAAGGACATTAATGAATGATATGGGTTTTTATGACAATTGACAATGTTTTCAGGGTCATCATTAGACTTTTAAATCCAGATTTTGTTGAATTCAAATTTCAGCATCTGCCATGGTGCGATTCCAACCTGAGTCTCCAGATATTGCCTTGGGTCTCTGGATTACTAGTCCAGTAACAATACCACTATGCCACCAATTGCAGTCCAGTTCAGTTTCTGGTCAATGGTAACACCTATGTTGAAAGTGGAGGATTCAGCAATGGTAATGCCGTTGAATGTCAAGGGACGATGGTTAGATTCTGTCTTTTTGGAGATGGTCAGTGCCTGGCATTTGTGTGGTGCCAATGCCCCTTACCACTTAACAGTCCAAGCCTGAATATATATCATCCAGGTTTTGCTATACAAATACATAAACAGTTTCAAAATTTGAAAAGCCATTATGAGTACTGATCTCTGGGCAATCAGGAATAATTTCTTCTCATGAAGGAAGGCAAACATCTGGAACTCTGACTCCCAAAAAGCTATTAAATCTGGAGATTTCAGAACAGCCTCAAATAGCTTCTTCTTCTCACATTGTTCCCATTGGATTAACTCCCAGCCACTTTATCCATGGATTAAGACATAAGACCAAAAGACATAGAAGCAGAATTAGGCCACTCAGCCCATCGAGTCTGCTCTGCCATTCAATTATGGCTGATATTTTTCTCATCCACATTCTCCAGTCTTTTCCCCATAAGCCCTGACCCCCTTACTAATCAAAAATCTATCTATCTCTATCTTAAAGGCACTCTATGACCTAGCCTCAGCAACCTTCTGTGGCAAAGAGTTCCACAGATTCACTGCTCTCTGGCTGAAGAAATTCCTCCCCATCTCTGTTTTAAAGGACTATCCCTTTAGCCTGAGGTTGTGCCCTCTAATTCTAGTTTTTCCTACTTGTGGAAACATCCTCTCCACATCCACTCTATCCAGGCCTCGCAGTATCCTGTAAGTTTCAATAAGATTCACCCTCATCCTTCTAAACTCCAACGAGTACAGACCCAGAGTCCTCAACTGTTCCTCATACAACAAGTTCTTCATTCTAGGGATTTATATATGTATTTATACTTATTACTCGTATTTATATATCGCCTTTCTACATTTTAGGATGATGTGGAGATGCCGGTGTTGGCCTGGCCTGGGCGCAATAAGAAGTCTCACAGCATCAGGTTAAAGTCCAACAGGTTTATTTGGTAGCACAAGCTTTTGGAGTGCTGCTGCTTCATCAGGTGAGTGGGACATTTTTGGATGTCTGAGAGTGCTTTCTGGCCAATTAAATGTTTTTTTGAATTGCAGGTTGGTGTGATTTTTCATTTGTAAAGGGTATTATGGAATTCTGAAGTGAAGCAGTTAAGTGAGGTTGGGGTGAAGATGGGCACTGATACAATGGAATGTTGGAACCAGTTCAACGAACTTAATAGTCCCCAGTTCCAAAAAGAAGAATCACAGCAACGACTGATTTACAGCATGAGAAACTGCAACAGTGAAGAGCAAAAAGATGGTCTGAAATTTGTGTGTTTGTTTTCCACACTCTTTATGCTTCACAAGTCACTGCTTTGTGTTTTAATTAGGAACCTGACCACTTTTCCAGTTTTATTTCCAACAGCTCAGAAACAGCCCACGTTATCAGATCAGCTCACTATGGGGGAAATATAACAGCTCTGCAGAGCGCACTCACTTCTGCATCGTGGAACATATACAATCAGTCTTCCACTCGTGAATATGTATGAACATTTTTTTTAATCTTTGTGATTTTTTTTCATCCTTTTCACCATCCCAGGATGTCCTGCTGCACTTCACAATAATGTATCTTCACTGTTGTTTTGTGATCTTTCTGTGTGTAAATTGGCTTCTACATTTCCCACTTTGCAAGCAACTATACTCCAAAAAATAATTAATTGGCTGTAGGAAGCTTAAAATGGTGGAATGTGCTATATAAAAGTTGGTCTTTATCTTCAGAGCATAATCGATTAGCATGTCAGGAGTTAATGTCTTCGAAACATTGAAAGCAGAATAGGTTCCTTAACGGTTTGAGTCCATTCCCTCATTCAGACACACAGAGGGTGTGCAGGTTTACAGATCCTGAAAGGTGGCAACACAGGTGGAGAAGATGGTGAAGAAGGCATATGGCATGCTTGCCTTTATTGGACGGGGCATAGAGTATAAAATTTGGCGTATGATGTTGCAGCTATATAGAACGTTGGTTAGGCCATATTTGGAGTACTGCATCTAGTTCTGGTCGCCTCACTACCAGAAGGATGTGGAGGCTTTGGAGAGAGTGCAGAGAAGGTTTATCAGGATGTTGCCTGGTATGGAGGGTCTTAGCTATGAGGAGAGATTGGGTAAACTGGGGTTGTTCTCCCTGGAAAGATGGAGGATGAGGGGCGACCTAATAGAGGTATATAAAATTATGAAGGACATAGATAGGGTGAACAGTAGGAAACTTTTTCCCAGGTCGGAGGTGACGATCACAGGTTCAAGGTGAGGCAGGCAAGGTTTAACACAGATGTCAGGGGAGGTATTTTACACAGAGGGTGGTGGGGGCCTGGAATGCATTACCAGGCAAGGTGGTACAGGTGGACACGCTGGGATCGTTTAAGACTTATCTGGATAGCCACATGAACAGACTGGGAATGGAGGGATACAAACAAATAGTCTAGTTGGAAGCATGAGTGGTGCAGGCTTGGAGGGCCGAAGGGCCTGTTTCCTGTGCTGTATTGTTCTTTGTTCTCTGTTTGTTCAGTGAGATAGTGACTGATCTATCACCCAACTCCACGTACCCAGCTTCACCTCATATCCCTTAATGCTTTTGGATAACCAAAATCTATCCATTTCAGATTTAAAATTAATCATTAATCCAGCATTGTGTGCAGAGTGTGGAAAAGATTTCCAGTTCTCTACTACTTTATGAGTGGAAGTGTGTCTTATTGTCATTCTGACAGGTCTGGCTCTAATTTATCGAGAGAGCACAATATTCTGAAACACCAATGGAGATAACTTCTCCATTGGTCGCCTCACTATAGGAAAGACATAGAAGCTATTGAAAGGGTACAGAGGAGATTTACAAGGATGTTGCCTGGACTGGGAGGCATGCCTTATGAAGTTAGGTTGAGGGAACTGGGTCTCTTTTCCTTGGAGAGACGTAGGTTGAGAGGCGACCTGATAGAGGTTTATAAAATGTTGAGAGGAATAGATAGGGTGGATTCTCAGAGGCTATTTCCCCGGGTTGAAATGGTCGCTACGAGAGGACACAGGTTTAAGGTGCGGGGAGGAAAGTACAGAAGTGATGTTAGGGGTAAGTTTTTCACTCAGAGGGTGGTGAGTGAATGGAATCGGCTGCCGTCAGTGGTGGTGGAGGCGAACTCGCTGGGGTCTTTTAAAAGACTTCTGGATGAGTATATGGGGTTTTATGGGATTGGGGGTTATAGATAGGTGTTGATGTGATCGGCGCAACTTGTGGGCCGAAGGGCCTGTTTGTACTGTAGCGTTCTATGTTCTCAATCAGCAATTGTGATCTGAATCTGACTCGGCAGCAATAATCAAAATAGAATCAAGCCAAAAACTGACTCTGGGTCAGAGGAGCAAATTCATAGATTCACAGACATTTACATCACAGAAAGAGGCCATTCAGCCCATTGTGACCATACCAGTCAACAATGATCTGACCACACTAACCCCATTTTCCACTGCTTGGCCCATAGCCCTGAAGGTTGCAACAGTGCAATATTGAAATGATTCTTAAACATTCCCAGAGTTTTTCACTCAACTACCCTTTCAGGCAGTGAGTTCCAGATTCCTATCACCATCTGACTGAAAACACTTCTCCTCAAATCCCCTTTTAGCCTCTGACCTCTTAGCTTAAATCTATGCCCCTTGGTTATTACCTCCCCCCACCCCTCCAACTGAGATCACCCTATCTACCCCTCTCATCAACTTATACACCTCTATCAGATCCCCTTTCAATCTTTGCTGCTCCAAGATGTGGAGAATGCTGCATTCTCTCCCAGAGCAGCAATGTGAAAGTACAACAGTAACTAATCGACCTTGGTTGCTAAGATTTTCCAGCCACAATCATGTACTCTGTTCCACATCCCTTGACATGGTTAAATAACAAAGGTCATCCTCAGTTTTAGATGGCTAATTTGTGAGTGTGTCAAGGTTGTCTCAGAGTCATACCTAAAGGTTGCTACTGCTTGGTTTTTGCAAGAGTTCCTTAGATGTCAATGTTTGCAACATTTAAAGGCATCTTGATAGATACATAAATAGGTACGGAATAGAGGGATACGGACCTTATTGACATAAAAGATTTTTAGTTTAGAAAGATATCATGTGTCAAAGCAGGCTCGGTGTCCTGAAGGGCCTGTCCTTGTGCTGTACTGTTCTTTATTAGTTAGCAGTTGCAACAAAGGGTGGGAGGATATCCTGAATAGTCACCCTGCTGATAAGCAGCTCCACTACTGAGGGAGTGCCGCACTGTCAGAGGCTCAGTGCTGAGGGAGTGCCGCACTGTCAGAGGCTCAGTGCTGAGGGAGTGCCGCACTGTCAGAGGCTCAGTGCTGAGGGAGTGCCGCACTGTCAGAGGCTCAGTGCTGAGGGAGTGCCGCACTGTCAGAGGCTCAGTGCTGAGGGAGAAGCCTGCAGCCCAATCTGCTTATTGAAGAGTAAGTGTGTTCTCCCTGATGTCCTCGGATTAGTATTAACACTTGAACCAAAGCAGAGAAACAGAATTGTACATTATCACATTGTTGTTTGTGAGAACATGCTGGGTGCAAGCTGCTGGCAATGCTTGTGATATCACGGCAGTAACTGTATTCTCCTGGTGTGTAATGTTTGGGAAGTTCTGACCCATTACTCGATGCTGTGAAAATGCAAGCCTTTTCTGTCTCTAACTGTAATAATTATTATTTAAAACCATGCTGCAAATTAACCTGCTGTTTCGTTAGAATGAGGCATTGTCTCTGTTTCAGTGCGATTGCCATAACTTAAAGCACGCACAAACACAGCAGATAATACCTCAACTGTAAAATTTACATTCTCACATTAAAATCCCTCTGCAGCACATCCCTCTTATATCTGTAATCTCCCCAATCTACAAAAAAAGTTCCGAGACCAATGTGTTCCTGTAATTGTGGCCTCTTGAACATCTCCCATTCCATCATGTTGCCTACAACTGCCTGGCCCTAAACTCTGGAACTCTCTCCCTGAACCTCTCTACATCTCTCTCTTCAGATGGTCCTTAAAACAGATTGATTTTAACAGCTTTCTGTCCCCTACGTGTCACTGGGTGGCTCTGTAGGAAACCTCCCTTGATGAGCCCTCCACTGAAGCATATTGAAATGCTTTACCGTGTCACAGGCGCTTTATAAATTCCAGTAGGTATTGTTGTCTGGCACTTTATACAGGCTCGGTACACAGAGATTACAGCAGTTTACATCCTGACACAGAATGTCACCAGTGACACACATACATCTGATGAATCAGCGATAACCAATCCGCTGCCCCGGTATTTTATCTTGTTGCCAGGAGAACGGACCAATGATCTAAGAGTCTAACATTACAGTGGCAATTCACTACTTGTCTGAAAGCATTAGTAATAATTTGAAAAGCTGATGGCCAATTATTGTTTCAAAGTCATTTCCACTTCTACCATCCCTGATTTTTAATTCCATCAAGCCAGCCATAAGGAAGACGACACATTAACACAAACTCCTCATGCTGACAGGTCAACATGTTAAGCAGAAAGTGGCCATTCAGCATCCTGAGCCCCTTTACTACTCAATGAGATCATGGCTGATTTGTAGTTTAACTCCATCTAACCACCTTAATTACTTGTAATATCCTTACCCAATAAATATCTATCAACCTCAGTTTTGAAATGTTTAATTTCAGCAATGTTTTGATGGAGAGGATTCCAGATTCCCATTTCCCTCTGTAAGGAAGCCCTCCCTGACATCATCCCTGGCTCTGATTTTAATATTCTGTCCCCACTCCTTGATCTGATTCCTCCTCATTAGAGGTGTTTTTCTCTCTCCCTATCCTATCAGGCCTTTAATCTGCTTAATCATCTTGACTAAATTGCCCTGTAATCTGCTAAACTCCAGGAAAAGCCAAGTCTATCATTGTAATTTAATCCTTTAACCCCTGGTATCATTCTGGTGAATCTCCTTCCAGTGCATCCTTCCTGAGATGCAATACCCAGGAATGAACAATTCATCCAGGCTGAGACTTCTGACCAGTGCAACTGGAACAGAGCTTCCTCCGATTTGTATTTAAGCAGCGTCTGCACTTGGAGGAACGTGTGCACTCCAACACATTCTCTCTTCCACCTTCTTCCGACGGGAAAAAGATACAGAAGTCTGAGGACACGTCCCATCCGACTGAAGAACAGCTTCTTCCCTGCTGCTATCAGACTTTTGAATGGACTTCCCTTGCATTAAGTTGATCTTTCTCTACACCCTAGCTAGGAATGTAACATTACATTCTGCACTCTCTCGTTTCCTTCTGTATGAATGGTGTGCTTTATATAGCACGCCAGAAACAATATTTTTCACCAGATACTAATACATATGACAATAATAAATCAACTTAAAAATCATTCAGGTAATTTTGCGGTAGCCTCAGAAAGATTATTGGAAATCTGGAATTCTCCTCCTCAAAACACTATAGACAGTGGCAGTCAATGTCATCTTTCTAATAAAAAGGGAGGGGGGTAGCTAAAGAAAATGTTGGTTACTTAGAGAGTGAAACATTCCTACTTTTATATTCCATTCCCTTTGCAGTAAAGCCCAACATTCCATTTGCCTTCCTAATCACTGCTGTAATTGCAGACTGTTTTGATTTATGTACCAGGGCACCCGGATCCCTCTGTACTGCAGACTCTGCAATCTTTCATCATTTAAATAATATGCTGCTTTATATTCTTTCTGCCAAAGTGGAGAAGTTCACATTTTCCCACATTATATCCCATCCGACATTTTTGTATGCATTCACTTAACCTAATATCCCTTTTTCAGATTCTTATGTCCTCTTCACAACTTACTCTTTCAACTTTCTGTGTGACAACCACATTTTTAGGGACCACATATTTGTCCCCCTCATTCAAGTCACTGATGTAGTTTTTAAACAGTTGACGCTCTACCACTGATCCCTGTGGCACTCCATTAATTACAGCTTGCCACCAGAAAAAAAAACACCCATTATTCCTGCTTCCTGTTAGATAGTAAGAAGTCTCACAACACCAGGTTAAAGTCCAACCAGTTTATTTGATAGTAAACACAGAAGCTTTCGGAAATGCTGTTCCTTCGTCACGTGTGTGGAAGGTTCTGATCAGAAAAGGGCATATAAAGGCACACACAGTTTACAGAATACTAATTAGAATGCAAGTCTTTACAGCTAACCTGTTATTCGTCTTAAAGATGCAGACAATGTGAGGTTAGCTGTAAAGACTTGCATTCTAATCAGTATTCTGTAAACTGTGTGTGACTTTATATGCCCTTCTCTGATCAGAACCTTCACGCACTTGACGAAGGAACAGCATTTCTAAAAGCTTGTGGGTTTATTATCAAATTAACTGGTTGGACTTTAACCTGGTGTTGCGAGACTTCTTCCTGTGTTTACCCCAGTTCAACGCCAGTATCTCCACATCCTATTAGATATACAGTCCTTTATCCATGCTAAGACATAACCTTCTACACAGAGTTCTTATCTTGTGCAGTAACCTTTGAATTGACACTTTATTAAAAGCCTTTTGGAAATCCAAGTGCACCACATCCACAGGTTCCCCCTTATCTACGTCACTTGATACTCCCTCAAGGAGCTCCAATAAATTAAAAGAGAAAATGCTGGAAAATCTCAGCAGGTCTGGCAGCATCTGTAAGGACATTAAAGAGCTGATGTTTCAAGTCCAGATGGCCCTTTGTCAAAACTCTGGTCATCTGGACATGAAACATCAGTTTTTTCTCTCCTTACAAATGCTGGCAGATCTGCTGAGATTTTCCAGCATTTTCCCTTTTGGTTTCAGATTCCAGCATCTGCAGAAATTTGCTTTTATCCATTAAATTAAACAGGATTTTAATTTTACAAAGCTATGTTGAATCTGTCTGATCTCACCATGATTTCATAAGTATCTTACTATAACCTTCTTAATAATGGATTCTAGCAAATTTCCCAAGACAAATGTTAGGTTTACTGGTTTGTAATTTCCTACTTTCTTGAATTAAGTTGTTGCAACTCTTTGTATCTCTCTCTCTCCAACTCTGCATCTCCATCTCCCACTCTTTCTTTCAAGCTCATTCTCGATCTCTCTTTCTGTGTACATCACTCTCTCCATCCTTCCCTTTCTCTCCCTCTGGCTGTATCTCCCTCTCTTCCCTCCATCTCCCCTTCTCCCTCTTTACCTTCCACCCTGTCCTTTTGCCATCTCTCCCTCTCTTTTGCACTCCCTCCATCTCTTTCCACCTCCCTCAGTCTCTCCCAGCCTTTGTCTCTCTCTCTCTCCCTCCCTCACTATCAGACTCTGTGTCACTGTCACTTTGTGTGTCTCTCTATCTCTCGTTCTGTACCTGCCTCTGTCTCCCTCACACACTCTCTCTCTGTCACTGTCTCTCTTTCTGTCACCATCTCCCTCACATTCTCTGTCATTCTTTCTGTCTCGGTCTCTCTCTCTTACCCGGGGTGTCTCTGGCTCATTCTCCGATGCTGCTGCGCTGGGCCCGGGCTGTAGGCGGCTCTGAGTCTCCGGGACTCCGAGTCCGGGCTCAGGGCCTGAGCGACGCGTTGCTATGGCGAAGGCGGGGCCAATGGCGGTAACTAGGGGCGGGGGCCAGTGGCGGTAATTAGGGGCGTGGCCAGTGGCGGTAACTAGGGGTGGGGCCAGTGGCGGTAACGGGGAGCTGGGGGCAGTGGCTGTTACTAGGGGCGGGGCCAATGACGGTACCTAAGGGTGGGGCTGTTGCTCACATTACGCTGTCTTTTCCAGTCAATCAGTTTGACTCCGCCCCCTTGTTGGCCGGGGTTCTGGAAAGTTCTCTGAGTGTCGGTGCTGCGCGGGAAGCGGAGAGATGGAGCGGGGAGCACCGACTCTGAGGCAAGGAGATTTTCCAGAATTTTCTGTGTTTATTTCAGATTTCCAGTATCTGCAGCATCTTCCCCAATGTCTGCTGAGAGTAAAAAGGATTCAGTGATCTGGGTACATCCCCCCCCTCCCCCACACAAAAAATCCAATTAACCCCAAAATCCCCCTTCCCACATATCTGTAAACCAGCTTCCCCATCCTACCCTCACACAGCGCCTGGCATCCCAGAGCTGGCACCTCCTGGACACATGGTCAGCCAGGACACTGTGAGTATGCATAATTTCACACATATTACAGGACACGCACTCGAATGCACTCAGCTGCCCTACCATGGCTTTACTTTTCTTACATGTTCTTTAGTCTAGGTTGTAGTATTCTGGCCCCAACACTCCCTTATACCGGACACTGATTTTTCACATGGTGAACACTTAGTGGTCAATCAACTTTCCAGTTTCCCGCAACCTTGAGAGTGCATTTTGCCCCATCGCTGCCTCAGAGGAGTAGAAATAAGAACATAAGAAATAGGAGCAGGAGTAGGCCATCCAGCCCTTCGAGCCTGCCCCACCATTCAATAAGATCATGGCTGATCTGTCGTGGCTCAGTTCCACAGTCCCGCCCTCTCCCCATAACCCTTAATCCCCTCTCTTATCAAAAACCCATCAACCCGCGTCTTAAAAATATTTAACGAGGCAGCCTCCACCACTTCAACAGGCAGAGAATTCCAGAGATTCACCACCCTTTGAGTGAAGAAGTTCTTCCTCAACTCCGTTCTAAAGCGCCCCCCCTTTATCTTGAGGTTGTGCCCCCTAGTCCTGCTATCCTTTCTGAGTGGGAAGAGTCTCTCCACCTCTATCCTATCCATCCCATTCATCATCATATACGTCTCAATGAGATCTCCCCTCATTCTTCTAAACTCTAATGAGTACAAGCCTAGTTTATTCAGCCTCTCCTCATAGCTCAACTCCGGCATCAGCCTAGTAAACCTTCTCTGCACTCCCTCCAAGGCCAAAATATCCTTGCGTAAGTACGGCGCCCAAAACTGCACACAGTACTCCAGCTGCGGCCTCACTAATGCCCTATACAGCCGCAGCAAGACCTCCCTACTTTTATATTTACTCACTAGATAACTAACCTAATGAAGCAAGATCACCCACCCCCACTTTTTTTTAAGTCTGTAAATCCCTGGTCCTGGGAACTTGTCAGTCTTAGCTCTTTTAGTTTTCCCACTGTCTTGTCCCTGGACATGGTTATTGTTTGAAGTTGCTCCCTTTGTTTCACTTCTTGATTTTCAAGTGTCTTTGGGAATTTTTTTATCCTCTCTAGTGAAGACAGACACACAAAACCCATTCAATGCTTCCACCATTTCCTTGTCTTCTATTATTAATTCCCTGGACACTCTTTCTAGAAGATTAATATAATCTTTAGTTATTCTTTTCCTATTTAAATATTTGTAAAAACTCTTTCTATCTTTTTAAATCACATATAAATATAGAAACATAGGAAATAGGAGCAGGAATAGGCCATTCAGCCTCTCAAGCCTGCTCCACCATTCACTCAGATCACGGATGGTCATCCATCTGAATAGCCTGATCCTGCCTTCCCCCATATCCTTTTATTCCCTTCATCTCAAGAGCTATATCTAACTCTTTAAAACTTAGTGTTTTGGGCTCAACTGCTTCCAGTGATACTCACCAGCTTTCTCTCATACTTTACCTTCTCCCTCTTTGTTATTTTTTAAAATGATTCTTCGCTGCTCCTTAAATGTGCAACGATTACTTCCTTACTAATTGATTTAAACAATTTTCCGACAATAGATGTTAAGCTAAATAATGTATAGCTACCTGTCTTTTGCCTCCTTCCCTTTGAATAGGGATGTCATGTTGACAACTTTCCAATCCTCCGATACTTCTCCAGAATCCAATGATGCTTTGAACATTACAACCAATGCATCCACTATCTCTGTAGCTACTACTTTTAGGATCCTAGGATGCAAGCTTCAGGGCAATGGGACCTATCTGCTTTTAGCCCCATTCATTTGGTTCATACAGCTTCTGTAGTGATGCTTAATTCTTCCACTATGTTTAGTTTCACTTTAAGTGCACCTGCATTATAATTGAGATTTTATGACATAAAAACAATTACAGGCTTTAAAAAGGCTAAGCTGTTGCTTAGCAATCAGAGGTCCACACTGAAAAGCAGAAGCATTTGAGTTCAGTCTGAAATGAGGTAACCTAGAAGCAAGAAGCGTTCCACGGGAACTGCCAGTACTGAGCAGGAAAATATAGAGGGACAGAAAGTAAGTCTCAGAAGCTGAAGACCAGTCAGAAATCAGGGAATATGAGTTTCAGAAAGTTGAACAAACAAAGAGCAGAAATTAGGAAAAGGGTTACTATCAATGAAGTCAGGAGCAGAGAGAGGCTCCCAATTAAAGGTAGGGCAGCAAGGTACAAACCTGGAGATGTTGGCTAGCAATGGCCAAACAGCTGTAGTCATCTCAAGGTTGGTGATGCCTTAATGCAGCCTGTGGTGTTCTGTTGGCATGGCTGGGATAAATGAGAGATTGTGTGGAAGTTTGAATGCACATGGTGATCCAGGGCAGAGAAATATCAAAAGGAGGTTGAAATCCCAGAAGTGGATCCTTGGTGAAGGCATCCTTGAGAAATATAAAGTTGGAGAAGATCCCAGGCATGTTCTTTGAGAGTGGATTTTGGAAACCCTGGTATGAAAATTAGAATTCTGGAGAGACCAGTTGGCACAGTGTGACAAACATCTGTGGGGATTTCTCTGGAAAATCCAGAGAATTTGCATTGGGCGGCATTTGTTCAGAGTATGGTGTGTCTGACAACATTTCTCCTATTGGTTTGCATGGGTTGAGTACTTATTGAGAACATTATAGTATAAGATACATTTTGTAACATGTGCTATCCTTACAAATCTATATACATTGTGTACATGTATAAAGCTATAGCTGGGCTGAAGGTGTAGTGGATTTTTGAGCTGCAACTCCTGTACTTTATTCAAAAATAAATGGGTGAGATCCTAAATGAATATTTCTCATCTGTATTTACCATTGAGAAAAGCATAGGTGTTAGGGAACTTGGGGAAATAAATAATGATGTCTTGAGGAGTGTACGTATTACAGAGGAGGTGGTGCTGGAAATCTTAAAGCGCATCAAGGTAGATAAATCTCTAGGACCTGATGAAGTGTATCCCAGGACATTGTGGGAGAATAGGGAGGAAATTGCGGGTCCCCTAGCCAAGATATTTGAATCATCGATAGTCACAGGTGAGGTGCCTGCAGATTGGAGAGTGGCAAATGTTGTGTCTTTGTTTAAAAAGGGCTGCAGGGAAAAGCCTGGGAACTACAAGCCAGTTAGCCTCATATCTGTGGTGGGTAAATTGTTGGAAGGTATTTTGAGAGACAGGATCTACAGGCATTTAGAGATGCAAGAACTGATTAGGGACAGTCAGCATGGTTTTGTGAGTGGAAAATCATGTCTCACAAATTTAATTGAGTTTTTTGAAGGGGTAACCAAGAAGGTAGATGAGGGCAGTGCAGTTGATGTTGTCTACATGGACTTTTGCAAGGCCTTTGATAAGGTACCATGTGGTAGGTTGTTGCATAATGTTAAACCTTGCAAGATCCAGAGTGAGGTATCTAAATGGATACAAAATTGGCTTCTTGACAGAAGCCAGAGGTGGTTGTAGAAAGTTGGTTTTCAAACTGGAGGCCTGTGACCAGCAGTGTGCCTCAGGGACCAGTGCTGGGCCCACTGTTATTTGTCATTTATATTAATGATTTGGATGGGAATATAGGAGGCATGGTTAGTAAGTTTGCAGATGACACCAAGATTAGTGGCATAGTGGACAGTGAAGAAAGTTATCTCCAATTGCAACGGGATCTTGATCAATTGGGCCAGTGGGCTGACAAATGGCAGATGGAGTTTAATTTAGACAAATGCGAGGTGATGTATTTTGGTAGATTGAACCAGGGCGGGACTTACTCAGTTAATGGTAGAGCGCTGGGGAGGGTTACAGTACAAAGAGATTTAGGGGTACAGGTTCATAGCTCCTTGAAAGCGGAGTCACAGGTGGACAGAGTGGCAAAGAAAGCGTGCGGCATGCTTGGTTTCATCGGTCAGAACATTGAATACAGGAGTTGGAATATCTTGTTGAAGTTGTACAAGACATTAGTAAGACCACACTTGGAATACTGTGTGCAATGCTGGTCACCCTATTATAGGAAGGATATTAATAAACTAGAAAGAGCGCAGAAAAGATTTACTAGGATGCTACCGGGACTTGATGGATTGAGTAATAAGGCGAGGCTGAATAGACTGGGACTTTTTTCTCTGCAGCATAGGAGGCTGAGGGGTGACCTTATAGAGGTCTATAAAATAATGAGGGGCATAGACAAGATAGATAGTCAATATCTTTTCCCAAAGGTAGGGGAGTCTAAAATTAAAGGGCATAGGTTTAAGGTGAGAGGGGAGAGATACAGAAATGACCAGAGGGGCAATTTTTTCACACAGAAGGTGGTGAGTGGCTGGAACAAGCTGCCAGAGGTAGTAGTAGAGGCGGGTACAATTTTAACTTTTATAAAGCATTTAGATAGTTACATAAGTACGATGGATATAGAGGGATATGAGCCAAAGGCAAGCAATTGGGATTAGCTTAGGGGTTTCAAAAAAAAGGGTGGCGTGGACAAGTTGGGCTGAAGGGCCTGTTTTCCTGCTATAAACCTCTATGACTCTAAATACCTTTTATTCCAAACAAAGCCTGAAATCTATTGATGACGCAACATAACAACACTGACCCTCATTGGTCTTTGATCAGCAACGATACAGCACAGATTCTTCACCATCCTTTTAATCACAATTGACAATTACAATTTAGCATCAACATGAATGGCTAGCATGGGATCCTCCGCAGTATTACTGATTTGAAGAGACACTCTGCTGTCTGGACCAACATCGACCTGCAAACCCGTGCAGCGATCGCCCTCCTTCTGTCCTGAGATAACATCACAGTATGTTCCAGCAGGGAGCTCTGTCTGTAAAGTAACATCCATGTTCCTGCATTGGAAGAGAAACCAAATGATAGGTCACTTGCAGAGACTGAACATCCATGGACAGCAAAACAGAATAAACATTGGAGCATAGGATCTCAGTGAAGGAGTAAGCCATTTGGCCCTGCAAGCCTCCCCCACCATTTGATAAAATCATGGCTAATCTGGTTTATGGTTCCAACTATACTTTGCTGTCCGTCCTCCATAACCCTTGACTGTCCCATAACCCTCGACTTCTGTGTCTGTCAACAATCCGCCCAACGCATTAAATAATAGGCTACTTTTCTATTATACCTACCAAAGCAGACAAATTCACATTTTCCCTGCTGCCTCACAGAGCCAGGGACCCTGGGTTTGATTCTAGCCTTAGGTGACAGTGTGGAATTTGCATGTTCTCCCCATGTCTGCGTGGGTTTCCTCTGGGTGCTCCAGTTTCCTCCCACAGTCCGAAAGATATGCTGGTTAGGTGCATGCTAATTATAGGTGCAGGGAATTACAGGCTGGTTAGTTTAACGTCTGTTGTTGGAAAAATGCTTGAATCCGTCATCAAAGAAGAAATAGCGAGGCACCCAGAGAAGAATTGTTTGATAGAGCAAGACACAGCACGGATTCGTTAAGGGGAAGTCATGTTTGACGAATTTATTGGAATTCTATGAGGATGTAACTAGTGCGGTAGACAGAGGGGAACCGGTGGATGTAGTGTTTCTCGATTTTCAAAAGGCGTTTGATAAGGTGCCGCACAAAAGGTTGCTTCGGAAGGTTGGGGGCATGGAGTTGGAGGTAAGGTGTTAGCGTGGATAGAGGATTGGTTGTCTAATAGGAGGCAGAGAGTTGGTATCAATGGGTGCTATTCTGATTAGCGGTTGGTAACTAGTGGAGTGCCTCAGGGATCGGTGCTGGGGCCTCAGCTATTTACCATTTAGATAGATGATCTGGAGGAGGGGGCTGAGTGTAGGGTGACGAAATTTGCTGATGACACACAAAGATAAGTGGAAAAGCAAATTGTGTGGAGGGTGTGGAAAGTCTGTAGAGGGATCTAGATAGGCTGAGCGAGTGGGTGAGGACCTGGCAGATGGAGTACAACATTAGCAAGTGAAAGGTTATCCACTTTGGCAGGAATAATAGTAAGAGGGGTTACTATTTAAAGGGCGAAAAGCTGCAGCATGCTACGGTGCAGAGGGACCTGGGGGTCCTTGTGCATGAGTCGCAAAAACCCAGTCTGCAGGTGCAGCAGGTGATCAAGAAGGCGAATGGGATGCTGGCCTTTATAGCGAGGAGGTTAGAATATAAAAGCAGGGAGGTCTTGCTGCAACTGTACAGGGCATTGGTGAGGCCGCAGCTGGAGTACTGTGTGCAGTTTTGGTCGCCGCACTTGCGCACGGATATTTTGGCCTTGGAGGGAGTGCAGAGGAGGTTCACTAGGCTGATACCGGAGATGAGGGGGTTGGACTATGAAGAGAGACTAAATAGACGGTCTGTACTCGTTGGAGTTTAGAAGGATGAGGGGGGATCTTATAGAGACGTATAAGATAATGAAAGGGATGGATAGGGTAGACTCTTCTGCTCAGAAAGGACAACAGGACTAGAGGGCACAGCCTCAAGATAGCGGGGGGGGTGCAGTTTAGAACAGAGTTGAGGAGGAACTTCTTCACTCAAAGGGTGGTGAATCTCTGGAATTCTCTGCCCGTTGAAGTGGTGGAGGCTACCTCGCTAAATATATTTAAGACGCAGGTAGATAGGTTTTTGGTAGGAAAGGGAATTAAGGGTTATGGGGAGAAAGCGGGAAAGTGGAACTGAGCCACTTCAGATCAGCCATGATCTTATTGAATGGCGGGGCAGGCTCGAAGGGCTAGATGGCCTACTCCTGCTCCTACTTCTTATGTTGACGTTCTTATGCTAAATTCTCCCTCAGTGTACCCGACATGCGCCAGACTGTGGCGACTAGGGGATTTTCACATAACTTTGTTGCAGTGTTAATGTAAGCCTACTTGTGACACAAATAAAATAAACTTTTAAACATTATACTCCATCTGCCAATCTTTTGCCCACTCTCTTAGCTTTTCTATAATCCTTTGCATGGTTCATAAAGGAGGTTGAATGTCTTGTCAAGGGGAAAAAGGAAGCGTCTATAAGGATGAAAAAACAAGATTTAGTTGAGTAGCTTGAGAGTTATAAGGTAGCTAGGAATAAGTTTAAAAAAAGGGCTTAGGAGAGCTAGGAGCAGGCATGAGAAGTCCTTGCTAGGTTGGATAAAGGGAAACCCTAAGGCTTTTTACTAATATGTGAAAAATAAAAGAATGACAAGGATGAGGTTAGGGCCAGTCAAGGATAGTAGTGGGAACTTGTGAATGGAGTCAGAAGAGATAGGCGAGGCATTGAATGAATACTTCTCTTCAGTGTTCACTCGGAGAGGGGCCATGTTTTTGAGGATGAGAGTGTGACACAGGCTGATAGGACGGAGGAGGTAGATGTTCTGAGGGAAGATGTATTAACAACTTTGAAAAACCTGAGGGTCGATAAGTCCCCTGGGCTAGATGAGATACATCCAAGGATACTTTGGGAGACAAGGGATGAGATTGCGGAGCCTTTAGCTTTAATCTTTGGGTCCTCACTGTCCACGGGGATTGTGCTAGAGGACCGGAGAGTGGCAAATGTTGCTCCTCTCTTCAAGAAAGGAAATAGGAATGACCCTGGTAATTGTAGGCCAGTTAGTCTTACTTCGGTGGTCGGTAAGTTAATGGAAAGGGTCCTGAGAGATAGGACTTATGACCATTTGGAAAGATGCAGTTGATGCGGGATAGTCAGCACGGTTTTGTGAGGGGTAAGTCCTGCCTCACAAATTTGATTGAATTAGAACATAGAACACTACAGCACAAACAGGCCCTTCAGCCCACAAGTTGCGCCGATCACTTGTATACCTACTAAGCCATAGACCTATCTATAACCCCCAATCCCATTAGGTCCCTTCTTTGAGAAGGTAACTAAGTGTGTAGACGAAGGTAGAGCAGTTGATGTCGTATACGTGGATTTTAGTAAGACGTTTGATAAAGTTACTCTCCACTCACCTGATGAAGGAATAGAGCTCTGAAAGCTTGTGGCACTTACTATCAAATAAACCTGTTGGACTTAACCTGGTGTTGTGAGACGACTTACTGTCTCAGGAGACAGACGGTGGTTGTGGAGGGAAAATTTTCAGACTGGAGACCTCTATTCATGTTGATGCTAAATTGTAATTGTCAACTGATTAAAAGGATGGTGAAGAATCTGTGCTGTATCGTTGCTGATCAAGGACCAATGAGGGTCAGTGTTGTTGTGTCATCAATAGATTTCAGGCTTTGGAATAAAAAGTATTTAGAGTCATAGAGGTTTACAGCAGTGTACCACAGGGATCAGTGCTGGGTCCTCTGCTATTTGTGATTTTTAACAATGACTTGGAAGAGGGGGCTGAAGGGTGGGTTAGTAAATTTGCTGATGACACCAAGATTGGTGGAGTAGCGGATGAGGTGGCGGGCTGTTGTAGGCTGCAAAGAGTCATTGATAGGATGCAGAGCTGGGCAGAAAAGTAGCAGATGGAGTTTAACCCTGATAAGTGCGAGGTGATACATTTTGGTAGGACAAACTTGAATGCGGATTAGAGGGACAACGACAGGGTTCTGAAGAATGTGGAGGAACAGAGAGATCTTGGGGTTCATATCCACAGATCTCTGAATGTTGCCACTCAGGTGGATAGAGACGTGAGGAAGGCTTATAGTGTGTTAGTGTTTATTAACAGGGGGTTTGAGTTTAAGAGCTGTGGGGTTATGCTGCAACTATACCAGATGTTGGTGAGACCACATTTGGAATATTGTGTGTAGTTTTAGTCACCTCACTATAAGAAGGATGTGGAAGCATTGGATAGATTGCAGAGGAGATTTACCAGGAGGCTGCCTGGTTTGGAGGGTAGGTCTTATGAGGAAAGGTTGAGGGAGTTGAGGCTTTTCTCTTCAGAGTGGAGGAGGATGAGAGGTGACTTAATAGAGGTTTATAAGATGATAAGAGGGATAGATAGAGTGGACGTGCAGAGACTATTTCCTCGGGTGGATGTAGCTGTTACTCGGGGGCATAACTATAAGGTTCATGGTGGGAAATATAGGAGGGATGTCTGAGATAGGTTCCTTTTCTCAGAGTGTGGTTGGGGTGTGGAATGCACTGTCTTCTGTGATAGTGGAGTCGGATACTTTAGGAACTTTCAAGCGGTTATTGGGTAGGCACGCGGAGCACACCAGAATTATAGGGAGTGGGATAACTTGACCTTGGGTTTGGACATAGCTCGGCACAACATTGAGGGTCAATGTTCTATGTAGATGGCCTTGACCCTGGCACCAGGGAGTCAACACACCATCCCAGAGTCTCGATTGAGGCCACAGAAACGCCTGTCCATGCCGCTAGCTAGCAAGTCCCCTATTACTACTGCTCATTTGCTCTTTGCCTGATCCTGCTCTACAGCAAAACCAGGTGTGGTGCCACAGGTCTGGCTGCTGCTGGTATCTTTCCCTGACAGGCCGCCCCCTCAACAATATCCAAAACTGTACACCTGTTTGAAAGGGAATAGCCAAGACTCCTGCACTAACTGCCTGCTTCTCCAGGCGGTCACCCATCTACCTGTCTGAACCTGTGGTGTGACAACCTCCCTGTAACTAGTGTCTGTTACACTCTCTGCCTCCTGTATGCTCCATAGTGTATCCACCTGCTGCTCCAACTGAATAATGTGGTCTGTGAGGAGCTGCAACTGGACACTTTCCGTGAGACAAAGTTGTCAGACAGACTACTTGTGAACCATTCAGCCCATCAAGTCTGCTCCATCATTCAAAATGAGTGTGGCTGAACTTGGACTTTAACGATTTTTCTGCCCACTCCTCAAATGTTTAATTTCCCTGACAGCAAAAATCTGCCTATCCTCAGCCTGAAGTATATTCAACAATGGAGCATCTACAATCCTCCAAGGCAGAGAAGATTCACAACCCTTTAAGTGAAAAATTTCTCATCTTAGTCCTCAATGATTGTTCCCTTATCCTGAGACTGTGCCCCGTGTTTTAGATTCTTTGACCAGCAGAAATAATCTCTCACTATCCACCCTATCAATCTCTTCAGAATTTTATGTATTTCAAAGAGCAAAAAAAATTACAGCACAGGAACAGGCCCTTCAGCCCTCCAAGCCTGCGTTGACCATGCTCAAAAATTAAAATTCTAAATTGGGGCAAGGCCCCAATGGTATCAGGCAGAAACTGTCAAAAGTTAATTAGGGGAGTCTGTGGGAAGGCAAAAGGACGTCTGGTAAGTGGGAGGCTTTCAAAAGTGTATTAACCAGGGTTTAGGATAAGCACATTCCTCTTAGAGTGAAGGTCAAGGCTGGTAGAAGTAGGGAACCCTGGATGTTTCAGGATATATTTAAAATGTTGGTGTCCACAGGTGAGGTGCCGGATGATTGGAGGATAGCTCATGTTCCATTGTTTAAAAAAGGCTCAAAAAGTAATCTGGGAAATTATAGGCCAGTAAATTTGATGTCAGTAGTAGGTAAATTATTGGAATGTGTACTGAGAGATAGGATTTACAAATACTTGGATGGACAATGACTTATTAGGGAGAGTCAACATGGCTTTGTACATGGTCGATCATGTTTAACCAATCTATTAGAGTTTTTTGAGGAGGTTACCAGGAAAGTGGATGAAGGGAAGGCAGTGGATGTTGTCTACGTGGACTTCAGAAAGGCCTTTGACAAGGTCCCACATAGGAGGTTAGTTAGGAAGGTTCAGTCGCTAGGTATACATGGAGAGGTAGTAAATTGGATTAGACACTGGCTCAATGGAAGAAGCCAGAGAGTGGTTGTGGAGGATTGCTTCTCTGAGTGGAGGCCTGTGACTAGCGGGTTGCCACAGGGATCAGTGCTGGGTCCATTGTTGTTTGTCATCTATACCAATGATCTGGATGATAATGTGGTAAATTGGATAAGCAAATTTGCTGATGATACAAAGATTGTAGGTGTAGTGGACAGTGAGGAAGGTTTTCAAAGCTTGCAGAGGGATTTGGACCAGTGAGAAAAATGGGCTGAAAAATGGCAGATGGAATTTAACGCAGTCAAGTGTGAGGTATTGCACTTTGGAAGAACAAACCAAGGTAGAAGATACAAGATAAATGGTAGGACACCGAAGAGTGTAGGAGAACAGAGGGATCTGGGAATACAGATACATAATTTCCTAAAAGTGGCATCACAGGTAGATTGGGTCATAAAGAGTGCTTTTGGAACATTGGCCTTTATAAATCAAAGTATTGAGTTTAAGAATTGGAATGTTATGGTGAGGTTATATAAGACATTGGTGAGGCTGAATTTAGAGTATTGTGTGCAGTTTTGGTCACCTAGTTACAGGAAGGATGTAAATAAGGTTGAAAGAGTGCAGAGAAGGTTTACAAGGATGCTGCCAGGACTTGAGAAACTGAGTTACAGAGAAAGGTTGAATAGGTTAGGACTTTATTCCCTGGAGTGTAGAAAAATGAGGGGAGATTTGATAGAGGTGTATAAAATTATGATCGATATAGATAGAGTGAATGCAAGCAGGCTTTTTCCACTGAGGCTAGGGGAGAAAAAAAGCTAGAGGACATGGGTTAAGGGTGAAGGGGGAAACGTTTAAAGGGAATATTGGGGAGGCTTCTTCACACAGAGAGTGGTGGCATTGTGGAATGAGCTGCCAGATGAAGTGGACAGGTTCATGGATGAGAGGGGTGTGGAGGGATATGGTCCAGATGCAGGTCAGTGGGACTAGGCAGAAAAATGGTTCGACACAGCCCAGAAGGGCCAAAAGGCCTGTTTCTGTGCTGTAGTGTCCTATGGTTCTAAGTATATGAGGCCCTGGTCAAGAAGAAGAAGGAGGCACATGACATGGATATGCAGCTGGGATCAATTTAATCCCTTGAAGAGTATAGGGGCTGTAGGGGTAGAGTTAAGGGAGAAATCAGGAGGGCAGAAAGGGAACACAAGATTGCTTTGGCAGATAAGGCAAAGGAAAATCCAAAAAGCTCCTACAAATACATAAAGGCCAAAAGAGAAACAAGGGAGAGAGTAGGGCCTCTTAAGGATCAACAAGATCATCTGTGTGCGGATCCACAGGAGATGGGTGAGATCCTAAATGAATATTTCTCATCAGTATTTACTGTTGAGAAAGGCATGGATGTTAGGGAATTTGGGGATATAAATAGGGATGGCTTGATGAGTTTACATATTACAGAGAAAGAGATGCTGGAAGTCTTAAAGCGCATCAAGGTAGATAAATCCCTGGGACCCAATGAAGTGTGTCCCAGGACATTGTGAGAGGCTAGGGAGGAAATTGCGGGTCCTGTAGCAGGATATTTGAATCATCAATAGTCACAGGTGAGGTCTCTGAAATTTGGAGAGTGGCAAATGTTGTGCCTTTGTTTAAAAAGGGCTACAGGGAAAAGTCTGGGAACTACAGGCCAGTGAGCTTCACATTTGTGTTAGTAAGTTGTTGGAAGATATTTTGAGAGACAGGCTCTACATGCATTTAGAGATGCAAGAACTGATTAGGCACAGTCAGCATGGCTTTGTGAGTGGAAAATCATGTCTCATAAATTTGATTGAGTTTTTTGAAGGGGTAACAAAGAAGGTAGATGAGGGCAGTGCAGTTGATGTTGTCTACATGGACTTTAGCAAGGCCTTTGACAAGGTACCACATGGTAGGTTGTTGCATAAGGTTAAATCGCATGGGATCCAGAGTGAGGTAGCTAAATGGATACAAAACTGGCTTGATGACAGAAGCCAGAAGGTCGTTGTAGGGGGTTGTTTTTCAAACTGGAGATCTGTGACCAGTGGTGAGCCTCAGGGATCAGTGCTGGGTCCACTGTTATTTGTCATTTATGTTAATTATTTGGATGAGAATATAGGAGGCATGGTTAGTAAGTTTGCAGATGACACCAAGATTGGTGGCATAGTGGGCAGTGAAGGTTATATCTGATTGCAATGGGATCTTGATCAATTGGACCAGTGGGCTGACGAATGGCAGATGGAGTTTAATTTAGGTAAATGCGAGGTGATGCGTTTTGGTAGATTGAACCAGGGCAGGACTTACTCAGTTAATGGTAGGGCGTTGGGAGAGTTACAGAACAAAAAGATTTAGGGGTACAGGTTCATAGCTCCTTGGAAGTGTCGTCATAGGTGGACAGAGTGGCGAAAAAGACATTCGGCATGTTTGGATTCATTGGTCAGAACATTGAATATAGGAGTTGGGATGTCTTATTGAAGTTGTATAAAACATTGGTTAGCCATACTTGGAATAATGTGTACAGTTCTGGTCACCCAGTTACAGAAAGGATATTATTATATCCTTTCAGGACGAGAGGGCACAGCCTCAAGATAAAGGGGGGGCAGTTTAGAACAGAGTTGAGGAGGAACTTCTTCACTCAAAGGGTGGTGAATCTCTGGAATTCTCTGCCCGTTGAAGTGGTTGAGGCTTCCTCGCTAAATATATTTAAGACGCAGATAGATAGGTTTTTGGTAGGCAAGGGGATTAAGGGTTATGGGGAGAAAGCGGGAAAGTGGAACTGAGCCACTTCAGGTCAGCCATGATCTTATTGAATGGCGGGGCAGGCTCGAAGGGCTAGTTGGCCTACTCCTGCTCCTATTTCTTATGTTCTTATAGTATTATAGAAAGAGTTCAAAAAAGATCTACTTGGATGCTACCAGAACTTGATGGTTCGAGTTATAAGGAGAGGCTTGATAGACTGGGACTTTTTTCCCTGGAGTGTAGAAGGCTGAGGGGTGATCTTATAGAGGTCTATAAAATAATGAGGGGCACAGATCAGCTAAATCGTCAATATCTTTTCCCAAATATAGTAGAGTCCAAAACTAGAGGGGAGAGATACAAAAGTGTCCAGAGGGGCAATTCTTTCACACAGAGTGTGGTGAGTGTCTGGAACAAGCTGCCAGGAGGTAGTAGTAGAGGTGGGTACAATTTTGTCTTTTAAAAAGCGTTTAAACATATGCATGGGTGAGATGGGTACAGAGGGCCAAACGCAGGCAACTGGGACTAGCTTAGTGGTTAAAAAGGGGGCGGTCTGGACAATTTGGGCCAAAGAACATGTTTCCATGCTGTAAACCTCTATGACACAGCATTACTATATTGCTGCAACATACCATGTCAGAGCCAAATTACTCTTTTATGGTTACATTGCTGTCTCACTGCTGCATCACTGTGCTGCTGCATTATTGTGTATTTCTCTGATACGTATCATTATTGCAATGTTATTGATATGAGGTCCATCTTTAATTACATAGCTGCACTTCCTATACAGTAAGACTCACCAATTATCAATGTTGATTGCGATGAAGCCTCTTTTTCCACGCCCAAATGCAATCTGATTACTTCCATTGTCCCACCAATTTGTAAAAGGCTGCCCATCCACCACATTGCGAAAGATGACCATGTTCCTGCAAATGTGACATAATGACCAGAGTATTTTTATCGGCACTGCTTTGGAATGGATGCTTGCTTATTAATGTGGACTTGGGGATGGACTAACCTGATCTGACGCCATCGGTGCTCACATACCCAGCCATTCCCACACGTGGTGTCAGCATTGAGGGTCACATGTTTGGTCGACCCATCACTATTGCTCGGTGGACCCATCCAATCATTCACATCCTTTGGGAAAGCAGTGGAAAGCAAGTGAAAATGTTTTCATTATTCCTCCACTGCTCTTTTTCTGTATCTCTGCAAATTATTCCTTTTCAAGAATCACCCCAATTTGCTTTTGAAAGTTATTATTGAATCTACTTCCACTGCCCTTTCAGGTAGCACATTCCAGATCACAACAACTCACTGTGTCAAATAAATTGCTCTCATCTCCCCCTCTGGTTCTTTACCCGATTCTCTTCAATCTGTGTCCCCCCTCCTATCACTGCAAACAGTTTCCCCTTTGTTATTCTATCAAAAGTTTCCATGAAATAAAATTCAAAAAATGCTGGAAAAACTGAGCAAGTCTGGCAACATCTGCAGAGAGAGAGAAACAGAATCAAATGTTTTGAGTCTGTCTGACTCTTCTTAAAGACCTCTAATGATATAGCATTGAGATAATGAATCGGTCATCATGACTTTGAATGGCTGAGCAAGCACAGTAGGCCAAACGGACTACTTTTTCTCCTATTTCTCCCAAAGATGTGCTATTAGGCCGTTTGGCAGTAATAAATTGTCCCTAAATTAGTTTCCCTCAATGTGGATGGCCATAAAACATTAGATGAGGGTCATGGGTGGAAGGGGGGACTGGTGGTGTTAAGATGGCGGCACGGGCTTGTTGGGCTGAAGGGCCTGTTTCCCAGGCTGTTTTTGTTCTTTGTTCTTTATTCTTTATTTCTGACTGTTATTTGTCAATTATCAGCCCAAGCCTGAATATCGTTCAGGATTTGTTGCACTTGACATGAACTCCTTCAGTATCTGAGGAGTCACAGATCGTGCTGAACATTGTTCAATTATCAGTGAACATCCCCACTTACGATGGAGGGAAAGTCATTGATGAAGCAGCTGAAGATGTTGGGCATTGGACACTACCTTGAAGAACTCCTGCACTGATGACCTGAGATGACTGACCTCCAACCATCTCAACTATTTTCATTTTTGCTAGATATGACTTCAATGAACAGAGAGGTTCCCCCTGATTCCCATTGATTCCAGTTTTGCTAGGGCTCCTTGATATCACACTCAGGCTTGATATTGAGGTCAGTCATTGTCATCTCACCTCGGGCATTCAGCTTTTCTGAACCAAAGCTGTAACGAAATCTGGAGCTGAGTCACCCTGATGGAACCCAAACTGAGTGTCTTTGAACGGGTTATTGTTGAGGATGTGATCATCAAAATGATGTGATCATTTTGGAAGGAGTAACAGGAATACGGAGTACTGGGCTAATGGTAAGATACTTGGTAGTGTGGATGAGCAGAGAGATCTCAGTGTCCATGTGCATAGATCCTTGAAAGTTGGCACCCAGGTAAATAGCGTTGTTAAGAAGGCATATGGTGTGTTAGCTTTTATTGAAAGAGGGAATGAGTTTCAGAGCCATGAGGTCATGTTGCAGCTGTACAAAACTCTGGTGTGGCCGTACTTGGAGCATTGCATACAGTTCTGGTCGCCGCATTATAGAAGGACGTGAAAGCATTGGAAAGAGTGAAGAGGAGACTTACCAGGATGTTGCCTGGTATGGTGGGATGGTCTTATAAGGAAAGGCTGAGGGACTTGAGGCTGTTTTCGTTAGAGGGAAGAAAGTTAAGAGGTAACTTAATAGGGGCATATAAGATTATCAGAGGATTGGATAGGGTGGACAGTGAGAGCTTTTTCCTCGGATGGAGATGGCTAGCACAAGGGGACATAGCTTTAAATTGAGGGGTGATAGATATTGGACAGATGTCAGAGGTAGCTTCTTTACTCAGAGAGCAGTAAGGGCATGGAATGCCCTCCCTGCAACAGTAATGGACTCGCCAACATTAAGGGCAATTAAATGGTCATTGGATAAACATATGGATGATATTGGAATAGTGTAGGTTAGATGGGCTTTAGATTGATTTCACAGGTCGGTGCAAGATCAAGCCTGTACTGCGCTGTAATGTTCTATGTTCACTGATGATTGAGAGTAGACTGATGGGGCGGTAATTGGCTGGGTTGGAATTGTCCTGCTTTTTGTGTACAGGACATACCTGGGCAATTTTCCACATTGTTGGGTAGATGCCAGTGTTGTAGCTGTGCTGGAACAGCTTGTCTAGGGGCGTGGCAAGTTCTGGAGCAGATCTCTTCAGTACCATTGCTAGAATATTGTTAGAACCTATAGCTTTTGCACTATCCAGTGCTTTCAAATGTTTTTTGACATCTCATGAAATGAATTGGCTGAAGACTGACATCTGTGATTTTGGGGACCTCCAGAGAAGGCTAAGATGGATCATTCACTTGACACATCTGGCTGAAGGCACTCCCTCAGTACTGACCCTCTGACAGTGTGGCACTCCCTCAGTACGGACCCTCTGACAGTGCGGCACTCCCTCAGTATTGACCCTCTGACAGTGCAGCAGTCTCTCAGTACTGACCCTCTGACAGTGCGGCACTCCCTCAGTATTGACCCTCTGACAGTGCGGCACTCTCTCAGTATTGACCCTCTGACAGTGCGGCACTCTCTCAGTATTGACCCTCTGACAGTGCGGCACTCCCTCAGTATTGACCCTCTGACAGTGCAGCAGTCTCTCAGTACTGATCCTCTGACAGTGCGACACTCCCTCAGTACTGATCCTCTGACAGTGCGACACTCCCTCAGTACTGATCCTCTGACAGTGCGACACTCCCTCAGTACTGACCCCCTGACAGTGCAGCACTCCCTCAGTACTTTGATTTGATTTGATTTATTATTGTCACATGTATTAACACACAGTGAAAAGTATTGTTTCTTGCATACTATACATGTTCATTCAGAAGGAAACGAGACAGTGCAGAATATAATGTTACAGTCATAGCTAGGGCGTAGAGAAAGATCAACTTAATGCAAGGTAAGTCCATTCAAAAGTCTGACAGCAGCACAGAAGAACCTGTTCTTGAGTCTGTTGGTACATGATCTCAGACTTTTGTATGTTTTGACCTTCTGACAGTGCAGCACGCTCTCAGTACTGACCCTGTGACAGTGCAGCACCCCCTCAATACTGACCCATTGACAATGCAGCATGCTGTCAGTACTGACCCTCTGACAGTACAACACTCCCTCAGCACTAACCCTCTGACGGTGCGGCACTCCCTCAGCACTAACTCTCTGACGGTGCGGCACTCCCTCAGCACTAACTCTCTGACGGTGCGGCACTCCCTCAGCACTAACTCTCTGACGGTGCGGCACTCCCTCAGCACTAACTCTCTGACGGTGCGGCACTCCCTCAGCACTAACTCTCTGACGGTGCGGCACTCCCTCAGCACTAACTCTCTGACGGTGCGGCACTCCCTCAGCACTAACTCTCTGACGGTGCGGCACTCCCTCAGCACTAACTCTGTGACGGTGCGGCACTCCCTCAGCACTAACTCTGTGACGGTGCGGCACTCCCTCAGCACTAACTCTGTGACGGTGCGGCACTCCCTCAGCACTAACTCTGTGACGGTGCGGCACTCCCTCAGCACTAACTCTCTGACGGTGCGGCACTCCCTCAGCACTAACTCTCTGACGGTGCGGCACTCCCTCAGCACTAACTCTCTGACGGTGCGGCACTCCCTCAGCACTAACTCTCTGACGGTGCGGCACTCCCTCAGTATTGATCCGCTAACAATAGGCACTTCCTGAACACTGATACTTCAGCAGTGCAGTGGTTGGAGTTATTGTCCAATCACAGGGATTAATTTCTATCAGTGAGTCTCCTCTCTCCCTGGAACTGGGCTGAGAAACCCTCAGTGGCCGACAGCTTGGGGAACCAAAGGTCCCAAATCGCCTGTTGCTCCAAAGATTTCCCCCTTCAAACTCAGGCCACGATCTCTGGATTGACTTTTCTGGGAGAGAGTTGCTCCTGACCAACATTATCCTATCTCTTTAGATCCTAAAAACAGTCATCACATTACCTCTCAACCCTCCCTTCTCAAGTGAGAAGTGGGATGGGAGGAGGCGCATGCGGAGCACTAACTCCAGCACTAACCAGCCAGGCTGAGCAGCCTGTTTCTATGATGTAAAACTGAATGTAATATTATGTTGCAGATACTTTGAACCAGAGATATTTATTGACTTAGGGCTGCTCCACTTTCACTCATTCTTGTTTGTGCGGAGTAAGCTTATCAGAAAGTTAGACTTACTTTTCCATTAACGAAATAGCGATCCCACCGGAAGCTGGACATCACACGTGTCTGGCCATAAGGGTGTGCAAGCATGAATGCGACAGCCACTTTATACAGCCTGCAAAGTTGCAACAAGACCACAACTGAGAGATTAAAATTATTCAGAAAAGCTGTCCAGCCTGGGGCTATTATCTCTGGAATATAGAAAATAGGAGATGGAATCAAGTGGGCCCTATCAACATTCTCTGCCATTCAATACAATCCTGGCTGATCTTCAACTGCACCTTCCCATGCTTCCTATCTTATCCCTGAATTCTCTTTGATCCCAAAAACCTATCAAATTCTGTCTGGAATCCTGAAAAACAACCATCTTTCAACCTTCATTTTTTCCATCGTGTTCACAGAGCCTCTCCTTTTAAAAGAAAAACCTGCTTTTGTATTTTCCTTACCAAAGTGAATAACTTCACACTTGCCCACATTATAATCCACCTGCCATGGCTCTACCTAATTACTCACAGCTACCCAACCTGTAAAGGTCTCATTTATTCCTTGTCACTGTTTTCTGTCTATTAACCAATGCTACTGTGTTAGCCCAATCCCAGGAGTCTAATTTTTTGAAATAACTTCTTGTATGGCACCTTATCGAATGCTTCTTGAAAATCCAAATGTACTGCATGCACGTGTTCCTTTTTACTTAACTGCTTGAGATACTTAGATTTCTCAAACATAATTTCCCTTTCATGAATCCGTGTTGGTTCTGCTTGAGCGTAGGATGATTTTCTTAATGGCCTGTTAACAGATCACTAATAATAGATTCTAGCATTTCACTTGCCACTGATGGCCGCTGATGTCAGGTTAACACCTGTATTTCTTTGTTCCTGTCTTTCTGAAACCAGCAATCTCTTTGTTCCATTCCAAATCAAGGAAATATTTTACAGTCCAAAGAATTCTTGAAACTCAAAACTCATGTATCCACCACCTCTCTATCTCTGCAACTATTCCCTTTCACGAACGAAGAAATATAGGCTATCATATCAAGGGGATATGTTACTACTTAATCCCATTAATTGCTTCAGTTCATCAATATTAATTAGTCACTTGTCACACAGACCTTGAATTCCACTGAAAAGAAAGACATGTTGCTGAAGTTTTTCATCTTGCACTCATCAGGACAAATACAAGAATATCAAATTTCAAACAATCATAACAATTTATACCACAGTAGAGTGTTGACTGGTTAGCAGGTCAACAGGAACTTTTGAGGTAGGAGCAGAAGTAGTCAATTCAGCCCCTCAAGTCAGCTCCACCATTCAGAACGATCACGGCTGATCAGCTTATGTTTTGAATTCTACATTTCCATCTACCCCAAATAACCTTTAATTCCCTTGCTTAATATGAATCTATCTACCTTTGCCTTAAAAATATACAGTAACCCCACATTCTGAGACAGAGTGCCAAAGTTGCACAACCCTCAGAGAAATAATTTCTCCTCTTCTCTGTTCAAATTATAAAACAGTGCCCCCTAGTTTTGGACTCATCCACAAGAGGAAACACCTTTTCCGCATCCACCTTGTCAAGACCGTTCAGGATTGCAATAAAGTCACCCCTCACGCTTCCAAATTCCAGTGGAAACAAGCTCTGTCTATCAAACTTTTCGATAGTAGTCATGATGTGGGTATGCCAGCGTTGGACTGGCGTAAACACAGTAAAAAGTCTGACAACACCAGGTTTTAGTCCAACCGATTTATTTGATAATATACTCACTAGCTTTCGGGGTTACCCCCTCCGTCAGGTGAATGGAGAGTTCTGGCCTCAGACAGAGCATATAAAGCACAGACAGTTTAGAGATTACTGATTAAAATGCGAATCCTTACACCTAACCTGCTGTTCAAGACCTGAAGTGGCTGATAATGTGAGTGGAAGGAGCACTGATCACAGTTTAAAGAGATGTGTATTGTCTCCAGACAGTACAGTAAGTGAGGTTTTGCAAACCCAGGCAAGTCACGGGGGTTACAGATAGTGCGACATGAACCCAAGATCCCTGTTGAAACCACCCTCATGTGTGCGGAACTTGGCTATCAGTCTCTGCTCAGCGACTCTGCGCTGTCGTGTGTCGTGAAGGCCGCCTTGGAGAATGCTTACCCGAAGGTCAGAGGCTGAATGCCCGTGACCACTGAAGTGTTCGCCAACAGGAAGGGAACAGTCTTGCCTGGTGACTGTCGAGCGATGTTCATTCATCCGTTGTCGACGCTACGACAACGGATGAATGAACATCGCTCGACAGTCACCAGGCAAGACTGTTCCCTTCCTGTTGGCGAACACTTCAGTGGTCACGGGCATTCAGCCTCTGACCTTCGGGTAAGCATTCTCCAAGGCGGCCTTCACGACACACGACAGCGCAGAGTCGCTGAGCAGAGACTGATAGCCAAGTTCCGCACACATGAGGACGGTCTCAACAGGGATCTTGGGTTCATGTCGCACTATCTGTAACCCCCGTGACTTGCCTGGGTTTGCAAAACCTCACTTACTGTACTGTCTGGAGACAATACACATCTCTTTAAACTGTGATCAGTGCTCCTTCCACTCACATTATCAGCCACTTCAGGTCTTGAACAGCAGGTTAGGTGTAAGGATTCGCATTTTAATCAGTAATCTCTAAACTGTCTGTGCTTTATATGCTCTGTCTGAGGCCAGAACTCTCCATTCACCTGACGAAGGGGGTAACCCCGAAAGCTAGTGAGTATATTATCAAATAAATAGGTTGGACTAAAACCTGGTGTTGTCAGACTTTTTACTGTATCAAACTTTTCATCACAGGACAATCTGATAATTCCGGCTTTCAATCTAGTCAACCTCCTCTGAACCATCTCCAATGTTTTTATATCCTTCCTCAAATAGGGAGACCTAAACTGCTCACAGTATTCAAGATGTGGTTTCACCAGTGTCCTGTATAATTGAAGCACATCATCCTTTATGTTCAATTCCTGTCCCAATAAAGGATAGCATTCCGTGAGCATTCTTATTTACTTGGTGTACCTGCATATTTATTTTTTGTGACTCATGCACGAGAACATTTACATCTCTTTGCATTGCAGAATTCTGCAGTGATTCTCCTTTTAAGTAAAACTCTGCTTTTTTTTTCCTGTCAAAGTGAGCAACTTCACTATTCCCACATTATACTCCATCTGCCAGATTTTTGCCCAGTCATTCAGCTTATCTAGAGCCACCTGCAACTTCCTTACATCCTGTTCACAATATACTGCTCTATCTTTGTGTCATCTGCAAATTTAGCTACTATGTCTTCGCTTCTTAAATCTAACTCAGTGATATAAATTCTAAGAAGTTGAAGCCCCAGCACAGACCCTGAGATAGTCCAATCACCACATCCTGACAATCAGCAAATGACCCATTTATTCATACTCTCAATCATCAGTTGGCCAGCCAATCTCCTATCTAGACTAATTGGTTATTCATTAGATCAAGTGTTTTCATGTTCTGTAATAAACTTGTATGTGGCACCTTAAGAAATGCCTTCTGGAAATACAATTACAGTATGTCCACACGTTCTCCATTATCTACATCACGTATTATTCCATCAAACAACATCAATAAATTGGTTTAACATAACATAAGGAATAGGAGCAGGAGTAGGCCATCCAGCCCTTCGAGCCTGCCCCGCCATTCAATAAGATCATGGCTGATCTGTCGTGTCTCAGTTCCACATTCCCGCCCTCTCCCCATAACCTTTAATCCCCTCGCTTATCAAAAACCCATCAACCCGCGTCTTAAAAATATTTAGCGAGGCAGCCTCCACCACTTCAACGGGCAGAGAATGCCAGAGATTCACCACCCTTTGAGTGAAGAAGTTCTCCTCAACTCCGTTCTAAACTGCCCCCCCTTTATCTTGAGGCTGTGCCCCCTAGTCCTACTGTCCTTTCTGAGCGGGAAGAGTCTCTCCACCTCTACCCTATCCATCCCATTCATCATCTTATACGTCTCAATGAGATCTCCCCTCGTTCTTCTAAACTCTAACGAGTACAAGCCTAGTTTATTCAGCCTCTCCTCATAGCTCAACCCCCTCAACTCCGGTATCAGCCTAGTAAACCTCCTCTGCACTCCCTCCAAGGCCAAAATATCCTTGCGTAAATATGGCGACCAAAACTGCACACAATACTCCAGCTGCGGCCTCACCAATGCCCTATACAGCCGCAGCAAGACCTCCCTACTTTTATATTCAATTCCCCTCTCTATGAAGGCCAGCATCCCATTAGCCTTCCTGACCAAATGCTGCACCTGCAGGCTGGGTTTTTGTGACTCATGCACAAGGGCCCCGAGGTCCCTCTGCACCGTCGCCTGCTGCAGTTTTTCGCCACGTAAGTAATAGTCCTTCCTACCATTACTCCTACCAAAGTGGACCACCTCGCACTTGCCAACATTAAATTCCATTTGCCAGTTCCTGGCCCATTCGCCCAGCCTATCTAGATCCTTCTGTAGACTCTCCACACCCTCCGCGCAATATGCCGTTCCACCAATCTTGGTGTCATCAGCAAATTTGGACACCATACACTCGGTTCCCTCCTCCAGATCATCTATGTAAATGGTAAATAGCTGAGGCCCCAGCACCGACCCCTGGGGCACTCCACTAGTCACCAACCGCCAATCCAAATAGTACCCATTAACCCCCACTCTCTGTCTCCTATTTGACAACCAATCCTCTATCCACACTAACACCCTACCCCCAACTCCATGCCCCCTTACCTTCTGCAATAACCTCTTGTGAGGTACCTTGTCAAACGCCTTCTGAAAATCAAGAAAGACCACATCCATCGGCTCTCCTCTATCCACCGCCCCAGACACATCCTCATAGAACTCCAGTAAATTTGTCAGACACGACTTCCCCTTAACGAAACCGTGCTGCGTCTGCTCTATCAAGCAATTCCCCTCATCTCAACTACCTTGAATTTCTCTAAGTATCTAGATGTTACTGTAACTATCTCAGCTATAATTTAGATTGTAAGTAATATGGGCTTAAATCTAACAGTGTCCTGCCCCCTGACCCTTGTGGGAGAAGAGCATTGGCATGTGACCCATACCTGGAGTCCCAGAAGGTGAGTATGGATGCGCCACCAGGTCCATGCCCTCTCTGATTATCATGATTATCTACAAAGACCAATGCTCGGTCAGTGGGCATGAAGGCCCATCCTTCTCCCCAGTTCCTGCACACAAAAGTTCACAAGAGTTAGCACACAAGTAGAGATAGAAATTGCTCCTTGAATTGACAGGAAAAATGACAGTGCATTTATAATGACATTTTCATAGCCTCAGGCCTCACCAAAGAGTCCAGGAGCATAGGTCTTTAATACTGTTGCCAAGTAATGACCGGGAGATGTCAAAACTCTACAGGAGGGCCAGCACATATTAAACAAAATAACAACAGAAACAGTAGGAAAAACAAAGCAGGTTCTGTAAAGAGTGACGACAAATCCAAGATTAAAATTGAGTCAAAAGGTTGAGTTTAGGTCTCACTGCAAAGGCCTGAACATAAAGTTCAGGCTGACACACTCAGGGTAGTACTGAGGGTCAGTACTGAGCATGCGCTGCAATCAAAGGGTCAGTACTGAGGGAGTGCCGCACTGTCAGAGGGTCAGTGCTGAGGGAGCGCCGCACTGTCAGAGGGTCAGTGCTGAGGGAGCGCCGCACTGTCAGAGGGTCAGTGCTGAGGGAGTGCCGCACTGTCAGAGGGTCAGTGCTGAGGGAGTGCCGCACTGTCAGAGGGTCAGTGCTGAGGGAGTGCCGCACTGTCAGAGGGTCAGTGCTGAGGGAGTGCAGCACTGTCAGAGGGTCAGTGCTGAGGGAGTGCCGCACTGTCAGAGGGTCAGTGCTGAGGGAGCGCCGCACTGTCAGAGGGTCAGTGCTGAGGGAGCGCCGCACTGTCAGAGGGTCAGTGCTGAGGGAGCGCCGCACTGTCAGAGGGTCAGTGCTGAGGGAGCGCCGCACTGTCAGAGGGTCAGTGCTGAGGGAGCGCCGCACTGTCAGAGGCTCAGTGCTGAGGGAGCGCCGCACTGTCAGAGGCTCAGTGCTGAGGGAGCGCCGCACTGTCAGAGGCTCAGTGCTGAGGGAGCGCCGCACTGTCAGAGGCTCAGTGCTGAGGGAGCGCCGCACTGTCAGAGGGTCAGTGCTGAGGGAGTGCCGCACTGTCAGAGGGTCAGTGCTGAGGGAGTGCAGCACTGTCAGAGGGTCAGTGCTGAGGGAGTGCCGCACTGTCAGAGGGTCAGTGCTGAGGGAGTGCCGCACTGTCAGAGGGTCAGTGCTGAGGGAGTGCCGCACTGTCAGAGGGTCAGTGCTGAGGGAGTGCCGCACTGTCAGAGGGTCAGTGCTGAGGGAGTGCCGCACTGTCAGAGGGTCAGTGCTGAGGGAGTGCCGCACTGTCAGAGGGTCAGTGCTGAGGGAGTGCCGCACTGTCAGAGGGTCAGTGCTGAGGGAGTGCCGCACTGTCAGAGGGTCAGTGCTGAGGGAGTGCCGCACTGTCAGAGGGTCAGTGCTGAGGGAGTGCCGCACTGTCAGAGGGTCAGTGCTGAGGGAGTGCCGCACTGTCAGAGGGTCAGTGCTGAGGGAGTGCCGCACTGTCAGAGGGTCAGTGCTGAGGGAGTGCCGCACTGTCAGAGGGTCAGTGCTGAGGGAGTGCCGCACTGTCAGAGGGTCAGTGCTGAGGGAGTGCCGCACTGTCAGAGGGTCAGTGCTGAGGGAGTGCCGCACTGTCAGAGGGTCAGTGCTGAGGGAGTGCCGCACTGTCAGAGGGTCAGTGCTGAGGGAGTGCCGCACTGTCAGAGGGTCAGTGCTGAGGGAGTGCCGCACTGTCAGAGATGCCCAATGTGTCTTCCTCCACCTCCCACTGAGATGGAGGTGAATATCCTATGTGAGCACTTCAAAGATGTGCAGGGGAAATTTTCCCAGTATCCTCAAGGTAATATTTGTCCACCTGTCAAAATCAAAGAAACAGATTATGCGATTGTTCTCACTTTGCTGTTTGTGTGATTTTGCTTGCACAAATTGGCTGCAGTGTTTCCTGCATTATGACAGAGATGTTCTTCAAACAATCAAACTTTATTGGCTGTAAAATGCCATGGGATGTCTTGAAGTTGTGGAAAGTGCATCTTGCAAGATAAGCCTTCTTATTTCAGTTCTCTCCATGAACCAACCTTACAGGGTTTTGACAAAACAGCAGTAACAAATAAAGGCTAGATTCAGTTCCTACCTTAAATAGGCCATCTTCTCACCATTCCACCTGCGCACCACCGTACCCAGCTTGGCACTGTATTTGAATTCAGTCACTCGTCCCAGACCAAAATACTGGGAGGATTTGATGGCCTCACCCCCCAGATCAATCACCTGGAATTTGAGAAATGAAAAGCATAAATCCTGAGTGATGTGGAGATTCAGGGAGAGCGGGAGTGGGAACAAGTTGACTTACTTCCTGATAGATGAAAGCCTTGGAGCCACTGCTGAACCAGCGCATGTTGAGGTTGTTCAGCTGCTTGAAGATAGCTTCCATATCTCCAGGCCACATGTGTTTGGATGCATCTACTCGGAATCCGGCCACGCCCAAGTCAATAAGTTTGTTCAGGTATTCTGCAATCTTGCCCCTCACATAATCCTTCTGCAGTGCGAGGTCCAGAAGGCTCACGAGCCGACAGTCCCTGACCTGTCAGAAAATACGCTCAGTTCAATTCTCAAAACCAACAACCATCCCACAAAGACAATTTATCATAGAATCCTTCCAGTGCAGAAAAGGTCATTTGGCCCATCGAGTCTTGAGGCTTATGAGAAAAGGCTGAGGGACTTGAGACTGTTTTCATTGGAGAGAAGAAGGTTGAGAGGTGACTTAATAGAGGCACATAAGATGATCAGAGGATTAGATAGGGTGGACAGTGAGAGCCTTTTTCCTCAGATGGAGATGTCTAGCATGAGGGGACATAGCTTTAAATTGGGGGGGTGATAGATATAGGACAGGTGTCAGAGGTAGGTTCTTTACTCAGAGAGTAGTAAGGGCGTGGAATGCCCTGCCTGCAGCAGTAGTGGATGCGCCAACATTAAGAGCATTTAAACAGTCATTGGATAAAGATATGGATGATATAGGAATATTGTAGGTTAGATGGGCTTTAGGTTGGTTTCACAGGTCGGCGCAACATCGAGGGCCGAAGGGCCTGTACTGCACTGTAATGATCTATGTTCTATGAGTCTGTACTGACTATCTTAACAGAGTTTCTTCCTTTCTTTTGAGACCGAGTCACAGAGGGACAGATACTGGCTCAGGTGACCGAAAGTTTCAATGAAGCAGTTTCATGGAGAATGGAGAGGTTCACGAAGGGAATCCCAGAGCTTAGGGCCCAGCCATCTGATGATATGGCCGCTACTGGTGGAGCGATAGAAATTGGAGGGTAGAATGGGAGCAGCACAGAGATCTTGGAGGGTGGTGGGACTGTAGACAATTACAGAGACAGGGAGGGCCAGGTCATGGAATGATTGAAAACAAGGTATCTGAAGTCAATGCTCAGCGAGCTTAAATGGCAATGTGTGAGTGGGACTTGATATGACTCTATGGAAGCAGAGTTCATGGAATCATAGAAGCCCTACAGTACAGAAAGAGGCCATTTGGCCCATTGTATCTGCATCAAACACAATCCCACCCAGGCCCTATCCCCATATTCCTACATATTTACCTACTAATCCCTCTAACCTACACATCTCAGGACGCTAAGGGGCAATTTTTAGCATGGCCAATCAACCTAACCCACACATTTTTGGACCGTGGGAGGAAACCGGAACACCTGGAGGAAACCCACACATACACAAGGAGAATGTGCAAACTCCACACAGATAGTGACCCAAGCCGGGAATTGAACTCAGGTCCCTGGAGCTGTGAAGCAGTGGTGCTAATCACTGTACTACCATGCTGCCCTACCATTCTGGATGAGCTAAAGTTTACAGAAGGTGGAAGGGAAACATTGGATTCATTGATTTTAGAAGATGTGGAGGATGATGGTGTGACTGCCTGAACATGTCTGATATATTCCAGTGAATGTTCTGCACAATTCTTTCTTATTTATTATTCTGCTAAACCCTTTCCTTCTTTCATGTCCTCTATCCTGTGTCTTTTTTAAAATTCATTCATGGAACATAGGCATCACCACCTGGCCAGCATTTATTGCCCACCCTAGTTGCTCTTGTTCAGAGTCAACCACATTGCTGTGGCTGTGGAACACATGCAGGCTAGTTTGGGTAGGGATGCAAATTTCCTTCCCTAAAGAACATTAGTGAACCAGATGGGTTTTTCTGACAATCAACAATTGTTTCAAGGTCATCTTTAGACTTCTAATTCCAAATTTTTTTTATTGAATTCAGATTCCACCATCTGGAGTGTTGGGATTCAAACCTGGGTCCCCAGAATATTAGCTGAATTTCTGGAATAGATGTTATCGCTAGGCCATCACCCCTCTCTTGCTCGCCCAACCTCTCCAATTTATCATTGGCTTGAAGGTTTCCAACCATCTGCAATTCTATAAACTCCTTAGTGGGAAGTGTAGGCGGAGTCAATGGATGGGAGGCTGGTTTGGGTGATGAACTGGGTTACTTTCTTTGCAGTTTCTTGCGGTCTTGGTCGGATTGGTGAGAGTTGTAGCTCTCACCAAATTCCTTAACCTCCTGAAAAAGTAAAGGTGTTGGTGGGATTTCTTAATGATAGCATTGGCAGGGTGGGACCAGGACAGTGAGTTGGTGATCTGTTTTGTTAGTGTTTCGAGTGCTGATACAAAACTTGCCATTGGGATGAATTGGTTTTGCCCACATGCTCAGTTGAAGGGCTGCAGTGGGGTGAAGGATACAAGGGAAGTGTGACTGGACCGTGGAAAGCAGTTTGAACGTGGATGAGCCGCAAAGAAACACAAATTGAGGGGTGGGGTTGTAAACATAAAAATACTCCTTACTTGGTGGATATCATTATAGTTTTCGATATTTCCACTCGAAGTCCTGCATTTGCCATCATTGAAATCCCAAGAAGAGTAGGGAACAGCAGGAAAACTTTCGGATCCAGCGTCAAAATACGATCCACAGGATGAATGTGTCCCAGACCCACCCGATGCTCCACACATGTGATTAATGACAACATCTGCATAGATACGCACCTGAAAGGGTTAAAAGAAGCAAAAGAAAGATTTTACGTTCCTATAGGACCTTTCATACGCTCAGGATGTCCCAAAAAGCTTTAGAACCCATGAGAATGCAGCACCCTGTCAGTACTGACCTCCTGACAGTGCAGCACTCCTTCAGTACTGACCCCCTGACTGCAGCACTCCCTCAGTACTGACCCTCTGACAGTGCGGCACTCCCTCAGTACTGACCCTCTGACAGTGCGGCACTCCCTCAGTACTGACCCTCTGACAGTGCGGCACTCCCTCAGTACTGACCCTCTGACAGTGCGGCACTCCCTCAGTACTGACCCTCTGACAGTGCGGCACTCCCTCAGTACTGACCCTCTGACAGTGCGGCACTCCCTCAGTACTGACCACCTGACAGTGCGGCACTCCCTCAGTACTGACCACCTGACAGTGCGGCACTCCCTCAGTACTGACCACCTGACAGTGCGGCACTCCCTCAGTACTGACCACCTGACAGTGCGGCACTCCCTCAGTACTGACCACCTGACAGTGCGGCACTCCCTCAGTACTGACCACCTGACAGTGCGGCACTCCCTCAGTACTGACCACCTGACAGTGCGGCACTCCCTCAGTACTGACCACCTGACAGTGCGGCACTCCCTCAGTACTGACCACCTGACAGTGCGGCACTCCCTCAGTACTGACCACCTGACAGTGCGGCACTCCCTCAGTACTGACCACCTGACAGTGCGGCACTCCCTCAGTACTGACCACCTGACAGTGCGGCACTCCCTCAGTACTGACCACCTGACAGTGCGGCACTCCCTCAGTACTGACCACCTGACAGTGCGGCACTCCCTCAGTACTGACCACCTGACAGTGCGGCACTCCCTCAGTACTGACCACCTGACAGTGCGGCACTCCCTCAGTACTGACCACCTGACAGTGCGGCACTCCCTCAGTACTGACCACCTGACAGTGCGGCACTCCCTCAGTACTGACCACCTGACAGTGCGGCACTCCCTCAGTACTGACCACCTGACAGTGCGGCACTCCCTCAGTACTGACCACCTGACAGTGCGGCACTCCCTCAGTACTGACCACCTGACAGTGCGGCACTCCCTCAGTACTGACCACCTGACAGTGCGGCACTCCCTCAGTACTGACCACCTGACAGTGCGGCACTCCCTCAGTACTGACCACCTGACAGTGCGGCACTCCCTCAGTACTGACCACCTGACAGTGCGGCACTCCCTCAGTACTGACCACCTGACAGTGCGGCACTCCCTCAGTACTGACCACCTGACAGTGCGGCACTCCCTCAGTACTGACCACCTGACAGTGCGGCACTCCCTCAGTACTGACCACCTGACAGTGCGGCACTCCCTCAGTACTGACCACCTGACAGTGCGGCACTCCCTCAGTACTGACCACCTGACAGTGCGGCACTCCCTCAGTACTGACCACCTGACAGTGCGGCACTCCCTCAGTACTGACCCTCCCAACTCTCTCCCCCACAATTTGCAACTCCCTATATGCATTTAAGTTATAGGTCAACCGTGATCTCGTTGTATGATGCAGGTAAAAATGGCCTCTGCCTGTTTGTGTGCTCCCACATAAACAAATTTGACATATATTTTAATCAGGAAAGTAAGGAGCTCACATTATGTACAAGAATTTATATGGGGTGAGGAGAAGAGGACTCCAGGAGTAAAACTGCTAAAAATAGCCAGGGAGGGAAGTGAGACCATGGAAAAAAATGTAGACAAAGCATCTGGTTAATTTTTTGAGACACAGAATTGAAAAACAGAAGTTATACTGAACTTGTTTTGGACCTTGGTTAGACCACATTATGTACAGCTCATTTACCATCATAAAAAAGGAAGACTGAATAGAAGAATTTCAAATGATGAAAGGGATTGGTCGAGCATGATTTTTCCACTGATGGAACTCAGATCCGATCTAGCGGATCGTAAATATAAGACAGTCACCCATAAATCCAACTGGGAATTCAGGAGCGATTTCTTTCCCCAGGGAGTGGGGAGAATGTGGAACTCGCTCCGCGAGTAATGATAAGAGGAAGATAGATTATTACTTGAATGGGTGTAAATTGAGAGAGACCTTGGAGTCCTTGTGCACCAGTCACTGAAAGTAAGCCTGCATGTACAGCAGGCAGTAAAGAAGGCAAATGTTGTGTTGGCCTTCATAGCGAGAGGATTTGACAATAGGGATGTTTTGCTGCAATTGTATAAGGCATTGGCCAGGATACACTTGGACTACTGTGCGCATTTTGGTGTCCTTATCTGAGGAAGGATGTCCTTAATGTAGAGGGAGGGCAGAGAAGGTTTACCAGGCTGATTCCTGGATGTCATATGAGGAGAGACTAAGTCGGTTAGGATTATGTTCACTGGAGTTTAGAAGAGTGAGAGGCAATCTCATAGATCTCATAACAGGGTTAGACAGGGTAGATTCAGAAAGAATGTTATCAATGGTAGGGAAGTCCAGAACTAGGAGTCACAGTTTGAGGATAAGGCTTAAACCTTTTAGAACAGAGATGCAGAGAAATTTCTTCACCCAGAGGGTTGCGAATGTGTGGAATTCACTCCCCACAGATAGTAGTTGAAGCCAAAACGTTGTGTGATTTCAAGAGGAAATTAGAAATAGCTCTTGGAACTAAAGGGATCGAGGGATATGGGGGGAGGGGACTAGGATATTGAATTCAAAGATCAACCATGATCAAAATGAATGGTGAAGCAGGCTAGAAGAGCCGAATGGCCTACTCCTGCTCCTAGTTTTTGTGAAGCAGAGGCATATCAGAGTTCTTAATGGGCCAGTAATACTACTGATTTCATTCTGATACAGATAATATTTCTGTTAACCCTATACAAGGGCAATGAGAATCAATCCCCTTCTCAAAAAGTAGCTGGAGTACAATAATGGATTAGTGTGATTGGAAAGAGAAGGGTTCATTGAACAACTTACACCGACATTGTTGCATCTCGTCACCATGTCTCTGAATTCCACTTCGTTGCCTGATCGAGAACAAAGATTGTAACTGATTGGCTGGTACCTCTCCCACCAAGGCCTCCAAGGGTCATTGAGGACAATATGTTCATTGGGTGGAGAGATCTGTCACAGAAACACATCAAGAGCCAGTTGTGATGGAACCAATCATTATTGTAGCTTTAATTATCATCATCACACTATACTTTCTGATCGAACAGCAATACATTGCTGCTGATTCATATTCCACCATGGCCTAATCCAGATCTCTGTAACCACCTCCAACCCAACAATCCTCCAGATCCCTATAATAACTTCCAACCCTGCACCCCTCCCTCTCTCTGTAACCTCCTCCAGCCCTTACACCTCTCCCTATCCCTAACCACCTCCAATCCAACAATCCTCCAGATCCCTGTAATAACCTCCAATCCTACACCCCTCCCTATCTCTGCAACCACTCATTTCTCTGCATTCTCTATTTTCTGTCAACGAATTCTCAATCCGTTACCCGACAATTCCACGTGTTTTCATTTTATTTACTAATCTCTTGTCTGGGGCCGTATCAAAAGCCTTCTGAAAATCCAAATCCACATCCACTGGTTCTCCTTTATTAATGCTACAAGTAACAATCTCAAAGAACTCCAACAGGTTTGTCAAACATCATTTCCCTTTCAAAAAGCATTGTTGACTCTGCCCAATAATATTTTTAAGTGTCCAGTTATCACATATGCTAACATATTTCCTGCTGCTCAAGTCAATCTAACATGACTGTGGTTCCCTATTTTCTCTTTCCCTCCTTGTTTAAGGTTACATTTGCTACTTTTCAGTCTGCAGGAACCTTTCCAGAATCTATCGAATTTTGGAAGATGTCCACCAATGCATCTGCTATCCCTCTCATCACCTCCGTCCACACTCTGGGATGAAGCTCATCTGCTACAGGTGATTTATCAACCTTCAATCTAATTAATCTTGCTAGCACAACCTCTTTAATAATACTGACTTATTTCAGTTCTTTAGTTTCAGCAGTCCCTCAGTTCCCCAGAAATATGGGGATTTTCTGTATATTCTTCCTTAAAGATGCTTTTATAATTCAAGTCAGAAACTCCAAAGTGTTTTGTGAAGTTTGCCAGGATTGTAAATTTTACAATTTGAATTTAGCTAGTGTAAGCATGGAATGTTTCACTTAAGGTATGATTCAAATGACCCACCAGGGAGTTTTTTGTGCTGTCCACAAACTTACTAATCAATCCAATTACATTTTCCTCCAAATCATTTATATATGTTACAAACAGCAAAGGTCCCAGTACTGATCCCTGAGAAACACCACTTGTCACAGCCCTCCATTCAGAAATGCACCCTTCCACTGCTACCCTCTGTCTTCTTCGACCAAGCCAGTTTTGTACTCACCTTGCCAGCGCACCTCTGATCCCATGCGACTTCACCTTCTGCACCAGTCTGCCATGAGGAACCTTGCCAAAGGCCTTACTGAAGTCCATGAGGACAATATCCACTGCCCTACCCTCATCAATCATCTTCGTCACTTCCTCGAAAAACTGTTTTATTTCCATATCATTCTGTTGTAACTCTGCCAACTTTTCCGAACTAAAAATATCCAGCTCATCCTCTATCTGTTCTTGTTCTTTTCCAATCATCTGATCAAAAATAGTTTCTGATAACTATATGGTAACTGATAATAGCTTCTGATAACTTCAACTTTCTTATCTTCACTCTTTGATTTCTCCTTGTGTCTTAACCTGTGACTTTGTGACCATTTTACTACACAATCAGAAAAAAATCCCAGGATATGCATGCTTCAACAACTCAACTGTTTGATTTTCTACTGGCTTTTCAACCACAGGAGGCACCACCCCCACCTGTGATCCAGTTATATCATTACCCAAGATGAACTGTATTCCAGGACAAGACAACTTCTCCTTTACTCCTACTACCACTTCACCCTCTTCACTGGACTCTCCAACCTCACCTTATATAATGGAACACTCCTCTTCTCACCCCACATTTCACATACTACTACCTTTTCTGGCAATACTCCTCCCAAACTTTGGTCTTTGGACTTCCTAACTCACAGACCGCAATCAGTAAAGATAGGCAACAACATCTCCTCCACAATGATCCTCATCACCAGTGCTCAGATCCCTCATATACTCCTTATCCACCTTTGACTGTGTGGCCAGATTCCTCTCCAACTCGATTTTCAAGTTTGCTAACGACACCACCATAGTGGTGAAGTACAGGAAAGAGAGAATCTGACGAATTGGTGTGACGACAATAATCTCTCCCTCAGTAAAACGAAGGAGATAGTCATTGACTTCAGGAAGCATGTTTGAAAACATGCCCCTGTATACATCAATGGGGATGAAATGCAAATGGGCGAGAGCTTCAGATTTCTAGGTGTCCAGATACCAACAACCTGTCCTGGTCCCTCCACACCAACACTATAGTTAAGAAAGCCCACCAACACCTCTGCTTTCTCAGGAGACTAAGGAAACTTGGTATGTCCACTACAACTTTCACCATCTTTTACAGATGCACCACAGAAAGCATTCTTTGTGGATGTATCACAGCTTGATATGCAACAAGAGAGAATATAATCCTCACCCCTTGATATTCAATGATACTCAATGGCATTATCATCACTGAATCATCCACTGCCTCGCCGCCTCGGCAAAGCAGCCAGCATAATTAAGAACCCCACGCATTCTGGACATTCTCTCTTCTACCTTCTTCAATCGGGAAAAAGATACAAAAGTCTGAGGACGTGTAGAAAGTGACTCAAGAACAGCTTCTTCCCTGCTGCCGTCAGACTCTTGAATCAATCTGTCTTGCATTAAGTTGATCTTTCTCTAGAGGTTCCCCTCCAAGTCACTTACCACCCCGATTTGGAAATATGTCACTGTTCTTTCACTGTCGCTGGGTCAAAATCCAGGATCCCTGTCCCTAACAGCATTCTAGATACATCTACAACTTAGGGACTGCAGCTATTCAAGAAGGCAGCTCAGCACCATCTTCCAAAGGGCGATAAATGCTGGTCTAGCCACCGACACCCACATCCCATGAATGAATGAAAAAACAATTAAATACTTATCTCCCTGCCAAAGACTGGATATAAAAATTTGAACTTAAACTGTAATTTTTAGATAAATGCTAAACTATATTTTGAGAAAGAGATTAACCCATAAGATTCCCTCACTCACCAAACTCCTAGTTGCTCAGTCTGTGAAGTTTTATTCCTTTCTGAGTAACCACTGACCAAGTTCTCGACATTGCTGCATTGCTCCTGACCCATCTGGATGCTGGGCTGTAAAGGGAATCTACTTTATTCTTATAAAACAACTCTGGCTTGTGCCTCAGTCGTGCGTGAGTACATTTAGTTGAGACCACACTTTTAAGTGTTCCCCCAGCTTGTAAGCTTAACCCAAGTTTGATTCCTGGCTTGGGTCACTGTCTGTGTGGAGTCTGCATATTCTCTCCGTGTCTGCATGGGTTTCCTCCAAGTGCTCCAGTTTCTTCCCACAGTCTGAAAGATGCGCTAGATAGGTGCATTGACCTGAACAGGCATGCAGGAATGTGGTGACTAGAGGAATTTCACAGGAACTTCATTGCAATGTTAATGTAAGCCTTACTTGTGACTAATACATAAACTTTAAAAACTTTTCAATCTTTGTGCCTTTGCGTATTTATGGTACAGTAAGTGCTTGGGCCAATAGTTCACCCTCTTTCCTCAATATCATAAGAACATAAGAAATAGGAGCAGGAGTAGGCCATCTAGCCCTTTGAGCCTGCCCCGCCATTCAATAAGATCATGGCTGATCTGTCGTGGCTCAGTTCCACTTTCCCGCCCTCTCCCCATAACCCTTAATCCCCTCTCTTATCAAGAACCCATCAACCCGCTTCTTAAAAATATTTAGCGAGGCAGCCTCCACCACTTCAATGGGCAGAGAATTCCAGAGATTCACCACCCTTTGAGTGAAGAAGTTCCTCCTCAACTCCGTTCTAAACCGCCTCCCCTTTATCTTGAGGCTGTGCCCCCTAGTCCTACTGTCTTTTTTGAGCGGGAAGAGTCTCTCCACCTCTATCCTATCCATCCTGTTCATCATCTTATATGTCTCAATGAGATCTCCCCTCATTCTTCTAAACTCTAACGAGTACAAGCCTAGTTTATTCAGCCTCTCCTCATAGCTCAACCCCCTCAACTCCGGTATCAGCCTAGTAAACCTCCTCTGCACTCCCTCCAAGGCCAAAATATCGATGTCTTCATTCTGAGACCATACATATCTAGACCATCTCTTTGTTGTAATGTGAGGCAGAATTAAGAATTCCATTTCTCTCACATTTTCTCTACCAGTGTGCAAGAGGAAGACGAACAAATAACCTCTAAAATACTTAGATGGCCTGAATTAGCAGACAAAGTGAAGAGAGCAATGTCGAGCCTGGTACCAACAAGCACTAGGGAAGAGATACGGAGGAAGCGAAGGGAAATAAGAAAGGGAGAAAGTTCTTGGGATATTAGGAACCCTGCCCTGTGAACATCCACAAATTGTCTAATGATAAATCTAAAACCAGACAATGTTGTAATATAAATAATGTTTTGCCTATGTGATGTAGAATGTACAAATATTGCATGGTTCTTCAGCTGGGGAGAGTCGGGCTCAGAGACCCTTCTCTGAGGTTATGCTGTCCTGATGCATTGGCTAATAAACAATCATTCTGTACTGGGTCTCCTGAGATTATTTTGTGCAATAATCTATTCCACAACAAATGAAACTGTTAAATGCAATGCTGGAATAATATTTTTAATCATTTTGAAACATTTCACACCTGCTAATCCTTTTAAAAACTCTCTTTGCCCACCATTTTTTCCTTTTAATTTCTGTTTCATTTGCTGATTCCTCTTCAATCTGTCTCCCTCTGGTTACCTACCCTCCTGTTATTGGAAACACTACCTCCTTATTTACTCCATCAAACCTCTTCCTGATTTTGAACACTTCTATTAAATCTCCTCTTTACCTTCTCTGTTCTAAAGACAACAATCCCAGGTTCTCCAGTCTCTCCATGCAACAAAATTCCTCGTCTCTGACACCATCCTGATCAATTTCCCCTTTGATCTTTTCAGTTCTGTGGGTAATGGGAAGGATTGAAACAACAATAGTTAGCAATGGTTACCTGAACACCCCCAAAGCCATTGGGGGCCAAGTAACGCTCACACTCAGCCGCGATATCTGTCCAGCGCCACTCAAATAAATGGACAATGGATGTCCGGCCAGGCACCATGTGTGGATTGTACTGTGCCAAACACCCTCCAAGAAATGCCAGTAGAATGAGGACCTTCATCTTTGCTGCAGAATTGCTTGGGTGAGATCAGAATCTAATTATTTATATTTCCATAATATTTGAACAAAAGCTAATTATCAACGTCAGAATTTTCCACGTAACATAAAAACCATATAACAAAATGACATTGATAAAGGACGAGTGCAGCTGCACAATGACAGAGTGTCCCACTCCACTTTACCTTGAATCTCAGCCCAATTGCTGAGCATTAATGATTAATCAACAGAGTAGAATTTTAGATCTCTGGAGTAAGGGGAAATATGAAGTCATCAGGCAGATAATTGGACGAATAAACTGGAAGGAAGCGTTCTTGGGGAAAAGTACAGAAGGAAGGTGGCGGATATTCAAGGAATGTTTGACTGGAGCTCTGCACGATAACGTTCCGATGAGACAAGGAGGTTTTGGTAGGGCGCAGGAACCGTGGTGCACGAAGGTTGTGGTGAACCTAGTCAGGAAAAAAGGAAAGGTGTATAAAAGGTTCAGAGAGCTAGGAGATGTTAAGGATCTAGAGGAATATAAGGCTCGTAGAAAGGAGCTTAAAAAGGAAATTAGGAGAGCCAGAAGGGGTCATGAGAAGGCCTTGGCAGGTAAGATTAAGGAGAATCCCAAGGCCTTCTACAAATATGTGAAAAGTAAAAGGATGAGAAGAGAGGGGATAGGACCTATAAAAGGTGAAGGGGGAAAAGTCTGTGTGGAACCGGAAGAAATGGCAGAGGTGCTTAATGTGTACTTTGCCTCGGTATTCACGGTGGAAAGTAGGTTGTACTACAGGTTTGCGGCAGTCTGAAAAGATTGAGTATGTGGATGTTAAGGAAGAGGACGTGTTAGAACTTTTAAACTCTATCAAGATAGACAAGTCGCTGGGACCGGATGGGATGTACCCCAGGTTATTGTGGGAGGTGAGGGAAGTGATTGCAGAGCCCCTGGCGATGATCCTTGCATCGTTGATGGAGATGGGAGAGGTGCCGGAGGATTGGAGGATTGCGGATGTGGTTCCTATTTTCAAGAAAGGGAACAGGGATAGCCCGGGAAATTACCAACTGGTGAGTCTGACCTCAGTGGTTGGTAAGTTGATGGAGAGGCTTCTGAGGGACAAGATTTATGAGCATTTGGAGAAGTTTAGAACAATCAGAAATAGTCAACGTGGTTTTGTCAAGGTCGTGCCTTACGAGCCTAGTTGAGTTCTTTGAGAATGTGACTGAGCACACTGACGAAGGAAGAGCGGTAGATGTGGTTTACATGGACTTCAGCAAGGCGTTTGATAAGGTCCCCCATGCAAGACTTCTTGAGAACGTGAGGGCATGGGATCCAGGGGGCTTTGGCCTTGTGGATCCAGAACTGGCTTGCCTGCAGAAGGCAGAGGGTGGTTGTGGATGGGTCTTTTTCTGCATGGAGGTCGGTCACCAGTGGAGTGCCCCAGGGGTCTGTTCTATGAGCTTTGCTGTTTGTCATTTTCATAAATGACCTGGATGAGGAAGTGGAGGGATGGGTTAGTAAGTTCACAGACGATACGAAGGTTGGTGGTGTTGTGGATGGTCTGGAGGGATGTCAGAAGTTGCAGCATTGACATAGATAGGATGCAAGACTGGGTGGAGAAGTGGCAGATGGACTTCAATGCAGATAAATGTGTAGTGGTCCATTTTGGCAGGACCAATGGGATGAAGGAATACAATATCAAGGGTAGGAGTCTTAGCTGTGTTGAAGAGCAGAGGGATCTTGGGGTCCAGGTCCATAGCTCTCTTAAATCGGCCTCGCAGGTGGAGGATGTGGTCAAGAAGGCGTATGGTGTACTGGTCTTCATTAATCGAGGGATTGAGTTTAGGAGTCGGGAGGTAATGCTGCAACTTTATAAGACCCTTGTCAGGCCTCATTTGGAGTACTGTGTGCAGTTCTGGTTGCCTCACTATAGGAAGGACGTGGAAGCTATTGAAAGGGTGCAGAGGAGATTTACAAGGATGTTGCCTGGATTGGGAGGCATGCCTTATGAAGATAGGTTGAGGGAGCTGGGACTGTTCTCCCTGGAGAGACGAAGGTTGAGAGGCGACCTGATAGAGGTTTATAAGATGTTGAAAGGAATAGATAGGGTGGATTGTCAGAGGCTATTTCCCAGGGCTGAAATGGTCGCTACGAGAGGACACAGATTTACATAAGAACATAAGAAATAGGAGCAGGAGTAGGCCAACTAGCCCTTCGAGCCTGCCCCACCATTCAATAAGATCATGGCTGATCTGTCTTGGCTCAGTTCCACATTCCCGCCCTCTCCCCATAACCCTTAATCCCCTCTCTTATCAAAAACCCATCAACCCGCGTCTTAAAAATATTTAGCGAGGTAGCCTCCACCACTTCAACGGGCAGAGAATTCCAGAGATTCACCACCCTTTGAGTGAAGAAGTTCCTCCTCAACTCCGTTCTAAACCGCCTCCCCTTTATCTTGAGGCTGTGCCCCCTAGTCCTACTATCCTTTCTGAGCAGGAAGAGTCTCTCCACCTCTATCCTATCCATCCCATTCATCATCTTATACGTCTCAATGAGATCTCCCCTCATTCTTCTAAACTCTAACGAGTACAAGCCTAACTTATTCAGCCTCTCCTCATAGCTCAACCCCCTCAACTCCGGCATCAGCCTAGTAAACCTCCTCTGCACTCCCTCCAAGGCCAAAATATCCTTGCGTAAGTACGGCGTCCAAAACTGCACACAGTACTCCAGCTGCGGCCTCACCAATGCCCTATACAGCCGCAGCAAGACCTCCCTACTTTTATATTCAATCCCCCTCGCGATGAAGGCGCAGGGAAGCAAGTACAGAGGAGATGTTAGGGGTAAGTTCTTCACTCAGGGTGGTGAGTGAATGGAATTGGCTGCCGTCAGTGGTGGTGGAGGCGAACTCGCTGGGGTCTTTTAAAAGACTTCTGGATGAGTATATGGGATCTAATGGGATTGGGGGTTATAGATAGGTCTATGGCTTAGTAGGTATAGAAGTGATTGGCGCAACTAGTGGGCTGAAGGGCCTGTTTGTGCTGTGGTGTTCTCTGTTCTATGTTCTATCAACAAACAAGATTTGTTTAAGCTGCACTTTGGTCTGCAAAGAATTAGAGTAAATGGCACGAAATCAGGCCTTTGGCCCAGCTGGTTTGTTGCATAAGACCAAAAGAGTCTGCTCCCCCAACCAATGAGAGTATGACTGATCTGATATAATCATTCACAACTCCACTTAATGGCTTATCCCCCAATGCTTGATTCCATTACTGATTAAAATCTGTATCTCAGTATTACAGTAGTATTCTTATAAGCTTTTTTCCCCTATTTAATTGTTTTACTCATGTCTTGAGAGTTCTGAACATGTGGTTTTTGGGGGGCTTTTCAGTCTGCAAGTGGTTAACGCTACTGCGTCATAGTGCAAAGGACCCATGTTTGATTTTGACCTCAGGTGACTGTATGGAACAAAGAACAATACAGCACAGGAACAGGGCCTTTGGTCCTCCAAGCCTGCACCAATCATGTGTTCCTAACTAGACCATCCGTTTGTATCCCTCCATTCCCAGTCTGTTCATGTGGCTATCTAGATAAGTCTTAAACGATCCCAGCGTGTCCACCTGTACCACCTTGCTTGGTAGTGCATTCCAGCTGCCACCACCCTCTGTGTAAAATACATCCCCCACATATCTGTGTTGAACCTTTTCCCCCCTTACCTTGAACTTGTGATCTCTTGTGTTTGTCATTTCTAACCTGGGAAAAAGCTTCCAACTGTTCACCCTATTTATGCCCTTTATAATTTCATATAAACTTCTATAAGGTTGCCCCCTCAACCTTCGTCTTTCCAGGGAGAACAACCCTAGTTTACTCAATCTCTCCTCATAGCTAATACCCTCCATACCAGGCCACATCCTAGTAAACCTTTTCTCCACTCTCTCTAAAGCCTCCATGTCCTTCTGGTAGTGTGGCAACCAGAACTGGATGCAGTATTCCAAAATTCCAACGTTCTATATAACTGCAACATCATATGCCAACTTTTATACTCCATGCCTTATCCAATAAAGGCAAGCATTCCATATGCCTTCTTCACCACCTTTTGCACCTGTGCTGCCACCTTTAAGGAGCTGTGGACTTGCACACCGAGATCCCTTTGTGTGTCTATACTCCTGATTATTCTGCCATTTATTGTATAGCTCCCCACCACCACCCCCCCCCCCCCACCCCGCCCTGGCATTAGATCTACGAAAATGCATCACTTTACATTTATCAGGATTAAATTCCATCTGCCATTTCTCCACCCAATTTTCCAGCCTATCTATATCCTGCTGTATTCTCTGACCATGTTCATGACTATCTGCAACTGCAGCAATCTTTGTGTCTTCCACAAACTTACTGATCAGACCAGCTACATCTTCTTCCAAATCATTTATATATATTTATATATATATATCACAAACAGCAGAGGTCCCAGTTCAGAGCCCTGTGGAACACCACTGGTCACAAAACTCTAATCAGAAAAAGACCCCTCCACTGCTACCCTCTGTCTTCTATGGCCAAGCCAGTTCTGTACCCATCTAGCTAGTTCACCTTTGATCCTGTGAAATTTAACCTTTTGCACCAGCCTGCCATGAGGGACCTTGTCAAATGCTTTACTAAAATCCATGTAGACGACATCCACGGCCCTTCCCTCGTCAATCATTTTTGTCACCTCCTCAAAAAACTCAACCAAATTTGTGAGGCATGACCTCCCTCGTACAAAACCATGTTGTCTATCGCTAATGGGACTATTCAGTTCTAAGTGTGTATAGATCCTATCTCTAAGAATCTTCTCCAAAAATTTCCCTACCATGGACGTCAAGCTCACTGGCCTATAAGTTACACGGATTATCCTCACTACCTTTCTTAAATAACGGGAGCACATTTGCTATCCTCCAATCCTCTGGGACCTCACCTGTGTCCAAAGAAGAAACAAAAATTTCTGTTAGAGACCCAGTAATTTCATCTCTTGTCTCTCTCAGTAATCTAGGACAAATGCCATCTTGCCCTGTGGATTTGTCTACCTTAATGCTTCTTAAAACACCTAACACTTCCTCTCTTGTAATTGCAATTTGTTCTAACCAGTCCACACATCCCTCTGAGACACTTCCAATCAACATGTCCCTCCTTTGTGAACACTGATGCAAAGTATTTATTTCGGATCTCACCTACTTCCTTGGGTTCTAAGCATAATTCCCCTCCTTTGTTCTTGAGAGGTCCAATTCTTTCTCTGATAACCCTCTTGTTCCGAATGTATGTATAAAATGCCTTGGGATTCTCCATAGTCCTATCTGCCAAGGACGTTTTGTGACCTCTTTTTGCCCTTCTAACTCCTTGTTTGAATCCCCACCCACCCAGATTGCTCTTCCTCTTAGGTAGCCTTGTCCTGGCCTCATGCTCATCATGTGGATATGCCGCCGTTGGACTGGGGTGTAAACAGTAAAAAGTCTGACAACACCAGGTTTAAGTCCAACCGATTTATTAGATAGTACACTCACTAGCTTTCGGGTTACCCCTTCGTCAGGCCAGAACTCTCCATTCACCTGACGAAGGGGCTAACCCGAAAGCTAGTGAGCTAGAAAGCAAGTGTGAGGTTATCCACTTTGGCAGGAATAATAGTAGGAAGGACTACTACTTACAGGGCGAAAAGCTGCAGCATGCTACGGTGCAGAAGGACCTGGGGGTCCTTGTGCATGAGTCGCAAAAACCCAGCCTACAGATGCAGCAGGTGGTCAGGAAGGCAAATGGGATGCTGGCCTTCATAGCGAGGGGGATTGAATATAAAAGTAGGGAGGTCTTGCTGCAACTGTACAGGGCATTGATGAGGCCGCAGCTGGAGTACTGTGTGCAGTTTTGGTCGCCGCACTTGTGCAAGGATATTTTGGCCTTGGAGGGAGTGCAGAGGAGGTTCACTAGGCTGATACCGGAGTTGAGGGGGTTGAGCTATGAAGAGAGGCTGAATAGACTGGGCTTGTACTCGTTAGAGTTTAGAAGGATGAGGGGGGGATCTTATTGAGACGTATAAGATGATGAAAGGGATGGATAGGGTAGAGGTGGAGAGGTTCTTCCTGCTTAGAAAGGACAGCAGGACTAGAGGGCACAGCCTCAATATAGGGAGGGGGGGGGTGCAGTTTAGAACAGAGTTGAGGAGGAACTTCTTCACTCAAAGGGTGGTGAATCTCTGGAATTCTCTGCCCATTGAAGTGGTGGAGGCTACCTCGCTAAATATATTTAAGACGCGGGTTGATGGGTTTTTGGTAGGCAAGGGGATTAAGGGTTATGGGGAGAAAGCGGGAAAGTGGAACTGAGCCACTTCAGATCAGCCATGATCTTATTGAATGGCGGGGCAGGCTCGAGGGGCTAGATGGCCTACTCCTGCTCCTATTTCTTATGTTCTTAGTGAGTGTACTATCTAATAAATCGGTTGGACTTAAACCTGGTGTTGTCAGACTTTTTCCCATGCTCATCACCACTCTCTATGCTTGCTGACCTATTGTTCTGATCCCCACCCCCTGCTACATCAGTTTAAACCCACCTGAACCACACTAGCAAACCTACCAACCAGGATATTGGTGCCCCTCCAGTTCAGGTGTAACCCATCCTTCTTGTATAGGTCCCCTCCTCCCTGGAAGACTTTCCAGTGATCCACGAATCTGAAACCCTCCCTCCTGCACCAGTCCTTTAGCCGCATGTTCAGCTGGTTAGGAAGAAGAAGGAGGCTTATGTTCGGATGAGGCTTGAGGGCTCGGGTAGTGCATTAGAAAGCTTTAGATTGGCTAGGAGGGAGTTGAAGAGGGAGTTAAGAAGGGCTAGAAGAGGGCATGAGATGACTTTGGCTGATAGGATTAAGGAGAATCCTAAGGCGTTCTATAGGTATGTCAAGAACAGAAGGTTGGTTAGGGCAAGATTAGGGCCAGTTACAGACAGTAGGGGGAAGTTGTGTGTGGAACCGGAAGAGATTGGAGAGGCATTGAACCATTATTTCTCTTCGGTGTTCACGCAGGACGATATGAATGTAGCTGAGGAGGTCACTGGGGTGAAGGGGTGTAAAATAGAAAGTATTGTAGTTGATACAGAGGATGTGTTGGATATTCTAGATGGGTTGAAAATAGATAAGTCCCCTGGTCCAGACGGGATTTACCCTAGGATTCTATGGGAGGCAAGAGAGGTGATTGCAGAGCCACTGGCTCTGATCTTCAGGTCGTCGTTGGTCTCTGGTATAGTACCGGAAGATTGGAGGACAGCGAATGTTGTCCCATTGTTTAAGAAGGGGAGCAGAGACTTCCCTGGGAATTACAGACCAGTGAGTCTTACTTCTGTAGTGGGCAAGGTTTTAGAAAGAATTATTAGGGATAGGATTTATAGTTATTTGGAGAGTAATGAATTGATTAGAGATAGTCAGCATGGTTTTGTAGCGGGAAGGTCATGCCTTACTAACCTTATTGAGTTCTTTGAGAAGGTGACCAAAGAGGTGGATAGGGGTAAGGCAGTAGATGTGGTATATATGGATTTTAGTAAGGCGTTTGATAAGGTTCACCATGGTATGCTTCTGCAGAAAATGCAGATGTATGGGATTGGTGGTAATTTAGGTACTTGGATCAGGAATTGGTTAGCAGATAGGAGACAGAGGGTGGTGGTTGATGGTAATTATTCATCATGGAGTTCGGTTACGAGTGGTGTGCCTCAGGGATCTGTTTTGGGGCCACTGCTGTTTGTAATCTTTATTAATGATCTGGATGAGGGTATAGTTGGGTGGATTAGTAAGTTTGCTGATGACACCAAAGTCGGAGGTGTGGTAGATTGTGAGGAAGGGTGTCGAAGTTTGCAGGGTGACTTGGACAGGTTGCAGAGCTGGGCCGCGAGGTGGCGGATGGAGTTTAATGCGGAGAAGTGTGAGGTAATCCATTTCGGTAGGAATAACAGATGTGTTGAGTATAGGGCTAACGGGAGGACTTTGAATAGAGTGGAGGAGCAGAGGGATCTAGGTGTATGTGTACATAGATCCCTGAAAGTTGGGAATCAAGTAGATAAGGTAGTTAAGAAGGCGTACGGTGTCTTGGCGTTTATTGGTAGGGGGATTGAATTTAGGAGTCGCAGCGTCATGTTGCAACTGTACACAACTCTGGTGCGGCCGCACTTAGAGTACTGTGTGCAGTTCTGGTCCCCACATTACAGGAAGGATGTGGAGGCTTTGGAGAGGGTGCAGAGGAGGTTTACCAGGATGTTGCCTGGTATGCAGGGGAGGTCCTATGAGGAGAGACTGAGGGATTTGGGGTTGTTTTCACTGGAAAGAAGGTGGCTAAGAGGGGATCTTATAGAAACATATAAGATGATTAGAGGTTTAGATAGGGTGGATGGTGATAGCCTGTTTCCTCGGATGGAGAAATCTAGCACGAGGGGGAATGGCTTTAAATTAAGGGGGGGTAGTTATAGGACGGATGTCAGGGGCAGGTTCTTTACCCAGAGGGTGGTGAGGGACTGGAATGCCCTGCCTGCTGCAGTTGTAAATGCGCCTAGTTTGGGGGCGTTTAAGAGATTGGTGGATAGGTTTATGGACGAAAAGGGATTGGTTTAGATTAGTGGGTCAATGTTTTTTTTTTAAAAATAAGACTGGTCGGCGCAACATTGTGGGCCGAAGGGCCTGTTCCGCGCTGTAATGTTCTATGTTCCTAGCCTCACTAGCATTTGGCACGGGGAGTAATCCAGAGATTGTTAGTCTAGAGGTCCTGCTTTTTAGCCTTCTACCTAACTCCTTAAATTTGCAAATTTGAGTTTGCATGTTCTTCTCGTGTTTCCTCCCACAGTCCAAAGCTGTGCAAGTGAATTGGCCATGGATAAATTTCTCTTCGTGGCCCAGGATGTGCAGGTTCTGTGGATTAGTTACGGGAAATGCACGGAATTACAGGACGGATGGGGGTTGGGTGTAGGACAGGGTAAGATGCTCTTTCAGCGATTCAATGCAGAGTCGATGGATGAATGGCCTCCTTCTACACTAGGCATTCTGTGGTTCGTTCTAACAGTGACCTGTAAGCAAGACCTTTTTACTAGTTTTCATAGTTATTAGTTATTGTTAAACTTTGTTATTTATTTATATAAAGTTCATTAACATCACATTCAACTACCTTACTTGTAGTCTCAAATTATCACATCTTTTTGGCACTATGGAGAGAATGGCAACAAAAGCATTTTTCGATGTTCAGTGTGACAACACAAGGTTGCAGACAGTGAGTAGTTAGTTTACATTGTGAATTCATTTGACAAAATTTCAAGTTACCATGGCTATGTTTGGGGTGGTTGAGAGAAGCAAGGTCTGGGCTGAATATGTGAAGAGGTTGCAGTATTTCTTTTCTGTTCTCCAGAACAGAGACTGAGACGAAGCACTAGAAGTTGTCTCACATGAGTGATGACCTGATGACTCACCTGATGAAGGAGCAGCGCTCTGAAAGCTCGTGCTGCCAAACAAACCTGTTGGACTTTAACCTGGTGTTGTGAGACTACTCACTGTGCCCTCCCCAGTCCACACTGGCATCTCCACATCACGAGATGAAGCAGCATTTGATTCGCCTGAGTGTGCAGGGAGTGATGATGTATATATTGATGAGGAATCTGGCCACACTATGGAAGCCAGGGGAGATTTCATTAAAGAGTGTGGAATAATGTGTGCACGTTGAGTTGGGGAAGTCAGGTAAAATGTTGAAATCACCAAGGACAATATGCTGCTTAGCTCTGAGATTAAACAAATAGATATTGATAAATGAGGAGAGTGGACAAAAATGTTGCAGATGGAGTTTAGCATGGATAAGTGTGAGGTCATGCATTCTGTTTGGAAAAATGGGAAGGCAACTTATTATCTGAATGGGGAGAGACTGGAGTGATCTGGTGCAGAGGGATCGGGGTGTTCTCAATCATGAGTCAGAGAAAATTAGTATGCAGGTACAGCAGATAGTAAAGAAAGTAAGAATATAAGAACTTAAGAAATAGGAGCAGGAGTAGGCCATCTAGCCCTTCGAGCCTGCCCCACCATTCAATAAGATCATGGCTGATCTGAAGTGGCTCAGTTCCACTTTCCCGCTTTCCCCCATAACCCTTAATTCCCTTGCCTACCAAAAACCTATCTACCTGTGTTTTAAATAAATTGAATGGAAACTTAAAGAAAGTGAATGGAATGTTGGCATTTATAGCTAAAGGAATAGAATATAAAGATAAGGAAGTATTATTGCAACTATACAGGGCATTGGTGAGGCCGCACCTGGAGTATTGTGCACAGTTTTAGTCCCCTTATTTCAGGAATGATGTAGTGACATTGGAGGCAGTTCAGAGGAGGTTCACTGGATTGATTGCAGAGATAAGGGATTTGTCATATGAAGAGAGATTGAACAGTTTAGGCCTATACTTTCTGGAATTTAGAAGAATGGAGATCAAATTGAGGTTTACAAGATGACAAAAGGAATGGATAAAGTAGATGCGGAACAGATACTTCCTCTTGTGCAGCATACTAGGACAAGAGGTCATAGTTTTAGGAAAAGGGGCAGCAAATTTAATACAGAGCTGAGGAGAAACTATTTTTCCCAAAGGGTTGTGAATCTGCGGAATTCGCTATCCCAAAGTGCGGTGGATGCTGGGACAGTGAGTAAATTTGAGGAGCTAGACAGATTTTTAACTGGTAATGGAGGTTGAAGGGTTATGAGGAGAAGGCAGGAAAATGGGGATGAGGAGCATATCAGCCATGATCGAATAACGGAACGGACTCGATGGGTTAAACAGCCTAATTATGCTCCTATATCTTATGAACGCCTGCAGGTGACTTTGATGAAGACGTCATCCTGTCACTTCCCAGGGTAATAAGTGGAAGATTTCAGGGGAATGGCAGCAGAGATAAGGACTATCTAAATGAAAAACAGAGTGGACAGGCCGAAGTTAGGCCAGGAGATTGGGAGGCATAGTTTGCATGGTACTGGGACACAAGTAACTCTGGAAATCCAACTCACTATCAAAAGTATCAGATAAGACACATGCAAAACAAAAACAAAATCAAATTGAATAACTCTGTGATAGCAACTTTTAGTTTATTGAACACATTTATTTGAGAGAAAGCAGTGAGAAATCAGTGATTGATTATTGTCATTGACATTTCAAAAGGACAAAACGTAATACAATGCCCCATAAAAAGTGAGGATTTCCATCGTGCCCACTATCTTCACTGTTCTGAGATTTCTCCAAGTTAACCATAATCAGACACTCCATCAGAATAGAAACTGCAACATGGAAGACACAACATAGATCACACATGTTGTTCACCTTCACTGTGGCTCTAATTAAATCCTTAAGTTTGAATATTTCTGAACAGGTGGATGCCAGCAACAAGTCAAAAACTCTCCTCACAGATGCTGCCAAACCTGCTGAGTTTTTCCAGTATCCTGTTTTTGATTCCAATATTGAGACATTCTTGGGATAAGGGAGTTTTTTATTCAGCTTGTACAAGAATTAGTAAAGAGAAGATTCTGTAAGTGTGTGAGTGGGTGGATGCGGATGGGCAGAGATAGGGACCTGACAAAATGACTTTAACATTCGGAAACGGTACAATACAGCAGATATAGAGATGTTTGTCACTTGTGGGGAAGGCCAGAGCATAGGGACATAAATACAAGATAGTAATTAATAAAGCTAACAGAGAATTTAGGATAGGCTGATGGGTGAAGTGAATAGGGTTGGGTGGAAGCTCATGTGGAGCAGAAACATCAGCAAGGGAGAGCTCCCTGCCATCCCTCTTGTTGTTACAGCAAATTGAGATTTTAAAGTCCGGAGCTGATATTTGCTGGCAAGTGGATTCTCTGAGGCCAAGCGGATAGACCGGTGCACAATTATCGTCATCCTTCACTCTGGGGAAATAGGAAATGATCGCCGCTCCCCTGTCTGATCAGTGTGGTCTGCTGGTGTCTCATCAGCAGAAAGAGATTGGAGTGGAATTCCCCTTCCTAACCATCCTTAACCCATTAAGTAGCTGGGGCTTACCCTGTAATTTCACATCTCCCAGGAGAGGATACAGTGAGTGGGGAGTGTCTGAAGTGTGAGGTATTAGGACTGGACGGACCAGGATCTATTCCTGACTGACATATTTACAAACTTATACTCCTCTTAATAGTAAGAAAAAATTCAAAGACAATTAGATTTGTCATTGTGGTTTTGATCCAAAAGACATTTAAACATCCTTAAAAATGATTGCCTATTTCTCCTTGCATTATTACTAGGTTAAATGTTTGCCATTCTGGTCAGCATCATTTCAGCAGTTCCTGAGACAGAAGTTGCACATCTTGCTCCAAGCAGGAAGGTGGCGGCTGTTTTAAGAACATAAGAACATAACATAAGAAATAGGAGCAGGAGTAGGCCATCTAGCCCTTCAAGCCTGCCCCGCCATTCAATAAGATCATGGCTGATCTGAAGTGGATCAGTTCCACTTTCCCGCTTTCTCCCCATAACCCTTAATTCCCCTGTCTATCAAAAACCTATCTACCCGTGTCTTAAATATATTTAGCGAGGTAGCCTCCACCACTTCAACGGGCAGAGAATTCCAGAGATTCACCACCCTTTGAGTGAAGAAGTTCCTCCTCAACTCTGATCTAAACTGCAGCCCCCCCCCCCCCTTATCTTGAGGCTGTGTCCTCTAGTCCTGCTATCCTTTCTAAGCAGGAAGAATCTCTCTACCTCTACCCGATCCATCCCCTTCATTATCTTCTACGTCTCTATAAAATCCCCCCTCAACCTTCTAAACTCCAACGAGTACAGACCCAATCTATTTAGTCTCTCTAAACTAGTCTCTCTTTAGACTAGATTTAGTCTCTCTTGTTTTTAGTGCTTGTGCAACACAACAAATTGTTTACAAGTCATAGCAGTGGAAGAATTTTTAAAATGTTATCATTATTCAACTGAAGATCAGAACTAAGAGTTATCCCCATTTTTTCTCTGAACAATAGCCCCAGTTGCCGCGACACACACTGTTTCCCCACCCGTTCTGAGTGGCTAATAGCAGGAACACAAATGCTGCCATTTGCATTGCATTACTCCGTTTTATGTATAAAGGATACATTATAAAGGATACACTGAAATATCATTCCCCCAAAATGATGAGCTGGGCTTTTACCGTGCACAGTGTGAACTGTAACCAAGAGAAAAACACATAAACTAGCCTTAGGAGTTTGCTCTATGATCACACCAGTCAGTGTGAAATTCTATGTTAGTGAGCACAGCAAGAGACCCACCATAGTGCCCTCTGATCCTCATTTCCCTCGGCCTCTCTTGTTGTCTGCTGAATCTTGCTTTGGCCGTGCAGAGCGTGCAAATTGCTGTCAAGTCGCTAAGGACCAACATTAGATACAACTGAAGACACATCAATGACAACAACAACCTGCATTTAAGAACATAAGAAAAAGGAGACAGCCATTTGGCCCATTGAATGGCTGAGCAGACTCAATATAATCATGGTTAATCCTCAACCCTAACTGCACTGTCCTGTCTGCCCCCTTATCCCACAAGAAACCAAAAATATGTTTATCCCAACCTTTAAAATATTCAACGATGGAGCTTTTGCAACTCTCTAGGGTAGAGAATTCCAAAAATTCACAATCCTTTGAGTGAAGAAATTTCTCATCTCGTGCATTAAATAATAGTCCCCTTATCCTGAGACTGTGTTCTAGATTCCCCAGTCCTTATGGCTTGCTTTACTTGCATGCTACCTTCCTGTGTTCCTTGAATGAACACACCTACATTCCTCTAAACATCAACATTTATCAGTTTTATTCCATTACCTTTTGCTTCTTAAAACCTTACATCTCTAACTTCTCCCGGTTCTGATGAAAGGTCACTGTCCTGAAACGTTAACTCTATTTCATTCTTCACTGATGTAGCCAGACCTGCTGAGAATTTTTGGTTTTCATTTGCGATTTCCAGCATCTGCAGAATTCTGATTATGCAGAAGAAAACTATTTGCTATCCTTGTCAGTTTGATTACACTATCAAATCTACAGTGGTAAAATATTAACTAAGGAATTAAAAATATTTACTCAAATTAAAACTCTCAAACCATTAAAGCTCCCTGCAATATGCAGAGAGACTAGGGAAGCTGGGATTGTTCTCCTTAGAGAAGAGAAGGTTAAGAGGAGATTTAATTGAGGTGTTCAAAATCAGGAAGCGTTTTGATGGAGTAAATAAGGAGAAAGTGTTTCCAGTGACAGGAGGGTGGGTAATCAGATGGGAACAAGTAAAAACAGCATTCAGTAGAATGCATTCTGCCACCATTCCACATTAACTCAATGTTATTACACTGATGCAGCTTTTCCTTGCCAAGTGGCTCTATAATGACAAAGCTGGAAAAATAAATATTTCTATTAAGAACGTCTATCTCACTGAGGAGGCTTTTGGCCAATCCACATCCAACAACCTGCTCGGAAAACCCCGCTCCCATTTTGACAGTGACAAATTGCATCAGAGTAGCTGAGACAATCCACATTCCAAATAAAACTCACAACATTCTTTAAAAAAAGTCAATTTGTCCCATCCCGTTACAATATTGGATTTAAAATTTAAAAATCTGGATCCAAATTGATATCTTTGCCAAAACCTAATAAGTTCTTCCTTGGGCAATACCCTATCTCTGTACAAAATCTTACTGAAATTCAACTATCTCTCCAATTTCCTTTTGAAAGTTATTATTGAATCTGCTTCCACTGGCCTTTCAGGCAGCACATTCCAGATCACAACAACTCACTGCGTCAAATAAATTCCCCTCATCTCCCCCTCTGGTTCTTTTCCTGATTCTCTTCAAACTCTGTCCCTCTGGTTACCCATCCTCCTGACACTGGAAATGGTTGTTACTTTCACTTCACACAAATGGTGCTGGAAAATTGTGCTGGCCAGCGCAAACAGAATGGGCTGAAGGGCCTCTTTCTGTTCTGTAAAACTCTGACTTCACAAGGATATCATTGTAATCTTGAGTAATAAATTTCAATTTCCTAATGGTCATTCTAGTTCCTGTCGTTCTTTGAAAGGATACAACCACCATTGGTTTTTCTTTGAGCTCAAACCCATTCACTTCTTTCAATGCTTTGGCTGCTGCCTTCTCATTGGGAAGCCCAACGAAAGCTTGTCCCTTCATTCGTCCTTCTTTCATCAATCGGATATCAAACCTGTGAAGACAAAACCAAGGCTTTTAAAATAATCCACCACTCAAGTTCAAACACCAGAGAGAAAGCTGTTTTTTGATCAGACACACAAAGTCAGATCAGACAGTCTTCTCAAATCAGCTGAACCATATATTAGCTTGCTTATATATTATACTAGCTGTCAGTTCAGCAACATCTTGATCTTAAAATTCTCATTTACACATTCAAATCCTCCTCCCGCCCTTCACTCCCCCCCCCCTTCTCTGTACCATTCCTCAGCTTCCACACCCTCCCTATCTATGTAAACTCCTCCAGCTCTCCAAGGTATTTGGCCATCTAAGAATCCCCGATTTTAATTGCCCCGTAGTCAAAAGAGAACACAGATGAACTCGAGACATTAACTCGGTTTCTCTCTCCACAGAAACTGCAAGGTGTGCTGAGATTTTCTAGCACTTTGTTTTGATTTCAGATCTTCAGTATCCGCAGTATTTTGCTTTTATTTAATTGCTCTATTGGCACTTTCTCCTCCTCCCCCCCAACCGTCTCTTTCCTTCTTGAAGAAGCTTTCAGTTATCTGTCCTAACATTCTCTTATGTGGACCTGTGTTCTTCCTGCTCAATTATTTTACCCGATTATACTTCTGTGAAGCACCTTGGGGCACTTCTTTCCTTAAAAGGTGCTAAATAAAGCTGTAAACAGGAGAATAAATTCAGTGTGGCTCAGAGATTCTATTACATGATACTGCTGCAATCAATAAAGACTTGCATTTTCACAGCACCTTCCAACCTCACTGAACAACCCAAATACTTTAACCAATGAAATATTTCTGGTGTAGTCATTGTCATTGTCCTAATTTAGAAAACATGGCAGCTAATTTGCACAAAGCAAGATCCCACAAACAGTAATATGAAAATGATCAGATAACTTGTTTTTATGAAATGCCCTGCTCACCTACAAATTAAGTGCCCTGGCTACTTTTACATTATGTAGAAATGCCGGTGTGTGTCTTTATATGTCCTTCTTTGATCAGAATCTTCCACACACCTGACGAAGGAACACCATTTCCAAAAACTTGTGGGATTACTATCAAATAAACTGGTTGGACTTAAACCTGGTGTTGTGAGACTTTTTACTGTACTTTTACATTCACATTTAATGTTTAGTTCAAGGCTACAGCAGCTACTCCCCTCAGTATGACACAGAGTGGAAACCTCCTCCCCTCAGTACAGCACAGGGAGTGAAAATCTCCTCTCTGCAGTACAGCACCAGGTGTGAAAACCTCCTCCCCTCAGAATGGCACTTTGGGGTGGAAAATAAACCTATGACTTTTAATATTTCACTAGATATTGAAATATGAAGACCGCATCAGTGAAACAGAACTCCGATCTCTTACATGTTCCTTTCAGCTTGTGATGAGAAATCAACGTATCTGCCAAAGATGAACTTCAAGTCCTGGAATGACATTAACATGTGAAAACACCAAATGCACCAACTTCGCCACGATCATACTGAAGTTAGACTGAAAAGAGAAAGCAGCTAGTAATGAGAGGGAGATTACCTTCTCTTCAACTTGCTTCGACAGATTCTTTACATACAGTCGACAGGTGGGTTCACCTGGAGCATAATTTTTAAACATCGACATGCTCTCCATTTCTGCTCCAAATCAAACACAAACTGCATGACAACAACATCACAGGAACAGGAAGGCATCATTCAGCCTCTCGAGGCTGTGACCCTCAATCCCACACTCACTGTCTCCAAATCCCTGGCTCTCAGACACGAGCTGGGACATTTCGCTGTCTCTAATACGTACCCTGGCGCATCATCTCACGCTGTCGTTTACCATGGAATCCTGACACTTATTGCACCTCAACACTAGTGGCTCCAGCCTCAATCCCCTCACACACACACTGAGACATTTCTCCACCTTGACATAAAATAATCCTCACACCAACAGCCTAACAAACACTCTCTCACACTCACTACCCCTCACACTAGGACATTGGCACTGTCTCTGTCCCTCACACTTACCCTCTTTGGTGATTCGACCCTTTGCCAACTGTTTCCTGGAAATGAACTCAGAGGGAATCACTTCCTCTTCTTCCTCCTCACTTTCACTTTTAGAACAGACAGGCATAGGCTGGATTTTTCCAAATCCTGAGTTTTGAGACTCAGAACTCTCCTGTGGCTCTGCAAACGTGATATCAGGTAAAAAGTGTTCACCAACCATATACAAATCACAGTCAATGGCCTCATATCAAAGCCTCCAATTCACTTACAGTATCTTCCATCTAGAATGCGACTGGGCTTATAACTAACTGCTTAACAACTTGCATTGCCTTAAAACTAGTAAAACATTCCAAGATGCTTCACATTTTTGTAAATCAGACACTGAGCAACACAAGGAGGTATTGGGGTAATTGACCAAAAGCTTGGTTAACTAGGGGAATTTCACAGTAACTTCATTGCAGTGTTAATGTAAGCCTTACTTTTGACTAATAAATAAATAACCTTTATAACCTTTAACAAAATGGTCTTTAAGATGCACTTCAAAAGAGTAGAGATCTAGGGAGATTTAGGGAAACAATTCCAGAAGCTGGGAACCCAAGGCAGCTGAAGGTCCAGTCACTAGTGGTGAGTCTAGATTGAGAATGAGCAAGAGAACAGAATTGGAAGGAGGCCGGGGTCTGAAAAGGGTCGTAGGGCTGGAGGAGATTGCAGAGTTAGTGACTGGGTGAGACTGTGGAAGATAAAAAAGTGAAGACAAAAGTTTTAAAATTGAGATATTGCCAGACTGGGATGGATAGGATAGAGGTGGAGAGACTCTTCCCACTCAGAAAGGACAGTAGGACTAGGGGGCACAGCCTCAAGATAAAGGGGGGGTGGTTTAGAACGGAGTTGAGGAAGAACTTCACTCAAAGGGTGGTGAATCTCTGGAATTCTCTGCCCGTTGAAGTGGTGGAGGCTACCTCGCTAAATATTTTTAAGACGCGGGTTGATGGGTTTTTGATAAGAGAGGGGATTAAGGGTTATGGGGAGAGGGCGGGAATGTGGAACTGAGCCACGACAGATCAGCCATGATCATACTGAATGGCGGGACAGGCTCGAGGGGCCAGATGGCCTACTCCTGCTCCTATTTCTTATGTTCTTAATGTATCTCCCATTATAATTCTCACTATCTTAAAGGAGAAATTGTATTAAATCAACAGTGTGAGCTGGATATCAGTTAGATATTAATTGTATTCAGGCGGTGTATTATTTGGAGATTCATCTCTGCTCATATATATATATATATATATATAGATAGGTGCGTGTATATATGAAAGAGGAGCTCCTGTTGCTGTATGACATGCAATGTGTCTTTGAAAGTTAAAATTTATTAGGATTTATATAGTATCCTTCACTGCCTAACTCTCTCTAGTTGTACGACACAACACTCCACAAATCTTTTGATGAGAATTGATGTTCCAGTCAGTCGTTTTATTGAAGGGATGATTAGACGTGACAAAGTTAAGAATGAGAGATTCACCAATAGATGTCTAAGGCTGAGATAGCCAATGCTTTGGAGATTGAAGCTGGTCTTCTTTGATAGGAGAATCTTTCTTCACATTTATATCAGGCAATATGCCAGTTACACATCAGTAATTAATTAATTTCTTGCAAAAAGCTCTGAGAAAAAGATAACTGTTTTTAATAACTGGGGAAGGGTTTAAACAGCCGATTCAGGAATTCAGACCAAATCCACAAAAAACCTACCTGGTCGCTGCTCCCCTCCTCCCTCCAACAAGCTGTTAACGTCGACAGAGATATGAAATTCAATTTTCTTTGGACCGTGAGATTGTGGCTGGTCAAAAACTTCAGACGGTGGCACTGCGGGATGTGAGCTGAAATAGCACAGGAAGATACAAACTAATGGTAATTGAGAGTGTTTGTACCCAGAACACCATGAGGTTGTTTATACCCAGTCTCATTCTCCATTTCGAAGAATGAGTGATTTTGAGCAGGCTTGGCTCTACATTAACTGTAAGTAGAGTCATACAGCACAGCACAAGGCCAGTTGGCCCACTGTGTGAAATTGCTGAGAGGATGTTCCTCCCCACGGGAGAATCTAGAACTAGGGGGCACACTTTTAAAACAAAGAGTTGCTGATTTAAGATGGAGGCGAAGCAGTTTCTTCTCTCCGACGGCTGTTAGTCTTTGGAATTAAAGAACAAAGAACAACCCAGCACAGGAAACAGGCCCTTCGGCCCAACAAGCCCGCGCCGCCGCATCACCCTACACCTATTCTACCCTGCGTGTCTACGAATAGAACCCCTGACTTAGCCAGATTCAGGGGAGAATAGTGTCAATTTGGTAAAACCAATCAGCCTAAGAGCACATCTTTGGGGTGTGGGAGGAAACCGGAGCGCCCGGAGGAAACCCACGCATCCGCAGGGAGAATGCACAAACTCCCACAGACACAGGCCCAAATCCATGTGTCTGCACAGCCAGCAGTGCTAGTCACCGAGCTGTTGCGGCGCCCTTCTACCGGTCCAGGATCAAGCACACACACCAACACGAAGTACTAGGCCACTCCTGGAACCTCCAAGAGTAGCCCACGCACGACCCACCGTGTGCATGCCCCTCGTTTGACAACGAGGTGGACCTCCACCTGCGGAATAAAAGACAAAAACGTTAATCACAAGCCTGCCTTTCCGGTCTCTCCCGAGGTTCTAACCCTTATTTAATACCCCTACCATAGCCCTCCATCCTCGTTTCACTCATGTGCCTATCTAACTGAACCTTAAACGAGTCCAACGTTCCCGCCTCCACCACCCTACTCGGTAGCGCGTCCCATACCCCCACAACTCTCTGCGTAAAGAACCTTCCTCTCATATCCAAATTATATCTCTCCCCCCTCACCCTTAAATCATGTCCTCTTGTATTTGTTACCAATCTAGGGAGCAGTCTCTCACTATTGACCCTGTCTATTCCCTTCAGTATCTTATATACCTCTATCATGTCCCCCCTCAATCTCCGTCTTTCCAAGGAGAACAGTCCCAGTTTCTCCAACCTTTCCTCGTACCCCAGCCCCTCCATGCCAGGCAACATCCTGGTAAACCTCCTCTCCACCCTTTCCAGAGACTCCACGTCCTTCCGGTAGTAAGGTGACCAGAACTGGACGCAGTACTCCAAACGCGGTCTAACCAACGTTCTATACAACTGAATTCTCTTTCATAGGGAGCAGCAGAGACTGGATCAATGAATTTATACAAAGCTGAGTCAAAGGTTCCGCTGGGCAACCAGGAAAATTGAGTTGAGGCCACAGTCAGACGAGCCATGATCTTACTGAATGGTGGAGCAGACTTGAGAGGCTGAATGGCCTTCTCCTGCTCTTTTTTTATGATGTGATGGTCCTTCCCAGTTACAATGGTGTCAGCTCCATTTACCAGGCATAGGCACTGGGGGCATTGCAGTCAAGAAATGAAAAGTTTGCTTAGGTTCCATTACGCTGCACACAGTTCATTAGGGGATGCAGTGGCATAGTGGTATTGTTATCAGAGTAACAGGTAAACCAGACCCAGAGCAAGATCTCGAGACCCAGAATCAAACCCCACCACAGCAGATGATGAAAGTTCAACCAACGCATTGAGGACAAAGGCAGGAAAATTCTCTGAATTTTTAAAGATTTTGTTAGGCCACAGCTAGGGCACTGCATCCCGTTCTGGTCACCACACTTCAGGAAGGATGTGAAGGCCCTTGAAAGGATGCAGAGGAGATTTACCAGAATGGTTCTGAGATGAGGGGATCTTAGCAACAAGGTAAGGGTCAGAAAAGCTGGGGCTGTTCTCCTTGGAGCGCAGGAGATTGAGGAGAGATTTGATGGAGGTGTACAAGATTATGTCGACCTTATCTAAGTCTATCAAAGATCAGCTGTTCCCATTTGTTGATGATACAAGGATTAGGGATTTAGATTTAAGGTTTTGGACAAGATGCAGAGGAACGTGAGGGTTACGCAGTAAATGGCGGTGACCTGGAACTGGCTGCCGAAGAGACTGGTGGAAACTGAAAAAAATCAACGATTTCAAAAGGGAATTAGATGGGCAATTGAAGGAAATACACTTGTAGACTTACAGGGTAGAGTGAGGGAGTGGGACTGATTAGATTCTTCTACAGAGAGCTGAAATATATTCAGTGGATCAAATTGCTTTCTTTAATGCAGTCAATGAATCCATGACATGACATCTCCCACCTTTTGAGTGAAGGATATTTTTCCCCGGGGTAAGGGTCAGGTTACATGTTGCAACAATCACCTTCCTTCTCAAGTATACACCAACACGCTTTGATTCGCGAAAGAAACCCGATGGAGGAGTATACAGAACAGAATTCCTATTCAGCAGATTCATATTCGGAGGGATGGTGGCATTAGTGTAATGTCCCTGGACTCAATCTAGAGGCCCAGGCTAATCCTCATGACCTTTCCTATAGGATATTAGTGAACCAGATGGATTTTTACAATAACCAATAATAGTTTCACAATCACCATTACAGCAAGACTCTTCTAGATTGTCCCATGAGGAGGAACATCCTCTCAGCAATTTCACACAATGGGCCAAAGGGCTTCATGCTATGCTGTATGCCTCTTAACTGCTTCTCTGAGATGACCGAGCAAGACACTTGTTCAAGGGCAATTAGGGACAGGCAATAAATGCTGAACTTGCCAGCGACGCCTACATTCCATGAAAGAAAATGGAATAGAAAAGCAAAACTGGTGGGGCTATACCACAAACATAATGCATTGTTTTAGTTTCAATATCTTTCAAACTCTCCTTGATGTGGAGATGCTGGCATTAGACTGGGGTAGGCACAGTAAAAAGTCTTACAATACCAGGTTAAAGTCCAACAGGTTTATTTGGAATCACGAGCTTCTGGAGCACTGCTCCTTCCTCAGGTGAGACTGTTGTGAGACTGTTTCAAGCTCTCCATTACCTTGTGAAGGCAATGCTCCTTTAAAACAGCTTAGTTTGTATAGCACAGGTACAAACTCTTGTATCTGCTCCTCAATCCTTTGAGAACCATCTGTTTACAAAATAGTCTTAATTGTTTCCTTCAAAGATCCTTCCTTTAAACAAGGTTTCCTGACATGAGTAATTACGAATTCTTTGAAAAGTTATTTTATTATCAGTTTGTCTTTCTAAACAACCCATCTACAATCTAATTAATGACCCCCTTCTGCCTGTGATAATTACACGAGCCATTAAAGTTATACCTTAATTATTCATACTCAATTCCCAAGTCATTTATTTTCCTCCAGGGGCATTAGGCTATTTTCCTTCTTGTTCTAGAAAGTTGTTTTTTGTTTTCTCACTAATTCATGAGCTTAAACAATGGAGATACTGGAGCCGGGCTCCATGAGGACAGTACAGGCAGTCTTGACTGCAATCAATGGGCTAGTCCAACATTAAACTGAGATCTTTAAACCTCATTACAAACAGAGCCATTTTTTGAACAGGGAAGTGATTCTGTAATCAGCTGCTCCCAGTCAGCATCTTTAACATTATTTGACGTGTTTGATGGAGTCACTGTGGATGGCATTTTTTCACAATTCCAGTCACTGTCCGGAATCAGTGGAGATGATGACAGCAGTGGTGACTGTACATCCTGTTAACTGCTGCTTGTTGGCTCAGTCTGTGTGCTGGATGATTACTGAGTTTCACAAAATAAAAAGAAGAATTGGAAAAGCCAGTTCATCTTCTACCATCTTAATACTCGCAAAAACCAGGATAATGGAGCTGTTAACTAAACGCAGTGAATCAGGAATGGGAAGCAAGTAGGAAAATAAATCAACTTAGCATTTTGCTTCTGCGCTAAAGTTGATTCGCTGGTTAAAAGGAAAAAGGAGGCTTACGTCAGGATGAGGCTTGACGGCTCAGGTAGTGCACTGGAAAGCTACAGATTAGCCAGAAGGGAGTTAAAGAGGGAGTTAAGAAGAGCTAAAAGAGGACACAAGAATACTTTGGCTGATAGGATTAAGGAGAATCCTAAGGCTTTCTTTAGATATGTTAAGAAAAGAAGATTGGATAGGGCAAGATTAGGGCCAGTCAGAGACAGCAGTGGGAAGTTATGAGTGCAACCGAAAGAGATTGGAGAGGCATTGAACAAATATTTCTCTTCGGTATTCACGCAGGGAGACGTAAATGTAGTTGTGGAGAACACTGGGTTACAGGGTTGTAAACTGGATAGTATTGCAGTAGATAAGGAGGATGTGCTAGATATTCTTGAGGGTTTGAAAATAGATAAGTCCCCTGGGCCGGACGGGATTTACCCTAGGATTCTCTGGGAGGCAAGAGAGGCGATTGCAGAGCCTCTGGCTCTGATCTTCAGGTCGTCGTTGGTCACAGTTATAGTGCCAGAAGACTGGAGGATAGCGAATGTTGTCCCATTGTTTAAGAGGGGGAAGAGAGACTTCCCCGGGAATTATAGACCGTGAGTCTTACTTCTGTTGTGGGCAAAGTATTAGAAAAAATTATTAGGGATAGGATTTATAGTTATTTAGAGAGTAATGAATTGATTGGAGATAGTCAGCACGGTTTTGTGAAGGGTAGGTCGTGCCTTACTAACCTTATTGAGTTTTTTGAGAAAGTGACCAAAGAGGTGGATGGGGGTAAGGCAGTTGACGTGGTATATATGGACTTTAGTAAGGCGTTTGATAAGGTTCACCATGGAAGGCTTCTGCAGAAAATGCAGATGTATGGGATTGAGGGTGATTTAGTTAATTGGATCAGGAATTGGCTAGCTGATAGAAGACAGAGGGTGGTGGTTGATGGGAAGTATTCGTCATGGAGTTCGGTTACAAGTGGTGTGCCTCAGGGATCTGTTTTGGGGCCACTGCTGTTTGTAATTTTTATAAATGATCTGGATGAGGGTATAGAAGGATGGATTAGTAAATTTGCTGATGACACCAAAGTCGGAGGAGTGGTAGATAGTGAAGAGGGGTATCATAGTTTACAGAGAGACTTGGACAAGTTGCAGAGCTGGGCCGAGAGGTGGCGGATGGAGTTTAATGCGGAAAAGTGTGAGGTAATTCACTTTGGCAGGAATAACAGATGTGTAGAGTATAGGGCTAACGGTAGGACTCTGAATAGTGTTGACGAACAGAGGGATCTAGGTGTATATGTGCATAGATCCCTGAAAGTTGGAAATCAAGTCGATAAGGTTGTTAGGAAGGCATACGGTGTCTTGGCGTTTATTGGTAGGGGGATTGAATTTAGGAGCTGCAACGTCATGTTGCAACTGTACACAACTCTGGTGCGGCCGCACTTGGAGTATTGTGTACAGTTCTGGTCCCCACATTATAGGATGTGGAGGCATTGGAGAGGGTGCAGAGGAGGTTTACCAGAATGTTGCCTGGTATGGAGGGAAGGTCCTATGAGGAGAGACTGAGGGATTTGGAGTTGTTTTCGTTGGAAAGAAGGCGGCTAAGAGGAGACCTTATTGAAACATACAAGATGATTAGAGGTTTAGATAGGGTGGACAGTGATAGCCTTTTTCCTCGGATGGAGAAAGCTAGCACGAGGGGACATAGCTTTAAATTAAGGGGTGGTAGTTATAGGACGGATGTCAGAGGTAGGTTCTTTACCCAGAGGGTGGTGGGGGAATGGAATGCCCTGCCTGCTGCAGTTGTAGATGCGCCTAGTTTGGGGGCGTTTAAGAGGTCCGTGGATAGGTTTATGGATGGAAAGGGATTGGGTTAGGTTAGAGGGTCATTGCTTTTCTCTTAATTGGTCGGCGCAACATCGTGGGCCGAAGGGCCTGTTCTGCGCTGTAATGTTCTATGTGCTTCACAATGCACAACATCCAATTTGTTCAATGGAAAAATTAAATGAAAATTACAGGTTAAAATGTGTTTCAAAATGAGTAATTTTAAGAATGTATCTGTTACCAAACACTACCATTTTATAATTTGCAAGATTATATTTACCCACTGCCTTCTAAATACAATTTAGTTTAATAAGGGAGAGGGCGGAAATGAGCTTTCAGTGGATTCTGTGCTGTAGGATGTCTTCGTTATAGCTTCTGACAAGCTTACGCTAACAGAGTGAGATGGAGAGTGGGTGGGAGAGGAATCAAGTGGAGAATAAACACCAGCAGGGTTAGTTGGGCCGAATGGCCTGTTTCTGTGCTGCATGCCATGCATATTCTATTAATTAATCTACAACAGATAAGAGGCAAAAAAAATTTTTGAAAAACAATTTTTCTAGTTTTTGTCAAAGGACTGAATTGCAAACTCTCCAGGATTATATTTCTATCTACATTCCTGGGATGTGGCATCTGCTGAAGAAACCAGAATTTAACTGTCCCCTCATTGTTCCCAAAATGGTGTTGATTCATTCACCCCAGCGGCTTACAAGGACATCACTACACTCAGAACAGGTAAGGGGTGCAGTGGTAAGCGTGATCACAGTATACATGGACACTGCTGGGGTGTGTTGATAAAAGGTGTCCTGGTGTGTGCACTGGGCAACTGTGAATAAACAGTCCACCGTTAGCTAATAGAACCCAGTTCAGCTGAGAAACTCTGCTGGGCTTAGGAGCTGAGGAGCCTAAATCTTCTCAAGCCTGTGACAGATTCCATACCGACGTGAAATTACATTTGTTAACAACATAGCAGAGAAATCAAACATTACATTTTGTATTCATTACACAAGTATGGAGGTGTGGATTTTTCTTTTGAGACAGTGAGTTGTTGTGATCTGGAATGTGCTGCCTGAAAGGGCGGTGGAAGCAGATTCAAGAATAACTTTCAAAAGGAAATTGGGAAATACTGGATAAAAACTAATTTCAGGACTGGGGGCTAAAGAGCAGGGGAGTGGGACGAATTGGGTAGCTCCTTTAAAGAACCAATACAGGCATGATGGTCAGAATGGTCTCATTCTGTACTGTGTCATCTTACCTTTGGGTAGGTGCTTTTGGCACATTAATCAGGTCCTTTAATCTGGGTCGTTTCCGGACTGAAACCCGTTTTCTCTTCTGTGTCTGTTTTGGTGGAAGTGAGGTCAATTCCATTAATCGCACAACTCTGCAGAAAGGAAGGAAAGGTTTTGGGTTTTAAATTAGATTTCCAGCAATGATGGATTCGTTACTGAGAATGGAGATGTAAATTGTATAGACATTATGACAATGAGGAAGTGGAAGATTTTAATCACATTTTTTCACATCATTTAATTTTTAAATGAAATATCAATTGTGGTTTATTTTAAAATGTTGATCTTGGACTAAGAAATCATTTCCAGTGCCAGAAAGTCGATAACTGAGGCACAGCCTCAGGGTAAAGGGACGACCTTGAGAACCAAGACGAAGAGGAATTTCTTAAGCCAGATGGGTGAATCTGTGGAATTCATTGCCACAGAAAGGTCTGGAGGCCAAGTCATTGATTGAAGACAGAAATAAATGGGTTCTTAATTGGTAGGGGGATCAAAGGTTACAGGGAAAAGGTTGGAGAATGGGGTCGAGAAACTTATCAGCTATGATTGAATGCCTGGATGAGTTGTTGGGAGCTTTGTGAGCTCCATTTGACATCTTGGCTTTGTCTCTGCAGCTGAATTCATTTGACGTGCTCAGTGCTTTCTCGAATGAACATTCTCTGTTTTGTCCGACCACAATCCAGGGTCTCCCATCAGTCGGAAACACTTTAGGAATGTCTTCAGGGACGCTTTGACATCACCAGAAAAGCATTTCTGCTGTCCCATTAGGAGTCTCATCCTTGTTCATAGAACATAGAACACTACAGCACAAACAGGCCCTTCGGCCCACAAGTTGCACCAATCACATGAATACCTACCAATCCATAGACCTATCTATAACCCCCAATCCCATATACTCATCCAGAAGTCTTTTAAAAGACCCCAGCGAGTTTGCCTCCACCACCACTGACGGCAGCCGATTCCATTCACTCACCACCCTCTGAGTGAAAAACTTACCCCTAACATCACTTCTGTACTTTCCTCCCCGCACCTTAAATCTGTGTCCTCTCGTAGCGACCATTTCAACCCAGGGAAATAGCCTCTGAGAATCCACCCTATCTATTCCTCTCAACATTTTATAAACCTCTATCAGGTCGCCTCTCAACCTTCGTCTCTCCAGGGAGAAGAGTTCCAGCTCCCTCAATCTATCTTCATAAGGCATGCCTCCCAATCCAGGCAACATCCTTGTAAATCTCCTCTGTACCCTTTCAATAGCTTCTACGTCCTTCCTACAGTGAGGCGACCAGAACTGCGCACAGTACTCCAAGTGAGGCCTGACAAGGGTCTTATAAAGCTGCAGCATTACCTCCCGACTCCTAAACTCAATCCCTCGATTAATGAAGGCCAGTACACCATACGCCTTCTTGACCACATCCTCCACCTGCGAGGCCGATTTAAGAGTCCTGTGGACCCGGACCCCAAGATCCTTCTGCTCTTGAACACTGCTAAGACTCCTGCCCTTGTGGAGCAGTTGAGTCGGGAGTCTGGTGTCAGGCACATGAACAACGTGGGGGAGTGCTGCATTGTCTGAGGTGCTGTCTTTCAACGAGACATTAAAATGAGGCCCATCGGCACTCAGATGGATGAAGATCCCACAGACTTTTCTACATTACAACAATATTTCAAAAACACTGGCTCTAAAGCACTTTGGGATATCCTGAGGTCAAAAAGGCATGATGTTAATGAACTAACTATTTATTAATTGTTTGAGGCAACTGTGGCTTTACAAACAACATGTTCAACAAAGAGTCCTTGAACCAGCAAAGCGAGAGTTGCTGAGTTAATGGTGCTGAGAAAAACAACAGATGCCAGATACACAATCAGATTGTTCCAGCACTGAAAGGGGACCCTGAGCTGCGTCAATACTTCCCACCTTGTCAGGACAGTCCCACTCCTGTTTCAAATCTGACCACAGGGAGGCTAGTGTCTATTTTGCCTCTTCCAAATAGCTATCCAGTTTTTTTTTTATTCATTCAAGGGACATGGGTGTCGCTGGCTGGCCAGCATTTATTGTCCGTCCCCAGTTGCCCTTGAACTCAGTGTCTCGCTCAGCTTTTTCAGAAGACAATTGAGAGTCAACCACATTGCTGTGGCTCTGGAGTCACACATAGGCCAGACCAAGTAAGAATGGCAGATTTCCTTTCCTGAAAGACATTAGTAAACCAGGTGGGTTTTTCCAACAATCGACAATGGTTTCATGGTCATTGATAGATTCTTTATTCCAGATGATTTTTAGTGAATTCAGATTCCACCACCTGCAGTGGTGGGATTCGAACTTGGGTCCCCAGAACATAAGCTGAATTTCTGGATTACAATTCAAGTGATAATACCACTAGGCCATTGCCTGCTCTCACTCAGATAGCCCGTTCATAAAGGCCAGAACACTCAAAAGTTTTTATACATTTACAAATTTGAATTGCAGAGACAGATATCATGCAGCTCCACAACATGGGGAGCAGTCTCAGCTGCCCCTATATTTGAAAACAAAGCAAGTCCCCACACCTAAAAACTATTAATACCCACTCTCTCTATTCTTTTCCCCATAGCCCTGGTTATTTTCTCTTCAGTATTTATCCAAATCTCTGTAAAAATTATTAAATCTGCATTCACCACCCAGATCACAGGTCCATAGGACTCTTAAATCAGCCTTGCAGGTGGAGGATGTGGTCAAGAAGGTGTTTGGTGTACTGGCCTTCATTAATTGAGGGAGTGAGTTTAGGAGTCGGGAGTCCAACCCCGATATCCCCTATCTCTGTAACCCCCTCCAAACCCTCCCTATTTCAGTAACCACTTCCAAACCCTCCCTAACTCTGTAACCCTCTCCAAACCCTTCCCATCTCTGTAACCTCATCCAGCCCCTATTCCCGCTCCTTATCTCTATAATCTGAGCATGGTGGACAGTGAGGAAGGTTATCTCTAATTGCAGCGGGATCTTGTTCAATTGGGTCAGTGGGCTGACGAATAGCACTTGGAGTTTAATTTAAACAAATGCAAGTTAATGCATTTTGGTAATTGAATCAGGGCAGGACTTACTCAGTTAATGGTAGGGCATTGGGGAAGTTACACAATGAAGAGATCTAGGGGTACATGTTCATAGATCCTATGAACATGTGAAAGTGGAGTCACAGGTGGACAGAGTGGTCAAGAAGGCATTCAGCATGCTTAGTTTCATCGGTCAGAACATTGAATACAGGAGTTGGGACGTCTTGTTGAAGTTGTACAAGACATTGGTAAGGCCATATTTGGAATACTGTGTGCAGTTCTGGTCACCCTATTATAGAAAGGATATTATTAAACTAGAAAGAGTGCAGAAAAGATTTACTAGGATGCTACCAGGTAAGTTCTTTACTCAGAGGATAGTAAGGACGTGGAATGCCCTGCCTGCAGCAGTATTGGACTCCCCAACATTAAGGGCATTCAAATGGTCATTGAATAGACATATGGATAATATTGGAATAGTTTAGGTTAGAGGGTCATTAGATTGGTTCCACTGGTCGGCGCAACATCGAGGGCCGAAGGGCTTTACTGTGCTGTAACGTTCTATGTTTCAATTTTCCACATTGCTGGGTAGATACCAGTGTTGTAACTGTACTGGAATAGTTTGGTTAGGGGAGTGGCAAGTTCTGGAGCACATCTTCAGGACTATTATTGGAATATTGTCAGGCCCCACTGCCTTTGCCATATCCAATGCCTTTAGCTGTTTCTTGACATCTCCCTCTGGGACTTGACACTGCTCCTGTAAAGTTTGATATCGCTCCTGTAAAGACCTTGGGATGCAGAGAGTGGAACAAAGGGGTGTAACCTTAAAATCCAGGGTGATGCCAGGAAGTATTTGGTCACACACAGCATCATGGAAACCTGGAACTCGCTCCCTTAAAACACAGCAATTGGAAATCTCAAAACTGGGAACAATGTTGTGATTTGCAGAACCCATGGATGGAATTTGGACACAAAGCAACCATGATCTGATCAATCTGTTACTGTTGTTATTTTTCTCACCTTTCTTTATCTTCTTCACTCCCACTTTCATATTCGGATTCCTCCTCACTGGAAACGTCCATCTCTTCCTCTGGCAGAGGTGGTTCCTCAGGGGGCAGTGGAGGCATTGGAGGAGGAGCAGGAACGTACTCCTCATACTAGCAGAAAAAGTGAAAAAAATCCTCAATTACCCAAGAAGCGGAAGATAGCTGGAACTATTATAACAACTTTGTGACGTTAAATACAGCTTCGAAGCCTGACAGGGACAGGAGGAGGCCATTCAGCCTATCCCATCATTCAATCAGCTCGTGGCACATCTGGATCCAAACTTTATTTCACAATCTTGATTCCTTCATGAGCAAAAATCCACTTATTTGGATTTAAGACGAGATCATAGAACCCTCCAGTGCAGAAAGAGGCCCTTTGGCCCATCGAGTCTGCACCGAACAGAATCCCACCCAGGCCCTACCCCTATATCTCTACATATTTTACCCACTAATCCCTCTAACCTACACATCTCAGGACACTAAGGGGCAATTTTTTAGCATTGCCAACCAGCCTAACCAGCACGTCTTTGGACTGTGGGACGAAACCGGAGCACCCGGAGGAAACCCACGCAGACACCAGGAGAATGTGCAAACTCCACACAGACAGTGACCCAAGCCGGGAATCGAACCCAGGTCCCTGGAGCTGTGAAGCAGCAGTGCTAACCATTGTGCTACCGTGCCGCCCGATGCTGATGCTGAGTTAGCATCTATTGCCATTTGTGGGAGAGTTCTATCCTTGCATTTCACTTGCATCTAACACCACAGCAGTCAATGTGAAGCAAAGTCACTGTTGTAACACAGGAAAGACAACAGTTAACTTAGACACAGCAAGATCCCAGAAACAGCGATCTGACAAAGGACTAGATAATCTGTTTTAGAATTGTGTGAGGAATGAATTACTGTAACACACCAGAAATAACTTCCCTGCCCTTCATCAATATAGCACCATGGAGTCTTTTATTTCCAACCAAGAGGTAAAAGAGGCCTTCGCTAAATGGCAACTACAACAGTACAGCACTCCCTCAGCGCTGACCCTCTGACAGTGCGGCACTCCCTCAGCGCTGACCCTCCGACAGCGCGGCACGCCCTCAGCGCTGACCCTCCGACAGCGCGGCACGCCCTCAGCGCTGACCCTCCGACAGCGCGGCACGCCCTCAGCGCTGACCCTCCGACAGCGCGGCACGCCCTCAGCGCTGACCCTCCGACAGCGCGGCACGCCCTCAGCGCTGACCCTCCGACAGCGCGGCACGCCCTCAGCGCTGACCCTCCGACAGCGCGGCACGCCCTCAGCGCTGACCCTCCGACAGCGCGGCACGCCCTCAGCGCTGACCCTCCGACAGCGCGGCACGCCCTCAGCGCTGACCCTCCGACAGCGCGGCACGCCCTCAGCGCTGACCCTCCGACAGCGCGGCACGCCCTCAGCGCTGACCCTCCGACAGCGCGGCACGCCCTCAGCGCTGACCCTCCGACAGCGCGGCACGCCCTCAGCGCTGACCCTCCGACAGCGCGGCACGCCCTCAGCGCTGACCCTCCGACAGCGCGGCACGCCCTCAGCGCTGACCCTCCGACAGCGCGGCACGCCCTCAGCGCTGACCCTCCGACAGCGCGGCACGCCCTCAATTCTCACCCGTTGATTGCGGCACTCCCTCAGTGGTATGGTGGAAAAGTTGCTGGAATCAATCATTAAGGAGATGACTCAGCATGTGGAAAAGCAAAGCTGAATTCACCAGTGTCAGCACGGCTTTGTGAAGGGCAAGCCTTGTTTGACAAACTTGCTCAATCCTTTGAGGATGAAATCAGCAAGGTAGATAATGGGGATCCTGTGGATGTGATCTATCTGTCCTTCCAGAAGTCATTTGATAAGGTGCCACACAAGAGACTGATCCAAAAGGTGTCAATCCATTGGCGGGGTGTTGGGGGAGGAAACAACACAAAAGTAGATGGGAAAACAGGCTGTGATGAGGACATAAAAAGGGGAGTACGGTAGGATGAGAGAAGAATTGGCGAATGTGGACTGGGAGAGCGCGTTGGAGGGAGGGTCTGTTGAGGAGCAGTGGAGGATCTTTAAGGAGATCTTTCTTGGTGCTCAGCAGAAATGTATTCCGATGGTCAAAAAGGATAGTAGGAGGAGAGGTAATAAGCCATGGATAACGAAGGAGGTGAAGGAAAGTGTTAAACTAAAAGCGGAGGAATTTAGAGTAGCTAAGAGTAGTGGGCGAGAAGAGGATTGGGAGAGGTTTAAATGTCAACAAAGATTGACAAAGAAGTTGATAAGGAAGGGTAGGAGAAACTATGAAGCTGGGCTAGCGCTTAATATAAAAAAGGATAGCAAGAGTTTTTATAAATATATAAAAAGGAAGAGGCTGGCTAGGGTGAATGTTGGTCCTTTAGAGGATGAGAAAGGGGACCTAGTGGTAGGGGATGGGGATATGGCTAAGGTATTGAATAACTTTTTTGTTTCTGTCTTCACGGAGGAGGACGTGAATAATTTGTCGGGTGTTAGCGATGGAAAGGTGGTAGGACTGGAGGGTCTTAATGACATTACTGTTACTAGAAAGGCGGTGCTTGACAGACTGGAGGGGCTGATTGTGGACAAATCCCCAGGACCGGATGGAATGCATCCGAGGGTTCTGAAAGAAATGGCGGAGGTGATAGTGGATGCCTTGGTGGTTATTTTCCAAACGTCGCTGGATTCCGGGGAAGTGCCGGATGATTGGAAAACGGCTAATGTTACGCCGTTGTTTAAGAAGGGTGCCAGGCAAAAGGCCGGGAATTATAGGCCGGTTAGTTTAACGTCTGTGGTAGGTAAAATGTTAGAATCTGTCATTAAGGAGGAAATTGCAAGGCATCTTGAAGGGAATTGCTTGATAGAGCAGACGCAGCACGGTTTCATTAAAGGGAAGTCGTGTCTGACAAATTTACTGGAGTTCTATGAGGATATGTCTAGGGCGGTGGATAGAGGAGAGCCGGTGGATGTGGTCTTTCTGGATTTTCAGAAGGCGTTTGACAAAGTGCCTCACAAGAGGTTATTGCAGAAGGTCGAGGGACATGGAGTTGGGGGTAGGGTGTTAGCGTGGATAGAGGATTGGTTGTCAAATAGGAGGCAGAGAGTGGGGGTCAACGGGTGCTATTCGGATTGGCGGATGGTGACTAGTGGAGTGCCCCAGGGGTCGGTGCTGGGGCCTCAGCTTTTTACCATTTATATAGATGATCTGGAGGAGGGAACCGAGTGTAGAGTGTCGAAATTTGCTGATGACACCAAGATTGGGGGAACGGCAAATTGTGCGGAGGGTGTGGAGAGTCTGCAGAAGGATCTAGATAGGCTGGGCGAATGGGCCAGGAAATGGCAAATGGAATTTAATGTTGGCAAGTGTGAGGTGGTCCACTTTGGTAGGAAGAATGGTAGGAAGGACTATTACTTACAGGGCGAAAAACTGCAGCAGGCGACGGTGCAGAGGGACCTCGGGGTCCTTGTGCATGAGTCGCAAAAACCCAGCTTGCAGGTGCAACAGGTGGTCAGAAAGGCGAATGGGATGCTGGCCTTCATAGCGAGGGGGATTGAATATAAAAGTAGGGAGGTCTTGCTGCAGCTGTATAGGGCATTGGTGAGGCCGCAACTGGAGTACTGTGTGCATTTTTGGGCGCCGCACCTGCGCAAAGATATTTTGGCCTTGGAGGGAGTGCAGAGGAGGTTTACTAGGCTGATACCGGAGTTGAGGGGGTTGAGCTATGAGGAGAGGCTGAATAAACTGGGCTTGTACTCGTTAGAGTTTAGAAGAATGAGAGGAGATCTCATTGAGACGTATAAGATGATGAATGGGATGGATAGGATAGAGGTGGAAAGACTCTTCCCGCTCAAAAAAGACAGTAGGACTAGGGGGCACAGCCTCAAGATAAAAGGGGGGCGGTTTAGAATGGAGTTGAGGAGGAACTTCTTCACTCAAAGGGTGGTGAATCTCTGGAATTCTCTGCCCGTTGAAGTGGTGGAGGCAGCCTCGCTAAATATTTTTAAGACGCGGGTTGATGGGTTTTTGATAGGAGAGGGGATTAAGGGTTATGGGGAGAGGGCGGGAAAGTGGAACTGAGCAGCGACAGATCAGCCATGATCTTATTGAATGGCGGGGCAGGCTCGAAGGGCTGGATGGCCTACTCCTGCTCCTATTTCTTATGTTCTTATATTGACAGGATAGGGGAATGGGCCAGAATCGGGGCAGATTGAGTTTAACGTGGATAAATGCAAAGTTATCTATTTTTGCTGAAAAAGTAAAAGGACAAATTACTGTTTAAATGGGAAACAGATTCAAAATGCCTCTGTGCAGAGGATCTGGTGACTTTGTGCATAAGTTTCAGAGAGTGGGTACGCAGATGCAGAATGTTACAAGGAAGGCAAATGGGATTTTGACATTTATTGCAAAAGGTCGGGAGTATAAAAGTAAGAAGTATAAGGCATTGGTGAGACCACACTTGGAGTATGTATTTAGTTTTGGACACATTCTTTGAAGGAGGATGTGGTGGCACTGGAGGCAGTTCTGAAGAGATTCACCAGATTGATTCCAAGTTTGAAGAGGCTGTTGTATCAGGAGTAGTTGAGTAGCTTGGGCTTGTACTCACTGGAGTACAAAAAAATGAGGGGGGATTTGATTAGATAAATAAAATACTTAACAGGATTAATAAAGAAAATGTTGACAGATGTTGCCCCTTCTACAACAATCTAGGACAAGACATCATAGTTGTCGAGTAACAGGGGGAGGTTCAAGACAGAGATAAGGAGAAACTATTTCTCACAGAGGATTGTGAATCAATGGAATTCACAGCCCCAGAGTGCAGCGGATGCAGAACCAATCAATGGATTCAAGAAAGAGATAAATAAATATTTGATCAAAAGTGGGATAAAGGGCGATGGGGAAAAGGCAGGGAAGTCGAATTAGGATGAGATGGAGGTCAGCCATGATCATACAGAATGGCGAAGCGGGGGGGCTCCAAGGACTGAAGTGCCTTCTCCTGCGCCTAATTCCTGTGCTCATATGATCTCTGAAATCTGATTCCCTCTGGTTACTCATCCTCCTGCCACTGCAAACACTTCTCCTTAATTACTTCATCAAAACGCTTCCAAATTTTGAGCTCCTTTATTAAACCTCCTTTTAACCTTCTCTGCTTTCAGGAGAACAATCCCAGCTTCTCCAGTCTCTCCACGTTCACTGAAGTCCCTCATCTCTGGGAACATTCTAGTAAATCTCTTCTGCTCCCTCTCCAAGGCCTTGACAGCTTTCCTCAAAACTTCTCACCACTGGGATAAGTTTGAACACTCCTTGTGTTATTTTAACAGTTTCATCTCACAGATTACCATTGGAGGGCGAGTTGTGATGGGTCCAAAGGGAGCAGGCAAATTCATCTTGTTCATTAGATGCAGAACCTGAAAACACAAAACACCAAATATGAATACAGGTGAATACAGGGCTCTCGCTCGGTACCCGGGTGAATACAGGGCTCTCGCTCGGTACCCGGGTGAATACAGGGCTCTCGCTCGGTACCCGGGTGAATACAGGGCTCTCGCTCGGTACCCGGGTGAATACAGGGCTCTCGCTCGGTACCCGGGTGAATACAGGGCTCTCGCTCGGTACCCGGGTGAATACAGGGCTCTCGCTCGGTACCCGGGTGAATACAGGATATTCAGTAGCTGCTGCCTCTTTCATCATCTGCAATGTCCCAAAGCACAATTTGATATCTAGCAATTGTTGCAAAGCAAGAAAGGCATCATCCCATTGTGCGGGTTATGAATATTGTACAGAGTATAAAGAACTGCAAGGAATGCCTAACAATAAGGAAGAAGTTAGAATACAAGAGAAAGCTAGAAAAGAACGGTTTGATTAAGCAGACATAGCACAGATTTGTGAAGGGGAAGTCGTGTTTAACAAATTTATTGGATTTCTATGAGGATGTGACCAGTGTGGTAGACAGAGGGGAATCGGTGGATGTGGTGTTTTTAGATTTCCAGAAGGTGTTTGGTAAGGTGCCTCACAAAAGGTTGCTGCAAAAGGTTAGGGTGCACGGAGTTGGGGGCAAGGTGTTAGCGTGGATTGAGGATTGGCTGTCTAATAGGAAGCAGAGAGTTGGAATCAATGGGTGCTATTCTGGTTGGCGGTTGGTGACTAGTGGAGTGCCGCAGGGATCGGTGCTGGGGCCTCAGCTATTTACCATTTATATAGACAATCTGGAGGACGGGGGCTGAGTGTAGGGTAATGAAATTTGCTGATGACATGAAGATGAGTGGAAAAGCAAATTGCGTGGAAGGCGCGGAAAGTCTGCAGAGAGATCTGGATAGGCTGAGCGAGTGGACGAGGACCTGGCAGATGGAGTATAATGTTAGCAAATGTGAGGTTATCCACTTTAGTAGAAATAATATTACGAGGGATTATTATTTAAAAGGCAAAAAGCTGCAGCATACTACGGTGCAGAGGGACCTGGGGGTCCTTGTGCACGAGTCGCAAAAATCCAGTCTGCAGGTGATCAAGAAGGCGAATGGAATGTTGGCCTTTATAGCGAGGGGGATAGAATATAAAAGCAGGGAGGTCTTGCTGCAACTGTACAGGGTACTGGTGAGGCCACAACTGGAGTACTGTGTGCAGTTTTGGTTGCTGCATTTGCGAAAGAATATATTGGCCTTGCAGCGAGTGCAGAGAAGGTTTACTAGGCTGATACCAGGGATGAGGGGGTTAGCCTATGAGGAGAGATTGAATAGGCTGGGTCTGTACTCGTTGGAGTTTAGAAGGCTGAGGGGGGATCTTATAGAGACATACAAGATAATGAAGGGGCTAGATAGGGGAGAGGTAGAGAGATTCTTCCTGCTTAGAAAGGATGGCAGGACTTGAGGGCACAGCCTCAAAATAAGTGGCGGGGGGGCAGCTTAAATCGAAGTTGAGGATGAACTTCTTCACTCAAAGGGTGGTGAATCTCTGGAATTCTCTGCCCGTTGAAGTGGTGGAGGCTGCCTCGCTAAATATATTTAAGTCATGGGTAGATAGGTTTCTGACAGACAAGGGAATTAAGGGTTATGGGGAGAAAGTGGGTAAGTGGAACTGATCCACTTCAGATCAGCCATGATCTTGTTCAATGGCAGGGCAGGCTCGAAGGCCGACTCCTGCTCCTATTTCTTATATTCTAACTATAAGAACAGAAGGTAAGAAGTTCACAGGTAGTCAAAAAGGAAATGGGTAAAGGGTGTTGCTCTTTCAGAGAATAATATGGGGGAATTAATGGAAAATAAGGAGATGGCGGATGAAGTGTACAGATATTTTGCATCTGTCTTCCTGTAAAGGATATGAAAACATCACAAAAATAATCGTGAATCAGGATGTGAAAGGATCATAGAATCCCTACACTGTAGCAGGAGGCCATTCAGCCCATTGAGACCACACTGACAACAATCCCACCAGATCCTACCCACGCAACTCCATGTATTTACCCCGCTAATCCTCCTGATGTGGGGATGCCAGTGTTGGATTGGGGTGAGCACAGTAAGAAGTCTCACAACACCAGGTTAAAGTCCAACAGGTTTATTTGGTAACATGAGCCTTCGGGGTGTCACGAAGAAGCAACATTCCAAAAGCTCGTGCTACCAAATAAACCCTGTTGGATTTTAACCTGGTATTGTGAAATTTCTTACTTTACAATCCCCCTGACACTCAGGGCAATTTAGCGTGGCCAATCCACCTAATCTTTGAAAGGGAGTAACTTGCAGTCACCGGGGAAAGGGGACTGAGAAAATTATGAAGAATGAAAAACTGACGAGGGATCTGGGTGATCTGGTACACAGATCATAGAATTCTGACAACGTACAAAGAGGCCATCCGGCTCATTGAATCTGCATGAACTCTCTGCTAGTGCATCTTATCCAGGGCCACAACCTGCTCATTGGCAGTAGCTTTTAAGGAAGAAATTATGACCAAGAACCAAGTGTTTCCTGTTGCTTATATCTTGATATGGGCTATTATAGTGTTCCCAGGTGGCAAACAGGGGTGTCAGTTTAATATCATTGCAACAGATTGAACTCATGTCAAAAGCAGAGAAGTTCCATTTGTAAAGAACTATGATTTCATCACTCATGAAGATTTTGTGCACAATCTTTTTCTCCACAGTATAAAAGGGCCTGCAAAAGAAATTCACAAGGATTGTACAAAGAACAAAGAGATTCTCACATTCAGGAAAGATTAAGGAGGCTGGTCTATTTTCACAAGGAAAGAGAAGACTGAGAAGCAGCCTGATCAAGGTATTTAGAATTGCGAAAGGTTTGGTAGGGTAGACAGGGATGTTCTCACCTGTGGGGGATTTCTAGAACGGGGGCCATAAATATAAAATGCTCACAAATCAATCCAATTGGGAGTTCAGGAGAAATGTCTTCACACAGAGAGTGGTGGGAATGTAGAACTCATCCCCACTGGGATTGCATGAGGTGAATAATATTAATACATTTAAGTGGAAACTGGATAACACAGAGAGAAGCATATGCTGATCAGGTGAGATGCTGGAGTGGGGGAGATGTGAGCAGTTCCAATGGGCTGGTCGTGTGCTGCGTATTTTTAGTAATTTTATAATTAGAATTTTATTTTCTATAATTCAATTCAAAAGTTTAGTAAAAGCTAAATGCTACAATTTCCTTGCAGCAAAATGTTAAAAATATATGAACCAAATGTTTTACCTGCACATAGAACTTGGGTACACTTGCCATGGCATTGGCAATATTAGCCAGTATGACACTAGTTGGCGGTGGATAGAGGTATTTCAAACAGGGGTTCCTGGGATAGGTCAACCTGTAACAGAAGGTGGACAAGGTCTGAGGAAAAACTCCGTATCATACAGTTCAGTAACAGGACACACCGAGTATCACACAGTTCAGTAACAGGACACACCGAGTATCACACAACTCAGTAGCGAGATACACCCGACTGTTACACAGCTCAGTAAGTGGACACACCCAAGTATCACACAGTTCAGTAACAAGATACATCCGAGTGTCACACAGCTCAGTAACAGGACACACCCGAGTATCACACAGCTCAGTAACGAGATACACCCGAGTGTCACACAGCTCAGTAACGAGATACACCCGAGTATCACACAGCTCAGTAACTGGACACACTCGAGTGTCAACAAAGCAGCCATGTCAAACTGCTTAGAGGTAACTCACAATTTGAAGCCATGTTACTAACCCAAGGCTTGGTGCAATTCCATCCTCGATAACAGGAACTCTTGGTTTCAGAATTTCTTTCTTATCGTTGTCATTTGAAGCTTTATCAGTACAACTATAGGCAGACAAAAAAAATTAGAAAAACTCCGCATAATTCATAAAGAACTATGACACGAATAAGCATTGACCTTGTCCTCTAACATAGCCGTACTTCAGGGAAGAGAATTCTAGAGTTTAGGTTCCAGTACATGAAGACTGTTACCAACAAGAGAATGATGATAATTGGGCTTGACAAGAGGTTGCACTTGGAGGAGAGCAGAGATTTCAGATAGGGAGGTTACAGAAATAGAGAGGGGCAAGACTGTAGTGGGATTTGAACATAAGGATGAGAGAATATTAAAAACGAGGCTTTGTCAGACTGAAAGCCAATATAGGTTAGAGTGCAGCGGTGACAGGTGAAAGTGATTTGGTTTCATGAAGGTGAGGACTCAATCTGCCCAGTCTGGGACAGGTCACGCAGTAAGCAAACACAGGGAAACTCTGCTCAGAGAAATCCCAATCTCCCATGGATATGAACTGGCACTGCCAATTTATACAGACGAATGGGGTTTCGTGATGCAACCCCTTTTGGAAGGAGGTTAAACATCCAGCATGGAAAGAGGCCGTTTGTCCCAGCCAACATATTTCTAATCTGAAATCTTTAATAATCTCAGCATGATTCACAGCACTTTACATCCAGGGGGTATTTCAGAAGTGCATGCACTGGCAATGTGATACAGGATGCATTGTTGTTTGTGGGAACTTGCTTTATGTAATTTGGTCTCTACAATTCCTACAAAAGCAGGGAGGCACCATGGCACAGTGGTTAGAACATAAGAAATAGGAGCAGGAGTAGGCCAACTAGCCCTTCGAGCCTGCCCCGCCATTCAATAAGATCATGGCTGATCTGTCGCTGCTCAGTTCCACATTCCCGCCCTCTCCCCATAACCCTAATCCCCTCTCTTATCAAAAACCCATCAACCCGCGTCTAAATATATTTAGCGAGGTAGCCTCCACCACTTCAACGGGCAGAGACTTCCAGAGATTCACCACCCTTTGAGTGAAGAAGTTCCTCCTCAACTCCGTTCTAAACCGCCCCCCCCCCCCCCTTTATCTTGAGGCTAGTCCTCAAGTCCTACTATCCTTTCTGAGCTGGAAGAGTCTCTCCACCTCTATCCTATCTATCCCGTTCATCATCTTATACGTCTCAATGAGATCTCCCCTCATTCTTCTAAACTCTAACGAGTACAAGCCTAATTTATTCAGCCTCTCCTCATAGCTCAACCCCCTCAACTCCAGCATCAGCCTAGTAAACCTTCTCTGCACTCCCTCCAAGGCCAAAATATCCTTGCGTAAGTGCGGCGACCAAAACTGCACACAGTACTCCAGCTGCGGCCTCACCAATGCCCTATACAGCCGCAGCAAGACCTCCCTACTTTTATATTCAATCCCCCTCGCTATGAAGGCCAGCATCCCACTCGCCTTCCTGACCACCTGCTGCACCTGCAAGCTGGGTTTTTGCGACTCATGCACAAGGACCCCGAGGTCCCTCTGCACCGTCGCCTGCTGCAGTGTTTCTCCACGTAAGTAATAATCCTTCCTACCATTATTCCTACCAAAGTGGACCACCTCGCACTTGCCAACATTAAATTCCATTTGCCATTTCCTGGCCCATTCGCCCAGCCTATCTAGATCCTTCTGTAGACTCTCCCCACCCTCCGCACAATTTGCCTTTCCACCAATTTTGGTGTCATCAGCAAATTTCGACACCCTACACTCGGTTCCCTCCTCCAGATCATCTATATAAATGATAAATAGCTGAGGCCCCAGCACCGACCCCTGGGGCACTCCACTAGTCACCATCCGCCAATCCGAATAGCACCCATTGACCCCCACTCTCTGCCTCCTATTTGACAACCAGTCCTCTATCCACGCTAACACCCTACCCCCAACTCCATGCCCCCTGGCCTTCTGCAACAACCTCTTGTGAGGTACCTTGTCAAACACCTTCTGAAAATCAAGAAAGACCACATCCACCGGCTCTCCTCTATCCACCGCCCTAGACACATCCTCATAGAACTCCAGTAAATTTGTCAGACACGACTTCCCTTTAACGAAACCGTGCTGCGTCTGCTCTATCAAGCAGTTCCCCTCAAGATGCCTCGCTATTTCCTCCTTGATGACGGATTCTAACATTTTACCTACAACAGACGTTAAACTAACAGGCCTATAATTCCCCGCCTTTTGCCTGGCACCCTTCTTAAACAACGGCGTAACATTAGCCGTTTTCCAATCTTCCTGCACTTCCCCAGAATCCAGCGACGTCTGGAAAATAACCAGCTCACAGCTCCAGGGATCCGAGTTTGATTCCCAGCTTGGGTTATTGTACAAATTCCGCAGACATTCTCCCCGTGTCTGCGTGAGTTTCCTCCTGGTGATCCAGTTTCTTCCCACACTGCAAAGATGTGCAGGTGAGGTGGATTGGCCTGATCAAATAGCCCCTTAGTGTCCCAAAGTCTGTGGGTTAAGTAGATTACCAGGGTAAATACATGGGGTTATGGAAGTAGGGCCTGGGTGGGATTGTGGTCTGTGCAGAGCAATGGGCCGAATGCCCTCCTTCTGCACTGTCAGGTTTCTATGAGAACAACGATTGTGCTTCCAAAATCCTTTCCGAGAAGCTGATTTTTAGTGAGGGGCTTCACGGATAAATATTGGCCAGGGCATCAAGGGGAATGAATAGTGAACTTTCCAAAATGATTCACAATAGTGTCATTAGACCTTTTAATGTTTACTTAAGGGAGCCACTCTTTCAGCACCTCCTGTCAAACACAGTGCGGCACTCCCTCAGCGCTGACCCCCTGACAGTGCGGCACTCCCTCAGCGCTGACCCCCTGACAGTGCGGCACTCCCTCAGCGCTGACCCCCTGACAGTGCGGCACTCCCTCAGCGCTGACCCCCTGACAGTGCGGCACTCCCTCAGCGCTGACCCCCTGACAGTGCGGCACTCCCTCAGCGCTGACCCCCTGACAGTGCGGCACTCCCTCAGCGCTGACCCCCTGACAGTGCGGCACTCCCTCAGCGCTGACCCCCTGACAGTGCGGCACTCCCTCAGCGCTGACCCCCTGACAGTGCGGCACTCCCTCAGCGCTGACCCCCTGACAGTGCGGCACTCCCTCAGCGCTGACCCCCTGACAGTGCGGCACTCCCTCAGCGCTGACCCCCTGACAGTGCGGCACTCCCTCAGCGCTGACCCCCTGACAGTGCGGCACTCCCTCAGCGCTGACCCCCTGACAGTGCGGCACTCCCTCAGCGCTGACCCCCTGACAGTGCGGCACTCCCTCAGCGCTGACCCCCTGACAGTGCGGCACTCCCTCAGCGCTGACCCCCTGACAGTGCGGCACTCCCTCAGCGCTGACCCCCTGACAGTGCGGCACTCCCTCAGCGCTGACCCCCTGACAGTGCGGCACTCCCTCAGCGCTGACCCCCTGACAGTGCGGCACTCCCTCAGCGCTGACCCCCTGACAGTGCGGCACTCCCTCAGCGCTGACCCCCTGACAGTGCGGCACTCCCTCAGCGCTGACCCCCTGACAGTGCGGCACTCCCTCAGCGCTGACCCCCTGACAGTGCGGCACTCCCTCAGCGCTGACCCCCTGACAGTGCGGCACTCCCTCAGCGCTGACCCCCTGACAGTGCGGCACTCCCTCAGCGCTGACCCCCTGACAGTGCGGCACTCCCTCAGCGCTGACCCCCTGACAGTGCGGCACTCCCTCAGCGCTGACCCCCTGACAGTGCGGCACTCCCTCAGCGCTGACCCCCTGACAGTGCGGCACTCCCTCAGCGCTGACCCCCTGACAGTGCGGCACTCCCTCAGCGCTGACCCCCTGACAGTGCGGCACTCCCTCAGCGCTGACCCCCTGACAGTGCGGCACTCCCTCAGCGCTGACCCCCTGACAGTGCGGCACTCCCTCAGCGCTGACCCCCTGACAGTGCGGCACTCCCTCAGCGCTGACCCCCTGACAGTGCGGCACTCCCTCAGCGCTGACCCCCTGACAGTGCGGCACTCCCTCAGCGCTGACCCCCTGACAGTGCGGCACTCCCTCAGCGCTGACCCCCTGACAGTGCGGCACTCCCTCAGCGCTGACCCCCTGACAGTGCGGCACTCCCTCAGCGCTGACCCCCTGACAGTGCGGCACTTCCTTAATCTGGACTCTCTGACCACGTTGACCTCGATCAGTGAAGAGGAGGGGGAAAGTTTTTTTCCAAAAATATACGTTGTCTGTAAACGTGTACAAATTCATTCCAAAACATTTCAAATTGGACACAACATGCAATAAACTTTAAATACTTTCCCTATAACATGTTGCGTTCTGTGGTGCTTCAATATCATTCTCATTGCACCTGATATGCTTACAGCTCAAGTCAGGTTGATAAACATTTGACCTGAGGGTTCCTCACGGTTTCGAGGCCCCCAGTGCACTCTGGCAATGGCCTTTCCTCATTGTGCTTTTCCCTGGCTTTCCCAAGCTTTACTGCATCCCTCATGGGAATGTGGCAGTCTGCAATAGTCAGTTGAGGACAACTCTTCGCAATGGCCTAGAAAAGAGCCCCTTTCATCAAACTTTCGACTATCCAGCTGCAGTTGATGTTTGTCTCGGTGTTTATCCAGTTCGAAAAGCTTTACCCCTTATCCTGAAACTATGACCCCTAGTTCTGGAATCCCCCACCATTGGGAACATTTTTCTGAATCTACCCTGTCAAGACAGACAAGTCTCCTGGCCCTGATGGAATGCATCCCAGGGTACCTAAAGAGATCATAGATCATAGAACCCTACAGTGCAGAAAGAGGCCCTTCAGGCCATTGAGTCTGCACCGAACACAATCCCACCCAGGCCCTACCCCTGCATATTATACTCACTAATATAGATGGTGGGAGAAATAGCAAATGCTCTAGTGGTAATTTACCAAAATTTGCTGGACAATGTGGTGGTTCCCACAGATTGGAAAACAGCAAATGTGACGCCACTGTTTAAAAAAAGGAGGTAGACATAAGAAATAGGGGCAGGAGTAGGTCATCTAGCCCTTCGAGTCTGCCCCGCCATTCAATAAGATCATGGTTGATCTGAAGTGGATCAGTTCCACTTTCCCGCTTTCACCCCATAACCCTTAATTCCCCTGTCCATCAGAAACCTATCTACCTGTGACTTAAATATATTTAGCGAGGTAGCCTCCACCACTTCAACGGGCAGAGAATTCCAGAGATTCACCACCCTTTGAGTGAAGAAGTTCCACCTCAACTCTGATCTAAACTGCGCACCCACCTCCCCCCCCCGCCCCTTATCTTGAGGCTGCGTCCTCTAGTCCTGCTATCCTTTCTTAGCGGGAAGAATATCTCTACCCCTACCCTATTCATCCCCTTCATTATCTTATACGACTCTATAAGATCCTCCCTCATCCTTCTAAACTCCAACGAGTACAGACCCAGTCTATTTAATCGCTCATCATAGTCCAACCCCCTCATTTCCGGTATCAGCCTAGTGAACCTCCTCTGCACTCCCTCCAAGGCCAAAATATCCTTGCGCAAGTGCGGTGACCAAAACTGCACACAGTACTCAAGCTGCAGCCTCACCGGTACCCTGTACAGTTGCAGCAAGACCTCCCTATTTTTATATTCTATCCCCCTCGCTATAAAGGCCAACATTCCATTCACCTTCTTGATCACCTGCTACACCTGCAGACTGCGTTTTTGCGACTCATGCACAAGGACCCCCAGGTCTCTCTGCACTGTAGCATGCTGCAGCTTTTCGCCTTTTAAATAATTATCTCTCCTACTATTATTTCTGCCAAAGTGGATAACCTCACACTTGCTAACATTATACTCCATCTGCCAGGTCCTCGCCCACTCGCTCAGCCTATCCAGATCTCTCTGCAGACTTTCCACACCCTCCACGCAATTAGCTTTTCCATTCATCTTCGTGTCATCAGCAAATTTCGTCACCCTACACTCAGCCCCCTCCTCCAGATCATCTATATAAATGGTAAATAGTTGAGGCCCCAGCACCGATCCCTGCGGCACTCCACCAGTCACCAACCGCCAACCAGAACAGCACCCATTGATACCAACTCTCTGCTTCCTATTAGACAGCCAATCCTCAATCCACGCTAACACCTTACCCCCAACTCCGTGCACCCTAACCTTTTGTAGCAACCTTTTGTGAGGCACTTTATCAAACGCCTTTTGGAAATCTAAAAACACCACATCCACCGGTTCCCCTCTGTCTACCGCACTAGTCACATCCTCATAGAAATCCAATAAATTCGTCAAACATGACTTCCCCTTAACGAATCCGTGCTGCGTCTGCTCGATTAAACCATCCTTTTCCAGGTGCCTCGCTATTTCTTCTGTGATGACGGCTTCTAATATTTTTCCGACTACAGAAGTTAAACTAACCGGCCTATAATTCCCTGCCTTTTGTCTGCTACCTTTTTTAAACAGCGGCGTAACATTAGCCGTTTTCCAATCTTCCGGCACTTCCCCGGAGTCCAGCGAATTTTGATAAATAATTACTAAGGCATCCACTATTACCTCTGCCGTTTCTTTCAGAACCCTGGGATGCATTCCATCCGGTCCTGGGGACTTGTCCACCTTCAGTCCCATTAGTCTATCAAGCACTACCTCTCTAGTGATAGTAATCGCATTTAGGTCCTCAACTCCTACCTTTAATATCTTTAATAGACCAAAGGCAGGTAACTGTAGGCCGATTAGCTTAACCTCTGTAGTAGGGAAAATGCTTGAAACTATAATCAAGGAAGACATAGCGAGACATCTGGATATAAGTGGTAAGACACAGCATGGGTTCATGAAGAGAAGGTCACGTTTGACTAATTTGGTGGAATTCGTTGAGAACATTACATGTGCAGAGGATGACGGGAACCTGTGGATGTGGTGTATTTGTATTTCCAGAATGCATCTGACTAGGTACTGCACCAAAGACTTCTGCATAAGATAAAAGTGCAGAGTGTTATAGGTAATGTATTAGCATGGATAGAGGATTGGTTAACTAACAGAAAGCAAAGAGGAGGGGTGGTATATGGGTGTTTTTCTGGTTGGTTATCAATGACTAGTGGTGTGCCTCAGGGATCAGATCTGGAGTTGGGGACCAAGTGTAGTGTGTCAAAATTCGCAATGACACTAAGATGAGTGGCAGAGCAAAGTGTGCAGAAGACGCTGAAAGTCTGCAAAGGGATTCAGACAATCTAAGTGAACGGGCGAGGGTCTGGCAGATGGAGTACAATGTTGGTAAATGTGAGGTCATCCATTTTGGTAGGAATAACAGCAAAATGGACTATTATTTAAATGGTAAAAAATGGTGCTGCTGTGCAGAGGGACCTGGGCGTCCTTGTGCAGGAATCTCAAGGAGTTGGTTTGCAGGTGCAACAGGTAATTAAGAAGGCAAATGAAATTTTGTCCATTATTACTAGAGGTGCTGGTGAGGTCACACCTGGAGTACTGTGTACAGTTTTGGTCTCCTTACTTGAGAAAGGATACACTGGCACTGGAGGGGGTGCAGAGGTGATTCACTAAGTTGATTCCAACATTGAGAGGGGTTGCCTTATGAGGAGAGACTGAGTAAACTGGAGCTATACTCATTGGAATTCAGAAGAATGAGAGGAGATCTTATAGAAACATCTAAGATTATGAAAGGAATAAATAAGATAGAAGCAGAGAAGTTGTTTCCACTGGCAGGTGAAACTAGAAGTAGGGGCATAGCCTCAAAATAAGGGGAAGTGGATTTAGAGGAGGAAGAGTTGAGGAGGAACTTCTTCACACAAAGGGTTGTGAATCTTTGGAATTCCCTGCCCAGTGAAGCAGTTGAGGCTATCACATTGAAAATTTTTAAGGCAAGGATAGATAAATTTTTGAACAGTAAAGGAATTAAGGGTTATGGTGAGCAGGTGGGTAAGTGGAGCTGAGTCCACAAGAAGATCAGCCATGATCTTATTGAATGGCGGAGCAGGCTCGAGGGGCCAGATGGCCTACTCCTGCTCCTAGTTCTTATGTCTAATCCTCTCAGAATTTTATAAGTTTCTATGAGAGCACCTCTTGCTCTTCTCAACTCCAGTGAATATAATCCCAACTGACTTAGGTCTCTCCTCATATGACAGTCACATCCCAGAAATCAGCCTGGTAAACCTTCGCTGTACTCCCTCTATATCAAGGGCATCCTTTCTCAGATAAGGGCACCAAAATTACACACAATACTCCAAGTGTGGCCTCACCAACACGCTATACAATTGCAGCAAAACATCCCTATCCCTTTACTCAAATCCTCTCACTAGGCAGCTGTATAGGGCATTGGTGAGGCCGCAGCTGGAGTACTGTGTGCAGTTTTGGGCGCCGCACCTGCGCAAAGATATTTTGGCCTTGGAGGGAGTGCAGAGGAGGTTTACCAGGCTGATACTGGAGTTGAGGGGGTTGAGCTATGAGGAGAGGCTGAATAAACTGGGCTTGTACTCGTTAGAGTTTAGAAGAATGAGTATAAGATGATGAATGGGATGGATAGGATAGAGGTGGAGAGACTCTTCCCGCTCAAAAAAGACAGTAGGACTAGGGGGCGCAGCTTCAAGATAAAAGGGGGGCGGTTTAGAACGGAGTTGAGGAGGAACTTCTTCACTCAAAGGGTGGTGAATCTCTGGAATTCTCTGCCCGTTGAAGTGGTGGAGGCTGCCTTGCTAAATATTTTTAAGACGCGGGTTGATGGGTTTTTGATAAGAGAGGGGATTAAGGGTTATGGGGAGAGGGCGGGAAAGAGACTGAGCAGCGACAGATCAGCCATGATCTTATTGAATGGCGGGGCAGGCTCGAAGGGCTAGATGGCCTACTCCTGCTCCTATTTCTTATGTTCTTATGTTAAGGCCAACATAATATTTGCCTTCTTCATTGCCTGCTGTACCTGCACGCTTCCTTTCAGCAACTAATGCACAAGGACACCAAGGTCTTGCTGAGTATCCACCTCTTTCACTTTACATCCATTTAATAATAACCTATCTTCCTATTATTGCAACCAAAGTGGATAAGCTCACATTTATCTACATTATACTGCATCTGCTGTGCAGATGCCCACACGCTCAGCCTATCCAAATCACACTGAGGCATCTGTACATCGCCCTCACAGCTCATCCTCCCACCCAACTTTGTATTGTCTGCAAATTTGGAGATAATACATTCAGTTCCTTCTTCCAAATAATTTATAATGTGAACCGTAGGGGTCCTAGCACAGATCCCTGCAGAACCCCACTAGTCACTGACTGCCAATCAGATAAAGACCCATTTATGCCAACTCACTGCTTTCTATCTGCTAACCAGCTTTCTATCCATGTCAAGACATTACCTGCGATCCCATATGCTTTAACTTTACATAGTAGTCTGTTATGTGACACCTTGTCAAAAGTCTTCTGAAAGTCCACATAAACCACATCCACTGGTTCTCCTGTCAACTCTACTAGCTACATCCTCAAAGAATTCCAATAGATTTGTCTGATTTCTGATGAGAATCTGCCTCACAGTTGGGTTTGGGAGGAGACACTCAGTTTTCTTTTTATTCCTTTACTAGATGTGGATGTCACTGGCTGGGATAGTATTTAATGCCCATCCCCAACCACCCTCCATTTCGGAGGGCATTTGAAAGTCAACCACATTGCTGTGGGTATAGAGTCCCATGTAGGCCAGACCAGGTAAAGACGGCAG